>NC_134139.1:154255000-154880000 GCF_033958435.1 Carettochelys insculpta | reverse complement strand
TTATACCCAATACATATAATTTTGATGCTGTATATCTGCTGCTGTTTGAATGAAAGAGCTCTTTGTCTGGCTGCAGCAGTGAAAATAATGATTTAGGCTCTCTTGTCCATTGTTCTTAGTATTAAATTTTTTATCGAGGGCCTGGGGATTGAAGTACATATTTTAGGCTTATTAGCAAATGAAATAGAGAAAAATGAGATTTACAGGAATCTGTATAATATTTTACATTTTTTAATTGGATGCTATCAATGGAGGAGCTATGATACCTCTTTGTGCTATCTAATTCTGAACTTGCTTTGCAGGTGAAATAAAAAGAAGAATTATTTCAGGGTAAAATTATTACACTAGATTGCAAACAAAATAAACAACCCCATGATATGATTTTCAAACATACCTAGACAGATTTCCTAACAAGATACAATGTGTAACTAGATTAACAACATCTGTCTAAATGTATGTTTTAACTTCTATTCTTATAGTTAAGGACAATGTCAGGTCATTCCAGTGCAGGCAGAACCCATTTTAAGACTCTTACGGACATTCATCTTTTTTCTTCCCAAGATAAATTTTCCTGACACCCTTATTACTCCCCCTTCTCTTTGAAAGGTCACCATTAAAGCTGCTCCATTAATCATTTAGCAGAGGGGCACTAACAGCTGTGAGTATGACTACTGCCCATCCTCTCAACCAAGTGCCACACTCATGAAAGTTTCTTAACAATTTCTGGTGGACAAATATTTCCCACCTGGAGGAGATTGGATGAATTCCCCTGAGCTGCTTTTCGGTTTCATTAGACTCCAACTTAATTGAGACAAGGGATGCAGTTTCAGTATTAGCCAACAAAAACATTATTTTTTTAAACTCAGACAAGGAAAAAGCACCTCTGCTAGACCAGACCTCCCCTCTTCTGAATGCACCTGGCTGGGAGTTGCAGTATCCTTCTGCCTGTCATTCAGAAGACAAAAGAAAACAAAATATCCTATAATTATTTTTTTTCAATTTTTAAAACAAATGCAACATGTTTTCTGTTTACTGAAGATAATATAGCAAAAAATAGATATATAATTTGTTGCCAGTGCATCAGTTTCTTTGCTCTTTTCCCATTACTGTGTTACAATTTGCACACATTTTACAGTGATTTTCTTTACAAATGGATAGTTGCAGTGATATTTATATATTTCCTTGTCTTGAAATGTGAAATACTATCAATACAAATATATGTATAAATATATAAAATGCATAAATATAAATATAAATATCTAACAACTAAGCATGATAACTTTACAGTTTCTAATAACATTCACAGTGGTGTACAGTGTTACACATATCTCTTCCCATGGAAATAATTCAGATAAGAATATGTTATTTAGAAATTTCATATCGGTTCTCATTCTGACTCTGAGGCAAAATCCTGACTCCATGGAAGGCATGAGAAGTTTTGCAATTAACTTCAGTCTTGTTTTGAATTTTTTAAAATCTTCCATTATTGCTGTGATGGCTTAGGCATATTCCACACCTGAACAATTCAATACAGCAGATTATGGGACATCTGATGGGAGCATTGGCATTTCAAAATTCAGTAGTTCTTAAATCATTCGCAGCCTGATGGAATTCACTTAACCTATGGTTTTGAGGCAAATAAAATAGCCACAAAACAAAATGTAGGGCGTTGCACTCTGTGACATGCACAGATGTTGAAGTGCTTCATATGAAATACAGAAAGGGTTAAATAAATACTATCAGATATACATGAAATAGAGATGCCAGTTTTAGACTAAGAGAGTATCTACAATGGACAGCTAATCCAGGCAATTGCCACCTAGTCTTGAGTATCTGAGTTCTCGTAGCCTAAGTGTGAGCACTCCTACAGAAAAGCAATGTTCCTATTACATGCTCTCCATTTCTTCATTCACAAAGGATGTAAGGGCATACCGTTGTTCTGAGTTGCCCTAGGTTTCTCATGGGAAAACGTGACTACCCTTTCAGAGGGAATCATGGGAAGGGCAATGGAGGACTACCAGGACTCTCATAATTTTTCAGCCATGTGGCTAAGCTGACTGGGTAGGAAGAGGCTCTGGTAGTTTATGGAGTCCCAGCAAATGCTTCTTTGCTAACAGGTGTCATTGTTAAACACTGCAAGTCACTTTCTCCCCCAGAGCAAATTTTATCCATTCTTTTACAAATTTCCATTTTCAAAATATTAAAAATGATTAGTCCATATTTTGAAATAATGCTTTGGCAAAGAACATTTAAAAAATCTAAATCTTATTTTAAGTTACACCAGCAAAAAGTATTTTAACCATAAACTTGACTTTAGTTGGGACATGTGAATTAAAGGAGACAAATGGATTTCTTTTACTCTTACTTTAAAAAAGAAATTGTCACCCTGTTGTGCTCTCTGGCGCTGCTCAGAGTGTAATTGAATGTTAAGGAATTATAGATGGAATAGATGGAAAAACCCTGTAATGTAGTGGTGGGCAATGTACAACCAAAGGTCCGCATGTGGCCCATTGGAGCTCTTTATGTGGCCCACAAGATATCTTTTACCATTGGCCGTGCACAGGGATGCCAGATTTTTCTGAGCTTCGTTTGTTTGGTATTTTGTCCTACCAGTAAAACTAAAGTGATACATAATTAAAGCAAAGGCAGGTGAAGTGAGGTGCATGTGGATTGCACAAATCATTGTGAAAGCCATGTGTTCCCTCTGCATCCAATCAAAGTGCTGCTACGGTTCAATCAGAACATGCCACAACTTGTAGGTATGCATCTGCATTTAGAAGAAGTACCCTATCCCCGGAGACCATCTTGGTTATTACAATCTTGTGGCCCACTGAGATGAAGAAGGGTGACTCATGTGGCCCACTTACTGGCCTACATTGCCCCTCACTGCTGTAATGTCTTCCAGTGCATCCCCTTCTGAGTAAAGGATTGTTCCATCTCTCTGATATGTATTTTAGGGTTGGTGTCCCTGAAAACAGATTTATAAGGTAAATTCTGACACACAGAATTACTAGAACACATGTCGGCTTACAGAAGCATTTATGAAATATTTTTGTGTGTTAAAATGACCAGTCACATTCCTTTACAAATGAGATCCTATCATTATATGACCAAATGCTATGAACAGCACCCTCAAAATCTCTGACAGCTGAATGCCTTTAAAAATAGGTTCCTAAATGTCAAAAATAAGAACAGCTGCATGGGTTCTGAAATAAACATTCTTGAAGCTGAGTTACTATAATGTAAATGCAGTGTGTGAACAGCATTTTGCAGAAACTATGGCTACGTCTACATTTGAGTTGGGTGAAATGATTTCTTGTGTAGTTGTACTTGTGCTAGCTGTGCTGGAGGTGGGACATTAAATACAGTAGTGTAGCTGGTGCAGAGGCCACAGGCAACAGTTTGGCTTGCTGTTTCAGTAGCTCAAACAGTGCCCTCATGGGTATGGCTATGTCAGATGGGAATCTCACCTCCCAGCTCCAATGGAAATGCAGCCTCAGAATGAAATCTTGGCCCTGTGGATGTCAATAGCAAACATACACTGACTCCAGTAGGGTCAGGAATTCACCAGTAGGATAAAATCCTGGCACTGCTGTCAAAGCCATCATATGGGCTGTAGTTCTTACCTTGGCATGCTGTAAACTAAGACAAATAGGACAAATCCTGCTATTTTAGAGCAGGCTGTGATATGCAGGCCTACCGCACTCAGTTTTACAACTCTTTACTGGACATACACTTTCCAAAGGGAGACCACCCATGTCACCAGCTTTTCTACTCACTGTTCCCCCTTCACTTTGAGTGAACATGCCAATCCTTCGTGGGAGTTATCCACTACTGCATCATGTATGCTCAGGAAGCTTCCCTGCAGAACAGACATTTTAGTTGCACTACTTTCATGCAAAGACTTGTGGCTCTTTCTATTTTTCTATTTATTCACCTGTGCACACAGAAATGGTTTATCCCACAAATGATAGTGTTAAAATGAAGCAGTAGGAGACATGTTCAAATGTGCATATTATTAATCTCAAGTATGGTCTCTGTGTAAGTTGTACACATTTTATCACAAAATGCTTTTGAAAAATCTCTTTGCCAAAGGCAGTGGAAATACTAGAGGTAAAAATACCCACATGACTTCAAATAGACACAGGCTGTGTCTGGCCCATACATAGGGCACAGTGCTGAGCTCTTCTCACCGTAGCCACGTCTACACGTGCACGCTACTTCGAAGTAGCGGCGCCAACTTCGAAATAGCGCCTGTCACGGCTACACGTGTTGGGCACTATTTCGAAGTTAACTTCGACGTTAGGCGGCGAGACGTTGAAGTCGCTAACCCCATGAGGGGATGGGAATAGCACCCTACTTCGACGTTGAACGTCGAAGTAGGGAAAGTGTAGCCGATCCGCGTCCCGCAACATCGAAATAGCGGGGTCCTTCATGGTGGCCATCAGCTGAGGGGTTGAGAGACTCTCTCTCTCCAGCCCCTGTGGGGCTCTATGGTCACCGTGTGGAGCAGCCCTTAGCCCAGGGCTTCTGGCTGCTGCTGCTGCAGCTGGGGATCCATGCTGCATGCACAGGGTCTGCAACTAGTTGTTGGCTCTGTGGATCTTGTGCTGTTTAGTGCAAGTGTGTCTGGGAGGGGCCTTTTAAGGGAGCGGCTTGCTGTTGAGTCCACCCTGTGACCCTGTCTGCAGCTGTTCCTGGCAACCTCATTTCGATGTGTGCTACTTTGGCGTGTAGACGTTCCCTCGCAGCGCCTATTTCGATGTGGTGTTGCCCAACGTCGACGTTGAACATCGACGGCACCAGCCCTGGAGGACGTGTAGACGCTATTCATCGAAATAGCTTATTTCGATGTCGCTACATCGAAATAAGCTATTTCGATGTAGCGTGCACGTGTAGACGTAGCCCATATGTGGTTTGCAGAAGGGTAAGGAAGAATTATGGGCCCTGCACACATCACACTTCAGAGCAAAAATGCTGGTCAGCCCAAACTCACATTAGGAATACACAGTGTTCCAAATGTGGCAGGGAAAAGAGGTATATTTATGGTAGAAAGAACTGCTATGTTGTGCTAAATCCATTAGATCTGTGTGGTACTGTGTAGTGCTAGATCTATTTCAGGTACTTTACATAGTCCCTGCTATTGTAGTATTTGGTCTCTAATTTATCCTCACAATACATTTGTGAGATAGGGAAGTACTATTATGCCCATTTTAGAGATGGGGAATTGAGACAGACTAAGTGATTTGCCCAAGTTCTTGCCAGAAGTCAACAGCAGAGCAGCGAAAGGATCTCTGGTCTACAGAGTCCAAGGTAACAGGCTTAATTACCAGACCATTATTCCTGCCTATAGTGCTGTATTTTTTTGCCCCATCCCACTCACATAGGCTGAGTCTACACTTGCCCCCAACTTCAAAGGGAGCATGCTAATCAGGGCGATGAGAGATTACTAGTGCAGTGCTGCTGTGAATATGCAGCAGTTCAATAAGCTAATTCTCCCCCATGGCAACTTCAAAATGTCAAACTTCGAAGTGCTGGCATGTGTGTAGCCACGGGCACTTTGAAGTTTAACACTTCGAAGTTGCTGCGAGAGAGAATTAGCCTAATGAACTGCTGTGTATTCACCGCAGCACTTCATTAGTAATCTCCCATCGCCCTGATTAGCATGCTCCCTTTGAAGTTGGGGGCAAGTGTAGACAAGCCCATAGTGTCAAAAGTTTAAATTAAGTAGAATTCCCTTGGATCATGGGGAGGGGCTACATTCTCTCCAACTGTGCTCTCTCTTCTGTGTGGTGCCTCTCCCCATAGCAGTTTAAGGAAATAGTTTGGGGTGTAGTATGGCCATTGGCAGTAGATTCACCACTCCACAGCTCTAGAAGCCTTATATCTCCCAGGCACAGGGTTCTGAAAGAGATGTACAGGAAAAGCAGCTGACAAGGGAGTGTAAGATTAGCAGTGTCCTCACCTATGAGTATGTCTTCAACATCTCGTACATCTTCCTGTGGGAAACTTTTGCCTAGTATGTGGTACCATCCAGCCCCTCTTAAGAATTTTTATCCTCTCTGTCAGTTTTCAGGATTTGTAAAATGTGGATATTAATTAGAGCTGGCTGAATAATGGAACCAGTTATTCAAAAATAACTTAGACATTTGGCACAAAACAATTCTCAAGTCACGGAACAAATAGCGTTTGACCATCTGAGACAGCTGGTTGAATAATGTGAAAAAATTAGTCACTGAATAATATAAGGGACAAACAAATGCCAAAATCTATCAAATAAACTTTAGAAAAAATTATTCAGTCAGCTGTCCCAATAATACATGCATAATGTAATGAGGATTCATTTTAGTACAGCTTTATGGTTTGATTATGCAAAAAGACAAATGCTATTTTTTTCACTTCATAATCATATGGTTCAATCAATGATTTGTCCTTTTCCTGAGAATGTTTTCCATGTATTGTATTATTACATCACTGGAGTTTAGGAATACAAAATACCTTCAAATATCATTATTATTGTTAATTTATAAGAGTATTTTCTTATATACATTTGTGACCTTAATGTAAAACCAAGATTGTCACAAAACAATTTGAAATATTGCAACAGAGTAGTTGAAAATATTTTCCAAATACCTAAATACCAAGTAACTCCTCTAAAAGATACTTTGTCATACTTCATTTACTTTCACTGTGACAGATTTCAAACTGAATTAATAGGAGTCGAGCAAAGCCATTGCCAATACATGTTTCATCTCTGAGAGGCCACCAAAGTGCCATCCTACTTCGAACTAGTGATATGGCAAAGTTCAAAATCAAGTATGTGACGTTTCTTTCATTTCAAGGAATTGCATAATTATTATTATGCATTAATGATTTTATATAGCAGTATGTAAGTGACTTATTATTCTTGCCCCACTTTTTTTTTTTTTTGGGGGGAAGAGTGCCAAATTCTAGTTTTCTTTCAGGTTTGTAGACAAGGGTGCTTATTGATTTGTAGATTTTTTTTAAGGCCAGAAAGGAACCACTATCATTATCTAGCTTGAGCCCCTTCATAACACTGGTTAATGGAACTAGAGCATATTTCTCAGAGGGACATCCAGTCTTGATTTAAAGTCTCCGTAAGGTGAAGAATGCACCACATCTCTGGATAACTTGTTTTATAGGTTAACTATCCTCACTGCTAAAAATGAGCATCTTATTCCTAGCCTGATTTGTGTCTAAATTCACCTTCTAGCCATTGGATTTTGTGTTCTAAATTATAGATCTCTCTTCCATTGACTAGTGAGAATTACAGACTACTGTTAGTCTACGGCTACACAGCAGCCCTATTTCAAAATAAGCTATTCCAGAACAGTTATTCCAAAGTAGCTATTTTGAAATAGGGCTGCTGCCCACAAAATTGTATTTCAAAATGGCACATAGCTATTTCAAACTACATCATCTGCACCCAGCACTTATTTTGAAATAGTGCCTACTTTGAAATAACTATTTTGAAATAGGTGATATTAAGACAGACTACACCTACATGTACCAGAGAAGATCAACTGCTTCAGGTCGATCTTCCAGGTGCCGTTTCGTGCATGCATGAAACAGTACATTACAGGGTCAGTGTCAATCCGGGAACTCCTCCTGAGCTTCATGGTAGTAAGGAAGGTCGACAGGAAAAGTGCTCCCATTGGCCTTCTGCTGTGAAGACAGGCACAGAAGTTGACGGCTCCAAAGTTGATTTTGGTACCCTTTTGGTGTACCAAAAATTGTGTGACAGCCGTTGACCTTCAAGGTAAATCTAGATGTAGCCACAAGGCATAGTGCTTTTTTTTAAAAGAACTATTCCTCCTGAAATGAGGTTTGCCAATTTCAAAATAACTCACCCACTAATTTGAATTTATTTCAAAATAGTGCATACATAGTGTAGATGGCAGCAAAAGTTTTTTTTTTAAAATAACAGCTGTTATTTAACTTGGCTGTGTGACTGTAGCCTTAATGTCCATCAAAACAGCCACTGATATGAATGAAAGTTGGTGAAAAAGATTAGAAGTAGAATATATTTTTATGAAAACAATGACAAGTCCTGTAGCACCAAATAGGCTAACAGGTTTTTTGGAGCATAAGCTTTCATGGGCAAAGATCCACTTCATCAGATGCATGTAGTCTTTGCCCATGGAAGCCTATGTTCCAAAAAAGCTTTAGTGTATATGGTGCCACAGGACTTCTAGTTATTTTTGTGGATGCAGACTGGCACGGCTACTTCTCTGATATATTTTTATGTAATAACTTACCTCTGTAATACCTCTGACATTCAGTATTAATTTTTATTAACAATTACTTATTGCACTCCCACCCTTCATTCTTTTTGTCTTCTCAATCTTTCTATGCTCTTCTGCTCCAGTGCATTTCTTTCATTGCTACCTCAGATGACCTGCTATTTTTTCCTGACTATAGCCTCTAAAATAAAATAAACCGTGACATCATTAACGATGACTTTGAAGTTTCATGACTGGACATAAAAGAAAACTTTAATGACCCCAGCTGTGTGTCAGGCAGTTCATACCTCTGATTTCTTGTTTCCACGGTTCACAGACTCAGAAATGTGACACAGCATTGGTTACACTCAGTTCATATTAGATGTTCTTCACCAATCATGAGGTCTAGAACCCCCCCCACCCTTTTTTTTTGAAGAAAACCTTAAATTCTATCCAAGTGTGTCCTGCAGTAAACATGGAGTGGCTTTACCTTGGAAGCTGTAGGCTTGACAGCCTCCTCTAGGAGGCTATGGCCACACAGCAAAGTTATTTTGAGATAATGGCTGTTATTTCAAAAAGCTTTGCAAGCATCTACAGTATGCACAAGGTATTTTGAAATAAATTCAAAATAGTGAGTGTGTTATTTCGAATATTCTAAACATTACTGCAAGAGGAATAATACCTATTTCAAAATAGCTATTCTGAAATAGGTGCTGTTAAGACACAGTGTAAAGCTATTTTGAAATAAGCCATAATGACGTCCAATGGCACTATTTCAAAATTGGCACTATGCTATTTCAAAATGCATTCTTGCATGTAGCTGTGTTATTTTGAAATAAGCTATTTCAGATTAGATATTCTGGAATGGCTTATTTTGAAATAATGCAAATGTGTAGATGTAGCCAGAGTGCTGGAACAATTTGTACAGGGATTGGGTGGGAGGATGTTGAGAGTCATTGTTATACCTCTGAGAAAAATCATCAGTTACCAAAACTAGAACTAATTCCAACTTTGAAATCAGACTGATTTAGGATCATGAAAACTGATGGTTATTGAATGCTAAGGGGAGCTGCCCCACCATCAATCTCTTACAGATTTAAAAAAGGGAAATTACTCTGAATTCATTCACTACCTCAAATGATTCGTGCATGGGAACCATTAAAAATCCTTCTCCTGAGCAAACCTGGATATTTTTTTCTTTACAAAGATAAGATTGCTTCAAATGTGAGGCGCCCTTGGCAACATGTCACCACTGCACATCAAAGATAAAATAACCTGTGCACCTGAAGTGAAATTCCTCAAAGTGACCCTTGGGCATTCAAAGACTGTAAAATGTGCATATTGTGCTAAAAATGCTAGTAAAATAGTGGTGTCTATGAGGGTGCACAACCAATATAAAAACAGTAAGAAGTCCAGTAGTACCACATAGACTGACAGATTTATTGGAGCATAAGTTTTCATGGGCAACAACCCACCTCATCAGATTCATCAGGCTGCTTGGTCTTTACCCAGAAAAGATTATGCTCCAATAAATGTTAGTCTATAATGTACCACTGGACTTCTTGTTGTTTTTGCAGATACAGACTATCATAACCAGTATGTTTTGCTTTCTGAATGTCATCAGAAATATTTACTAAACATCTCTCCATTGTCACTTTTTTTTCCTAAATATAAAATAAAGAATCAATGGAGCCCAATTTTCAAATGTAGATTACTAAAATTCCCTAGTTACACATTCAGATGCCAAGCCATAGTGGTTCATGCCAACTTGAGTAATTTATCTCCTGAATCAAGAAATGCACATGGAAAAAAAGCCATTATTCTAAAGGGAAGATGAAGTTAGAAAACTCTTGGGAGGGAGCCTGTGGGCTACCCTTATAATTCCCTGGCTGCAGATTAATCTGATTGCTCCTCTTTTATCATATTTGAAGACTGGAATCAAGTTCCTCTTCTGTCTTTTCTCAGAACTAAACCTCAGTTATTTTTAACCTTTCTTCTTAAGTCAGATTTTGTAAATCACTTTTCTGTTTTTGTTGCTGTCATCTGAACAGTCTTCAATTTTTCCACATCTTCTTAAAGTGTGATGCCCCAAGCTGGACAAAATGCTCCATCTGGGCTCAACAGTGCCCAGTAAGGTGGGACCTCCCTGGTGCTACCTACAACATACCTGGTAATACCACCCCAAGGTGATAGTAGCCTTTTTCACAACTATATCATGTGCTTGACTCATATCGGCTACGTCTACACTAGCCCCAAACTTCGAAATGGCCAGGCAAATGGCCATTTCGAAATTTACTAATGAAGCACTGAAATACATATTCAGCGCTTCATTAGCATGCGGGCGGCCGCAGCACTTCGAAATTGACGCGGCTCGTCCCGATGGTGCTCCTTTTTGAAAGGACCCCGCCTACTTCGAAGTCCCCTTATTCGCATGAGCTCATGGGAAAAAGGGAACTTCGAAGTAGGCAGGGTCCTTTTGAAAAGGAGCCCCGTCAGGACGAGACGCATGGCGGAGAGGCGTGTCAATTTCAAAGTGCTGCGGCCGCCTGCATGCTAATGAAGTGCTGAATATGCATTTCAGCACTTCATTAGTAAACTTCGAAATGACCATTTGTGTGGCCATTTTGAAGTTTGGGGCTAGTGTAGACACGGCCATCCTGTTTAGCAGGACTATCACCTAGCCAGTTATTCCCTATTTTCATTTTTCCTTCCTAAGCAGAGCACTTTTCACTCGTCTTTGTTGAATTCCTTTTTGTTGCTTATAGACCAATTCTTAAATTTGTCAAGGTTGAATTCTTCAAAGTTCTGACTAACCTGTCCAGTTTGGAGTCATCCACACATTTGATAACCATGCTTTCACTTAGCCAAGTCATTAATGAAAATCTTCAATAGTACTGGATTGACCTCTGCAGGACTTTGGTAGATCTATTCTGCTGCTCTGGTGGTGAACTATTGATAATTATACTTTAAGTATGGTCTTTCTACCAGTTATGAATCCACTGTGCTGTGGTTTCATTAGACCACATTTTGACCCAAGTCTTCTTACTTGAGTACATTCTCATCCTATTATATTGGGATTTATGCAGATGATTTTTTGCATATGAAAATGATAATATAGTCCACAAAATTGCTGTTCTACTCCTTCTAGTTCATGCTATAATTTTGCTTTTGCTTCCTGTTCAGCAATATTATTAACTATATTGCAATCGGTAGGCTGAAATATAATTTGATTAAAAAAAACCCCTCTGTAAGGTGACTAATGATTTGTCTTAGCTGCAGCCCATTAGAGCTGATTTCATTTTTCCAAATTATATGACAAGGGCAACTTATCAGCTAGTCAGTGTATTCCTTGACGAAATGACTGCTCTGCTCATGAGAATGTAAGCCTTACTTCTGGACAATGTATTGCCTTCTCTGCTACTCTGGTTCATCTCTTATTATTGTTCCATCCCACGTGTTCTTAGGTTTATCTTGAATTATCTTTCCATTCCCTGGGCCTGTGGACTGGGGAAGTTGCAGCAGTAAACACTGTTCTATCAGTCTCATAGTTTGGCAAGATGTGGACACAACCTTTTATTTTCCCTCACTTCTCAAAACACTTGATCACTGCTATCCATGGTCCTCCTTTCCCTGGCTGCACATTTTGCTTCTCTTCATTGCCTGTCTTTGACTTCCCACTGTGCTGAATGGACTGAGGAAGCAGCCAGCCACTGAAGAAAGAGAAAGACGGTTAAGAAAAAGAAAAAAAATGTAACTACTGGCTACCATTTATCAGCTGCAAGTATTCCGAGAGCAAATCTGTAGTGAAGAATTCTCCCTATCTCCCCATCTTTATCCTCAAGACATTGATTAAAAAAAAAAAACCACGGAGAAGTTCAGCATTGGCTCATATCTCTTACCCTTTTTTCACCCTTTCTTGGCAGAATAAAGTACTGATGGAGAGTATTTTTCCTCACCTAAGAGCATCAGGATCTGGTACAGAAAAATGTAAAGATGAGTCCCTCCTAATTCTTGGAAAGCAATCCTTTTTGAAGCCTCATTTAAGTCCTCCAATATCCATTTAAATTATTAAAAATAAATGTTCCCTCTTCCCCTCCAAGCTCTATTTCCCCTCTTTCTTCTGGAAACCCTATTTTCCAAAATAGATGGAGTACAGGATTCTGGTCACTGTGCTGGCACTTGGGCTTGCGGCCTGAAAGAACCAGAATATCAAACCAGAATATCAACCAGAAACCTAATAAATTATTTTGTTAGTCTTTAAAGTGCTACTTAACTGTTTGGGTTTTTTTTGATAGAATATAGACTAGCATGGCTCCCTGTCTGTTACAGAATATCAAAGAAGAGCTAGAAAAGCCCTAATTCTGGCTGTGGGAGGAATACCCAGTGCAGGTATTATGGGGGATACCTTTAAAGTTGCCTCTGGTGGACCCCCTTCACAAGCCCAGTTTTGCTGTAATGAGGCTTAGGGAATGGAGCACAGGGCTATGCTGGAGATACTAGGTTGCCCCTGGGTATCTCCTATAGCTTAGACAGGACTTCACGGCTTCTGTATCATAACAGGCACCTCTCCAGTGTGCAGGACAGCCAGGGACAAGAAAATTCAAATGGATGAAGTCACCAAAGTCCATTCATCCTGTTGCTCTTCTTCCCTTCTATTTCTGTGGCTCTTCTCTTTAAATCCCCTGTAACATAAATAAAGTCTCCTCCTCACTGTCCCCAATCCCTTACATGGTATCTGCTTTAAAAAAAAACGGAAGTGAACTTCTCTCCTGTTGACGCCCGAATGCTGAGTTACGCTACAGCAGTGCTCGGCTCTGACTGCGTCTACGCTGCGAGATAAATTCAAATTTAATTTAGTTAGCTCAATTTTACCACATGACTGTCTTCTCTGTAAACATAATTACCTTGATTTTGGGTGCTCTGATCTCGACATTACAAAATCTCAGTTGCCTGATGGATATAGCATCAAGCTTGAATTCAGAAGTTTGATTAAAGGACAGTGTGGAAGTGTCACCTCTTAAAATTGAATTTATTCGCCTCCAGAGGTGTCCTGTATGTAACCCACAATGCCCCTCTCACTGCTACACTCTGGCAGCTTGTCTCCAGTAACAGTAAGAGCCTAATTTTCCAAGTGGCAGCAGACAGCCTTTAGCTGTGGGCTCATGTTAGTATGACAGCCTGAGAAGTGGCTTCTTTCATTCTATGCTCTTAGCAGGGTGCATGCATCTACCCATTCAAATAGCCCCTGCAGGGGCTTCACAACTGTCTGTACACTTGCTTTTTTTTCTGCACTGCCTGGCAACAGCTCCTGCTCCACTGTACCATACTGCATTGTCTAGCATTGTAGTGTGAGAGCTGTTCCTGTTCGTGAAGACTGAGGCAAAAAAAAGCATTGAGTACTTCAGCTTTTCTTACATCATCTGTCACTAGGTTACCACTGTCATCCAGTAATGGCTCCACAGCTTCCTTAATAACCATCTTATTGTTAACACGCCTGTAGAAACCCCTCTTGTTACCCTTCACATCCCTTGCCAGCTGCAGTTCCAACTGTGCGTTCGCTTTCCTGATTACTCCCCGGCATTCTCCAGCCATATATTTATACTCCTCCTTAGTCAACTGTCCATGTTTCTATTTCTCATACGTACCCTTTTTGAGTTTAAGGTGACCAAGTATTTCCCTGTTAAGCCAAGCTGGTTGCATACCATGTTTTCATTTCTTACTATGCAGCAGTATGGTTTGTTCCTGTGCCTTCAGTAAGACTTCTTTAAAATATTGCCAGTTCTCTTGAATTCTTGTCCCCCTCACCTTCATTTCTCAAGGGATTCAGCCCATCAGTTCTCTCAGGGAGTCGAAGTCTGCTCTTTTGAATTCAAGTCTGCTCTTTAAGATACTGGGGGCTTTGCTGCTGCCGTGGGGAAGTCTCCTCCAGCAGTTAAGATACTGGTGATCTGGGGGAAGAAACAGCTCAAATGGTCATCCAGTGACATCCCCTGGCCCTTGGCCCATACCTGGGCTTGCTGCTACTACCGAGAAAAAGTCTCCCCCAGCGACCAAGGCGTACACTGCTGCCACCGGGGAAAAGTCTTCTGCGGTGGCTAAGGGGCTTGTTGCTGCCACTGGGAAAAAGTCTCTCCCAGCAGCTAAGGGGCTTGCTGCTGATGGGGAAGAATACTTCTACTGGTCATCCAACAACACTCCCCACCCCAAAACCCATTGGCCCATGCCTGGGCTTGCTGCTGCTGCCAAGGAAAATGAAGAATTCTTTTTTCTGCGATGATGGGAGATGGGATGGATGACAAGTTGAGAATACAGTCGCTGCCCCTGTGTTGTCAATATAGTGTAGGTGGTAACCAGACATTCTTTCCTCATGCATTCTTCTGAATCTAACATTCCAGGCTCCAGCATGATTTTCAAGGATCAAATTTCAGCAGTGAAGGGAGTGGGGATGGATGACCAGTTGAGAGCACAGTCATTGCACAAAAGCCTTATAGTGCACTGGAAAGCCAAAAACCCTTTCCATTCACAATAATGTATAGGGAAGCCAAAATTATTTCTTACATTCTTCCCCCTGCATTATTTTCAGGGATCACATTTCAGCAATGATGGCAGGTGGGATGGATGGCCAGTTGCGAATACAGCTCCCATTTTATAACCTTCTGCAGCAGGCTCTCTTTCGGCTGTATCTTCCTATGTAATTCCTCATTGGTGACCTTCTGCATCCATCCTATTCTCAGAATCTTTCTATAACAACTCCTTTCAAATGCCAATATTCCTCTTTTTGAATCTTTCATTATCACCTCTGTCTCACATCCGTACAACATGTTCCTGAATACACGTTTTCAAGACACCCAGCTTCATTCTTAAGCTAATTACTTTGCTTTCCCAGATCTTGTCCATCGCCTTCAAACTCGCTCTTGCTTTCACTATTCTAGTCGCTATTTCCTTCTTACAGTCTAGATCATACGTTGTGTTGCTCCCCAGATATGTGAACTTCTCTACATTTTCTAGTTCAATATGATCCATACTGATCTTCCTTCCTATTTCCTTATCTCCAAACACCATTGTTTTTGTTTTATCGATTTTCATAATCAGTCCGTACCACTTCCCTTCTTCATTTAACACCTGCACCATTTTCACTAGCTGCTCATCTTCCTCAGTGATAACTATATCATCCACGTACCTCAAGTTGTTAATTCTTTTCCCATGCACAGATATCCCTTCTACCTCTTCCTTGATCTTGTCCATCACTGTCTCCAGATGTGCAATGAAGATACTTGGCGATATTAGATCTCCTTGTCTCGTACCTCCAACTTGTTTTAAACCAACTTCACAACTCCCCACATGTTCTCACTGCTGCCTCCACATTACCAATGATATATTTCAACGACTATATTAGTCTGCTATCCACTCCGTATTACTCCAACACTGCCCAAGTCACTTTCTGATCTATACTGTCAAATGCCTTTTGAAAATCGATGAAGCAAGTGTATACGTTTTTGTTCTTTCGTCGAGCTTTCTCCGCTATCAGTCTTAGTGCCAATATCTACTTTATGGTACTTCTATCTTTTCTGAACCCTGCTTGCTCATCTGCTGTATGTTCTTCTATCTGTGATCTTAATCTCTCAGTCAGTATCATCATCAGCATCTTACCTAGATGGCTCGTTAGGCCAATCGTTCTGTACTTCTTGCACTCCAATATACTTCCTTTCTTGGGTATTGTCACTAGCACAGATCTTATCCATTCTTTAGGTGCCTTCCCTTCTTTCCATGCTATATTACATAGTCGGTGTATTTCCTGAATCATGCTTTCTTTGCCATATTTGATCATCTCTCCCGTGGTCTTATCATTTCCAGGGCTCTTGTTGTTCTTTAGTTGTTTCACTGCTTTTTCTACTTCCTCCTTTGAAATATTGGTCTCGCTCTCGATGCTCAGGGGATATATCTCTTTCAATTCTTCAACCAGTCTCTCTGAGACACTTTGCTCCATCTGTGCTTTGTACAGATCAGTGCAATATCTCATCCATCGCTGCACAATCTTCTCCCTGTTCATGAGCACTTCTTTGTTCTCATCTTTGATCGCCATCTGCTTCGGTTGCCATTTCCTATTAATATTCCTAATTGTCTTATACACCTCCCTGGTCTTACATGCACCGTAACACCTCTCAGTATCTTCACATTGCTCCTCTAACCATTTCTCTGTATCGTTTCTGGCTGCTTTCCTTACCTCATTGCATTTCATCCAATATTGCTGTTCTGCCATCTCAGAAACATCTCTTCTGATCTTCAGTGCTCTTTTCTCTTGAACCAACTTCAGTGTCTTCTGGGTAATCCACTTCTTATTCATCTTTGCTTTTTCTGGAACAGTCTGCTCAATTGCCTCTTCTATAGTGATTGCTATCCCTGTGACTCTCTTATCTAGGTCTTTCTCTGTGGCAATATTCTTAATCTTCTCTTTGAGCGCTCTTCTGTATGCATTCCCTGTTTCTTCCTCACATAGCCTCGCCACATCAAACTGTGTCTTACATTTTCTTTTGAGTTTTATCTTGATGTTTGCAATCGCTAGACTGTGGTCTGAGTCTATATCCACTCCTTGGAAAGTTCGGCACTGCTGTACTGATGTTATCCATCTTCTTCTTATCAAAATCATATATATCATGTTCTTGGACTTCCCGTTCACAGAACATGGTGGCTGTGAACAAATTTCATGGGGCCATGGGAAACTTGGCCACACTCATGATAAATTTTTGTCTGACTAACTAAAATTGTGGTGGATTACAGATGTTTCTGGGTGAAAGCATTCTGGATTAGAGAGACTCAATATGCTTTAATATGAGAGAGAGAACACAAGCCTGAGAGCTTAAGGAGGATCTCTGATAAACAGCACATATTGTGTAAAAAGAAAGAGAAATTATTTGAAGTACATTCCCTCTTTCCATGCCCCCCAGCTTAGGCTGTTTCCTCATCTTGGGGAGCCCTGAAACACTTAGGCAATGCTGTGTCTGTCACAAAACAAAAACAAGTCTTTCAGGCTCCCTTTTCCCTTAATTCCTGCTCCTGTCAACTTGCATTATTCATGGTTAATGCAAAAACTTAAAGACATGCCCTCTGGTTAAAAACAAAACAAAACAAAACAAAACCCAACTGTCTCTCACACAGCATTCCAATGTGAGCTGAATTAATCACAGATAATTGCAGTACTTAAAAATATCATATAAGCTCTGTTCAGCAAACTCTGTGATAAATTCAACGAGGAAAAACTTAAAAGAAATGGAAGTTTCTTTTGTGATTGTTTCCCCCAAAGCCACTTCTTCCACTATTGGAGAAAAATCCCTACAACCTTCCTAGTCATAAATTTTGTGGGAGAACTTAAATGTAGAAGCTTAACCGTGGGCATCTTTTCTACTAAAGAATGAAGTAATGCATACCTCCTAAAAAATCAATTTCAAGAGTTGTGTATCTGTATGTAGTAGTCAGATTTCATCCTAGAGGAATGCAGCATCACATGATGCTGCTTTCATAACCAAATCTCTAGGGCTGGAACTAGTTGAAATCAAGCAATTAATAATAATAAAATAATAATAATAACAATAATAGTAAAAAGAAGACTGGAATGCATGAAAATAGTAAAAATTTCATGAGGGGAATATTGGAAGCCTCACATTGGATGAGATAGAAAGGGCAATAAAATTTTTTAGGAGCCCTCTGACCAATTCTCATTCTTCATCTAAAAATATACAAGAGCAGTACTTGCAGTATCTGATTTTTGGAGATGTTCTGCACCATGCACTGTACTATAAAGGACACACAGTTTTTCTGGTTTCTGTACAAAGCTTCACCTTCCCAGTGTAGTACTATACATGTGGGCCACGTGTATATGAGAGGTTTTTTCTGGTAAAAATGGGCTTTTGGGGCAAAAAAACCCATGGAACTTCTACATGCAAAATGCACTTTGTTGATTGTCAAAAAAAACTTGGCACATCCACTGGCAGTGTTATATCTATCCCCGTTCAGTTATAATGCCTCTTTTTACAATGCTGTGTCAAGAAAACAGCTGGGTAGATGCTCTGGGGCCCCTTTTGTTGACGGACAGGCTTCTGGTTCCCAGACTGTCCTGTTCGCAGAACTTCCGGTAGGACATTCTGTCACAAGAAGACTGGGCACTTTGGCTGTTTCTGTCGACAGAGCAGATTGCTCTTCCAAGTTGCTTTTATGTGTAGATGCAATCTGTCAACAGATGTCCTGCTGAGACATTTCTTCTGACAGTGACATCTGTTGATAGATGCTTCTGTGCAGATATGGCCGTTGTGTTTGGGTGTGCAGGCTCACATGCTCCTTTTTTTCTTTCAATAGACTGTTTTGGTAACTAACTGACATCAGGGCCATGTCTACACTAGCCAAAAACTTTGAAATGGCCATGCAAATGGCCATTTTGAAGTTTACTAATGAAGCGCTGAAATACATATTGAGTGCTTCATTAGCATGCGGGCGGCCGCGGCGCTTAGAAATTGATGCGGCTCGCCGCTGTGCCACTCGTCCCGACGGGGCTCCTTTTCGAAACGACCCCACCTACTTCAAAGTCCCCTTATTCCCATCTGCTCATAGGAATAAGGGGACTTCGAAGTAGGCGGGGTCGTTTCGAAAAGGAGCCCCGTCGGGACGAGTGGCACAGCGGCGAGCCGCATCAATTTCTAAGCGCCGCGGCTGCCCGCATGCTAATGAAGCACTGGATATGTATTTCAGTGCTTCATTAGTAAACTTCGAAATGGCCATTTCGAAGTTTTTGGCTAGTGTAGACATAGCCCAGGAGCAGAAATGCTTTTATACAGTGAACACACTTCTCTTAGGCACTGTTTGGAATGCATCATTGTTTCAAAATGATTTATGCAATTTGCACAATGCAAATTATGTACATTCCAAAATACCTTATTCCAAACTTGGTGCCATCTAAATGGCACCAAAGTTCAGAATAAGGGGCTATTTCAAAAGTTATGTTACTCCTCTCATTATGAGGGATAGCGGAGCCAGAATAACTTGCCCAAAATAGCAGCACTATTTCAGATGCCTCGAAAAGCTGCAGCATTGCTATTTCATGATACCTTTTGTATCCCAATGTAGCACCCACAGTCTAAACATATCCTTACTTACCTCACTGCGAATCAAGTTACACTAAAGACGATCAAGTTACACTGGTGTAAACATGATGCATGTGAGAGGAGAATCCAGTTATTCCACAGAACAGAGACAAATAACAATTTTTTTGTGAGTAGTCCGATTACAACCCCTTCCTGCTGATGGCCTCAAGGCAGGAGGTTTGGGGAGGCAGTGATATAACAGCACCAGTATGAAATTTTAACGGTGGGGGTGCAGTTCAGGGAGGGGGAATGCAGGAGTCAGGGAAGGGGCTTATAATTGTGGGGGGGGCTCTGGCAGGGGCCTGGGGATGTGGGGGTTCAGGACTCAGCACTGGAGTATGGGGGGGCTCAGGGTAGGGAGGCTGGTGTGTGTAGGAGGGTATGTGGGGAAAGTGGGGTGTCTGAAATGCTCCTCCGCGCCAGGATACTGTTTGCTTTTCCCATCCTGTTCCTGGCAAGGAGCAAAAGCAAAGTGCATAGCTTGTCTGCCCCCCAGGTGGAGTGAGAAGAGTTCAGCAAACTGCATTTTCCCCTCGCTCCTTGGTGAGAAGAGGAAAAGCCAGCAATATTCTGATTCAAATCTTGGGGGAAAGAGGGCATTCTGCACCCCTCCCTTCCTAAAAGGCCCCGCAGCAGTCCTGGAACAGCGTGTAGGAGGGTGCGTCCTCAGCCAGGCACATGACTGGCTGCTGCTTATTGCAGCTGCCTATAGCTGAGCACAGGAGCTCAGCTGGGAGGATGGCAGGCCTTCCCCTAAAGCTGAACGTACCAGCCCCAACTCCTTACCAGAGCACCACACTCGGGTGTGCTGGCTTCCTTTCATCACTGGTCATAACCACAAGGGACCACAGCTATAGCAGTGGCTCTCAACCTTTTCAGACTACTGGACCATTTTCAGGAGTCTGATTTCTCTTGCATATCTCCAAGTTTCACCTCACTTAAAATCTATTTGCTTAACAGCAAAAGCAAAGCAAAAAGCAGGCATAAAAGTACAAAAGCACACTGTTATTGAAAAATTGGTTACTTTCTCATTTCTTCAGTACAATTATAAACTAAATCAATTGAAATATAAGTTTTGTACTTTCTTTCAGTGCATAGAGCAGTTTAAGCACGTTATTGTCTGACATTTTAGTTTGTGTTCACATAGTTAGTTCTTTTTAGGTAACCTGCTGTAAAACTAGTTAAGTTGATGTACCCGCAGAATACCAGTGCATATCCACAGAGGTACTCATTCATAGCCCTGATCTAGAGAAAGGACAGTTCAGCTTCTATGCCATTACATTCCTAGATTCTGATGACTGCAATGGTGTTTTTAGTAAGTAGCTGTCTGAGGCTACGTCTACACGTGCCCCAAACTTCGAAATGGCCACACAAATGGCCATTTCGAAGTTTACTAATGAAGCGCTGAAATGCATATTCAGCGCTTCCTTAGCATGCGGGCGGCAGCGGCGCTTCGAAATTGATGCTCCTTGCTGCCGCGCGGCGCATCCAGACGGGGCTCCTTTTCTAAAGGACCCCGCCTACTTCGAAGTCCCCTTATTCCCAGCAGCTCATGGGAATAAGGACACTTCAAAGTAGGCAGGGTCCTTTCGAAAAGGAGCCCCGTCTGGACATGCCGCGCGGCGGCAAGGAGTGTCAATTTCGAAGCGCCGCTGCCGCCCGCATGCTAATGAAGTGCTGAATATGCATTTCAGCGCTTCATTAGTAAACTTCGAAATGGCCATTTGCGTGGCTGTTTCGAAGTTTGGGGCATGTGTAGACACGGCCTGAAAAAGTTATTTATTGATTTGGCAATCACTTTAGTAAAAGGCTTCTAAAGCCAACAAGGAGAGATATTAGCTACATGAGATTACATTGTAAATATTCAGGAAGGGAAACATGCTTTTATGTGGTTTTTTATGTTCTGTATGTTTGCTGGAGACTTTAGAAAAGACCTTTATACATAAAAAAGAAGGAAGTAATACTCTTGAACTCTAAAAACTGTTTTAGACTCAATGGCTGTGTCTACACTTCCCAAAAACTTTGAAATGGCCATGCTAATCTATTCCTATAAGCTCACAGGAATAAGGGGATTTCAATGTTTGTGGGGTCCTTTTGAAAAAGACCCCAATGTAGATGAGCCGTGCAGGAGCAAAACATGGGAATTTTGAAGTGCTGTGACCGCTGGCATGCTAATGAGGGGATGAATATGCATTTCAGCACCTCAATAGTATTCTTCGATCTGGCCATTTCGAAGTTTTTGGTAAGTGTAGAAGTAGCCAATTTGTTTCCACTGAAAAATCTTTACTAATTAATTAATAAAATGCTAATAAATTAGCTGAAGGAAAAATATATGGAACTTTGATTTCATATTTCTGAAACCAAATTAAGGAGTGTGAACATGGTTTTCTCTCCCTGAGTTCAGGACTCGAAGGGACAAGATTCCTTACAGCGGCACCAAGTTAAATGTTAAACACTGCTATGCTGAATGAGCTCAAAACAGCTAAGAATGGAATATATTACTACTGGAACAGGCCCATAAAACATGGATATATTTTCAGCCCATTTACTTTGATACCTAATTTTAGATACTCATGTTTGACAATTTTGGATAAAACCTCTTTGAGCCTCAATCTCATGGTTGGCTGGAGCCAGCTGACCAGGGCTAAGGTTCTTGGGCTAAAGGGCTTTTTAATTGTGGAGTAAACCTTCAGGCTCAATGCAGAGCCTGGGCTCTTGGACCCTGCCCAAAAATCTACACTACAATTAAACAGCTGCTCAGTCTAAACTGTTGTCATCTGGCACAGGCCACCTATGGGGATCTAAATGCAGGGTGGATGTATCCTAAATGTTTTGAAATTCTCAGGTTAAAAAGCTACAAAGTTTCAATTTATATTAATTTATCATTTAGGGTTAGCTGAGGTGTGAGGAAGCAAAACAAAATCTTTTGCCGATCAGAAAGAATATTTTAGAATACATTTGTCTCAGCTTATTAATTTTTATTATTTTTAAGTAGAGGTCCTACATTAAAAGACAATGGCATTAGAGACACTAAATTGGTAATTCAAGGCATCAATTTACAAAACAAATAAAAGCTGGAAATGGTCTTAATGATTCTTTAAAGTGTTCACTTTTTATCTTTTTTAAAATATTTCTTCTTGGGAATCTTTTCAGACTGAAGTTAGCTGTTTAGATTTGCTCTAACTGTACTGTGCTGTATATAAATTATGAGTGTGATACTAGCAGCCTACATTTGACATTATCAAGGTTAACTTTTAGGCACAGTGGATGGGTCATAGATGCTGACACATCAAAGGATGCAGAGAGACTGAACTTTGAGTCAATGTCCAGCTAAACATTTCAGTAATTTTTTCAAGCATGTAGATAGGCCACACATGCTGCTAGAGGCAAGGCTGACAACTGAAGTATCACTTTAACACCTGCTTCATTTCACCATCTCTCGGCTCATAAACTTTATTTTCAATAAGGCTGCCTGGAAGACTACTAAAAAATGACCTCCACAGAACTCTAGAAAGACCTTGAGTGGTGTCCAAAGTAAATTTCTTGGGCAAAGGAAGGCAAGGTATAATTTAACATATCATCCTCTGGCATAGACAATAATCAGGACATAGAGCAAAATGTTAACTCATTTTCTTGGCCTTCTGATGAGAACAACATGCATGCTCACCCTGAAGTTATGTCTACAGAGGAGTTTATTCCATTGGTTGATGTAGTTTATCACCTTTCTGAGAGGCAGTAGCTATGCTGATGGAAGATTTTTTTTTCCATTCACCCAGCTGATCTATGCTACAGATTAGGTCAGTTTTATCATAGTGCTACATTTTTCACAGACCTGACTGACATAACTAGGTATATCTACCCCTCCCATTTATTTTGATTGCCACTATGGCCTTCCCTATACTTACCTGCACCATGAATCTACTTCAGCTAAGCAAATAGGCTGTATCTACACATGACCCCTCCTTTCAGAGGAGACATGTTAATGAGGCGGTTCGGCAGATGCTAATGAGGCACTGAGATGAATAGGAAGCACGTCATTAGCATAATGATGGCCACGCGTGGGTTGAAAGTGCTGCTTTTGGAATGCATGCTGACTGTGTAGATGGGGGCCTTTCGAAAGGACACCATGACTTCAAAAGCCCTTTCTTCCTAAAACCAAATAGGAAGGAGGGCCTTTTGAAGTCAGGGGGGTCCTTTCAAATGCCCCCCCCCATCTACACGGTCAGTGTGCATTCCAAAGCAACACTTTCCACTCATGTGTGGTTGTCATTGTGCTAATGAGGTGATGCATACTCCTGTCAGTGCCTCATTAGCATCTGCCAACCTGCCTCATTAACATTTCCCCCTCTGAAAGGAGGAGTCATGTGTAGATACAGCCATAGTCACAAAGAGGGAAGAACTAGTAGGAGAAGTAGAAGTGGGTGGCAACCTGGCTTGCAGCAATCATGAGGCGGTAGATTTCAAGCTCCTGACAAAAGGAAGGAAGGGGAGCAGTAAAATAGAGACCTTAAATTTCAGAAGAGCAGACTTTGACTCCTTCAGAAAACTGATGGGCGGGATCCCCTCGGAAGCTAATATGAAGGGGAAAGGAGCTCAGGAAAACTGGCAATATGTTAAAAAAGCCTTATTGAAGGCACAGGAACAAACCATTCTGAAAATCAGCAAGAAAAGCAAATGTGGTAGGCAACCAGCTTGGCTTACCATGGAAATCTTTGGAGAGTTTAAACTCAAAAAGGATGCAAATAAGAAGTGGAAACTTGGAAAGATGATTAAGGAGGAGTATAAATATATTGTTGGAGAATACAGTAGAGTAATCGGGAAGGTGAAAGAAAAATTGGAATTGCAGCTAGCAAGTGATGTGAAAGGTAACAAGAAGCGTTTTTACAGATATGTTAATAATAAGAGGGTGATCAGGGAGGGTGTGGAGTCATTACTGGATGAGGAAAGTAACCTGGTGACAGATGATGTGGGAAAGGTTGAAGTACTCAGTGTTTGGTTTTTTGTTTTTTTTTTTGCCTCTGTGTTTACGGACGAGGTCAGGTCTCATACTACTGTGTTATGCAATGCAGTATGGGAAGGAGCTGTGCAGCCCTGAGTGGGGAAGGAACTATTTAGAAAAGCTATACATACACAAATCCATGGGTCCAGATTTAATGCATCCAAGGGTACTGAGAGAATTGGAAAATGTCATTGCAGAACATTTGGCCATTCTACTTGAAAGTGTGGAGATTGGGAGAGATCCTGGATGACAGGACAAGGGCAAATATAGTGCCCATCTTTTAACAAGGGAAGAAAAACAATCCAGGGAACTATAGAACAGTCAGCCTTAATTCAGTCCCCAGAAAAATCATGGAGGGGATTCTCAAAGAATCCATTTTGAAGCACCTGGAAGAGGGGAAGAGATCAAGAGTCAACACGGATTTACCAAGGGCAAGTTATGCCTGACTAATCGTTAACTAGCTCTGTGGACTTGGGGAAGTCAATGGGTGTGATGTACCTTGACTTTAGCAAACTTTTGATACAGTTTCCCACAATATTCTTGCACATAAATTAAGGAAGTATGGATTGGATAAATGGACTGTAATGTGGATAGAAAGCTGGCTAGGTGGTCAGGCTGAACATTCAATGGCTTGATATTTGGTTGGTGGTCTGTTTCAAGTGGAGTGCCCCAAGGATCAGTTCTGGGGCTGCTATTGTTTAACATCTTCATTAATGACCTAGATGAGGGGATGGATTGCACCCGCCATAAATTTGCAGATGGTACTAAGCTAGGGGGATAGGCAGATACACTGGAGGGTAGGCATAAGAACCAGAGTCACCTAAATAAATTGGAGTGTTAGGCCTAAAGTAATCTGATGAAGTTCAACAAAAATAAGTGCAGAGTCCTGCACTTGAGATGAAAGGATCCCAAGCATTGTTAAAGGCTGGGTACTGACTGGCTAAATAGCAGCATAGCAGGAAAGGACCTGGGGACTACAGTCGATGAGAGGCTATATATGAGTCAACAGTGTGCCCTTGTAGCCAATAAGGCTAATGGCATCCTGGGAGGAGCATTTCCAGGAGATCTAAAGAAGTTAGTATTCTCCTCTGTTCAGCACTGGTGAGGCCACATCTGGGGTATTGCATCTAGTTCTGGGCCCCCCAGTATAGAAAGGATGTGAACGCATTGGAGCAGGTCCAGCAGAGGGCGGCGAAAATGATTAGGGGATTGGAATACTTCACCTATGAGAAAAGGCTGAGGGATCTGGGTTTATTTAGTTTGCAGAAGAGAAAAGTGAGGGGCGATTTGATAGCAGCCTTCAATTTCCTGAAGGGGAGCTCTAAAGAGGCTGGAGAGAGGCTGTTCAGTAGTGACTGATGGCAGAACAAGGAGCAATGGTCTAAAGTTACTGAGGGAGAGATGTAGGTTGGATATTAGGAAAAACTCTTTCACCAGGAGAGTTGTGAAGCCCTGGAATGCATTACCTAAAGAGGTGGTAGAATCTCCATCCCTAGAGGATTTTAAGTGCTGGCTTGATAAAGTTGTGACTGGAATAATTTAGTTAGAGTTCATCCTGCTTTAAACAGGGGAATGACCTCTTGAGGTTCCTTCCAGCCCTTGGATTCTATGATAGTCAACACAAGTACTGTGGTGTCTTGCATGTGATAAGGTTGACAATGGCTGCTCTTCCATGGATGCTGTACCAGCATGGATAGGAGCAAGCTCAGAGATTGATTTATCAAGTCTGTAGAAGATGCAATAAATCTATGGCCAGTAGATTGATTGTAGCCATATTGATCCACCTTGTAGCCAGTTCAGGCTCCTGGAAGAGGTCCTCCCCTTCCAGGTCAGTAGGCAGCCATCCTGCCCCACTGCCATGAGTCCCAAAACACCCCCCAAGTCCCTAGTTCGGGGGGAGGGTTCCCATCTTGACTCAGGTGGGTGAGAGACAACAGTTCATATGCCCCCTGCCTTACTTCTGCAAGTGCTGAGGGAAATTAGCTCAACGTCAGAGCCTAGCCCTAGGAAAACAACAAGCCCACAATCCTTGACAGTTCCGGGCCCTAGCTCAGGGCGGGGTGGTCCACATCTAAAAAAGCCTAAGTCCTGGAGCAAGGCAGGGCTGGCCCAGGCCCTAACACAGAGTGGGACAACAAACAAACACAGAAGAGCCCTAGCCTGGGAGCAAAATGTGGCAGGCCCAGGCCCTGGTGCAGGGTGGGGCAACAAACAACTCACAGTGGTCCAGGCCCTACCTCAGGGTGGGGCATCAACCAGTTCACAGCAAACCAGGCCCTAGTTTACGGTGGGGCAGCAAACAGCTCACCGCAGTCCAGGCCCTAGTTCAGGGTGGAGCAGCAAACAAACCCAACCCTCTGCCCGTGCTGGCAGAGAGGGGGGGAGATTGCCACCCGTGAAGTTAGTGGCAGGGGGGACGCAGGCCCACCTGCTCCACTGCATCTCAACCCAGGGGCCGTGGTCACAGCAGTACAGCCTACTGCATGGGTTACCAGGAAACCCAGACTGAACACGCTGCCCAAGGACCTTTAATGGTCTGCTCTATCCCCTGGGTCACTCCCAGTCTTCATCCCCAGCACATACACAAAATCCACCATCTTCTCAGGGCCCACAGAGTATCAAGTCCAGCTAGGTTCTGGGTGGCCTGAGTTCAGGCCTGCACAGCCTTTCAATTTTGCTTTCTGAGGCTAGCTCAGGGTGCAGGCTGAGGCCAGTTCTTCTGCCACCTCAGGCTGGCTTACAGTGCAGGCTGTGGCGGGACTCTGTTCGGTCCTCTGGGTCTGGCTGGTCTTCCCTAGGATGGTTCCACTGAGGCCCCGGCTTGTCAGGACCAGCAGGGGCCCAGGCAGCCCAGTTCAGGCCTTGGCCTCACTCAGTCATTTGTCCTCCTCCCAGGCTGAGAGCCCAGAGCCATCCTCTAGCTCCCCTGGAGACTGACCCCTAGCAGAGTCCCCAGACTGCCGGGCAGGGGCAGGGGCAGGGGCAGATCAGATCAGATCAGATCAGATCAGATCCCATCCCATCCCATCCCATCCCATCCCCCCTCCCCCCCCCCGAAGCTCAGCTCTCATCTGAGTCCTCAGCCTGGGCTTTTATAGGCCTGACCCCACCTCCTGACTTCTGGTCAGGTGACTGGGAGGAGCCAGGCTCTATACAAAATGGCTGCCAGAAGGGATCATCCCCTTCTGGGTAGTGCGATGTCCATCCCACCCTACTGCACACTGCATAAGGGAGACAAGTCTTTATACACGCTAGTCATATGAGGCCAGATCTTCAGATAGTGTAAATGTACTTAACTCTACTAACAGTAGTAGAACTAGGCCAGTTTACACCAGCTGAGGATCTAACCTGCGCTTAAAGTGGTATGTATCAGCTTCTCGCATAACATTCATCCATTAAAGGTGTTGTCTGCAGATTCATCCAGTATAGGTTCAACCTCTCTCATCCCGTACCCTCGGAACCTAACCAGGATATGACAAGAGAATTTGCTGGACAAGGCTGGTCAATAATTTCTAGCACTTTGCCAACACTTCCACTCCTTACTGGCCTCTTAGAAGACATTTAGGGGTAAATTATGATTAAACAACAGCAGAGAATACTGAGAGCCAAGACTGGTGGATATATACACATTTTATGGGACCACAGGAAACTTGGCCACATCTAGAATAAGTGGTCATCTGGATAACTAGAATCATGCTGGATTACAGAGTTTGCTGGATGAGAGTGCCCAAGTAGAAGGGTTTGACTTGTATTGTGAAAATGTGCTCAATTGTTTCACTCAATAGCACTGAACTGCCCAGGTGCACAGCTTATTGGGAACACTGAGGAGAAAGGAGAGTTTCAAAGAGGACAGGTATCTGGCTTTTTAGATGTTTGCAGAGTGCTCATAGTTATCTCATGGTCTTTTTTCAAATCCCTCTTTACAGCACTCCTCTGTTCTCAAGCCTACAAAAAAAATTGTTATTCTTGTGTACTGGTAACGACTGCTACATTTGTCATAAAGGCTCAGTTTGTCACAAGGGCACAGCCCATCATGGCATCTTATTAGTAAGGCACTACACTAGGAACATTCTATGGATGAGCAGTGGCCACAGTTTCCTCTCTGCTTTGCCTTGCTCCTGGAGAAGTAATATTTTACATCACTGTATATTACTACTAACCCTACCAACTCCTATACATAGGACGGCTGCAGACAAGGCCGTCCCTCTTTGCCATCCTTCCTGCTCACTTCTTGTCTGTTTCCAAAAGGAAGTAACCATATCTAGGTTAAAAACAACAAGAAGTCCTCCATCACCTTGGAGACTAACAGATATTTTGGATCATAAGCTTTTTCTGGGCAAAGACCTGCTTTGTCAGATCTTTGCCCACAAAAGCTTATGCTCCAAAATATCTGTTAGCCTCCAAGGTGACACAGGACTTCTTGTTGTTTTTGAAGATACAGAGTAACTCGGCTACCTCTCTGATATATATCTAGGTTTGTACTCTCATACACAGTCCAGTTTAAATCTAGCTAAATAATAGTGGAACCCCCGCCTCCATCTACGAGTTATGTAGATAGATGAGGATGCTACAGTACAAAGAAATTAGGTAACTTGCTGTTATTTCGCTGTAATTTACTCTTAATATATTTTATGAGCCCAGTAAGCAGTGTAAGTGTTGGTAATATTGCTAGACAATTTTGACCTCCTGTGGTCTGGCAAATTCTCTCATTTGACAGTGGTTAGTTCCTGAGTATGCTGGACTAGAGAGGTTTTACCTGAATTTATTTTCTTACAGGCTCACATTAAAACACTTCTTTTAAGTCCAATGGAACATAAAGAAAATTAATTCTGTAAACAAGTTTCTTGCCTGATTAATCTTTTCATTTTTTTTAGTAAAGAAGGCATTTCTCTGAAACATGACTACACTTGTTTGTTGAAACCAGATAATAATGTTTTGATCTCCTCATTCATGTAGTTAAGATATAGGATCAGATCCTCACCCAGTTCTGCGTGAAGCAGCTGATAATCTGAGAGATGCAAACTGCTTCAGATTCCCCACCTTGCCACCCAACAGGCAGTTCTGGATGGTTTAGAGCTATCTGTATTCCCAGAATAATACTGGTGCATTGTCAGTATCTGCTGCATCCTGGAAACCTCCTGATTCCAGAAAGGACCCTACAGGCTCTAAACAAGTTGGAGCAGCCTATGGCTGCCTTAAGTTAAGCTGGGGTTTCATTCTAGAACTTGAAGCCACTAAGAGGCTCAGAGTGAACCAAGGATTTAAGGAGGTACTCTGAATGATACTATAGTTTGAATAATAGTATATAGAAGTTGTGTGTCAGAATGTGCTTGCATTTTATATACCACTTTCCTTACAGCGTTGGTGAGCTTTTCCATAGACTGAATTTTTTTGTACATTTTTTTCTTCTTTGAACTTAAAACATAACAAAACAAAAGGTTGATCCTGGAAACCAAAGTAGGGCACTCTTCTCCCCTTCGTTCCATGCCACCATCACATTGCATTACACATGGCTTCTTTCCTTTGGGTGCCAGTAATCAGGCCAAGATAAAAAGCAATTGAAAACGCATTTTCAGAGGCGGCATCACTCAGTTTGGTTGCTAGCTTTTAAATTGCTTCTGTAGCTATCTTGGATATAGTGAAGGTGTGTCCAGAGTACTTTATCTTTTTACAACTTGTCTTAGATTCAGAAGAACTTGTACTTTTATATTGTACAAAGAGAAGTTTCTTAAAACCTATGCATTCTTTTTCAGCACATGCTGGCCTTCTGACATTCCTCTTTGTGATATGCTGCACATCTTGCTTAAATATTGAGTTAACTTTAGAAATAACTGAAATCCACAGGTGCAGCTTCCAACCAAGGACTGACATATTTTTCCATCTCTATGCACATTATGGACTATGTTTTTCACAGTCCCTGCCCAAATCTGCAGGGGTAGTGGGCAAAATAAGCCCTCCACTCCTTGATTGCTGCACAGGAGCTATTCAGAGTTCCAGATCTTGAACTTCATGAGCATAAGGTGTGCTCCAGGATTGCACCTCTAATAATTCTAGTGTCCTTAAATGGTGAATGACAAGTCCATAGCGCTGCTTCCATTTTCACACTGCTCAGCCAAGTTGGGCTGGCAGGGCTGATGCACATACTATAAGCTGTTATAGAGTACTGTTTCAGTTGCTTTCCCTTGTCCCCACTTGGCTTCTGAACCACTGTATCTGAGTCAACCACAATGGCTCTACAGTTGCTGCTATGTGAGACTGGAAGTACACAATCGTACAGTAGTCAGTAGGTTAAACAATCTGGCTCAGTATATTTCTTTGGGAACAGAAGCACTGTGAATCTTTTAGGCTCACTAATACAAGGGTAACAGTGTGACATGTAATGGCTTGTGACATAAAGGAAGTCTCAGTAAACTATCCAATGGTCAATGTGAAATCACATACTTCTCATTTTATCCTTTTCTAAAGTTATTTGGTCTCATCCTTAATGAAAATAAATAATTGGTTGCTATAGCTGTGTATTTCTGAAGTTCGTTAAGGATGTGTGGATGGTTGTAGTATGTTTATTGTGGCTGAGACATTTTTAAATTCAGTAAAGTAGGTTCTGATATTATTTCGCTCTTCTGATTGGCACAGATTAAGGAGCACCTGGCCAAAGGACAGAGGATGCTGGCTGGTGATGGAATGTCCCAAGTGACGAAAACACTGTTAGATTTAACTCAGAGAAAAAACTTTTATGCAGGAGATCTTCTGGTTTCGGTGGAAATTCTAAGAAATGTCACTGATACATTTAGAAGGGCAAGTTACATCCCTGCATCTGATGGTGTCCAGGTAAGAGATATTTTCAATTTAGCTGACATATTTAAGTCCCTGCTCAGCATCATCCATTTGCTCCAAGATCAAGTTAAATCTGCTCAACAGATGTAATAGAAGAACAGTAAACAATTGCCTACAAATAGCAATATTAAAGATATAACTGTCCCTGTTTCAAACATGCAGAGTCACACCAGACAATTGAGATAAATTTAGAAGAAGTCAGTATCTTTATTTGTACAAACTAAAATGACACTTCTTCAGTATAGTAAAGAATGAGTTGTTTGTTTAGTCAGACCTTAGCAAGAGCATCACAGACCTTTTTTTTAAAATGTGCAGCTCTGGTACCAAGTTATTCATAATATGAAAGTTATTCTCAGCATATTTCAAGCTTTTGCTGGCAATTGATGTGTTTTGTACCCAGCATTAGAAAGAACAACAAGCATGCAGATGGCAGTTTAAATAATATGGAACAGGATCCTGAATCAATGAGTGAAAATGACAGTATGTTCATGAATAGGGGGACCATGTTTCCCTAGACCAAGTACAGGACAACTTGTGTGGGAAAGGGTGGCTCCCCAGCTGCAGCTGCCAAGCAAGTACAGCTGTCTGGTTATCCCAAGCCTCAGGATGCTGGAACAGGGCTGCCACCGCACAGGGGAGCTCCCTGCTTTCAGACAGTTGCCTTGAGAAAGATGGGGTTGGGTTCTCCAGATGACCCATGCCACTGTGTGCCAGGAATGGGGCTGCTGCCCCATGGGGGATCTCCCCAGATGCTGCCCCACACTGGCAGGCACTGGGAATGGGGCTGCCATCCCACGGGGGACCTCTCTGACTGCTCCATACCTCCAGGCACTGGGAATGGGACTGCAGCCCTGTGGATGAAGCTCCTGGCTTCTTCCTATGCTGTGGGGAGCTGGGTGCAGGCCTGAAAACCTACCAGTGAGGCTCCCAAATTGTCCTCGTGCTACATGGAGCCAGGAATGGGGCTGTGGCCCCCACTGGTGAAGCTTCCAGTTTCCCTAAGTCAAGGAGAGCTGGGAATGGGGCTACAGTCCTGCCTTGGGTGGAGGTGGGGGGTCCCTGGCTGGAGGGGCAGCTGCCCAGGGTAGCAGGTACAATTAAAATCTTGAAAAGGACTGAGGGACACACACTACCTCTCTACTCAAACATACTCTGCCTCACTAACCCATGGCATGGCCCCTGGCTCCCTCTCCTGCTGCTGCTTATACCCATGGATATTGGATACCTGCTCCATGTGCTCTCTGGCCAGCAGCTGCAGCTGCAGCTCAACAGGAGGTATAAATATGAGAAAATTAGCCCCCTTGTTAAAATAAGTTAGGACGCCTTTCTGGCACCTGAAATACAAGACTGTCCAGGCCAAAACAAGATGGGGATCACCCTATGCATGAATGGCCAAAGCACAGCAGGTAAAGCTTTTTGTTAGCATGGAGCTTGTGAAAATAAATAAATAAATAAATAAATATTGAATGAACATTAGATCTATAAAGGTGGTAACCATGTTGTTATCCCATAAAGAAAAAAAGAGAAGATAGAATTAGTGTTGTACATAAATGCACATAAATTTAGTACATTATTTTTACAACATTATTCAGAACTAACGTGGGTCGAGATGAATTACGCTCTTCCAAACCTGAAGGGGTGCAGCTTTACAAGTCTCTGATCCTGTGATAGACTGGGAATGAGGCCTGTCTCGTGTAAGTTAGAACAGTCTGATGATCATTTCAGTTTATGCTGAGCTGTACATGATCCTGAGGAGTCACAGCTGTAGCCAGAAGTCTAGAGGGCCTAAGATTGCCCCCATTTTCCCAGGATCATAGAATCACAGAATCATAGGGCTGTAAGGGACCTCAGGAAGTCATCTAGTCAAACCCCCTGCTTCAAACAGGATCAACCCCCACTAAGTCATCCCTGCCAGGACCTTGTCAAGCTGGGACTTAAAAACCTCTAGGGATGGAGACTCCACCATCTCTCTAGGCAACATATTCCAGTGCTTCACCACCCTCCTGGTGAAGTAGTTTTTCCTAATATCCAACCTATACCTCTCCCTCTTCAACTTCAGACCATTACTCCTTCTTCTGCCATCTAACACTACTGAGAACAGTTTCTTACCATCCCCTTTAGGCTCCTCTTCAGGAAGTTTAAGGGTGCTATTAAATTACCCCTAAGTCTTCTCTTCTGTAAACTAAACAAGCCCAAATCCCTCAGCCTGTCCTCTTACTACATATGGTTTAAATTAGCTGCCACTAGTGCCAACAGACATCATGGGCCAAGCAGTGCTGAAGGGCTGGCTGGGGAAGGCTGGCACCCATATTCAACCTTTCTACCTCAAGCTGAGAACCTGGTAAATCTCTTGGAAGCTTTGCCAGAAGACTAACATATGCTACTATTAATAAATACTTTTATTATAAAGAAAAATTGTTAACATAATCAGAAGTAAAAATATTAGTAGCAAGATGCCATAAATATGAGTAAAATTTATAAGCGGTACATAGAGGGAGGACTGCCTATGTACTAGGATCACATGCAAGGATATGCAAGGATCACAATTGTTTCCTATTACTGCTCTGAGATACTGGGAGAGTCTCTCTTTTGCATATCTGAAAAAATAGCTGTGCAAAATATGGCAGCATAACAAAGCTTAAATAGTACATTAAATCATATTCATATACTTTTGACAGGTTAGAATGGCTTGAGTTAATTTGGGCATAAGCATCACATATATTTAATACATTATTGTGTATTACTCACTTCTTTTTGTTAATTATTGTATATTATCTGGTGCTAGAACAATGTAAGTTAATATAACAAGTTAGTGAGTTAATTTTGATTAATAAGCATGAATGGTCTTAATAGATTTGAAAATATATCATAGATATAAATCTGTCTAAAATTTGTTTAAAACTCCAGCTATATCTGTCTAGCTATTCATTATAATATGTAAAGGAAGTGATTCTCCTTTACATGATACTGGTAGCATAAATGTGATTTATTACCATTCTAAGTTCCTTTTACACTGCCTCTCCGGTATAAAAGGAACTAACTGGAAATGAATATCAGGCCAGCCCATAGATAAGTCCATATATATTTAAAAAGGCACACTTACTATTTATATCTTTATTTTAAATTTAAAATGTATACCCTTTCTTTTCAAAGCATTTTTAAAACAAAAAAAGAAACTGCAGTCTCTGCCAATAGACAGGACAGAGATGTATCTAAAGCAGGAGGGAAGAATATGCATATTAGAAGCCAACATGCAACTACCAGCTATAAACCAAGCCTGACATCACCCCAAATTACTCAAGCACATGAAGAGAGAGCTAGTACAAATACACAACTACAAACAAAACAAAAAGCAGTCAAGTAGCACTTTAAAGACAATCAAAATGGTTTTATTAGGTCAGCTTTCGTGGGACAGACCCACTTCTTCAGACCATAGCCAGACCAGAACAGACTCAATATTTACGGCACAGAGAACCAAAAACAGTAAGCAAGGAGGACAAATCAGAAAAAGATAATTAAGGTGAGCAAATCAGAGAGTGGAGGGGTGGGCGGGAGGTCAAGAATTCCCCACCCCTCCACTCTCTGATTTGCTCACCTTAATTATCTTTTTCTGATTTGTCCTCCTTGCTTACTGTTTTTGGTTCTCTGTGCCTTAAATTTTGAGTCTGTTCTGGTCTGGCTATGGTCTGAAGAAGTGGGTCTGTCCCACGAAAGCACACCTAATAAACCATTTTGATAGACTTTAAGTGCTACTTGACTGCTTTTTGTTTTGATAGTGTATAGACTAGCACAGCTTCCTCTCTGTTACTATACAACTACAAACAGTGTGAGAGAGAAGGAGACCAGATGTTTAAAGTGACAGAGATTCTTGCAAAGATTGAAGGTAATATTGTCAAGGGCTGTAATATTTTTGACAAGCCATTCTAGCAACCTCTTCCTTCCTTTGACGGGACACCTTTGACACTGTAGATTTTCCAGGCACTCTTCATTTTCTATAGTGTTAGTAGGCATCCTTCGATCCTGAGGGACCATGGGTTTGCGCCCCATTTGGACTGATTCGAGCAGCGTCTTGTGGCTGTGCAATCCAATCTGGGAGTGGCAGTCCCTTCCGCACTGTGAGCAGCAGTAGGCAGATGTCACTCTGGTATCACGGGCACGGATGTTCCTGAGGGCTCCCCGTCTTCCGCTTCCTTCACCAAGGTAGTTTCATACACAACAAGAGCCTCTTCACTCCCTGTTTCCAGGCATGCCTGTCTGAGGCGAGTGAATGTCAGCTGTTCACGCTGATAGAGAGAGCGCTGAGGTCACGCTTGTACATGTCCTTGTAGTGCAATTTAGGTCGCCCTTTTGACCTCTTTCCAGACGCCAGTTTGCCGAAGAGGAGGTCCTTCGGTAGTCGGCCATCCATCATGCGTGAGACATGGCCCAGCCAGCGCATACTTCTCTGTTTGAGAAGGGTCAACATGGAGGCAGTGCCTGCCCTCTCAAGCACTGCACTACTGGGGACCTTGTCCTGCCATGAGATACCGAGTATGCGCCTAAGGCAGTGCATGTGGAATGCGTTGAGCCGCTGCTCTTGTTTTGAGCGCAAAGTCCATGTTTCACTGGCATACAGCAGTGTGCTCAAAACACAGGCTGTGTAGACGTGCACCTTGGTGTGTACGGTGAGCTTATTGTTAGCCCATACTCTCTTCGTCAGCCTGGAGAACATTGTGACGGCTTTTCCAATGAGCTTGTCGATCTCACTATCAAGTGACAAGTTATCTGAGATCGTCGAGCCTAGGTACACGAACTCATAGATGACTTCCAGTTCGTAGTCTAACATGTTGATAGATGACTCATTACCCACGTTTTGGCCTATCGCCTGGGTCTTCTTTAAGCTGATTGTGAGGCCAAATTCCATACATGCACCCGCAAAGCGAGTTATGCGTGACTTCAGTTCCTGCTGAATGTGAGCAGCAATAGCTGCATTGTCAGCAAAAAGGAACTCCCTTAGATGCTTCATAAGCACCCTGGTCCTCGCTCTAAGTCTCAACAGTTTGAAGAGGTTACCATCCATTCTTGTGCGGAGAGAGATGCCCTCTGTAGCAGTTCCGAAGGAATATTTGAGCAAAACTGCAAAGACGCCGAACGGTGTTGGAGCCAGCACACACCCCTGCTTCACTCCGCTGAGAATCTCAAAGGGTTCAGATGTGGATCCATCGTATATGACGGTCCCCTTCATGGAAGGTCCTAATAATGCTGAGCAGAGTTGGGGGACAGCCAATCTTAGCCAGAATCATGAACAGACCTTTTCTGCTGACGAGGTCAAATGCTTTGGTCACGTTGATGAAGGCAATATACAGAGGTTTGTTCTGCTCCCTGCACTTTTCTTGTAGTTGCTAACAGAGAAAAACATGTCTATGGTGGACCGTTCAGCTCTGAACCCACACTGAGACTCAGGGTAGACTCTCTCCGCAAGAACGTTGAACCTCTTCAGAACAATACGTGCAAATAGCTTCCCCACGGTACTGAGAAGGGAGAGGCCGCGATAATTGTTACAATTGCTTTTGTCACCCTTGTTCTTGTAGACAGTAATGATGTTAGCATCCCTCATATCTTGCGGTATGCTGTCTTCTCTCCAGCATTGGCAAAGTATTCCATGCAGCTCTGAAACTAGGGTACCACTGGTGCATTTGAGGATTTCTGAGGGAATACCGTCTTTCCCTGGGGCTTTTCCAGAATAGAGTGCTTTTAGCATGTCTCTGAGTTCCTCCAAGGTGGGCTCAGCATTGAGTTCAGTCATGGTGGGCAGAGGCTCGATGGCATTCAGGGCTCTCTCTGTAACTACAGTCTCTCTGGCGTACAACTGTGAGTAGTGTTCCACCCAGCATTCCATCTGCTTGGTTCTGTCCTTCAAGACTTCGCCTGTGGCCGACTTAAGTGGGGCAGTCTTTCTTTGCGATGGACCGATGCCCTTCTTGATCCCTTTGTACATTGCTCGCATGTTACCAGTGTCCGTGGCCTGCTGAATCTTGGAGCAGAGTTGGAGCCAGTAATCATTGGCACACCGAGCAACCTGCTGCACTTGACTCCGAGCAGATTGGAGCGCCTGCAGGTTAACCTCATTGGGAAAGGACCTGTATACAGCCAGTGCCTGTCTCTTCTTCTCAATCAGGGGTGTCAGCACTTCAGTGTGGGCTTTAAACCAATCAGCAGACTTGACTGTCTTCTTCCCAAAGGTAGATATCACAGTATTATAGATAGCATCCCATAGTTGTTCCCATCTCTTGCTGATATCAGTGTCGTCTGGGCGGGGCAAGGCCTCTTCAAGTGCTTGGACAAACTTGCATACTTTTGAAGGGTCATGAGTCTTGCCAGTGGCAATGCATGGCCTCCCTTCCTTTTTGGAGTGAAAGAATCTTCACGGCTGGATGTGCACCTTACTACACATGAGCAAATGGTCAGTGTCACAGTCTGCGCTGTGGTAGCTACATGTCACCCTGACATTACCTAAACGGCTGCGTTTGGTGAGGATGAGCTCAAGCTGGTGCCAATGTTTCAATGTTGGGTGTCGCCACGAAATTTTGTGCTGGGGTTTGACGTTGAAGAAGGTATTGGTTACACAGAGATCATGTTGGGAGCAGAGTTCAAGGAGGCGCTGTCCATTTTCATTCATCTTCCCTGTTCCAAACTGTCCCAGACAGGATGGCCAGCTGTGGTGGTCACTGCCAACTGTGGCATTAAAGTCGCCAAGGACGAATAGCGGCTCATGGGAAGGTACCTCACTGATGGCAATGCTAAGTTCATCATAGAACTTGTCCTTAACTTCCTGGGCAGAAGTTAAAGAAGGCGTATAAATGCTGAAGATGTTGACCATGCCCACTGGTGTTTGAAGCTGGATTTTCAGCATTCTCTCAGTTCCCACATTTGGTGGTATGACTGAGCCAACTAGGCTGTTTCTGATTGTGAAGCCAACACCGTGTTCTCTGGTCTCTTCTGGATGCTTACCATGCCATAAAAAGGAAAAGTCCTTCTGCCTGAAACATCCAGAGGACAATAGTCTTGTTTCCTGGAGGGCCACGATGTCCATCCGCAGTCTTCTCAGCTCGTTGTTAATGATTGCTGTCTTCCGGGGGTTACTAATGCTCTGTAGGTCTTCTGTAAGGCCCGGAGTCATGGTCCTTACAATCCATGTGCCCAGCCTGAAGGCTGGATTATTTTGTTGTTTGTTTCTTTGTTTTGCCTGGTGTTTTCTATAGTGTAGTTATTTATCTATTTAGATAAGAACTGTGACATACAGGAAGAAATAGTTCACTGACCTAACTCTTCTGCAATGGTACTGAAGCCAGTGGTATTGTTCATGATCAAAGCACACAATTTGGTCACTAATATGGATTTTACACAAGGGTAGGATATAAAAGGGTATAAAATATCCATATAAAAATAAACTCATATTTAAGAGCACAAATTCATATTAATTCATAAAATTTCTATTAAGCCAAGGATCGGTCCCATGTCTCTCTGTACAGATTCAGTTAAAGGCTATATAGGCAGCTAATACTTTCCTCTTCAGGCAGGGTGCATCAAATTTAAATGTTTGCTATTTAAAAAGGAAAGAGAATATTATTTAGCATACAGAGTATAACTTTTGTTTGGGAAAAATATGTTAGGCATCTTACACTGTGGAAAGAAGAAAGGGAGGGAGGGAGGGAGGGAAGGAAGATAGGAAGGAAGACCCCAACAGATCTGATCTGTCAACAGAGAGTGGCCGGATTGCCCAGCAGCTCTCTTGACAAAACAGCCCACTGGAAGCACAGTAGACAGGGCTACCTGGTGACCGTGTGGCTCTTTGGTGACATATTTGGTCAAGAAAGGTCTTATGCCTCATGAGGGAGAGGCAAAAGACTCTCAGCAAAAGTGCCGAGTTCTGTTGACAGTATGTCAACAGAATTCATTTTTAGTGTGGCTGCTTTGCAAGTTTTGTCAACAAAACCTCTGTTTTGTTGACAAAAATCTCTAGTGTAGATGTACCTTATGGTTATTTTTGACATGAAAATCTATTTGCATGGCCCTTAATTAATCTTTCTGATGTGTGGAGACATTTGGAAATATCCATTTGAGCCTTTCATCCTTTGGCATATCTTGAGAGCTGAAAGAGGAAAACTTGTAAGCTGTATCTAAATTGCCGAGAACTGTTGGTAAAAGATATGCAAATTGTGCAATGCATTTGCATATCTTTTGCCAGCTGTTCTGTCGGGAGAGGCTTTTCTGACATTTGACCTGTTGACACAGGGAGAAATGTCAGAAAACCTACCTCTGTCAAGATTTCCCTTCTTCATCTTGGAACAGCGTGTACAGGGATATTGACAGAACGCTCCCAATCTGCAGTCTGGATGCACTTTGTCGACAAAATTTCTGTTAACAGAAGCCTGAAGTCTAGACACAGCCCTAGAGATGAAGGATCAACTTTGGAAAGAGTTTTGTAGGTTAAGTTACTTGACATTTAATTTGCAGAGTATATTTTAGGATGGATTATTGTATTTATAGTCCTCATGATGCAGTGCTGAATATAATGAATATTCCAAACACTTGAGGATATAAATACTGAGAGCCATATCCCAGGATCCATAAGTCAGTGAATAGATTCACACTGATGTCAGTGGGCAATGGATCAATTTCTTACCCACAAAAGCTTATTACCTAAATAATTTTGTTAGTCTTACTGGTGCTACAGGACTGTTTGTTTTTTTGTGACGCTACAGAATAACATGGCTACTCCTTTGAGACTGAATCCGTTTTTGTTTCTCTCTTTTCATTATGCCATTGATCCCCAATGTTCCCTCCCTTATGCATTCTGAACATTCAATTTTGATTCACTGAAGCTAATGGAATTTTTGCTACTGACTTCAAGGGGAGCAAGATCCTTCCTTCAATTATGACTCTTGCATCAGTGCTGCAAAGCCCTAAAGCAGACCCTTAAGTGTTTTGCTGAATCACTATTAACTATGTAAATTATTGGCAGTGTCATTCTTAACACTTAAATGACATCATTGACTTCCTCTCTTGGGGAAGGTAGGAATCACCTCTACCCTTCTAACTGAGTGACAAACGTTTTGTCATTCACAGATGCTCCCTTACTCCCACAAGGCAAAATTTTGTAGTGGCAAGTGGCAATGTAAAGGGCTCCCACTGCTGTCCTGTCCACAATTCAAACCTTATTTCTCGGGGGTGTAAGTAGTTTGTAGGTGAAAATGCTGACAGTCTAAACACTGCCTAACTATTAGCATCTGCTATGTCACTAAAAGCTGTGTAGTATAGACAAAGTGTAAGGGAGAAAACAAGTATTTCATGTGATACAAAGAGGAAGCTTCCTGTTCTCCCAAAATTATATGTTATTAGAGAGAATCTTTAGGGTTAAATTGGTGAACATTTTAGTCTATGAAAATGTTTTTGCCAATTTTGTATGGTTTTGTGCTCCCCAAATGTTAATATATCCTGTCATGAGAACTGCAGTACCAAAACATTCTTTAAAAATACTTTTAGACACATTATCTCTTGTGCAATAATTTTACTGGGAATGAGAATTTTCTGAAGAGAGAGCACAGTATAATTCAGTGGTATTCAGACCTTATTGGCTCAGGATCCAAATTAATGGGCAGCATTGACCAAAAGAGGAACAGTACTGTGAATTCATTGTTTAATTTACTAGAGTACTATTTAAACATATGGGACTTGTCTACACTACCACTTTCCTTCGAAGGAAGGATGGTAATTAGGGTGTTGGGAGTTTACTAATGAAGTGCTGCACTGCATAGGCAGCACTTCATTAAGCAAAATATTGAGGAGTAAAGGGACTTCGAAGTTGCCCTGGCACTTCAAAGTACCGGCAGGTGAGCTGTGGCTAGACGCGTGCTGGTACTTGGAAGTTTTATACTTCAAAGTTGCCACAGGGGGGAATTTGCTTAATGAAGTGCTGCCTATGCATTGCAGCACTTAATTAGTAAACTTCCAACACTCTAATTACCATCCTTCCTTCGAAGGAAGGTGGTAGTGTAGACAAGCCCACCTAGGAGAAATATTAATTCTCACAGGAAATAAATTAATAATGTAGAGCAAGATGGTAACTTAATGGGTTAATAACAGTAAAAATATCCTGCTTGTTTAATAACATTCATACCATGTGCTGCAAAAAGCTGCAGGACACCTTTTAATGAGCCACTTGCAGCTTGCAAGCCTCAGTCTGATTATCACTGGTGTAGATAGCATATTGACTAGAGATTTGGGAGCCAGGAACAACTGATTCCGTTTTCACCTCTGTCACTGACTAGCCTTTATACTTTTTATTTACATATTTACATATTTATTTAAATATACTATTTATTTATTAAACTTTATTTATTTATTTAAATATCACTTTAAAATGCTACTTAATTATGCTTCAGTTCATGCCTATGAGGGAGATTAAGACTAATGGTGAAGGAGAAAGGAGAGCATGTGACCCTTAATCCAATTTCAGAAGTGACTTCCTTTGTGACTTTGAGTAAGTCACTCATGATCTGGTTTTTTGTTCCCCAGTGGTTCTGAGTACCCATTACTCTAACTGAAGTTAATGGCAGCTAGAGGAATCTTCTATAAATGACTACAAAAATAATTATATAATTAATGAACTGCAGACAAAATCATACAAGTGCAAGAAAACTGATGCAATTTGAGCTGAGCAGACACTTCACTCTTACAGGCAAAGGAAATTGTACATAGAAGGGAGGGAAGGGAGGAATGCAGCTGATGGAATAAAAAAGAAAGGTCCAAGAAACATTTGAAAGAAATTATTTCTTTATTGAAAATGTGAGATTTAAAAGCTGTCTAGCTTTTAAAGATGATCGTGATTCTAGGTAACATTCACCTGATTTCCTTAAAGGTACTCAATAAATAGGCCAACCAAATTTAGAAAGTAACACCTTGGGGCCAAAAACATTAGAGGAAATTACATATTTTCTGTTTTTAGCCTCTGAAGATAATTCTACTCTATCCTAATAACAGACAGCCTTCTTGCTCTGTATTTTTCCAGGTACTCTCCCAGCCAAAACTCTGCTTTAATACATAGTTCTCTGTTTCATTCCACAACCCCTGAATTTGCACCAAGGTAAACCTTCTATTTCAAAATGACATAAGACTACATGTTCTCAAGATTAGTATTACTGTGGTGTAGCCTGTGATTGCTAGTGAGAATCTTCATTAGGTTAGGAGATTACTCTTCCTTTACTTACACTACATAGATGACATCTTTATCATTTGGACCCATGGTAAAGAGACTCTGGAAGAATTCCACAGAGATTTTAACAACGTGCCCCCTACCATCAATCTCAGCCTTGACCATTCCACATGAGACATACATTTCCTGGAAACACAGTACAAATCACTGATGGCCAGATCAATACCACTTTCTACTGGAAACCCACTAACTGCTACACTTATCTATATGCCTCCAGTTTCCACCCAGCACATACCACATGATCCATCATTTATAGTCAAGCCCTTAGATTCAATTGCATCTGCTCTGATCCTACTGACAGAGATCAAAAACTTCAAGATCTCTACTAAGCATTCAGAAAATTAATTACCCACCAGGAGAAGTAAAAAAACAGATTAACATGGCTAGACAAATACCCAGAAACCAACTACTTCAAGATAGGCCCAAGAAGGTCAATAACAGAACATCACTTGTCATTTACCTATAGTCCCCAGCTCAAACCCCTGCAATGCATCATTAAAAACCTACAACCTATTCTAGATCATGATGCTATACTCCAGAAGGCCCTAGGTGACAGCTTCTCTCCTATAGACAACCTCATAACCTAATGAAGATTCTTACTAGCAATTACAGGCTACATCACAATAATACTAACAGAACTTTTCCTTGCAACAAACCCCATTGCCACATTTGTCCACATATTAATTCTGTGGATACCATCACTGGACCTAACAACGTTAATTAGATCGGGGCTCTTTCTCTTGTACCTTAACCAATATTATATATACCATCATGTGCCAGCAATGCCCTTCTACAATGTACATTGGAAAAACTGGGCAAACACTTCGCCAAAGAATGAAAGGACACAGAACAGGCATTAGAAATCTCAATACACATAAGCCAGTCTCTGAGCATTTCAGTAGAGTGGGCCGTTCTGTTAAAGACCTGGGAATATGCAACCTCTAACAAAGCAACTTTAAAAGCAAATTACATAGGGAGATTTGTGAACTAGGGTCCATACTCTAATGCAACACATTAGCACTTGGTGTGAACAAAGACAGCAATTATCTCACGCATTACAAGGACTGCTTCCCTTCCTTTGTTGTGCGTAATTATCTCAGGCAAGAAACAACTTACCCCCACCCCTCACCCCACTCCTTCAGTTCCATTTATTTGATTTGTCAGTTTTTATTGCAATTTTTTTTTGGACTTCTGTGCTGTATAACTGAGTCTATACTGGAATTGCTATAGATCTCATGAAGTGGGTCTGTTCCATGAAAGCTCATCACCTAATAAATCATTTTATTAGTCTTTAAAATGCTACATGACTGCTGTTTTGTTATGTTAGAATACAGACTAACACGGCTACCTCTCTGTTATTATTCCTGGACAGAGCATCTTTATAGAGTGGATGCCTATTTTGTCACCTGTGGCTGCTTTCAGTTTCCAGGATATAATATCTGAGAGTATCCCTAATTTCACCACCTTGTTACAAAAAATTTACAGTGATATTAATGTTACTAGATTTCAAACAATATATTACCTGTCATGTTTTAATTAAATATCCCCACCCCAGTCTGTGAGGTGTAGTGAGGTGTCAGGCCTGGAAAGAGCTGCTAACAAAGAGTAGTTACTGACGTGTCAATAGGTTTCTGTCACAACAATACAAAATCAGTCTCAATCATAACAAACATTAGCGTTTGTCCTTAATTTATTTTATTTCCCCTTTTTTACTTGAATTTTGCAGAACTTCTTTCAAATAGTTAGTAACCTCCTAGATGAAGAGAACAAAGAGAAATGGGAAGATGCACAGCAGGTAAGATTTTCATGAACTGCTATTTAGCTTCAAAAATTATCAAAGTGGAATTTTGATGTTCGTCTCTAACTACGTTCGGTAGTACTTCCAGATCCTGCCCTATTTATTTATATATTTAGTTGGTTATTATTGTTGCAGTTTTATTTTTCTTTTCATCAAGTAGTCATTAGATTAGTCAAATTTATTGAATGAGAACATGCTAAATTACAGTTAAAATAAAATAATATTTTATGAGACAGAAACAAAGCTGCTGAAACTAATAAATCCTGTGCTGAAGCATTTTAAAGTTCTTATTTTCAGCTCATCACATCAAATAATCATGAATAATGTATTCATATTTAATTAATTGAGCTGCATATTTCACTTCGTGTAAACAGCAGAAAGTTCTAGGGAAGGAATTCTCTTTCCCATGCTAAGCAATCTCATTTTGTGTTCTTTCTAAAGACAACTGAGTTAAGATTTGCAAACAAAGAAAATGTTCACACTTTTTTCCGGCCAGCTGCCACAAGGTTATCTGCCTTGAGTGCCACTGGCTGCATTTGTAAACTAGTTTAGATCGCTGAGGGTATGTCTGCAGAGCAAAGTCATTTTGAAATAACAGCTGTTATTTCAAAATAACTTTACTGACATGTATACAATGCAACTGCTGTTTCAAAATAATTTTGAAATAGCAATTGGCTTATTTCAAAATAGGTAAAACTCACTGCACAAAGACGAGTGCCTATTTTAAACTAACATTTCAAATTAGGGGCTGGGAAGACACAGAATAGAGCCTATTTTGAAATAATGGCTCTATTTCAAAATAGGTTTTATTGTGTATTGACGAAGTATTAAGAAATACATGAAGTCTATTTCAAATTGGATTTTGTGTGTGGCAACCTTATTTCAAAATAAGTTATTTGGACGATCTCTCTGTAATAGCTTATTTTGAAATAAGGCTGCTGTGTAGACAATCCGGGCATGTCTACACAGCATTCCCCTTTCAGGGGAAGGAAGCAAATGAGAGAGAGTGAAAATTTAAATGAAGCACAGATTTACATATCTCACATGTCATTTGCATATTCTCACTTGATTGCAATTCTGGAACAGACTTTTCCAGTTGCTAAAACAACTGTGTAGATGGGGGTTCATTTGGGGAAAAAAAATGTTTTCAAAAGAACCCTTCTTCTTCATTTGTTTCAGGAAGAAGGGGTCTTTCAAAAACAGCTGTTTTTCTTTCTGAAGGAATGCCATATCCACAGCTGTTTTTGCTTCTAGAAAATTCTCTCCTGGAATCACGTTCGCATGAGACTATGCAAATGAGGCATGAGATATGTAAATCCATGCTTCGTTTGAATTTTCGCTCTCGCTCATTTGCCTTCCTTCTCCGAAAGGGAAGTGCTGTGTAGACATGGCCACCCTGAGTTTGTGCTCTGCATTTTTCTTTGCAGTAGAAAGAAAGCCTATGTCACTGTCAATAAATTGCTGACTTTCTATCAGAATACAGGTGCAGCATCTCAACATCCTATTTCTAAATTAACTGCCAATGTTAGAAATCATTCATTGTGCATTATATGGAAAACAAATATATAGCACCTACTTTCTTTTAAGAGAGGATGTAAAAAGCTGCAAAGAGGGTGTCATCTGTGGTCTGCAACAATACATTTTTATTAGGGCAGCAAAACTCAGCAATTATGCTACATAGTCTTCATTGCCATCTACTGACACTTTATGTATTAACTTCATATTTCACATCTACATAGACATAGAGTATCACAATAACACTTATGTCTTAACTGTTTCTCCTGCAGTTATTTGCTGTGAAATTCTAATAGGGTGAATAATGGCAACAGAACCTTTTGACTGAATTGCAGCCTTGGTACTAAGTGCAGGGGAATATATTGCTTGTTTGGTGCATAGATGATAGTGACATTAAAATAAGTTACCTCACAAGAAGTCCTTAGAAAAATAAATTTTAAATCTGCATAACTCAAGGCAGCATTGGTGCCCTGCCAGGCTCTTGAACACAAAAATCTATTAGTATAAAAAGAAAATAGGTTGTTGCTGTCCAAATCTTCTGTGGACGGCCCTGCATAAACTACAGAACGCAGCATGCAGATGCCCACCTTGATGATGCTCTGGAGCTAGACACATCGAATGACAAGAAGAAGCAATATTGAATGTTGGGACTTGTACTCTCCAAAAGCAATCCACACATATTAAAAAAGAGAGCGGTTGTATTTGCAAATGCAGAACATTATATAGTGAATATAATTTACATTTTGTATTTTGACCATACTTTATATATGAATTAAAAATTGTACTGTTTGAAGCGGAATATCAATTTTATATATAACTATGCATTTTACAGGAAATTGTTCCTTGTATATGACAGACAGGAATCCCCAAAATATTTTACTGGTCTATACATTGTATATGATATCAGTTTATCCACTCAATTTGTTAACAAAAAGTATTGTTTTCTAATCTCTTGATATTATCACATAATAAATATACATTTTTTGTCCTATTGCTGTCTCAGGACTATGAAAATAAATTACACTTTCATGCAAATGGATTAGCCCTTTCTCATTTGGCACTCATATGTGGGTGCCATTCTGCTGTTGCGGAGATCAGTACTTTTATCTCTGCATCAACCGTAACATAACACTGTTAAAAATGAATAGGCAATGATTCAAGAATACATTTTATGTATGAAAGCACTGTATGAAAGCAGAAAAGATGATATATTGCAAAGAAACTTGGGCCAAATTTAGCCCTTATATACGTATACAACTTCTATCAATATCATTGGAGGTTGTCTGCAAAGATTTGAAGGCAAAATATGTTTGAATTTTGTTTGTGGAATATGACCCTGAAAAACAGTAACTATTACTAGGGGCCGTGGAAAGCAAAGAATTTCAATCCTGTTATAAGTACATTAATTTACGGGAAAACATCCCACTGTACTTTGGCAAAACTGATTTTGAATGATAATATGAGAGATCTTGTCTGCTCACCCAGGGGTAAATGATAGATTGAAGACTAAAACATGCTGTTTTGCTGTAACTTAAAATGTTAGACATTAAAACATGATGAGCACAATTTATCTTTTGAATGTCCCACCTCTTTTTATTATACTTGGTTAGTATTTTATGAGCTTTACAGAGTTTGTGAAGGTCTTGCAGTTATTGTGTGTCTGACCTTCATTTATTAGATATATCCAGGATCAGTGGAGCTAATGCAGGTGATTGAAGATTTTATACACATTGTTGGAATGGGGATGATGGACTTTCAGAATTCATATCTAATGACTGGAAATGTAGGTAAGAAATAGGAATTTCTTTTATCAAATATTTGAAAATCAAAAAATGCAAGTATTTACTTTATACCCCCTGTGTATATGCTTAGGGTCCTCTTCAAAATTTGTATTTTGGTCTTTGGTCATCTATTGTCTAGTCCATTACTCTGTTTAAAAATTGAATGCTTGAGTAGTGCTGCTTCTTCTACTTTATCATCTTTCAGAACCTATAAACAGCTTAAGATCCTTAAAAAAATTCACTAAAGTAATCCATGTTATGTTGTGTGCAAACTTGAAGTATGCCAGTATACACAATACTTCAAACAGCAATTTGAGATATTTAAATAATAGTAACACTACTAATAAAATTTAAATAATAATAATAAAATATAAATAATCTCCAATTGCTATTTGAATTGTGTATACTGGCAGGCTTCTACTGTGTGTGTAAGTTTGTGTAATGAATTATTTAATTCACTGGAGAAACATTGGTTTTGTTGACAATAATTCTATTATTGTTATTCACCTATAAACCTTATTGTGCATGCTGTAGTATGATAATAATCAGCCTCAGCAAATACTATTAATAAAATCTAAACTTTGGTTGTTTAAAAGTTTGATCACTTAGATTTTCACTTTTTTCTGTATCTCTGTGTGTGTTCAAAATTTTGTTTTGATTCACTTTTAAAACACCTTGTTAGAGTAGCTGTGCAGCATTCTTAATGCTAGTAAAGACCAAGGTAATATGATAAAATAACAAATAGAACGAATGAAAGATGTCATCAATCTGAACTCACTCCATTAGGGTCTGTAATTATCTCTGAAGTATCAGTACATCCGGGTGATGGAGGACTAATGTATTTGAAATGACCCAGATTGTAAGGCAATTTTGAGTATTTTATCTTGTTTCCATAATTGAAGTGATTACTATCCAAGCTGCCTGGAGTGGCTCATGATTCATGGGTGCCAACCTCAGGGCAAACTGTTACAAATCAGGACACAAGCCTTAAACTGATTGTGAAATAATTAGATTCCACCAACCAAGCATCATGCACTACCATAGCCATAACATGAAGTCTTAGACAGTACATCTCAGCCATTCTGTTGACTCTACTTTGCCACCCAGGAATGTCTGCCTTTGTGGTATATGGTACCTTACAGCAATAATCACAATAATATTCATGCATCTGACGGAGCGGGTCTTTGCCCATGAAAGTTTATACTCCAAAATATCTGTTAGTCTATAAGGTGCCAACTGGATTGTTGTTCTCAATAATATTCAGCTTATTCCCAGTCACTTACCTCAAGTCTCCCATCTAAGACAATGCTTGAGGCCAATCCTATAAAAACTAACTACAGGCTTATTAACTAGGAACAAAGAAATTAGAGAGCTGTTTACAAGGTTAAAACAAGTAAACATATGCACACAAGAATTACCATCTTAGGTTCCAAAAGTGATATTGGCTGCTGCAATGTGCAAGCACTCTATGTCCTTTGGGGCTCATCGAAGCTAAGCAGCTTGGGAATTCTTGCTTAAACTTTGAAATATGCCTTTGCCAATTCCAAGCAACATACTGATATAGTGGATTCGGGTCTGGGATCTGTATTGCCTTCATCCAGGCTTCAAACTGAGATGAACGTTTATATGCACATCCCCTTTTCTTGGGTGTGGAGAGAGCAATAAACAGTCTTTTGTCAACTGATGTGCCATGGTATTTCACCTAGTGCCTATAAGCTTCCTTCGGGTTGGGCGGGGGATGACATTTCCTGCGGTAAACTGGTATTTCACTGTTGTTAATGCTGCTTTCTTGACTGTGGGGGTATCATTACAAAGCAAGCACATAAATATTAACTTATAACATGTAAGAAAGGTTAATACAACACACAATCATTTTGGAAAGTCCAATAACTGAACGCATTCTTCTAAACTGAAAATTTATGTTGACCAGGGATTGGAGGAGGTTTTATTTCTGTATAGAAGCAGGTTTCTGTCTGGGTAAAATAAAACTTCCTCTGAAAGTGCATCTCTAATTGTCACCTCCCACCCAACACTAGAACCCTGCAGACGTATTTCCACTGATTCAGTGATCAACACCCACTGCAACACACCTTTCAAGATCCATCAGTCCTACACATATGTATCACACCATGACCCACACTACACGTCCAAATAGCAACTAGGTGGGTGAAACAATGCAATCCCTATGCTCTATAATGAATTTAAACAAGTATAATACAAACCACAAAATCACTCCATAACTTGTGGGTGAACACTTTCCACAAAGCCGTCACTTTACGTCTGACCTAGCAGTCGACCTTTTCAAAGGAGCCCCACACAGCAATTTGAAAAGATAAACCTGGGATTTTAAATTCATAACTTTGCTAGACACAAAAAATCATGGACTGAATAGAGACACTTGATTTATGGCTTTTTACAACAATCCATAACTCACTAACAACACACTCAGCTGATTCTCCCCTTCCCCTGCTTCCTTTCTTTCAGTGCCTGCAGGGGTGTTAATGAGCCGCTTCACCCTGAACGGTCCTTTGAAATATATTTTAACTATTTATGCAAAATAGACTCCTCCATCTTGTAATTAGTGGTGATTTTCTGAGGCCATTACTACACTACAAAATTATGTTGACTAGCATACAGTCACCACAGTTATTAAATAGCTTGCGAGTGCATACACTTGGCTCCTTGTGTCCGTGATCTGCATCCTCACTAGGAGTGCTTGTATCAATTGTATTGTCAGTGCAGGGCATTGTGGGACAGCTCCCAAAAAACAGTAACTGTTGAGATAAGCAAAGCAAGTTATGGTGTTAATTCAACCTACACTTTCTCTATGCTGCTTGGGAAAGTGATATTTCTGAAAAAGCAAAATGAGCCACTCACAGCAAGAGAAGCCAAATGTAAGCAAAAGCATGTCCACAGCCAAGTCAACACAAAGGAACTTACATCCGTAGACCCATATAGTGCAGACTTGGTCTGAATAGGTTTCCTGAATCTGAAGAAGAGTTCTGTGTATGTTTGAAAGCTTGTCTCTCTTACTAACAGAAGATCAGCCAATAAAATATATTAGTCACCCACCTTGTCTCATCACAATGTCAGTTTCTTTTTAAGTGAGGCAGCAAAACTGGTCAAAAGCATATGTATAACCAAATGTATAACCAAATGTATAACCAGCATAATTATGCTGGCATGCTGGCACAGATATTTGACTTATTATTTCAGTATTCCTAATATATAACCATTATAAATTACTACACTGATGAACAGCACTAATTGATAACACTTGTTGAATAATTTAGCCAGACAATAACATAGGGCTGATCTACAATAGAAGAACAATAGTATGTCTGGTGAAGATGCTCTATGCTGACATGAAAGCGCTGTCTCATCAGCGTACTGCTTCACCATGAGAGGTAGAAAATATGTTGGTATGAGAGCATGTCCTGCAGACATAGCACCAATGTCAACAGTGTTTCATTAATGTAACTTGTGTCGCTCCAAGTGGAGTGTGCCTTTTCACACCTTTGAGGTAAGGTGCATTGATTTAGCAGTAGCATAGACCTGCCCGTTTTTCTCATTAAACTATTTATTAAATATTTCTTTAAGTAACTTACCCAGCTGGAGAGTTGGGTAAACCTTAGAAATGCAAACAACTGAAGATGTTAGAAGACTGCTACGTCAAGTATCAGAAGGAACTCAGAATGTTTAAAATGTTAACTAATCTAATGTTTTATCACTTTTAATGACCACGATGGTGGCAGTGGTAGCATTTAATATTTGCAAATATTACAAATATAATATTTGAAATACAAATACAAATGAACACAAATACTACAAATTTGACACCCACATCCCCCAATCAGGAGTTATTGTTGTTATTCGGTTTTGCCTTAGCATCTAGCAGTCTCAGTCCTGGTGACGGAGTTCCATATGCTTGGCCATTTACATATATGTTACAAAAAAAAAAAAAGAAAAAAAAAAAAGAAAGACATTCTGCCATTGAGGGAGTTTTAAACCATGTTTATGGCAAAGCCAAAGACATTTTGATTAACATAACACAGGCCATGCCTTTTGAAATGTTTGACTGCAGCCCAATTTGTTTGTGCTCAAAGAGTGAATATAAAAATGGTATGAAGAGACCCTGTGTATATCACTTCTATATCATTCCCAGATCAAATGGGAAATAAAATTTTTCTTCTGACTCAAAAATCATGGACTGCAGTAGATACTCATATAACTGTATAAAGTTAGTGGTCTTTCTGTGATCATCCTCCTCCCTCTCACATGTAATTTTGTTAAACCCTTAAGACTAGAGTCTTACTTGTACTATGTGCCCAGACAAGCCAGTGGAAGGGATTAAGAAAAATAAGAAAAATGTATACAACTATGCGAACTAGCTGGACCTTGGGTCTTGGCACATTAAAGCAAATAGACACCCCACCTACATTCTGCCTTACTGGAGTCAGATGGAAAGGAGAGACAGGAAATGGGCACAGTTTGGCTTTACTACCTCTGCTCCCCGGACAAAGTAGTTGAACTGAAGTTGCAGGAGGAGGCACATATTGGCCATGTCTAAACGGGCACTTAGTACAGCTGTGCTGCCAGCAGTGCCATGCTAATGAGGTTTCAAGAAATTGCAAATGGTTACCCATTTGCAAACTCTCATAGCTAATGAGCATAGCCGCACGAAATTTCACTGTCAGCAGGGCTCATGCAGGCATCACAGAGACCATATGGACATGCCTCTTCTGGCTAAACCCCTCTCTGTCACCAGTCCCTTATGCCTGAAAAAATTCAGGGATAAGGGACTGGCAACAGAAGGGGGCTTAGCCAGCAGAGGCACATCTACAAGGCCTCTGTACTGCTGACAGTGAAATCTCGCCTGGCTATGCTAATTAGCTGCGTGAGTTTGCAAATGGGCAACCATTTTTAATTTCTAGAAACCTCATTAACATAGTGCTGCCAGCAGCAGTGTGGTGCTAAGCGCCCATTTAGAAGTGGCCATTGATTGCTTTTATAGTCTGTCTGTTAATGACTATGACTGCAGGAACAAGAAGAGGAGAATGTCTGAATCATGTCTTCCAGGGGAGCTACTGTTTGGGTCAGTTTTGCACATTAGCTCTTGTTCAGGGCTGTTCCTAAACTCAAGGGCCGTTTCTACATAGGCAGCTTTCTTTGAAAGTGGCATGGTAATATGCAGCCTGATATATGATAATAAGGTGTGGATGCAAATTCCCCGCATCTCATTAACATAACGTCATGTGATTTGGAGTCCGGAAGACCATTCTTCCGGATTCCAAAATGCCATGTAGAAGTGCGGCCCTGGGGGAGCTTCTGGAAGGAAGTCCTTCTTCTGGAGGCCCCTTCCTCCTGAAAATTTTTGGGAAGAAGGGGCCTCTGGAAGAAGGACTTCCTTCTGGAAGACCCCTGGGGCCCATGCTTCTACACGGCATTTTGCATTCCGGAAGAAGGGTCTTCCGGACTCCAAATCACGTGACCATATGTTAATGAGGTGCGGGGAATTTGCATCCATGCCTCATTAGCATATTTCAGGTTGCGTATTACCATGTCACTTTTGACGAAAGTGGCCTGTGTAAAAACGGCCAAGGTAATTAAGGTCTCTAGCTCCAGCTACTCTTCCTCCTATTTTGTTTCAGGAAGAAGGGTTATTTTGAAAAATGGGTTTATTTTTGAAGAAAACCCATCTACATGGCTGTTTTTACTTCCAGAAAAGTCTCTTCCAGAAGTGAGATCACACAAGAATATGCAGATGAGGTGTGAAATATGTAAATCCATGCCTTATTTACATTTTTGATCTCTCTCATTTGTATTCCCCTTTCAAAAGGGGATTGTCATGTAGACACAGCAGAAGAAGGGTACTTTCAAAAGTGGTGTTTCCTTCTCAATGAACCCCATTTGCATGGCTGTTTTGGCTTTCAAAATCAACTGTTCCAGAATGGAGATCCTGCATGAACATGCAAACAAGGCATGAGAAATTTAAAACTGTAACTTATTTGCATTTCCAATCAGCTGCATTTGCATGCTCGTTCTGAAAGGGAAGGGGAGTGTAGCCACAGTCTGGAGTTTAGCTACAGTAGTATGAGTAGCAGGAGGGCCTGCCTCCCCCTAGTATGTACCTAACAGCTTGGACAAGTGCTTGGGGCAGCTAGTCCTTTCTACCATTTACATCACCTCAGCTACATTCTATTAGTCATATGCTATCTTGATTAGGTATGTCTCCTCAAGCTGGTATTTACACCTCCAACTCAAAATGCAAATATAACCCAAGAATCAAGCTGAGTTTTGTTTTTTTTTTTGCACCAGTAATAAAGGTTAGTCACACCAAGTTCTGCTCTTGATTAAGCTGTGCAATTCCATTGTCCCCAAATTATACCCTCAGTGCAACACAGTTGCCCTCATTGGAATTTATGAAATGTGATTGATTGACTGTGTAATTGGAACGAATTTTGTTGCTATTTCTTGAGAAGGAAAACATCTAGCTCATGCTCTCTTAGCTGCATAGATTGTGTAGTGCTAACAAGCGTGAAAAGTAGTACAGTTATTTTGGTGACTAAAGTAAGTAAATATATTGAATATAGGACAGAGCTGTACAAAAATAGGGGACATTTTTACACATAATTAACTGTGAAGAATAGTTCTATAGCTATTGTCATGTTCTGCTTTGCAAAACTGAATTTAATAATTTTCAGTCCACCTCAAACATCTCACGCATGCATTTAGAATCTTTGTCCACATAAACACGAGGAACAAATTCAGACTTATGATAACCTGCTTCTTTATCTAATGTGCTGTGGAATAGAAAGAGTCCAGCTCTGTCAAAAATTTCACCTCTGCCTCATAATGATTCTTGCTTTCCATTCACCAGTTTTAATTTGCATGACCACCTCTAGCTGAATAGAAGTGAACTGATAAGAGATAGCTTATTCTGGGCCTCCACACTTGTAATCAGATATGTCAGTCTCCTCAGATCCTCTGCAGATGGAATGCCATTTTCCTTACTAATCTTAAGGGATCTCCGTCTAATTCAGATTCAATGCTGATTCTGAACAACACATTAAAATGTAATATAAATCAAACTTTGTAGTATGCTCAGAACAGGTTCATTCAAGTTACAGTAAAGAGGAAGTACTGGAACAAACTGAAAAAAATAAAAGCAACAAGTAACCATAAGCAATAGTTTTCCATCAAGAATTTTGGAGTACAGGACTGGGGTGCAGCAAATGTGATACTTCTCTTTAGAAAGAGATCAACTGGATCTGGGAATTATGAAACAGTCAGAGGCTACGTCTACAGTATGAGATAATATCAATTTAAGTCATTTAGTCCACTTTTGCCGAGTACCTGTCTTCACTGTAAATTCCATTAGCTCGATTTATGGTGCACTAAAATTGACATAATCTCAATATCTGAATATGTTAGTAACCTGCGGGGGGTGTTGCGTTCAGTTCAAATTTAAAATTTAAAATTAACAGTATTGAGGAAGTGCCGTGTCTCTAAAGCGAATTCATTAGCCTCAAGACATGTCCCATATGTGCCCCACACTTCTCTGCTCTGGCCTTTTCCATCTCCACTGTTCTCAGGTGCTGAGGAATTAGGCAACAGGAAGACGATTTCTATTCAGCACCTGGAAGCCCATGGCTGTAGGGTCATGAGAGGCAGAAAAATCTGCTTTCTTTTTCTTTGCTCATAGCACAGCTATAGGGTCTGTGGTAGTGTGTATACCTCTGCTAGCTGTCTTATTTTTGTGCGCTGCCTTACACCAGCTGATGCCCTCTCCATACCATGTGCCAGCTAGGCTGTGGGTGGGGGTAGTGCTTGTATGATAGGACAAGAAACTTCTTTTCAACCATTTACATGCTGCGCTGTCCCCCAGATCCCCTCCCTTACTTCCACAAGAGGTGCCACACATTCTGGAACTTTCCCTTGCCCACATCATGTGGCAGCTAGTCTGTGGGTGGGGGTCATGCTCGGATGAGACACTTATTTTCAGCTATTTACATTTTGTCCTGACTTGCACATCTAGGCAGGTCTGCACCTTTCACCCAGTTCATGAGAGATGCGCCTCTTGGTGCCCCAGGCTGACTTTTGGGCCTTTGAGATAAAATTATTGATCTGAGGGTCTTCTTGTCCAGGATGTCTAAATCCAGATCCGAGCCTGCAAAGATCCAGTGCTTTTGCATTCTGTTTTGAAAACCTGTCATCTGGGAAAACAAAAATCCTTTTTCTAACCATTCCCAAGCACTTTACTCCCCCTCCCCTCAATTATAAAAAGCACATCTTTTATACAGGCAAGGCAGACCGTGCCTGGAAACAGGGACATTTGTCTACTACTGCAGAGGAATGAGGGAAATTAAATATAGGAAATGAAATCTAGGAAGATGTTGTCAGATACTCACAGCCACTTGTGGGGCATTTTTTTGCCACACCAGTGAAAACAGCCAGAATGCTATGGGGCTCATGGAACTGTGGGATAGGTTCCCACAATATACTGCTGCAGCAGTTGCTTTTGAGGAGCAAATATGCTGTGCTCCAAGTCTTAAATAAGGGTGGAGGTGAGAGGTGAGTGAAGTATTGAACTGGGAAAAAGGAGGGCTGCTTCTTGATGATGACTCACACCACGGAGATTGATTTTGCTATTAGAAAGCTGGTATAGTTATAGCCACACTACTAACAGGAGGAATAGGATTACGCCCAAAAGAAAGAGAAGTACCCCTGGGGTTTTTCTAACTCCCAGTAGTAATCTAAAACAGTCCACGGGTTGGTGGAATTCATTGGCTGTTATCTATCCCAATTTCTAAGAGCTGTTATCTATCCCCAAGAAGCATGAGTTTCAGGGGTGGGACTTAAGGGTTAATAGGAGGGTGTGACGTACAGACACAAACAACACTCTGTCCTGTAGAACATGGAGGTTCAGCAGATCACGCTTCTCAGCTGAGGCAGCTTGCTTTCAGAACTTCCCGGTCATGGGGTCAAAGCCCTTTCGGGGGTTCTGGGGCATCTTTGCCTCAGCCTTGCGCATGACCCTTACAGGCTCATGAAACTAAAAAATAAACACATCAACATATAGATAGACTTGCCACAGGACAGGATACAAACAGACAGAATACAAACAGAGTTAATGAGAGCACTTACTGAGAGCGTATACTTACATAGTTAAGCAGATACAGGAATAAGATGCACCATTGCATCACGATACTTCAGCTAGCTATACTACTAATACAAGTTTCCACAGTACCGATAGATATTCATGCCCTACTCTATCTAACTTGCGAGCAGGAGGGAGGAGTGGTGAAGGGTGATCACGCCTTGTTGCAGACAGCATCTGGTCTCTCCAGGATTCGGGAGTTCCTCCTCCTCCTTACGTTGTTGCCCCTCTTTATGGTCCTTCCATTTGCTGGCTCCACCCAAGGCCTGACACATCACATCCTGGTTGCTTCTGCTGCTCTTCTCCTGCAGCCCCTCTCAGCCCCCCTCCCCATTTTATACAACATTACATCCTATACTTATTTTTTCCTTTTAAGGTACGCAGCTGGTGCCTCTGGGCTGCTAGGTCAGAGGCCATGGGTCCTTCCTCTATAGGTTTTTCCTGTTTGTCATTTTAGACCGGCAGAATGTGGGTGCTGAAGTCACGTACTGCTGATAGTGCAGTCTGCAATCAACTCAGTGAGTTCCGGTGCTAACTGGTTTAGACTTGACCAATTCACTTGGTTCCTCAGTTCTTGCCCTGGGGTTAGTGTTTTAGCCTTTTTGTGCTGAGGCATATTTCCCTATAAAAATTTAAGAGGGTCTCTGGACCCTGCCTCCATCCCACGTACCTCACTGCATTGTTCAAGTGGCCATGCAAGTCACCCTAACATGCCCAAGCATGGCTGTACACTTAGGGGTCACCAGGTAATTTTGCACAGATTTAAGCTAAATGTGTGTAGCAACAATAAGTCAATTTTGTGGGGAGCACATGGGAAGGTGAAGATGCTCAAAATCAAATCGATAAAACCCAGCATTAATAAATCAATTAAAATAAAATTGATTTTAGCTTGTAGTGTACATGCAGCCAGAGTTATTTTAGAACCAAATAAATTGCTTCACTTGAATGGTAGGACAGAATGGGATTGTTCTAAAATGAACTGCTGAAATGGGGGATGAAAGAAAGCTGGCTGACCACATTTACTTGTTTGAAGTGATGCTGTACGAAGCTTGGTCTCAGAATGTTAGAGAGACAAGATGGGTGAAGTAATATTTTTTTTCTGAATGAAATAAGCTCTTTTTGCAACTTTCACAACAGCATTTGATCCAATAACAGATCCTACCTCACCCACTTTGTTCCTCTGAAATTTTCTTGAACTTTCAGTAGAATCCTTTACAGGGGACCATTAAGGATACCAAGCAGTGCTGGTGACAGGGGTGTCATTCACAATATAAATTGAGGAAGGCACAGAAAATAAACAGAATGATTGGATGGCAAATAATATGGAAAATGTTGTGATATCCTACAAATCAACAGTAGGTCATCAACTGGAATGCTGTGTATGACTTTAAAAAAAAAAAGAACCCACTGTAGCCCAACAGGAGGGAATTTGATCTGGGTATATTTCATTCTTAGAGAGACTGGAGCAACAGAAAAAAGACTGAAATATGGATAACTTTTTACTGTTGAGAGAATAATAAAAAGATATATGATGGATATATGAAAAATAATGAATGTCAAGAGAAGGAAAACCATCCTGATTTAACTTTACCCGTAACACACTCACCACAGAGTCCTTCAGTTAGACTGCAAGGCTGTGTCTACACAGGACCCCACTGTAGAAAGGCCAAACTTGAAAGCCAGGAATTGCATGAACTGAGGCCTGCTTAGCTGACAGCAGCTATGCAGACCCCAGCGCAGCAGCACCGTGGCTGACAAGATGCTGCTCCTGGCTCTGGACTCAGACATCATGGACACCATTGGCCACCTTGTCTGCATGGTCACCGCAGCTGCCCCCCTCCTTGTTGGGAGACAGAGTGGCACCCCCAGGGATGTGAACCCCCTAAGCCTTCACCCCACCCTCCGGCAGTCCAGTGCCTGTGGAACCACCCCAGCAACTCAGAATGGTGGGAGTGGCTGGTGCTGGGGCGATGGGACAATGCCACATGGCTGTGGAACTTCCGCATGAGCAGGGACACCTTCCAGGAGCTATGACACTGGATGGCCTCTGCTCTGAGGCACCAGGACACCATCATGTGGCCCCCACTCCCCCTTGAGAAGCAGTTGTGATTGCGATATGGAAACTGGCCACTCCGAACTCCTACCGCTCAGTGGGGCAACAGTTCGGGGTGGGCAAGGCCACCGTCAAAGCAGTCCTCATGGAGGTAAGCTGGGTCCGGGGCACACCTCCAGCATGGGGAGAGGGGCAGGGGACCCCTCGGGCCTAGGGCCCCCAGGGGCTGCTGGCCAGAAGGGGGCTCCGTGACCCCTGGGGCTGCTGGCTGGGAGTTAGGAAGTTTTTCATGATGCCCAACCTGAACCTCCCTTGCTGCAGTTTAAGTCCATTGCTCCTTCTCCTAGCCTCAGAGGCCAAGAAGGACAATTTTTCTCCCCCCTCCTTGTAACCCTCTTTTAGGTACATGAGAACCACTATCATGTGCCCTCTAACTCTTCCGTCTTCTAAACTAACAAACCCAGATCTTTCAGTCGTCCCTTATAGCTTGGACTTTATCCAGTTTCTCCATATCTTTCTTGAAATGTGGTGCCCAGAACTGGACACAGTACTCTAAATGAGGCCTAATCAGCGCTGAGTAGAGAAGGAGGATGACTTGTCATATCTTGCTCAAAATACACACCTGTTAATGCATCCCAGGATCATGTTTGCTTTTTGTAGCAACAGCATTACACTGTTGACTAATGTTTAGCTTCTTGTCCACTATGACCCCTAGAAGTCTTTCTGCAGTACTTCTTCCGAGACAGTTGCTTCCCATTCTATATGTACAAAGCTGATTGTTCCTTCCTTAGTGGAGTACTTTGCATTTGTCCTTATTAAACTTCATCTTATTTACCTTAGACCATTTCTCCAGTTGTCCAGGTAATTTTGAATTCTGACCCTATCTTCCAAAGTAATTGTAGCCCCTCCCAGCTTGGTATCATAAGCATACTTAATAAGTGTACTCTCTGTGCTAATATCTAAATAGTTGATTAAGATATTGAATAGTACTTGTCCCAGAACAGACCTCTGCCGAACCCCACTTATTATGCGCTTCCAGCATGACTGTGAACCATTAATAACTACTCTCTGAGAATGGTTATTCAGCTAGTTATTCGCCCACCTTATAATAGCCCCATCTAAGTTGTATTTGCCTTTTTTATTGGTAAGAAAATCATGCATGACCATAACAAATGCCTTAATAAAGTCCAGGTATACCACTTCCATCACTTCTTGCTTTTGGAAAGACCCCCCCGACTTTGAATGCCCCTTCTTCCGAAAACCAAATAGGAAGAAGGGGCTTTTGAAGCCAGAGGGGTCCTTTCGAAAGGCCCCCATCTACATCTGTGGTGTGCGTTCTGAAAATGGCAGTTTCGAATCGCACACTGCCACCGTTATGGTTGTGAGGCACTCCATATTCATGTAAATGCCTCATTAGCATCTTCTGAACTGCCTCTTTAACATGCCTCTTCCAAAAGGAGGGAGTAAGTGTAAACATGGCCCACACGTTTTATTTTGAAAGATGTCTAAAGAAGTCTTTCCTCCTGAAATGGGAGTGTAAGAGTGCTTTCAAAAGGAGCGTTGCATTCTTTCAATTTACTTTCAAAAGAACACTTTTGTGAGTACACACTCCAGGGGATTTTTCGAAAGAGCCCCCTTGTTTTGAAAAATCTTTTGAAAGAACTTGCTAGTGTAGACACAGCCTGCCAGTGTAGATTATCGATGACGTGGGCGTGACGTAGAAAGGATGACTAGAATAAATTGGAAATGACCAAAAACAAATCACATCCACAGGGCAATTGCCCTCAGGGTTTTACCCCGCGACCCTGATCGAATGTACACAGTGACCTGATCACAACAGGGTCTTCAGGGCGTGTGAGCGGTGCTGCAAGCGGCGTCTTTGCCCCGGAAGAATAACAGACAAGATAAGTAAGTTTCAAAACAAGACAAGGAATTTATTGAAGGAGAATGGAATTCTTTTAAAGGACTAGCACCTAAATTACCTAACCTTAACAGACTAACCTAATCCCTTATCTAACTAGATTTAGCACAGGATTTTTAGTTTTATAAGACACACAGCCTTGGAATTATATAATCGCTGCAACCAGCAGCAATACTGTCTAATCCCAACTAACTACTTCCTGTGATCCGTGGAGCAGACATATTACTCTCTTCGGAGTGTGATGAAAAAGGGAATATAATTAAATACAGAGCTACTATATGTTTAGATATAATTCTGGATCCTTCCCACTATGGGTTTCACCAGTCGCTCAACCCTAAGCCGAGTTACAAAGGGGAGCAGATTGTACTTATTTTAAATTTACCTATTTTTAGGCTTACTTTGTTTATTTATTTATTATTTATTGTTGGGTTGCCCTATTGGCCATACAGGGGAGAGCCCTGGGATTGCCTAATTAAAGGCAGAGCCCTATATACGGCACCGTTTATGCCGACTGCCCTACTTACAGGCCAGCCCTTTACTGCGGCACCTAAATGACCGTGAAGGGGTTTTACAAATATTACCAGGGTTGTCCCTTTTTAAGGGTTATCCCTAGCCGTTCTACCTTCCTGATTACAGGAGGGAGCTAATAGCTCTGTTTACAGAATACTATAAATTAATATTAAAATCCCAGGCTATTCTTCTGTTTGAGTGCCAAATTCTTAGGCTAGGCTATAAAGACTAGCCTCCTGTGCTTTACAGTATGAATCTAGTAGATTTGGGGTACAAAATCTAAGGTGCCAATAATAACTGGGGCAGTCCCAGTCCTAAGTTAAACATCTATTAAACCTTTAGACTCTCTATGTACAAAATAACAGTAAAATACTATAAACTTTAATACAGCTCACAGGAATAACAAACACAGTAAAAAGAATACAAAACCTATATCCATTCTAAGATATCCAACAACATGCGAACAGACAACAGAGACAATAAAATACACACATCCAATTAGATGTATCTAGCACTAAACCTAACAATCTTTTGATACCTCTCTCTCTCCTGATCTGTTAGCCGGGCGCCGGGCCCACTGATCTCTTCACAGGAACTGAGCTGAGAAGAAACAGCCCTCACAGGCGCGCATTTACGGCAGCCGCGGCAGGCCAGACAGAAAGAGAGGGAAAAAAGAGCAGGAGGGAAAAAGCCGACTGGTGACACAAAAAACCCTCCTGAGAGTGACGGCCTTTATTTTCCACCACCGGCTCAAGGCGGTGGTCAGTGGCGGAAAGGGCAGGACCGCTGCTGCGGTTTCCCTGTGCAGGGCCCCCGCCGTAAGGCGTTAGCTCCTGCCAGGTAAACCCTCTGGATTAAACGCCGGAGCCTTTTGTTGGTAAATGGTGGACTGGAGCTCTTCTCGCTGGTCCTCTTCGTGTCTTCGGTGGCCCACGTCGGCTAGTGTGCGTCGACTGACACGCAGGTCTTCTTCGGGCTCTTCCGCCTCTTCAGTGATTTCAGCTCTGTTCAATGTCCAGCTCTTAACACAGTCCAAGGTCGTCTTCTTTGTCTTTGGTCCCACGCCGTCGACGATTTCTGGCCGACTGACTGACTTTAATGTTGTTGGTCCAATGATGGAAAATGGACTGGCTAGCGCCGGGGTGCGCTCTTAAATTTATAGTGCTGGGGCAGACCTGGTTGAACACCACAAGCTGCCAGGTCCGCGCCTCCGTTGCCCCGGCACCAGGACGCACTTTCTAATGTTTATTCATAAGGTATCCAAAACTAACCTATCATAGTACAGTATTTCAAATCCTAGCTTATTAATATTAATGAACCTAATAAATATTCATAATAACTGTCCCTAACCAATGGTCATTCCTATACACCTATATAGACTTAACTTATACATTAAATTAAACACATTTTTGAGGTAAATTCTTTTTTTGTTTTTATTTGATTTTGATGCGGTTTGATGGGGAAGAATGTCATTACTGCTGGGAAAGCAGAATTTTTATTTTAGGTGCTTAATTTCTGAGGCTATTCAGTAAGGATGCAGGACAGCCACACAGACACCACAGCCCATGGCCAGGGACACATTAATTAATCCTCAGATGAGGATTTTTCAACATAGATAAGCCTCTTTATCTGAAGCATCTGGTACTGGCCTTCATCAGAGAGTGACAGCTACTAAAAACAAACACTAGTCTGATCGGATATTACAGATCCCACGGTCCAGCTCATTGATTTGAGATTTCATATAGAACTGCATCTTTCAAAAGTTTTCTCCCTTATTTAAGGAGGGAAAGTCTGATCTTGTCTCTCTGAAAATCTATAGGGAGCCATAAGTTAGAAGATTCTTTTGAAACCATTGCTATACTTATAACCTCTTTCTTTCTCCTCTGAGATGTTAACTTTAGATATTTTCATCTATATGCTTTTCATGTTCCTTAAATCATGTGTGCCTCTCCTTTATATTAACGAGTTTCTGGTTGATTGAAAGACCCTTGTATCTCCTTTTCTCAAATATTATTGATCACATTCAGCAAAGGGTTGCTTGGTCTTCTATCTGTTGTTCCAAACGAGTTTGGGCATTTTCTAAGAGTGATTCCGTGTCTTATCTTATAGTTCATATCTGATCTCACAGTATGGTTTTTATTTCCAGCTGATGGTTTCCTTGCAATCACTTTTCATTAACTGTGCTGGAAAAGCTGATCTGATCTTCGTATGCTAAGGTTCCATTCTTGTCTATTTCTTTTTAACTGATTCCCGTAGGCCAACTGCCTTCTGTTGTCTCTTCTTTTACTTTAGTTTCTACCAGCATTTGTAGCTATGTTTCCCATCTCTGTTTAAGGGAAATCAGTGCAAGGATTTTTTTCACCATTGAAATCAAATACATCTTTTCCTGGATTTTGCTACTTTCAGATGCAAACACTACCAAGAAAAAATGAGCTTTATGACTATATCCTCACCCACAACTATTTCAGATTTGAGGACAATTTTTATACCTTCAAATCAGTGGCACTGCTATGGGCACCCACATGGCCCCACAGTATGTCAATGTTTTTATGGCTGACCTGGAACAACACTTCCTCATTTCTCGTCCCTTAGTGCCCCTCCTCTATTTGCACTACATTGATGACACCTTCATCATCTGGACCCATGGGAAGGAGCCTCTTGAAGAGTTCCACTGTGATTTCAACAGTTTCCACCCCACCATCAACCTTAGCCTGGATCAGTCCACAAAAGAGATCCACTTCCTGGACACTACTGTGCAGATAAGCGATGGTCACATAAATACCACCCTATACCAAAAACCCACGGACTGCTATGCTTATCTACATGCCTCAGGTTTCCATACGGAGTACAGTACATGATCCATTGTGTACAGCCAAGCACTAAGGTACAACTGTATTTGCTCCGATCCATCAGACAGAGACAAACATCTACAAGACCTTTACCAAGCTTTCCTCAAACTACAGTACCTCACAATGATATCAAGAGAACACCACTGGCCATCATATGCAGCCCCACAGCTAAAGCCTCTCCAGTGCATCATCAGGGATCTGCAACCCATCCTGGGCAATGATCCTTCATTCTCACAGACCTTGTGAGGCAGGCCTGTCCTTGCCTACAGACAGCCTGCCAACCTTAAATTCTCACCATCAACTATAGACCACAACACAGTAACTTTAAACCTGGAACCAAGCCCTGCAACAAGCCTCGCAGCCAGCTCTGCTCACATATCTATACCAGCAATGTCATCGCAGGACCTAATACCAACCACACCACTAGGGGCTCCTTTACCTGCACATCTACTAATATAATATATCAGAGGGGTAGCCATGTTAGTCTGGATCTGCAAAAGCAACGAGGTGTCCTGTGGCACCTTATAGACGAATAGAAATGTATGAGCATAAGCTTTTGTGGGCAAAGACCCACTTTGTCAGTTTTGTAATATAATGTATTCCATCATTTGCCAGCAATGCCCCACTGCAATTTACATTGTCCAAACTGGACGGTCTCTACATAAAAGAATAAATGGAAATAAATCAGACATCAGGAACAGCAACACTCAGAAACCTGTAGGAGAACACTTCAATCTCCCTGGACACTCAGTAACAGATTTAAAAGTAGCAGTTCTACAACAAAAAAATTTCAAAAATAAAATGGACAGAGAAATCTCTGAGCCACAATTCATTTGCCAATTTGACTCCATCAGCCAAGGATTAAACAGAGACTGGGAGTGGCTGGCTCCTTCCTGAAGCAGTCTCTCTGCTTTAGACATTCACACCTCCACATTAGCAACTGACAATGGGCCACATCCCCCTGATGATCTGACTTGTATTTTCTCCTGTCTTGATACAAACTACTGATAATGGGCCATTTCCACCCTGACTGAATAGACCTTGTCAGCTCTGGCCTTCCATTTTACTGGGACCGCACTCTTTAAATACTCCTCTGGAACCGCCCCCCCCCCACCCCAACACACACTCATGCATCTGATGAAGCGGGTCTTTCCCCACAAAAGCTTATGCTCCAAAATATCTGTTCGTCTGTAAGGTGCCATGGGACTTCTTGTTGTTCTCAAGGATACAGATTAACAGGCCTACCTCTCTGATACTTGTTACCAAGAAAAAAAGTTATTTTACTTACAAACAAATCACATTTGCTCTGGAATCCATTAAGGTATAATAAACAAAAATCCACACATGCTTCTTTCAGACAGTCACTTTTCAGATTAGGTCCATAGTTGTCAGTTAAGATCTGCATAATTAACAGGGAAATTACTTCAGTCTATAAGGGAAGGAAGAGAAAGGCATTGCTGTGAGTTTTAAAAGTTATGGGGCACTCACAATATGGCATGTTGCAAGCAACACTAAAGATTGGTAAGAATCTATAAAGAATGGCGAGTGAATGGTTAGGTGATTGTTATTTCAGCTTCTGACAAGTCAGGTTTAGTCTTCTTTACTAGGATAAAACATTGAGGGAAGAGAAATGGTTACACAGAGAATTGGGATAATGCTTAACTGTATTTATTTACAATATTCACATAGCTCCTCTTAATGCTTTGAACTATTTCTCTTTAGCAAAACTGAAAAATTACGAGAAAAATGTACCCAGTATTTTTGCTGTCCAACAGCTGCACAGATCTTAGATAAATCCTAGGAGGTCTGCCATTGACTTTAGTGGTGTCAGAATTTCATCAAAGGTTTGAATTTCAGCCAGATCTCTCATATGTAATCTGTTGCCTCATGCTGTGATATGTCTGACTCTTCACTTGTGCTGCACAAGAAGAGTGTGGAAGCACATGTAGCTGTAACCCTCCTTCATCTTCTGATCCTGTAGCTAGCTAAGGGCAATACTGGACCATGGCACAATTTAGTTTCCTTTAAGCGCTATTCTAACTTATACCAGCTTGTGACAGTGTGTAAGGCTATGATGCTGGTGAAGATCATTGCAGTGTGAGCCAGTATGACCCCTCTAGCCTCCAGAGTTCCCTTGTCTTTCCTACCACTACATCCTCCTTATCCTGGTGGTGTGGAAAGGCTGCCATAGAGCAGGTTATGCTGTACATCAGCTGAGCATTCCTCTGTGCTATTAGAATCCTAAACACCCCATTTAGAACAGATACTAGGCTGCATTACATCATCCCAAAAGGCACTTCTCCATCCAACCAGTTCTAGATTTATCTCTTCTCTTCCCTCCCTCACCTGCTCCATGCCCATATCTGTGTAAGATTTGACGTCTTGTATCGCTTGAAAATCTGGTAACTTCATGGTCTTCTGGAATTGCCTGTGCTGGGCTCTTCAGTTTCACATAGGTCAGTTAGTTCAGACTCATTCCCAGCTACGATGTTTCCTTACCTAACATCATTTTGTAGAATACCTAATAAATAACAGTCAGAATGAGTGATTCCACTCCTGAGGAGGGGTTAGCTGGCCTGTTGGCGCTGAACAGCCACAGGTGAGGGGTTGACCCTTAGCCGTGAAGCAAAGTTGGTCCGTGGAGATTTGCACTACAGATGTCACTTGTTACAAGGTTTGTTTCTAAATAACTACGTTATCAATACTATATATCTGCTAATATGTCCTGGTGACTATCATATCTAAGCAGCTGATGCTACAGAAAAACAAGAATAGCTCCACAGAGTTTCTAATAAAAAGAGAGAGCAAGTTCTGACCATCAATCTCACTATTAATTCCAGTTCTTCTGGGCAACTTTTCTTTCTGTGGAGTGCTTGTTTATCCTAATGGTGTCTGACAAGTCTATCTGTTACACTGATGTGAGATTTAGTGCTGTGCCTCTTAATATCAGCACTTCAGGGTTGTTCAGTCGCATGTCATAAATAATGTGCAGATCTATAAATGCACTAAAAGCTGAGCTGCTGTGAGGGATCATTTTTGTATTTTGTTCTATTTTTGGCAACTGGAAAAATAAAGTTATAAAAGAAGTGGGATGTTCATTTCTTCCTTTGTATATAAATTAATGGCCTGAAACTTTCAGTCAGGAAAAGAACTTGTAGTTTTACTAGCACACGTTCTCTTACCTTTAGCTTGAAATTAAATTATTGACATATCCCTAAACTGAGATGCACCCAAATAAAAGAACAAAAGCCCTCTAATGGACCTTTGGAGTTAGCAGGAATTCAACAGGTATAACTTCAACACTCTCCCTCCAAAGAGAGAAACATTTGATCTGCCAGAAATAGGAGTGTAATTACTGTAGAACTACTGGAAATAGCAACAAGTCACTAATTACATAAAATACTGGACCATTACTGAGAAGGTCGGTGGTTGTCTTATGCCCACCATAAAATGGTCATGTAAGAAAGGAGTCAAGACTGGATAAATACTGATCATAATTTTCACAAAATCAGGTGAATCAATTTTTGTAGCAAAAAAAGCAATTTACTTGAGCTTATGGTTCCAGATAAAAGCAAAAATCAGTTGATGATCTGCTTTTCTTTGACATGGGGGTTATTTAAATATCTTCAGTGGAAAGACTATATTTAAGAAACCTTAAAGAGGTAGACATGTTAATCTGTATCTGGAAAAACAATGAGGAGTCCTGTGGCAGGAGTCAAGATTCAAGTGATGAAGTAGGTTTTATCCATGGAAGCTCATACCCAAATTAATCTAACAAAACCAACCAGCAGTCATGTAGCACTTTAAAGACTAATAACATGTCTACCTCTTTGTTACTATCCAAATAAATCTGTTAATCTTTCAGGTGCCACAGTACTTCTCATTATATTTAACAACTGTACTCACAATAACTTTTGTGGAATTAGCAGTGAAACCTGAGAAGTTTACCTGTGCAAAAAATTAGAATATAAGCAATATACATGGTTCTAAGTTTGCATTTTTTAAGTTTTGATCAGCAGTAAGACAGTGTAGGAAGACATTTTAAATATCGGTGAAGATGGTTTAGTTTACCCATACAATGAACAGTAGAAAAAAAAAGCAACATATTTTATGTTCCAGAAGAGGAGGAAAATGTTTGAATCGTAGATTGTGCTTTAGATGCTTAGTGCATTAAAACAAATCTTCATTACTACTTCATTCCCTGTTAGGAAACCAGTGCAAATGGTTTTGGCTTCATTGTTCTTTGACAACTTCTTTTCTCTTTGCTGTTTTGCATTGATATCTAGCATCTAATCTCAGTCCAAAGGGCTATATTAGGCAATATACTTGTTTTGACTCCAATCCCATTACTAGTCTTTAGACCAATAAACAAAATGCCCATTGACCTCCGTCAGTGGAGTGTTGGTTTAAATTGGTGAGGTTAGTGTGGGGAAGTGGGCTAATGTTGGTGGCCTGTGATACATAGGAGGTCATGCGAGATGATCCTGTGGTCTTTCTGGCCTTAAACTATGTGATGCTATATTATAATGGATTTTGCATTGGGCTCATAATGAACAGATTTTTTTTTTTAAATTTCTGTAATTCCAACAGGTCACCAGAATAATTAATCTAGGTTTTATAGAATGGGGAGCAGTAGGCTCAAAGAATTACTTGATCCCCTAAGTCAAAACATTGTACTATATCCTGTCACAGACTAGTCTACCCCCACGAACTTGAGTCCTACTGGCATATGTTACAATAGCAGTGAAGACAGAGCTGTTCAAGCTTCAGAGTGTGCTAGCTAGCCAAATATCTACCCAGGATCCATGCTGGGCTTGTAGTACTCATGCTCATGGACTTTCTTTTCCAACCAAATCAGCCAGAGCATCCATCAGGACCTATCCAAAAGAAATGCCCCCCTAATGGCTGCTTCACTGTTTGACCTTTAGATCCATTCAGTTGCAATAGATTTCAATCATTAACCTGGTGAATGTCTCTCATCTGTGAAAGAGGCTTATTGAAAATTAATTTCAGCGTAACTGGCTCCCTCTGCTAGTCCAACGTGAAATCTTTAGACCTCAGCACATAAATTATAGTCTGGATACAAATTATATTGTGCAATTAATACAAATACTTGTGATCATGTATAATCACACATCACATTTCCTGAAGTTCCGTAGGGTTCCAATGCAACAACAATGCTGTGTACATTGGAAAAAAAAATCCTCGACCACTACCTCTAGTCTCAGATCCTTGGCAATTTTCTCCAAATTGTCTACTGTTCTCTGTTTTCACTGTTTTCTATAGGATTCAGAAGAAATGTTGCTTGTTTTTACTAAGCACTGCAAGCTGTTGAAAGTTTGTTATTTTTGGTATAACAAACTGAAATGGTTTCTTGTGTTAAATATTATTACATTGTTGCTGAAGTCACTAGGGTGACTACAGGTGAAGCTAGCTAAGAATTTGACCCAAGATCAACTTCAAGCCTCACTTCCTTAGGGAATAGGGACATTGAAATTAATATTGTACATTGACTTCAGTTTATTTTATATAGAGCTATTATCTAAAAAGTTAGATAAAGCTGTGAATCAGACCAGTAATTTAGTTATACATTACTATGACAGAGAAGATACACCTGAACATTTTTATGTCAAATTTGCAACTAGTGGCTGTTTATTGAATGAAAAACATTGTAGTAAACTTATTTCCATAGGTAGCAGCAAACAATACATATTTTAAACATGCCAAGCCATATCCTCAGCTAGCGTAATCCATTGTAGTTAAACTGAAATCAGGGATGCTAAATGTGGCGTACCATCTGTTAAAGCTGTTACTTTCACAGCATAGTCTGCTTTAAATAAATAAAATCCGTCTAAAATGACCCACTGCTGTTAAAAGAAGAGTACTTTTAGTGCATTATCTCTTCTGTGATGACTGTGGATTTTAATCTCAAATGACTGCATGGCTTTTGTTTCTGTCTTTCAGATTTCAGAATCTAAACATACCTATTGTGTTAACAAACTGACTGAAAAGCTTTCCGGTTTTGTTAATTCTTTGGGGAGTTTTGATTGCTCTGTATTATCAAATAGAGAAGTCTTTTATGGTTAATAAATAATTAATCATTGATTTTATAATGAAAATATAGAAAGTACTTGAGATTTAATTTCAAAGCCTTATAAACATTTTGATTCTCAAATCAAACTAGAGCAAAAGAGAGAGCCTTCCTTTTTCCCAAGATGAATATTTGGGTTCATAGTTTATTTTCAGGAACTTTCATGGGACAAATTTTGATCTGGCATACACCTGTTGAGAGTAACAGGAAGTTGGGAAGGTGCTCAGATGTGACTGTGACTGAGTGCATGTATGAAATACTTAGTATATGTGTCTGTAACTTTTGGTGGGGGTGGGAGGTTATGCATAGGGTTGTTAACCCTAAGACAACCCCTTTTACCTCAGGGAGAGGTGCTCTAAATTTGTCCCAGATTTGATGGCTTTGACCCAGTTTGGGTGACCCTCCCAAGAGCTGTAGTTCCTGCTGTCATAGCTCTCCAGGTCCTTGGGACACACAAGCCATCTCACCAGGACAAGGAATGTAATATGGCAATCTCACTAAGGCCGCGTCTACACGTGCCGCCTACTTCGAAATAGCAGCGCCAACTTCGAAATAGCGCCCATCACGGCTACACGTGTTGGGCACTATTTCGAAGTTAACATCGACATTAGGTGGCGAGACGTCGAAGTCGCTAACCCCATGAGGGGATGGGAATAGCGCCCTACTTTGACGTTCAACGTCGAAGTAGGGAACGTGTAGTCATTGCGCATCCTGCAACATCGAAATAGCGGGGTCCTCCATGGTGGCCATCAGCTGAGGGGTTGAGAGACACTCTCTCCAGCCCCTGAGCTTGATGGTGGCCGCGTGCAGTGGCCCCTTAAAGGTCCCCGCCCCCACCTTCCTGTGCAGGAAGCTGAGAGAGCGTGCAGGCAGCAGCATTGCCACGCGGCTAGCCTGCACGCTCCTCCGCAGCCACAGACACCTCCCCACCAGCTGCGATGGCCACCCCCCAGCCCCCTAAGCACCCCCAAGGTATCCCGAGCCAAGGGGAGCCAGGGCTCGCAGGCTGGCAGCCAGGCCGGGAAGCGGCAGTGGGGCCTCTCCTGGATGGAGGCCGAGCTTCGGGACCTGCTGGGGCTCTGGAGTGAGGAGGAGGTGCTCCAGGTAATGGGGAGCAAGAGGTGGAACGCGGATGCGTTCGCTCAGCTGGCCGAGGGCCTGGCCGCCCGGGGTCACCCTGCCCGCACTCCGGATCATGTCTGCAGTAAAGTGAAGGAGCTGTGGCAGGGTTACGCCCGGGCCCGGGATGCGGCCGGCCGATCTGGGGCTGCCCCGTCACTTGCCCCTTTTACAGGGAGCTCAGGGACATCCTGGGCCCCTGGCATACCTCCTCCCCTCCGGCCATGCTTGATACATCGGCCAACGAGCCCCAGCAGGCCCCGGAGGCAGAGTCCGCCCTGGAGGCAAGCCCCGCACCCCGGGGGCCCCCCCAGGAGCCCACCCACGGGGCACCGGAGGAGGAGGAGGGGGAGTCCTCCTCGAGTGGTGGGGGGCTGCACATCATCATGGCCTCGAGGAGCTGCAGACGGGTGTCTGCCCACTGGGTGTCCCCTGACCGTGGGAGTGGACCATCAGGTATGTACCCCCCTTCGTGCACACCCCCGGGGTTGAGGGGTGGGGGTAATAGATATGACCAGGGCCCTCCACATGCCCAGCTGACTGTGGCCCCAAGGACAGCAGTGGCATGTCCCTCAGAAGAGTGCATCAGCCGCTGCCCCCCAGCACGACAGTGCCATGCCCCATCCCCGGGGCTGGGGGAAGCGGAACCTGTAGGGTCCTCCGGGGGGAGGGAGTGAGACACCCAGCAGCAGCAGCAGCATCTCCCGGGGACGGGGATGGGGAACCTGCAGCAGAGGGGTGGGGGGACAAGGGCCACGGCTCGGGGCCCACACTAACGGCTGTCTCCACTCTTATTCCCCCCGTCCTGTGTTCCGCAGCTGCACCATTGGAAGGACCGGAGAGTGCCGGTGAGGTGTCAGTGGTCCCGGACAGCCCACCGGGGCCATCACTCCAGGCCAGCCCCTCGACGGAGGACCGACCAGCCCCATGGCGGGGAAGACGGCGGACCCAGCACCACCACCCGACGGCGACGGACCCCCAGCTGCTGGCCATCCACCGTCGGCAGCTGGAGGTCGCCGAGCAGCAGCTGCGGGTGGAGGAATGCCGCCTCCAGCTGCAGGAGCGGGCGCTGGCCTGGCGCCAGGAGGCATGGGGGGCCTTCATGCTGACCTTCGACCATATCGCCGACTACCTGGCACACCATTCTGCACCAGCCGCCGCTGCGCCCACCCTGCTTGCTCCACCCGCTGCGCCACCCGCTGCGCCGTCTGCCGTTGCACCGCCACCCGCCACTGAGGGTCCTTCCGCCAAGGGGGACCTGGGGCCAGCTGACACCCACCGGCCGTATCTACCAGTCCGCCCAGCCCCCAGCCAGCCCCGGCCAGGGCTGAGGCCGAGGCGTGGGTCGCGGCCTCCCACCCCCAGCGCTGTACATTAGGGGGTGTGGGGCCCAGGACGTGCCCCCCCTTTGTATATATTCCCCCCAGTTTTATGTTATTTTGTAAATAGTTTTTATATTAGACCCCTGTTGCTATGCTGATCCTTGCCCCCCCATGTACATAGTTCTCCCCTTCCTTGTCTTCCCCTTTCATCTTATCCTTATTTATAATACATATACATATACATATACATATATATATATACATATACATATACATATATATATATATATATATATATATATATATATATAAGTTTGATTTTGCCTGTAAATAGTTAGTCTTGATAATAATAATAAGAGTTCAACAGATATTTGATTTGATGAATAAATGTCTGCTTTTATTTACAAGAAAAGTGAGGGGGTGCTCTTGGGTGCTCTGTGGTGTGGGAGTAGGGGCAGGGAGTGTTGTGGAGGATGGGGGGGTGCAGTGGGGGGGTCTGCCAGCATTCACCCTGCGGCCTTGTCGAACTGGGCCCGCAGGGCCTCCCAGACCCAGGTCCCTTCGGGGTCCACCTGGCAACTGGGGGCAGCGGGTGGCTGCACATCAGCCCTGCCAGCCTCCACAGCCCAGCCCTGAAAGAAAGCTTCCCCCTTGCTCTCCACGAGGTTGTGGAGGGCACTGCACGTGCCCACAATCTGGGGGATGTTGGTGGGGTCCACATCAAGGCGGGTGAGGAGACACCTCCAGCGCCCTTTGAGGCGCCCAAATGTGCGCTCTACCACCTGGCGCGCGTGGTTCAGGCACAGGTTGAAGCGCTCCTGGCTGGCTGACAGATGGCCCGTGTAAGGGTGCATGAGCCAGGGCCGGAGGGGGTATGCCGCATCTGCGATGACGCAGAGGGGCATGGTGGTGTCCCCTACAGGGATCTCCCGCTAGGGGATGTAGGTCCCCGCCTCCAGCCGGCGGCACAGGCCCGAGTTCCGGAATACCCAGGCGTCATGGGTCCTGCCAGGCCAGCCCACATAAATGTCCAGGAAACAGCCCTGGCTGTCCACCAAGGCCTGGAGGACCACTGAGTGGTAGCCCTTCCTGTTTAAGTAGCGTCCTCCACTATGCTCCGGGGCGCAGAAGGGGATGTGGGTCCCATCCAGAGCCCCGAAGCAATTGGGGAAGCCCAGGGTGGCAAAGCCCACGATGGTGGCATCCAGGTCCCCAAGCCTCACGAGCCTGTGGAGGAGCAGGGCGTTGATGGCGCGGACGACCTGCAGGGGAAGCACATGGGAGAGCACCCATGAGGGGTGTGCAGGGTGTGTGTGGCCCTCCCCTGCCAGGGCTGCCTCCCCCTCCCCCCGTGGGTCCTCTTGCCTCCATGAGGACAGCCCCGACGGTGGCCTTGCTGACACCAAAATGCTGGCCCATGGATTGGTAGCTGTCTGGAGTGGCCAGCTTCCAGAGAGCAATGCTGACCCGTTTCTCCACGCTGAGGGCACACTGCATGGCGGTGTCCTGGTGCCTCAGTGCGGGGGTGAGCCACTGGCATAGCTCCAGAAATGTCTGCCGGCTCATCCGAAAGTTCTGGAGCCAGCGGTCATCGTCCCACTCTCCGAGCACCAGCCGCTCCCACCAGTCGGTGCTGGTGGGGTAGCTCCACAGCCGGCGGCGTATGAGGCAGGGTGGGGTGGGGTGCTGCAGGGTTGGGGGTTGCGTCCTCCTCCCCTGCGGGCAGCTCCTCTGTGGCAAGGATGTGCTCAGCTGCCTCCTGCATGGCATGGAGCAGGGTGAGCACTGCTCCTACAGGGTTGGCTGGGTGGACCTCTGGCTGCTGCTGCTGCTGCTGCTGGGGGTCCATGCCTGCGTCGCTCGAGATGTGCTTGCCTATGACTCTGCAGACCGCATGCTGTGCAGGCTGCGTGTGTCTGGGAGGGGCCCTTTAAGGGAACGGCTAGCTGTTGCCCCGGAAGCACTAGTCCGCCCTGTGACCCTGTCTGCAGCTGTTCCTGACACCCTTATTTCGATGTGTGCTACTTTGGCGTGTAGACGTTCCCTCGCAGCGCCTATTTCAATGTGGTGCTGCCCAACATCGACGTTGAACGTCGACGTTGCCAGCCCTGGAGGATGTGTAGACGTTATTCATCGAAATAGCCTATTTCGATGTCGCTACATCGAAATAAGCTATTTCGATGTAGCGTGCACATGTAGACGTAGCCTAAATGAGTCAGGACACTGAAAAATCATTGGCTTATAAATCATGAGATTTAAATATATAAATATGGGTTCTTTACATTTGCCTCCTGGTTTCCAACCCTTTCCAGAAAGTTTACCTCATGTTTTATTTCTCTCAACCCAGATTAGGACTTTTGAGACCTTTAAAAATTGTTCTGCTCTTAGGCTATGTTTACACTGAAAGCTTATGTCAACAAAACTTGTGTTTTTTCAACAAAACCTCTGGAGTGTCCAGATACCCAAGACCTTCTATTGAAAGTAACTCAACAGAATGGAGCACTTTTGCAAACAGTCTTATCCCACTCCCCACAGGGCATAACACTTCTGTCAACAGAGATCCATTGACAGAAAGCCAGTCTGGACATTCCTGGGGGCCCTCTGTTGACGGACAGGGCTTCCAGGAAACTGGGCAGCACTGTCTGCTGTGCTTCTGGTTGGCCATTTTGTCAAGAGAGCTGCCGAGCAGTCTGGTTGCTCTCTGTCAATAGCGTGGATTGCTCTTGTGATCTGCCCGGCAGTTTGGCCGTGATCTGTCGACAGAAGTTTTGTTGGAAGATAACTTCCAACAAAACCTTCTGTCAACCAATTGCAGTAATCTAGACACAATCTTAGTGTAAAGGGGCCAAAAGTGGGGTAAGCATTTGTGAAATGGAGCTAGCACTTTATACAGCCCCCTCTCCTCATACAGCACTCCAGGAGGAACTCTGTAAATTAATCCCCTTGGACTTTTCCCTTACTCGAATCCCCTATGGGAGATTTAAATTGACAATGAGCAATTGATCCCTTTGAAAATATGAGGTAAATTAGCAGATGAGCAGTCTCTGATCTGCAGTGTCATAGAGGCTAAAGCAACTAGAGGCAGAAATATTCAGATATCGTGTGGTCAGTGCAAAGTAGTTAGGCAAATTTTGTCAGCAAAAATTTTACCTACATACAATTTTCCCTACAGTCTTTAGGGATATTTATCCTTCGGTATTTAAGCTTTTTCAGGATAATTTAAAACAAACTGAAGAGAAAGATGTATTATTTCTACTATTTGAATTTTGAGGTTTTAATACAACCTAGGATTCAAACATCATGTCCTTTTATGTAGATATTCATCCTTAAGGTAAGTTTTCTTAGATTTTCACTAAGGGTTTGTACTTGAGCTGTTATATCACCTACCTTAATTAATACATGTCAATATTAATGAGCTGCATAGTTTTGGTGAGATATTGTTATAAAATAATTTCATACACGCTGATGCTCTCTGCCACCTAATCGGAAGGTGAGCACTGCCGGTAGAGATGGGTCAGAAAACGCAGAATAGGGAATAGTGTGTCTGTGACAGTCCCCAGATTATCCCATTTCCCCTTAGAATTTAGCTTGTATTGGAATTTACTTGGAGATTAGCTGCTATCTACGACATGCTCTCCAAAAAAGTCTGGAAGTAATCAGGTGGTGATCTTCACATACATTGCAGCTCTCCCATGCAAAATTCACTTTTTGACCATACCTGCACAAAACCATCATCTCAGATACAGCAGAGAAATGGCCATAAACTAGGTTGTCAGAGGTTATGTCTTCACTACCCAGAAGATCAACCCAGAATTTCTCCAGTCAACCTCCCTCAGTGAGGTTGGCTAGGTAAGTCAATTGTAGATAAGTTGATTCCAGCTGTGCAATTACCATAGCTGGAATTGTGTATCTACAATTGACTTTAAGGTCTTGTGTAGACCTGGCAAAGAGAAAGGGAAAGGAGAGTAGTCTCTCAGAAGGGCTGAATCATCAGGGTGTAGCGGTTATGCAACCTGATGCATTCAGGCTCCAAACTGTCTCCTCTTCTGAAGGGAATGGTTATTAGAAATGCTGTAACACGATGCTTAGTGGCTTTTGGTCTCTTTCTCTCTACTTCTTAGCTTTGACCACAAGAGGATACAATATGTTTATGAAGATTAAAAGCATCATCTTTTTATGCCCTTAGGAAACTTGGATGTTTTATTGTGGAAGCATAGAATGAATGTCCTTTATTGGTCATTGCATTCTGAAAATCACATTGCTGTATAGGCAATAAAAAATAAAAAGAAATCACTAGTTACAGTCAACACTTCACAAAGAACAATTTCTGTGAAATGACTGACATTTAACTTTAGTAAATTAGATTAAGCCTGATTATTGGATAAGTAGCTCAGATACTAAAAATATGACTGGTCATTGTACATTGATTCAGCTATTTTTCATTCGTAGTTCTATTTAGAATTCATTTTTAGGTGTTAGAAATGTAGATATCAACTCTGATATAAACTTAAGTAATCTTGACTGCACATCCACAGGATAAAGAGTTCAAGTCTAAGCTAATTTGGCTGCTTAGCACTGTTGTAAAATGGAAGAAATAGAGAGCACTGGAATTGCTTGATTAATATTTATGGTCTTTTAAAATTATTTTATTCCATCAGAGAGTAGGAGATGGAGAGAATTCAGTGATTTGCTGAATTTACTTTTTGTCTTTGCCCAGGCTTGAGATTATATATATTTAGGAGTTTCTTCTGACTGGAAAAGTAAGGAGGAGACTAATACATCTTTTCTCTTCTGTAGGGCACATATCTGTCTGTAGACTTTATTGCAATATTTTCCTCTATTCATAAAAAAACCCACTCACAATTTATTTTTTGTTCTTACACTATACCCCTGTCCACAACACTTTGCTTCTAATCTGTCACACCCTTACAATTGCATAGAACAGGGATTTGTGTTTCACATTTGCTAGTATGTTTTCCTTTAACACCAGACCCAAACTTGTTCCAGTTTTCTTTGGGTCATTTGGCACTCACTGTGCTCATGCTACCTTCTGCCAGGACCCCTTTCAGCACTGCTAAAGGAACATGCACAACCCCCTTTAACACTGTTTGGAACTGGGAATTGTAACCGCCCTCTGTCTTGGTTGGATGATCAGGCAATTGCCCTTGTCTAGACTTAGCCCTCTGTGAAGACAAAGTTCAGCTTCTTTTTTTCTAAGGTATGTATGTTTCATACTCAGCTGAGGTATCTGCTTCTATGTCCCATTATCTTAAATTAGAAGCCAATTTTATTTACAAGGTACTAAAAATAAAAAAAGACATTCAATTAAAATTGAGTAAAAATATAGTAATTTAGCAGGTTATTGTGCAAAATACATAAAATCAGCTCCCATGCTTCAGTTACCTGTTATTGATTAAAGGCCAAATTCTCCTCTGACTTAAACCTCATGCGGCTCCATTGACTAAAGTGAACTTTTGTGAAGAGCAAGTCAAGGCAGAAAGAGCAGTGTAACAAGAAATGGCCCAATAGCTAGTCCTGTCTGGTGACTTACTGCAGTGCTCCATGGAGTACACAGCAGGCAGTCTGTGCATCAGGTCAGGCTCTGGAAAGTGTCACCTTTCCAAAGATGTTGCTGCATCCCCATCACTTGAAGAAGTAGTAATGAGCCAAATACATGTTTTTTGCCTCCTACACCACAGTACCTTTCCTTTTGTGAGATGAGAGTTTTACGTAGTTTAAGACATTGCTGGAGCGACCCCAATCTTGGTCATCCTGAGTAGTGTGATTTATTACTTTTAGTTACAATACAAGCTTGATTAGATTAGTTCTTATATAACATTGATTTTCTTCCTTATATTTTCTAATGCTAAGTTCTTGTCTTCTCCTCCACTAATGTTTATGTAGGTGTTGTTGTGTATTATGAAAATTTTTCTCTACTTCTAATTAATTCTTTGCTCTAAGGAATGCAAACAACATGTTGTGTTAAGACGTACCCATGAAGTCATATTCACACACACACAAAATATTCAGCAACTTTTAAGAATACTTCTTTACCATGGGATGGAATCAGTCCCTATGCAAGTCATATGGCGTGATTTTTAGAATTCAAATATTGAAATCATCAAGATTTAATCAGCAGGTACCGTTTATATCAGGTACTTTGAGCTACACCCCCTTGTCCATAGCAGGGACTTCTGATGTTGTTGCAGATAGACATTGCTTTGTAATAACTTCATATAGCTGGGTAACTTTATATTGACCCTTAATGTTATACCTTTGTTCAGTCTGGTAATTTTTTATGAATGTTTGCCACTGGAGTGCAGTTAGGTTTAGTTTCCAATAAAGTACCATTTAGATGCTTTGAGATTAGAAACCAAAAACAATTTAGACATCGACAATATTGTATAAAAGCAATAGTACAACAGAGAACTAAGGGAAAAAAAAGCAACTTAAGGCTCAGAAGCAATTTCATTCCAACATTCTGTAAAATCCTGTGTATTAGGTAGCAGTACTATAATCAAGTTGTAATGGGGAAAAAAGACAAACTATGATGACACTTTTTGATTGTTCTGTTCCAAGGGTATTATTTGTATTAGTATAGCCACCTGCTGTTTGATTGTCCAATTTCAAAAAGGATGATTTATACTAGGAAAGCCCCTGGATTGTGGGTTTAATTGGCAAATGGTCAAATACCGTAGAAAGGCATAAATTAATTTATTCTGACTACATAAAAGTGCTGCAGTGTAGATGGTGATGGTGATTGCAAAATTGTCATGTGAATAAAACTGGGCTTAGTCTTAGATTTGAAGTTTTATTTTTCAGGGCAAAAATATGGTTATTTTGCAATAAAACTGACAGAAGCTTTCAGGAAATTAACTACTTGCAACCTCCATTTTTCATACTTTTAACAATATTAAGTTAGCTTTTCCATGTTATGATATACCATGCCAGACATCAGGAAAAACCTGTACAGTGCACATATAAAATAGATCTTTTGCAAAATAACATTTTGCAAAATTTCAGGAATAAATGAATTGGGGTAAACACGTTCATCTCAGTTGTGCCGCATAAGTGGTTACCTCACTTGGTTTCAATATAGCAATTTTCCTTCTCTAGAGCATTCCATGATCCAGAAATGGATTAGGCCTGTCTGAGCAACACATTCACTGTGGGTGGGAATATTTCTGAGACATAAGGCTTTTTTTTTGTTTGTTTGTTTCAGTGAACCTTGGTTCTCAACAGCCGTGTCTACACGTGCACGCTACTTCGAAATAGCGGCCATCACGGCTACATGTGTTGGGCGCTATTTCGATGTTAACATCGACGTTAAGCGGCGAGACGTCGAAGCCGCTAACCCCATGAGGGGATGGGAATAGCGCCCTACTTCGAAGTTGAACATCGAAGTAGGGCACGTGTAGCCGATCCACGTCCCGCAACATCGAAATAGCGGGGTCCGCCATGGTAGCCATCAGCTGAGGGGTTGAGAGACGCTCTCTCTCCAGCCCCTGCGGGGCTCTATTGTCACCGTGTGCAGCAGCCCTTAGCCCAGGGCTTCTGGCTGCTGCTGCTGCTGCAGCTGGGGATCCATGCTGCATGCACAGGGTCTGCAACCAGTTGTCGGCTCTGTGGATCTTGTGTTGTTTAGTGCAACTGTGTCTGGGAGGGGCCCTTTAAGGGAGCGGCTTGCTGTTGAGTCTGCCCTGTGACCCTGTCTGCAGCTGTTCCTGGCACCCTTATTTCGATGTGTGCTGCTTTGGCTTGTAGATGTTCCCTCACAGCGCCTATTTCGATGTGGTGCTGCGTAACGTCGATGTTGAACGTCGACGTTGCCAGCCCTGGAGGATGTGTAGACGTTATTCATTGAAATAGCCTATTTCGATGTTGCTACATCGAAATAAGCTACTTCAATGTAGGCTTCACGTGTAGACGTAGCCAATATGTTACAGTTTTTAGTGATATAAAAGATACACCACATTCCAAAAAAAAAAGAAAACAAAAGAATCTCTGGGTTGGAATAATTAGAGGCTATGTTTACACTAGAGAGTTTTGCTGCCAAAACTGACATTTTGTTGACAAAGCCCATGGAGCGTCTAAATTCCCAAGGTGTTCTGTTGACAGTAAATCAACATAACACAGCACTTCTACCGACAGAAATACGGTCTGGACACTCCAGGGCAGCCCTCTGTTGACAGACAGGGCTTCTGGGACAACACGCAGGCCTTCCTGCTGTGCTTCTGGATGGCCGTGCTGTTGAGAGAGTGGCCGGGCAGTCCGGCAGCTCTCCTTCGACAGAGTGAATTGCTCTTTCAATCCACTTGGCACTCTAGTCGTGATCTGCCTACCGAAGTTTTGTCGGAAGAGATCTTCCAACACAAAAATCTGTCGGCAGGTTGCTCTAGTGTAGACATAGCCATCATGGACAGTGTTCACTCACAAACAGAGCTGCTGAAGAGATGTAGATGTGCATACTATGTGGGCATGCTGCTCATATCTCTGCCAATGGAAAGGTTGTAAAATTTATGACAGGTTCATTCTGTACACTGTCTCTTGTGCAAGGCCAACAAAACTGTATCAGTACCCTAACATCAAAGTGCACTGATGTGTCTGAACATGGAGACTTTCTGAAAGACAGAATAGTCTCTAGAAACGAAGCAAGTTATTAATAACCGAAACAGAACAGTTGGGAATCAGAAGCAGGAGTACTGATGACACAGCATGGGTGTGGAAGGCCACGTCAATTTTTACTAAATATTTTGTTCATATAAGAAAGCATTAAAATGGTACTTCTGCCATAACTCTTTCATTATTTTCTCTGTACAAGATAGTTTCCATAAATTTATTGTGCCCCCTTCTGTTTCTGTTCTTTTTTTTTTTTTTTTTGAGATGGGCTGATCAGAGCTGAGCTGAACATGGCATTTACAGTGAGATTGTACCACTGATGTATATCATGTCAAATGCTATTTTCCTTCCCTATAGGCCCAGACATCTAGTAAGCCTGTTTTATCATAAGTGTGCATCGTGCAATTATTTTATTAAACTGTACGTAATAACCCTTACCTTCTTTTCCTTTTGTAGTTAGTTAATTTAGAACACAGCGATTCATACCAATTATTCTTTCTAAATACTATTATCTACTATCTGGATTTTTTGTAATACCCCAATCAGTGGTTCCCAGCCTTTTGAGTAACATGGCACACATCAATTAGACAAGTAATTCCGCAGCTCACCCACTATTTTAGCTGAATCAGTTGCTCACAAACATCACATTTACCTGCATTTACCATGGCTATGGTCTTACTAGAGAGGTTTGCAACATAGTAGTGCATGCATGCCAAACAAAGATCAAATGTTTCAAATATGCCACAGAATACACTGTCTTCAAGAGTGAGCACAGACGCATTTTCAAAATCTGCTCAACTCAACTGTTTCTAACTGTTCATAGCCCTAAATTTGTTCCACATGCAGTAATTTGATTCAGGAGTCTGAATTTCGCCTTTTTCCATTATGAATTTCATATTCACAGCAATGTTTTAAAAGTGTATTTTTTATAAAACAATTGAACTGATAAATAACTGAAATTCAATGGACCAGAACAAAATGCAAAATAGAGAAAATAGCAACTTACTGGGTTAGTGGGAAACCTAAACCTGCCGGTGTGCAAAAAGGCGGTCATGTGAATGGGCACCATGCTGGGGTTACTGAGTAATTGAGTAACCGCTGAAAATTTCAGGGGTTACTTGATTTCTTGGGGGAGGGAGGGAGCATGTTGAAGGAAGGAGACAGCCCCTGAGAGCTGGGAAGTGTCATTTAAAATATGCCCTAGCTCCAACAGGCAACCATCCGCCCTCCCTCACTCCTTGTCACAGCAGGGAGGTGGATGGGCTCTCTGCTAGCATTTAATTTGCCTCCTGGCACAAATGGGCTCCTGGGAGGTTAGCATTTCCTCTTGCAGTGGCTCTGCAAACAGCGACTGGCGGGGGTACTTGACCAACCTCGTGCCAGCTGGGACTCGGGTAGTTTTGCTGCTGGAGCTCGGCTGGCATGGAATCATCATTTTGCCTCTACTGTGAGGGAAAATTAAAAAAAAAAGTCCACAGCACACGTGGACAGTTCTTATGGCACACCAGTGTGTAATGTCACACAGGTTGAAAACCACTGGCCTAGAGGCCACAATTCGGGATTGAAACTCAGCTGTGCTATGCACTACACAAATAGTCTAAATCAACAATGTGCATTGCCTTGGAAATTAGGTATTCCAATGCCTACAGATAACTTTTGTTGAAAAACCCTTACATGAATCTTAATAATTTTCTCTCCTCTCTTAGATGTGTCTCCAAGTAAACAAACACATTTGTTGCAGATGTGTGTGAGGAAGGATGGAATTATGGCTTAAACGAGGACTAAGACTGTAAAGATCTGTGTTTCTCTTTATAACTTTGTCAAAGATTTATGGTGTGTGAACTTGACCAAGTCACTTTACCTCTTCCCTTTGATTTAGCCATCAGTAAACTAAGGGTGATAGTGACCTGTGGTGTAGGGATTCTATGTTTTTATTAATAGTTGTATATAGAGTGTTTTGAGATCATAGGATAGCTGGTAGTATGCAAATTCAAAATATTATTTCATTATTAACAGTCATGACTGGAGCAGGAGAGAATGGGGACTCCACCCATTTGCCTCATTAAACTAAATAGCATCCAGTCCAGAGCAGAAGGTCGCAGAAGCAGTAACTCCAATGCCAAATACAGAGCAGAGCATCCAATGAAAGATCAGGAGTCCTCACATACAACTCTCATCATCTAACATCAGCAGCCAAAACAAAGGGAGAGCATCTGCACAAGCCCAGCCTCCCACCCTAAGACAAAGGCTTGGTTCTGGGGCCGGTGTTGTTCAATGTCTTTATTAATGACCTGGATGAGGGACTGGATTGGACCCTCAGCAAGTTTGCAGATGACACAAAACTAGGGGAAGAGGTAGACATGTTGGAGGATAGAGAGAGAATCCAGAGTGACCTGGATAAATTGGAGTACTGGGCCAAAAGAAATCTGATGCAGTTCAACAATAAGTGTAGAGTCCTGCACCTGGGGCAGAAGAATTCCAAGCATTGTTACAGGCTAGGGACCGACTGGCTCCGCACCAGTATGATGGAAAGGGACCTTGGGGTTATGGTGGATGAAAGTCTGGATACGAGTAAACAGCGTGCCCTGGTAGCTGTTAGCCGGTGGCCAGGTAATGTGCAGTGAGGTACCAACTATGCCCTTGTTACCATCTGAGTCTTTAACTGCTAGAGCGGGAAGCTCCTTCGCAGCGGGCAGCCTGGGCAAGGCTGACGGATGCCCCAGGGTCCTAAACACCCGAGTCTTTAACTGCTAGAGCGGGAAGCTCCTTTGCAGTGGGCAGCCAAGATTGACTGACGGGTGCCCCAATGGTAGTGCTAAGAGCCTTTCCACACCCGACACTTTAACTGCTAGGATGAACTGTCCCTTCGCAGCGGGCTGCCAGGATTGACTGACGGATGCCCCAGGAGTCTGCCCCGTGGAGGTGGCACGACTCTACGCTAGGCTCTCAGCACTCTCACCAATGGCCAGGCTAGTATAGCCAAATAGCTATAAGGTTCTTTTGATTGTGCTGGCTGTGTCACAGTAACAAAGAGAAGCAACAGTCAGGTTCAAATGCTTAACTAGTTACAGGTGTATTAAGCTACAATTTCAAGCGTGTGATTACAAAAGGCTATTGTCTACTTCTTATATGCTAGCAGAGTACAGGTGTTAACATGTTCCGTTACGGACAAACAACATCAACTTATAGAGCTCTAATTCTCAAATATGTGCACTAGAGAAAGGAGACCTTAGTGTGGGTGCTTCTTACCCTCCTTGCATCTCTCGATACCAGTGTAGCCAAGCCAGGATCGGTTGCTCAATTCTGCGGAAAGACCAAATACGAGGTTGGGCGTCCCCAGTTGCAACCTCGGGAGGCAATCACCTGACCCAACCAGCAGGTAGTTGGTGAAGATGCACTCGGAGTCAGTGTGCTCCTGGGCCCATCTTTATACCCGTTGGGTCACGTATTCTCTTTCTTATCTGTGGTGCCAGATCGTACTGGTCTGTCTTTGTGACGCCAGTTCTTACAAGGGTGGGTTCTGCTTAATTTGCACTTGTAAGAGAGGGAGATAAATAATTTAGGAGTACAGGACATTCTTTTACTAGGATGGAGATTTCTCTCCTGGGATGGCTGTGTGGGTGCATCACTTATCAGTACCAGCCGGAGGCAGTTTTCGAGGTCCCTTTGTTAATGGTTAGCCTGCTAGCCCTCTTATCTGTGTTTTCAGTTCCTCAGGTCACAATGAGCCAGCACACCTGGGCCCCCTTAGGAAGGCATCAAAGACTGTGCTGTTTGCTGCTATTTGGTGCCCTGTGTGCTCTGAGGCACCTTAGAGGGGCAGCAAACTGATATGTAATGGGGGACACATTGTCTGGCTACAGTAGCGAAGAAGGCTAACAGCATACTAGGGTGCATTAGGAGAAGCATTTCAAGCAGATCTAGAGAAGTAGTTATTCCCCTCTATTTGGCACTGGTGAGGCCACATCTTGAATAATGTCTCCAGTTTTGGGACCCCCAGTATAAAAAGGATGTGGATTTGCTGTAGCAGGTTCAGCAGAGGGCAACAAAAATGATTAAGGAGCTGGAGCACAAGACCTGTGAGCATAGGCTGAGGGATTTTGGCTTGTTTAGTTTACAGAAGAGAAGACATTTGGGTAATTTAATTGCAGCCTTCAGCTTTCTGAAGGGGAGCTCTAAAGAGGAGGGTGAGAAACTGTTCTCAGTGGTGTCAGATGGCAGAACAAGGAGTAATAATCTGAAGTTGGAGAGGGAGAAGTGTAAGTTAGATATTAGAAAAAACTACCTCACCAGGAGGATGGTGAAACATTGGAATGTGTTGCCTAGAGGTGTGGTGGATTCTCCATCACTAGAGGTTTTTAATTCCTGGCTTGACAAGGCCCTGGCTGGGATCACTTAGTGGGGGTTGATCCTGCTTAAAGCAGGGGGGCTGGACTAGCTGGCCTCCTGAGGTCCCTTCCAGCCCTGTGATTCTGTGACAAAAGTGCTGTGCATGTGTGTGTACTCTTTGGATGTCTCTCCACCTGCTTCTAATCACAGACAGTCATGTGAATGTGCACCATGCTAGAGATAGTGAGTAGTTGAGTAACCACTGAAAATTTCAGGGGTTACTTGATTTCTTGGGGGAGGGAGAGAGCGTGTTGAAGGAAGGAGGCAGCTCCTGAGAGCTGGGAAGTGTCATTTAAACTATGCCCCAGCTTCAAAAGGCAGCCATCCTCCTTCCCTCCTTGCCACAACAGGGAGGTGGATGGGCTCTCCATTAGCATTTCAGCTGCCTCCTGGCACAAACAGGCTCCTGGGGTGGGGGTTAGCATTTCCTCTTGCAGCTGCTCTGCAAAGAGCAACTGGCGTGGGGGACTTTTGTTGTTCTTCTTTACCATCTGCACCTCCTGTCCTTTGCTCCTTTCCTCCTCATTCCCTTCATGCTCACCTTATTTCCTATGCCACTGTATCTACCCTCCTCATGTCTGGCCTTTTTGTTGTGCTGAACTCCCTCATCAGCATGTCACCACTAGCCCAAACAGTTCCCAGTCCCAACTGTTCCTCCATCCCATCTTCCCTCAGAGAAAAAAAAAAGCTTGTCATTATCCTTCCCACTTTTGTTTACCAACACAACTATTTTAGAACAAATAATTTCAATGAACAAGCATGTGCAAAAAATCTAAGGAATCATATGATTTTATCACTAAAACCCCAATCTTCCTATATACCTGAGATGCTGTCGTCCATAGACTGTAAGATGCTGGGGATTGAGAAGATGGTTTTTATTCATCCACACGATGTTTAGTGTAACACTTACGGCAGACTAGAATATACAAATTAAGTTTCTGTTTGCTCTGAACAGGCTCACACGTAAATACATCCTTTTAAACTTTAGTTTGCAAAGAATCTTTCATTACAATGGTCAATATTTAGAACTTACAGACCTCTAAACTATTCTAGACACATGCATAACATTTCTGTGATATAGATAAGAAACAAATGGGAGAAAAGGATACAGAAACATTGAATGACTTACCCAAAACCACAGAAAGAAGTGAGTGTCTGAGGAAGGATTTAAACTCAGCAATTGTGATGCGAAGTTCTGTGTTGAAGCTTGTGGAACACAATTTCTCTGTCTCTGTCCACCCAGCAAAGTCAGTTCATGATCTTAAAAGCAAGGTACCCTCTGACTTGCATTCTTAGCAGCCTGGTATTTGGACTACAGTGAGTATTCAATGCCTTTACTAAAAAGGAAAATTCATTTCCTATTTTTGTGCTAAATTTGCTGGATAAACACAGAGTTGAGATGGGCAGCCAAAGACAAAAGAAAAAATGGGTATGGATCCCAATAACAAACATTTCAATGTTCTGAGTTGTTTCAATTGGGAATTCGGCCTATTACAAAGGCCAGGTCCATGTACAATTGTTGGTTGGTTCAGTACATTTACAAATACTAGGTTTTAGTCATGCGAGACAAGTGGATATTGCTCATGCTAATTATTTCTTTTAAGAATAAAACATTACCTGCATTTTAGTCTGTTCATAGCTTGATACTTAGCTAAAAAATCCTCATAGTCATTTTGATGATGATGAAGAGGTGTTCTTCGGTAAAATCCAGATCCATTTGTGATCCTTCTGTTCCTTTCCACTTCTTTCTGGGTGAGATGTTTTCTGTGGGCTCTGTGTTGATAATTTCCAGATATATTTTTTCTACATACAGGCCTTATGCTCTCTGCCCACTCTTGCGTCTTTGCTATCTTTCTATTGTCTCACCCTGTTGACTGAAGACCAGTGCACACCTTAACCCTGACGAAAATGCATATCATTATTCTTCCAGACTCCAGACTCCAGACTTCCAGACTCCACCCCATCCTTTGCATCCTCTGGAAGTGATTTTCAGCTCCACTCTCTTCTTTCACTGTTCATATCCAGGCAATTGCTATGTCTTACTGCTGCTTCCTTTTGAATAACTCCAGAATTCTCCTGTTCCTCAGGATCCTCATTTCAAGCCTGTTGCCCTTATTCTAATAATCATCCACCTACTGAAAACTCTTGCTCTTTGGCCAATCCATCTAGTCCATCCAAAATCCAACTGTCAACATCCTTTTCCTGTCCTCCTGCTCTTACCCTGTCTCCCTCTCCTAGCTCCCTTCCTTTTGTCTCCAGAGTTCAAGCTCCTGTTAATGCTGTTAGGGCATTTCCACTGCTGCAGCCTCTCCTCTGTGCCTGAGAGCTGCTGTGGGACACTATGCTGATAGATGCTTACCCCTATGGACTGCTAATAATTTCAGTGAAATATGAGCGCACCCAGCACTGTTGGAAACCTTCAGTGCATTGCAAGATTGGGTTCCAGGAGTTTTTTTATTCAGGTCATGTCTTTACCCCTTCTCTTTGCACAGAGAAAAATTTTCAATTTAATGTAGGACAGGCTCCCATTCACTCCTGGTTTCAGAAGGTTCCTTCAGGAAGCACTTTCCAGCTACCATAAACATACACCCCTGTTGGACTGTCTGCATGGATCTTGTTTGTATGTAATGCCTTCATTGTCCTGTATAATCTTCACACCTTATGCCTTACACTTGTGGGTTGAGAGTATGTTCTTTGTATGTCACATTAACAAGCAGTAAAAATCCATTCAAACCAGCATTTTGGGAACACAGTTATTAACGATTTATTATTTGTGGTCCCCAAAATGCTGATATTTTTTCTAAATGTCTGAAGAAAGTTAAAAGGCTATGCAGTGGCAGCATGTGGAAAATAAAATTTAGCTGTGGTGCCATGACCATTTGTATATCCTTAATTCTTCCCCAGAGACAGAAATTTAATAGCTTCAATCATTTGAGATCATCTTTTATTTTTCAGATAATAAAACTTGTATTGTCTATTACAGTCTAAGCCCATAATTAGTATAATTCTCAGTTAAGCTAAATGTTTAATTTTCCACTTTGTTTTCCATGTCTTGAACAAGACAGCAATTTGGAGAGAAATGGAGGAATTTTGATTTTGCTCAAGTGATTTTACAACCTGGTACCTTATCAAGGTTATTTTTGATCTCCAGATTTTTCATCTGAACAAATGCAGAATCTTTAACCACTAAGAGAACACGGCTACAGTAAACTTCCTATTCACAAATCTCAAATTAATGCATTTCTAAGTATAGAAGTAGTCACAGACCACATGTGCAATGTTTTTTTACAACATTTTCTCTGATTGGGATGTAGTTAACCATCCTGTACATGTGTTCACCAGAATAAAATTACACTCAGTATTAGCTGTTCAGTATGTACAGCAAAGAGAAGTTGAAAATGCTATTTTAAGTCATGAGGAGTTCAGGGTGGCAATTATGGCACAGTTCTGTGTTGTCCACTCACTCTTCCCCCGTGGCCAATATACGAGGATGAAGTACTTTGGGCCTGGCAGCTACTCCTACCCATGCCTTGGGATATCTTTTTTCCAGGGTTTACTAAGGGTTAACATTTGTGAGGTATTATTTCTCATGGACGCAAGGAGTGAAGATCTCATTCTCCTCCTTGCATACTCCTGGAGCAGCAGAACATAGGTCATGTCTTCTTGCTTTAAGCCCATATTACATATGGGTACTCACAGCTGTTGGAAAGCAAGGTGATTGTTTGCATACATTGTTTGCTGACCATAAATTAACTTTATCACATAGAATACTATACTATAGTACTGTTTACTGCCATGAGATTTCATCCTGGGGGCATTGTTCTATGCATGAATATTACACTCGGTTCCATCACTACTCTGATGTATATGGCTTCCTGATCTTTTGAGAATTGTCAGGAGGATTTAGCTTTATGATATTTATTTTTTTGTGAAACACGTTTCTGACTTTGTTCCTAAATTATTGCTGGTACAGAATATAAACTGACAAAAGTCTCAGTCTAGATAAAATATGACTTAGCTTATGGGAGGCACAACTAGGGTACAGTTGACTGATTGAAACCTCATCACCCTGTTTTTTTCCATTTCCACACTAGTAGCCTATGATGTGTTTCATTTACCTGGAAATAGACATTGGCTGGGAGAGCCTTGTTATGATGTTATCATGTTACATGTGAGCAAGTGGAGTCTGAAGCTGTTTATGTGATGAATCAATTCATTGTGAACCATGAGCACACAAATGTGCAGTAGTACCCATAATATGTGACACTTTGTAACTATAAGTTGCACATCTATCATGTCAAGGGACCAGGTCCTCCCCCAGCAAAGTAACATGACTATAATGTGACAGGCATGTAGAGGGGATCACAGGACTATTGGTACTCAGAGATCCATAGCAAATCCAGAGATCCACAAAGGGTTCTTCCCTAGAAGACGATTTTACCATTACACAAGTGGATAACGGAAATCTGCTATGCATAGTGTCATTAATATACCCATCTGGGTTTTTGATGTTCTAAAGGGGACTTTGCTCCCTGTATATCCCAGGAGAGCTGAGTGGAATGAGATTACGTATTTAGCAAGTAAGAATTTACATAAGCAGCCAGCAGAATCAATCTACAACTTATAAATATTTTTCTAACCGGGAAATATTTATTTCTAATACAAATACTTAGTTTACTTGAAAACATCCATAGAGAAATATACACATTTGGTGTTCTGAAGCTTAACACAATCATGCTTTTGTGTGTTGTATATTGAACTTGTCTTCATGGCAGATCTATTCATTTTTCCTGAGACAATATGCTTGGCCCCTCATCTGGCACCACTGGGACCTGAGCAGTCCCAGGCAAGGGATTTTTCTGGACGAAGGGTGATCAATGCCCATTGGTCTTCCCTCCTGTCCCCCAGCCCTGGGCACTCTCAAGACTCCCCACTGGCTCACTGACTGCTCCAGCTGCCCAGCTTTCTCCCTGTCTCCACAGTTTCCTGGCCGCTCCTGCCCTGCTGCTCCCAGGCCTGTGGCATCCCAGAACCACATCTCCCCAGCTGCTCCCCTGCTCTTCCTGCAGTACCTTGTCATGGTCTTCAACATGGGCTGTTGTCCCAGGCCCATGCTCTAGTGAGGGCTCTGCCCCACTGCTCCATGCTGCAGGAAGGGCAGTTGTGGGTGGCTTCTGTTCTGGCACAGGCCAGGCTGCTAGTCACTGCTATGGCCTCACCACCCGCCCTGCTGAGGCAGGTCCTGCCCCAACCCCAGGACTCTCTCTGGTCCAGGAACTTCCATGACCGTGCATGACAATGGATGTTGCTGGATGAGAGAATTCCAGATTTAAGGGGTTGAACCTGAACTCAAACAGCAAATGAGCAAAATTTCTTCTTGGCACTAATATAGAGTAATATTCTAGGAAGTATATCATCTTCTTTTCAGTATTGCATAGGATATGTGTATGACTTCTTTCATCCTTAGGATATTGTTACCTTGGTTTAGATATGTTTGACTGTGCTCATTGTTGCCTGTGCTTAGCTTATAGTATTAGCATTAGGGTAGATATAACGAAGCCATGATAGTTTGGCTAATTGAGGCCTAGAAGAATCTATGCTTACTTTCTTTCCTGTCAGCAGAAACGCAAGGGGCCTGCCCAGTAAGTAGGGCATGAGGGGGGAAAGCCTGGGCAAGTTATCTTTTTATAAGTAGGTTTAAGGTCAGGTCAGTAATGGTGCGTCATTTCAGTCTGGGCCATCTAAAAACACCTCTCAAATAGCAAAATATGCCCAAACCTTCTCTCACTTATGGAAAAGAATAAAAGGTCATCTGATATATTCAGGTAAAAGGGCTAAGATGGGAATTTCCCTTTTAAACTCTGTTTCAAGAAAAACAGGATGAATAGAATAGATCATCATACATATGGGGGTCTCTGTAGGTATTCAAGATTTGATTATGTCAGACCCTAATTTAGTCAGCACAAGGGAAAAAGGGTATAAAACACTCCTTTGGGAGAACAGAAGGGCATGTAACGAACGCCCAACGCGACACGTATAAAGCTGTGCCAGACGGATGTGCCTATCACCCCAACTCTCTCTCCCTCTCTCTGTCTCTCTCTTCTTGTTATATTCTACTCTTGTTATTTCTTTGAACCTTAGCTAACTTCTTCCTTTTCTGAACTACTGCAATAACTCCCTTTTGACAGGTGTAAGCGAGCTGGTCTCTGCTTCTAAAGAGCTCAAAAGAAGTTAGTGAGTATTGCATCCTGTTTGCTAGACATAGGATAAAACCATAAGATTAATCAGTAAAACAATAGGTATTGCTTAGTTATATTGTTATGTAAGATCTTTGATTGTAATCTGAGTACTAACTGCGATATATATTTTTTTCTAGTGTCTTGGCTAAGTGCTGCATATGTATTATTGTACTATTAAAAAAAGCATAGGTATTGTTAAGATCATTGTCTGTGTTGTGACTGGGAATCCCGAAAACTCACCTCCGGCTTTGGCCTGAGGCTTTGCCTCAGATCTCACCGTTAACTCGGGGGAGGTGCGAACCTATAATCTTCAACTTTAAGTCAGATTGGTGAGCCTTCCCAAATTTATATACCTACATATCTTGCTACCTTTCTCCCAGATCAACATCATCTATTTGTAGTAATCTTGTAAAGTGAACCTTGCTCTATGTGAGTGAAATTCACCGCATGTTGGTGCAAGTGCAAATCTGTGCACTAGTAAATCTCTTGAACTCTATTATGGGAGTTAAATGGAATTTAGGAATTGTTCAGGCTTTATTCTGAATAAATTAATGAAAGTTACCCAGGCATTTTCCTTCATTAAATATAGGTACAATGCACCAGTGCATTGTAGAATGATGAAGCCAAGACTAATGGAATGGTCAAAAAAGAATTAGATACATTCAAGGAGGATAGGTCCTATTAGCCAGGACAGGCAGGGATGGTATCTCCAGAATCTGTTTGCCAGCAGATGGGAATAGGCAAAAGAGAATGGTTCTTTTGATGATTACCTGTTCTGTTCACTCCCTCTGAGGCATCTGTCATTGCTCATGGTCAGAAGTTAGGATGCTGGGCTAGATGGGCCTTTATTCTTACCCAGTATGGCCATTCTTATGTTATATTCTCCTCCAGTTTATTCCTGAATAAATCAGTGGAATAGAAAAAAACCTCAGGCCCAAAGTTCTCCAGTCTGTTTAGAAAGCAGTGACAGCTACAACATTCAGAACCAGATTTCAAACCCCCCTAACTAAAGTTATTTAGATATGGGGCTTTGTTTCAGCACCTAATAGAGCTGTGTGACAATTCTGAATTTTTCATATGAATCCAGGTTTTGATTTCTGAATTCTGTGGCTGAAAGTGATATTATAATTTGGGTCCATGAGCAGAATTCTTTGGACTATCTGTATAGTATGATCTAAGAATTTGGTTCCCCGGCTCAATACACACACACACACACACACACACAAGCTTTGAACGGCATGGGCATTCACAGAGCAGGCAAGGGAATTGTTCTGGCTCTGTTGGTGCAGCTGCTGCTGTTGCTTTCTTCCTCTCATGAGCATCAATGAGGAGTACGCGTCACTGCTCTTCAGAGTTGTCATATGAGTGTCCTACAAGAGCACGCCGGCCTGTTCAGTCTTTTGCATGCTGCTCTAGCTGATCTGGTTTTAAACCAGCATAAACAACGTTGACCTTCACACAGTCTTTATACGTCTTGCGAAGCCTACCTTGATCCCCTTTGCCCTGGGAAAGTTCACCATACAGGGGTCCCTTAGGGATTCTTGACCCTCCATTCATATGACATGCCCTGTCCAGTGAAGCTGGGCTTTCAGAATCATGGCTTTGATGCTCATGGTTCCTGCTCTGTCCAGGACTTTAAGGTTCGTAACTCTGTCCTGCCATCGAATGTGCAGTATTGACCTCAGGCTGTGTGTGTGGAAGTGCTCTAGCAGTTTTATATGTTTCCTGTATAAGGTCCAGATTTCACAGACATACAGGAGACTGGTCAGGACTACAGCCTTGCACACTTTTAATTTAGTGGACTGTCGGATATTGTGCTGATTCAGCACTCACGCTCTCAGATGTCCTCTTGCCCGGCTGGCCTGGCAGACTCTGGCATTGATTTCTTTGTCAAGGGAGCCATCATTGGCTATCACACTGCCAAGGTACTTGAACTCCTCTACTGTTTTTAACTCTGTTCCTTCAATAAAGATTGAAGCGGGGAGAACAGCAGATCCTGGAGCAGGTTGAAACAGTACCTCGGTCTTTCCTAGGCTGATAGTCAAACCAAAGAGGTGAGTGGCATCAGCAAACTTGATGATGAGCTGGAGATCAGATTCCTTGTGTGCCATAAGTGCACAGTCAGTCATCAACAAAAAGGTCTTCAAGGATGAACCTCTCAAGTATCTTGGTTTTAGCATTCAGACGACGAAGGTCGAAAGTGGCCCATCAAGTCTGTATTTTATGTAGACTCCATGGTCCAGCTCCCTAACTGCGTCGCTGAGGACATATGTGAAAAAGAGGTTGAGTAACACTGGGGCCAGCACGCACCCTTGCTTCACACCATTGGATATCTCAAATGGATCTGAACTCACACAAAGCTAATACAAGTATGATTAGCAGTGTAGCCATGATAGCAGTGGTAGAATCATCAGAGGGTTGGCTCAGCTGTACCAATTATGTGTCTGTCTAAAACTGGTGTTTAACATGGGAATACTATGTGTTATGCTTACCAATGAAAATAATGTTGAAGTTCTGGGAAGCAAACCGTAGTGAAACAATTGCACATATCATTAACAGAGAAATCTTTGTGTGAGACACAAATGCATACTGTAGGTTACAATGACAATGTATAAATTATATAAAATAAGTTTTCACATTGCAAGTTAAATTGTTGTTATTCAAACCAGTGTTCCCATACTTTTATTCTTCTTGAATCCAATTTTTTCTTCTCCTTTGCCATTAATCCTTTTTTTGTTTTTCCATATGTGAAAATTATAGCTTTTTGGGACTGTACAAAATTATTAATGTATTTCCTGGGATTCTGTGTACATTTCACCTCTCTGTAAAAGTGCAAGCAAAATACCAAAGAGTATCTAAGAATTTCTTTTGGTGTCATTTTTTCAGTTACTTTGTAAGTTTAGCATTCAGATCATGAGGTTTTGTTTTGGTGATTAAAAATACATCTTGCTTTTGTTTCTATTGAACAGAGTGCTGAAGTCAGAAAATGTGGTTATAAAAGTATGTGGTAATTGCAGCACTAAATAATTCAGGATTTCGAGCATAATTCCTAATGCAAATATAGCATACTGAGAACACGATAAAATACAGAGTGAATAAAATGTCATTCCGTTTTATTCTCTGCATAGGATGCTTATGTAAGGCAATGACATTTGATTTCCTAGCATGTGAATGACCTGGCACCTGAATTACAGGGAGGCTTCCCTAAATGCCCCTCTGATTTCAACACTTACATCAAAAGTAAACAGTTATTTTTTATGCTGCAGATAAAAATTGAGTCTGAGAAGAGTGAAGCATCATTTCACAATGGAAATGCAGCTGGTTGTGCTCCAAGATCTTTATGATGAGTTACATATTAATATTCAATGTGAATGAAATTTAGATTCAACACTGAAGTATGATTCACTGCAGTGCTGAAGATGTACTAAGGTAGAGAAAGTGGTGCCCCATCATACATCCTGCTGATATCTTAACAGGGACTGAACGATGGACTCTCTCAAGATTCTAGTGAACTATTTTCCCACCTCTTTATTTTCATAGCTGACATTAAGGGACCCACAATGTTAGTAGTCTCAGCAAAGCGGTTGAAGAACGACAGGGCTTGTTGTAATACTGATCTCTAGAGGTAATCATTTCAGAACAGGGCTAAGACATGTTCACAATTGAGCTTGCATGACTATTGCCTGTTTTCTGGCTAAGCAGAGAATTTCATTCCCCAGAGTATAGATCTGGCAACTTTCACAAGATTAAGTTCAGAGCTTTTTGTGTGGTTGGTTTTTATTTTTAGGAAGGAATACATGGTCTATTTAAACCACATTAAGGATTATTTTGTATTATGAAAGCCATTAACTAAATATTTAATCACTTATCCTTAATGCCTGGTTTGGAGCCTTAATGTCTGAGAAACGCTTAGGTATCCTGATAGTGGACCGAGTTTAAACGTATATAGACAGAATTGAAAGAAATACAGTCCCAGACCCTTAAATTGTCTCCATTGCTAAAATGATTGTCTGTCCTACAGAATGAATTCCACTGGATAGCACTAATTTCTTGTTTTGTTTTGTTTTGTTTTTTAAATGGGGAACTATCCTCCTGATGTACAGATGAAATAGTATAACTTTATAATGACAGACAGACACACAGATATTGTGTGACTAAAGAAGAATGTGTTTTATAGTCTGGGCATGTTAAGCATATTGTACATATTTACTTTTTAAAACTAAATAAACATGGTTTAAAATTGGTTTGCTGCTAGTAAAACTGTCCAATTAGACTCCAGTAACCAGGAAAATTTCCTTTAAACAAGACTAATACATTTAATTTTTGAATGATAAAAGCATGTGAAAAAACACATGCAATCCATTTTATACTCCAATAATTCTCAAACACCTGGACTCTGCCTTCTCCTCCCTACACATAAACACACATGCCATCCAAAATTTTAAAAGGAAAAACATTCCCCCAGGCTTGAAAATTTATATGCCAAATTGTAATCTAGAGGAGATATTAACTGTCTCAATAGACCCCTGGAGATAGTTTTGTAACAGAGAGCCTGGAAGAGCCTTGAGTACAACCACACGAACGTCAACCTTTGATACAAAAACACCCTAATTTGGAACTAACCTCCAGTTCTCAAATAATACGTTTGTGGAGCTAGTGTTGTTGACTTGTTTTTCCTTTCAAATGCAATCCACTTATGAGATGCTTAATAGTTTCCTACTGTAATTTTGCTGCTGTGATTGTCTTTCTCTTTAGCTCCTCAATGGAACACTTGCAGTGATATCGTTATGCAAATCACAGTATTGACCCAATGTGCAAATTGCACCAACTATGATATCCCTAGCATAAATTAATTAAGAAAAGCATTGCACAGGAAATTATTATCAATATGGTTTATGCTAGGAATGGAGCTAAATTCAAACACATTGTTTATTATCTCTGTGAATATGAATAAAGACTTGCATCCCTGTCAGCTGATTAAAAGTAGCCTGCATCTTACTAGACAGTGGCAGTGTTGCCATGGAGTCACACTCAGATTTCAAGGCAAAGATAAAAACAATTTAGAGATAAAACCAGAGTTGAAAACAAAAAGAAAACTAGGATGAGTGAACAAAATGCAAGATTGTCTATGATAAGGTTTGATTCTTTTTGTGTGTCTCCTTCTGTTCAGCTTAGTGATGTTATGTATATTTAGTTGGGTTTTTTTTGGCTTAAAAACATATATAATAACTATTTCATAGGGAGGAGCTGTTGTTTTAAAGGAAACCAGTCACATGGTATATTTCATTATTCTGCTTTGTATGGAAACAACACTATGTTTTAGTATGCGAATCTCTTTAATGGGTCTGTTTCCAGATATTTTTGTGCCTGTGCAGGAGATAGAGGAGCTGTTATTGCTTCATTAGACTGATTCTAGCAGTTATATCTCCCAAAGCAATTTGCAACATGGTCTTCCTTGTACTGTCACATTTAATAATTTCAGAATTTGCTCTGAAGACACAGCTCAGCTATGTGCTTACATGGGAATTTCAGGGTATGAGCCAATGCATTTAATAATCCTTGTTAAGAGAGTTAACATAAACCTGGCTGACAAGTGATAGAAGCAATGACATAACATTAATCCAGAGTAGAACTATCTAATAAATTGAAAATAAAGTATGTGGACTTAGTTAATATCCTGATAAATTTTCATTTTATTTGAAATAGATTATTGTACATTTTTGTTACTACTTTACTCTTATGACCTCTTAATAATGTTTTGAGGCATAAAACACAAGATTTATTTGATTTTATGATGTCGTTTAACAGTGGCTAGCATTCAGAAGCTTCCCGCAGCATCTGTTCTAACAGACATCAACTTTCCAATGAAAGGAAGGAAAGGAATGGTTGACTGGGCACGAAACTCAGAAGACAGGGTTGTCATTCCAAAAAATATCTTTACCCCTATGTCATCAGGTAAAGAAGCATTCAAGTATTATATTTTATTAGAGGATAAGTGTTTATTTAATAGCTAGACTGTGGAAAATGAGAATCAAAGACTCATCTAGCTGTAACTTAATATATCGGTGTTTTATCTAGCCATCTGTAGATGGCTATAGCCATGAGTATTGTAATCATTATAAAATTAATTATCCAGCCTTAAATGTAGATAAAGAGCTTTCAGGTTCTTGGAGAAAAGGTCCTATAAAAGTGCGAAGCATTTGCTTCATTATGCTGCCAATATTTTTCATTCTTCAGGATTAATGCATCTTGGTAAAATCTTGGGAACTAGATGTTCTGCACAAAGCTCTCTGTGCAAAAGTATGAATGAATATAATGCACATTTATTCTATTGCACCAGTCCTACAATAGCTGCGGCGGCAGGGGCAGTCTCCCTCTACAAGATTAGAACGTCCTAAAGGCTGATCTGATTTGTATTTGCTAATCATCCCCATAGTAGTTTTTAGGGCCAATATTTACTAGTGGAATATCTGCCTTCTGCATGTTAAAAATGCCATCTGAAGATCGTTCCTCTGGGTACTTCAGAATTAAGATAAATACATTGCTAAACACTGATATAGTTTAGTATCTATTAATGGATCTTAACAAAGAGCAAATCTAAATGGATGACGGGGATAGATCACTTTACAGTTACCTGCTCTCTTCATTTCCTCTGAAGCACTGGGCATTGGCAACTTTTGGAAGACAGGATACTGTGCAAGATGAATCTTTGGTCTGAGCTAGTATGGCCATTCTTATGTTCTTTTGTCTGAATGTTCTACAAAGTTCTACAGAATGTATTTTTCCAAGGATGATTTCTTTAAAAATAAAACATCTATTGGCATGATAAATACTACCCATAGAGGCGTGTGATGATTAAGGTATGGGAGGAACAAATATTTTAACTTCTATTTTTTCTTTTTTTTCTTTTAGAACTAGATGAATCTACTGTATTTGTGCTTGGAGCAGTGCTGTACAAAAATTTAGAACTCATTTTGCCCACTTTAAGGTAAGAAGCTATTAAGGCATGCAGCATAAATAACATTTCTTCAAGGTCATAAATGTAGAACATCTCAAGATGAAAGCAGTCAACAAGGGTCATGTTCAGCTACATAGTATTTTATAGTATAGTATAAACTGTACTCAGCTATTATTTTAAAAAGTAAAATGATATTTTGTTAATGCATCATAGTGTAAATTATGTTAATGACATGTTAATCAAATGTCCTCTACCTTGCCCAGAGTTGGAGTAAAATTGTGACCAAAAAATGATAGGAAAAGACTATGTTGATTTTCTGTTGGCCAAAAAAAAAAAAAGAAAGAAAAAGAAAAAACATAAAAAATCCAATCCTGAAGAAAACAGATTACCAGTGAAGTTCAAATATATTCTGCCCCTGCAGTGGCTGATCACTACTTTTTTCTGTGGAAGTCTCTGCTCAATGCACCATTCTTCTGGCCCCTCCATGATGTAATTTAACTAAATGTCTGCCTCAAATGACAGGACATAGCCATCTAGAGAAGTACTCTTAAGGAGCCATTCACACCTATGGGACTGCATAAAGAATTCATCACACTGTCCCCACAATTTTGTGAGCATTTTTCTGGTTGGCATGCTAATACCTAAAATCAGGAAAGAAGCCAGGAAGAGAAGTTTATGGCAGTAGTTTCCCTCTGTTATTCCACACCTTGGCTACGTCTACACGTGAAGCCTACATCGAAGTAGCTTATTTCGATGTAGCAACATCGAAATAGGCTATTTCGATGAGTAACGTCTACACGTCCTCCAGGGCTGGCAATGTCGATGTTCAACTTCGACGTTGCGCGGCACCACATCGAAATAGGCGCTGCGAGGGAGCGTCTACACGCCAAAGTAGCACACATCGAAATAAGGGTGCCAGGCACAGCTGCAGACAGAGTCACAGGGCGGACTCAACAGCAAGCCGCTCCCTTAAAGGGCCCCTCCCAGACACAGTTGCACTAAACAACACAAGATCCACAGAGCCGACAACTGGTTGCAGACCCTGTGCCTGCATCATGGATCCCCAGCTGCCGCAGCAGCAGCCAGAAGCCCTGGGCTAAGGGCTGCTGCCCACGGTGACCATAGAGCCCCGCAGGGGCTGGAGAGAGAGCATCTCTCAACCCCTCAGCTGATGGCCGCCATGGTAGACCCCGCTATTTCGAAGTTGCAGGACGCGCAATGACTACACGGTCCCTACTTCGACGTTGAACATCGAAGTAGGGCACTATTCCTATCCCGTCATGGGGTTAGCGACTTCGACGTCTCGCCGCCTAACGTCGAAGTTAACTTCGAAATAGCGCCCGGCGCGTGTAGCCGTGACCGGCACTATTTCGAAGTTAGTGCTGCTACTTCGAGGTAGCGTGCATGTGTAGACACGGCTCTTGAGATAGAGAGCCAAATGTCTCTTGTATTCAGCCTGTCTCTGGAATACTTTAAGGAAATGCTGCCAGCCATGGTAGAGAATCAAGATGGCCAGGAATCATTCAAACCTTTATTTTATGAAGAGCTATCAATGACCTTGCCCTATCAGCACTGCTAGCTTCTTAATTTTAATTGATAGAAGACTAGTCTGGACTACAAAGTCCCTCCATTTATATAGTCAAAGCTATTTGAAGCATTTATTTGGTACTCTAGATGGACAGGAATTAATGACTCTTTTCTTCCCCCATTGGGATTGATGGCAAAAATCCTAAACCACTCAACTTCTTTGGTGAGTGATTGGGTCCTAAATGTATAGTGAATAAGGCATTGTGAGACTTGAAAAGAGTCCAGCTCTTCCTTATATAATCTTTGCTATTGACTCCAGTACTTTCAGCTGCTTCTTGGCTTCTACAGCAAGTTGACCTCTCCTTTTAACTGAATGTCCTTCCATAAAAAGTGGTTATGTGCACTTTCAGGTCTGTGTGGCTTTATACTCTAAGGCTATGTCTACACTGCATTCTGCTTTCAGAAATGGAATGCAAATTAGTGAGATCACAATGTAAATGAAGCATGGATTTACATATCTTGTACCTCATTTGCATATTCTCCTGCAATTGTGCTTCCAGAAGATGCTTTTCTGGGAGCAAAAACAGCTGTGTAGATAGGGTTCTCTCAAAAACAAACCTAATTTTTGAAAGAACCGTTCTTCCTATAGGTTTCCAGAAGAGGGGTTCTCTCAAAAACAATGTTTGTTTTTGAAGGAACCCTGTCAACATGGCTGTTTTTGCTTCTGGAAAAGCCTCTTCTGGAAGCACGATCACATAAGAATATGCAAATAAGGAGCAAGAAATGTAAATTTGTACATCATTTGCGTGTTCGGTCTCACTCATTTAATTTTGCTTCTGAAAGCAGAATGCAACGTAGATGTAGCCTAAGTGTATTTATTTATAATTAAAACCTTTAGAACTGCAGATCTCATACGCCCCTCAGTGTGTTCTGTACAAATAGAATCTACTTCTGAACCATCCATAATGTAACACAAATTCTGCAACCCTGGTTGTGGGTTATATTTGCGGGTGTGAGTCAGGTATAAAAACTTTTCATTTGTATAAGCCCCTCAGAGTAAGGGCATTAATATCTTGTGTACTATACTGCTCTTCATCACTATTTATACTGAAATCACATCCACTAGCTAATCAGGTACTGGAGTATGTTAAATTTCATTGCCTGTAGCAACTACATTCATAATTTGATATCAAGGCCTCAAGATATGACAACAAAGGAATTAGTGCTCTAAATCATCCTAATGCAATATTCATTCAGATACAACACTGAATTTGAAAAACTCCAAACATGTTTTACGCTTAATAAATATGCAATGCCAACAGACCCAGGTTGCCAGCACCAGTGATTGAACCTGCGAGCATAGGGGCTAAAGCCCTGCTACCACATGAGCTAAAGGTCAGCTGTAGAGCAGAGACTTCACTCACCCTAGTATGATGTTTCAGTGCCTCTGGATACTGCATGGCTCTCTGGGCTGAGGGAGCATGTCCCCAGCTTCTGAGACCTTCCAGCAGTCCATCCTGGACAGCCCCCAGTTGTAATGCTGACAGACCCAGGTTGCCAGCACCAGGGATTAAACCTGTGATCAGGGGGTCTAAAGCCCTGTGCTCTACGGCATGAGCTAAAAGCCAGCTGCTGCTCAGCTGAGGCTGTAGAGCAGAGACTTTACTCACCCTAGTATGAGGTCTCAGTGCCTCTGGGTAATACAAATATATCCACCTGACTCTTTCCAGAAAACTGAACTGAAACAATACATTAGATGAGAACTAAAAACTAAACTGACTTGCATTGATTTCAGTGGTGCTAATTTATGATGGCCTGTGTATTACCTGCAGGAAGGGGTGGAGGATGTCATTCCCCTACTAATATATTCATCTTTATTCTTTGCATTTCACCATACTTTGTAAAGCAGAAATTATAGTCTTCTGAGTATTGAAGGCTTGGGGGAGAGGGTACTTGACAGCTTTTTATTTAACAAAATATTATTTACTTTATTTCATTCTAGTTGTTCTATTTGACTGCAAAGGAACTATTCTTGCAGTAAGGTGAATAATTCCTATAGGTGTGGTGACTAGACAAAATGTACGAAAATTAGGAATGGCATGGGATAAGCATCCCACAATATGTTGCACTAAATAAATGGCCAACGCTTCTGCCAGAAGTATACTAATAACTAAACAGTGGAATAAAGTAAAACAAAGTAAGAAACCATAGCAACGCCAAATCAAGATTCCTTGTGTTGTGTGCTGACAACCATGGAATTTAGGCCCTGGGCAGCCTGAAAAAAACAAGTGACTGACTGGTGGAAGCTAGCAATTTAAAAAGTTTTGCCACTGGCGCTACAGTCTTCAGTCCCAGCTGTGACAAGAGAAAGGATGAGAGGAAAATAAATACTTAATTGTATTAAATCTATTTTACTGTAGTTGTAAAAGTGACACTCCTTAAAACTGGCTCTGAAAGGTCTGTACATCTCTTGATAAAAATAAGAGAATTACTGTGAGCTTCTGAGAAAAAGAAAAATAATATTTGGGGGGTAAATTTTTAAAGCTTTCTGAAGTGGCAGATAGATGCAACATTTGTAATTCTTTATTAATGGGTTTGGTGCTAACATCATTTCTTCTACAACATACCTTTTCTTCCACTTGTAATGTGGCTGATGTGAGAAGTAAATTAAGTAGTTGGTTGGATTCGTAATGGGGAACAAAACCTTTCATCTATACATTCCTGGGGAAGAGAGCCACAAAAGGTAACTTTGACTCTGCATTGCAGCACCTAATTTTCAGGTGCCCTGTCACATAGTGGAACCTCCAGCACTGAGTCATGTACCCAGGTTCCCTATACAAGACAATGAGTGAGGTAGGTGCCTACAAACACGAATCACGAAACCAACATGCCAAGTGGAGAGCCACTTAAACTAACCTGGAGAAAATACAGAGGAAACTAAACCCAGACCCTCAAAGGAGAGTTAGGTGCCTAATAGGGTTCACATCCATCAACCTTCTCCTAGAGTTAGATGCCTAAGTGATGCCAGTCACTTCTTGAAAGAAGAAGAAAAGATTCAAGGAGGAGGTGCTCCACTTACACCCAGTGGGTTAAAGTATTCACTAGGCATGCTAAAGACCCAGGTTAAAAACCCTACTCTGCCTGATGCACTTTAAGGATTCAAATAAAGATCTCCCATATGAATGTCCCAGTTACTGAGTTTTTCGAGTATTCTGGGTGAGTATCTCTTAATTTCTCCTATTGGAGCTATTTCTCTATGTACAAATAATTAATTATTCATTGGGCCAATTGGAGTCAGAAGGATTCTATAGTTCCATGATTAGGGCTCTAATCCAGGAATGAATATTTGAATCAAAGTCTACCCACCCTGTATGAGTGGTAGGTTTAGAGCATAAACAGGGCACTACAATCCACCTCCCCCTTCTTCTGCTGTTTCTTATAAGAGTTAGCATGCTCAGAGCACACCTACTGGATTGGATCCCACAGGCTAGCCAAGCAGGAGATGCCTAGCTAGGGAATCACATCCAGATGTGGGTGTGAGGTAGGTGCCGGTGTCCAGATTAAAACAACGTTGAACATATGCACCAGCAGGAATTTAGGTGCCAAATAGGGTCAGCAGCTGAGTGGGCATTCTGAGGCTCTCTAGTTGAGATCTAGGCACCTAAAGTAGAAGATAGGTTCCCACATCCATCTCTGAATCTGACACCTGGAGTGAATAAGGCCCAGATTTGTACTTGCTGAATTCTGTCACTATGCTACAGTAGTATATGTGAAATGACCCTGGGTCATTCCAGTTCCCAAGAGAAAGCTGTGTCCCACTAGCGTAGTTAGTCATAACCTGAGTATTTCATTATCCAGATCTGTCAACACAGTGCCCTTCACAAACTCTAAATCAGGAAATTAAGGCAAATAGTGATTATTAAAGCGTGTTGCATTATCTGCTCCCCCTGCTCACCCCAGGCAGCCTGGAGTGCAACAAGTGGTGCATGGCCCCCCTCACTCCCTTACTGGCAGAGAAAGCAGCAAGAAGAAAAGCCACAGGGACAGGATGTATGTGGCTGCAGCCCCTATACCATCCAAAATTGTGCTCTTGCACCCATATACTCACCTAGCCCTCAGACCTGAATCCTGCCCTTCCTCATATGCCCAACCCGCTGTTCTGAGCCCCTCCTCACAACCCCCTGTCTTGAGCCCCTCCTCATGCACTCCAACCCTGTGGCCCTTGCTTTCCCATTGCCAACCCCTTGCCCTAACTCTGTACCCTGCACACACATCCCAACCACCTGCTCTGAGCCCCCTACGCTACACCCCACACTTAAATTTCTTACAGGTACTATTGTATCACCAACTACTTCCCAAGGCCCGCCACAAGAGGGGGCAGGTTGTAACAGAACAATACCTATAAAAAATTGTTTTTTCACCCCAAATTGTATGCAATACTTTTTACTGTAAAATGCAAGCCTTGGTTTTGCAAATAATGTGCTGAAATTTCTAGGGCCTCATTGAATATGGTATACATTGAATTATGTTTCCGCAGCTGTGATGTAGGCCCTGGGGTCTGTGAATATGCATATTGTTGTTAGGTTCTCAGAAAATTAATTTTAAGAACAATAATTTTCTAAACAACATTATGTATAATTCCCCTCTTGGGTAGTATGAAGGAACACATGGCATAATGCTATACACAAAAATAGTTTTTAAAGTTTTGCTCACATAAAATAATAACGGATCCAATGGAGATGATTTTGCAGTTAGCAAAGCTATTTTTTTCTCCACTTTGTTTCCATGCACGTCCTCATATTGTTACTTGATTGATATGTGCTGTCCCACGTATCGCCCATTCTTCTCAACTCTCCTCCTCAAGAGCTGATAACTCTGGCCCCATTCCAAACAAGGCTCATCAATCTCAACAGATCTGTTCACATACTTAGTTGAATGGAGCTAGAATACTTGCTATGTTGCAGGATGGAGTTCTATGACATTTCTAGTTATTTTTTTCCCCTGTAAGATATGACATTTGCATGCTACCTGACGGTTTGATGGGAGGTAACTTAGTGACAGATGATGTAGGAAAAGCTGAAGTACTCAATGCTTTTTTTGCCTGAGTCTTCATGGACAAAGTCAACTTCCACATGACGGTCCTAGACAATGTAGTATGGGAAGGTGGAGGGCAGCCATCTGTGGGTAAGGAACAAGTTCTGAGATACCTAGAAAAACTAGATGTGCACAAGTCTATGGGTCTGGATTTAATGCACCTCAAGGTACTGAGGTAATTGGCAGAGGCCATTGGTGAACCTTTGGCCATTATCCTTGAAGACTCTTGGAGATCGGGGGAGATACCGGATGACTGGAAGAAGGCAAACATCATGCCCATCTTTAAAAAAGGAAAGAAGGACAATCCAGAGAACTATAGACCAGTCAGCCTTACCTCAGTCCCTGAGAAAATAATGGAGGGAATCCTCAAGGAATCCATTTTGGAGCACCTGGAAGAGGGAAAAGTGATCAAAAGTAGCCAACATGGATTCACGAGGGGCAAATCCTGCCTGACCAATCTGATTAGCTTCTATGATGGGGTAACAGGCTCTGTAGACATGGGGAAGTCAGTGGATGTGATATACCTTGACTTCAGCAAGGCTTTTGATACAGTATCCCACAATATTCTTGTCCATAAGTTAAGGAAATATGGATTGGACCCCTGGACTATGAGATGGATAGAAAGCTGGCTTGGTAGTTGGGCCCAACGGGTAGTGGTCAATGGCTCAATATCAGGATGGTGGTCAGTTTCAAGTGGAATGCCGCAAGGCTCGGTTCTGGGGCTGGTGTTATTCCAAATCTTTGTTAATGACCTGGATGAGGGACTGGATTGCACCCTCAGCAAATTTGTGGATGACACAAAACTAGGGGGAGAGGTAGATACATTGGAGGGTAGAGAGAGAATCCAAAGTGACCTGGATAAATTGGAGGACTGGGCCAAAAGAAATCTGATGCAGTTCAACAAAGAGAAGTTTAGAGTCCTGCACCTGGGGTGGAAGAATCCCAAGCATTGTTACAGGCTGGGGACCGACTGGCTCAGCAGCAGTATGATGGAAAGGGACCTCGGGGTTATGGTGGATGAAAGGCTGGATATGAGTAAACAGGGTGCCCTTATAGCCAAGAAGGCTAATGGCATACTAAGGTGCATTAGGAGGAGCATTTCGAGCAGATCTAGAGTAGTTGTTCCCCTCTATTTGGCACTGGTGAGGCCACATCTGGAATATTGTGTCCAGTTTTGGGCCCCCCCAGTATAAAAACGATGTGAATTTGCTGGAGCAGGTTCAGCAGAGGGCAACAAAAATGATTAAGGGGCCAGAGCACAAGACCTACAAGGATAGGCTGAGAGATTTGGGTTTGTTTAGTTTACAGAAGAGAAGACTTACGAGAGATTTAATAGCAGCCTTCAACTTCCTGAAGGGGAGCTCTAAAGAGGAGGGTGAGAAACTGTTCTCACTAGTGTCACATGACAGAACATGGAGTAATGGTCTGAAATTGAAGAGGGAGAGGTGTAGGTTAGATAAACTACTTCACCAGGAGGGTGGTGAAGCATTGGAATGCATTGCCTAGAGAGGTGGTGGATTCTTCATTCCTAGAGGTTTTTAAGTCCTGGCTCGGATGACTTAGTGGGGGTTGATCCTGCTTGAAGCAGGGGGCTGGACCTGATGACCTCCTGAGGTCCCTTCCAGCCCTATGATTCTGTGATACAATGACTTTAGATCCTTTTGCTTGAGATTACCACGTATCTTACTCATAGCACCACCTCTTCTGAGTGTTATGGCTAAAATAAACTTATTCTTATCCTCACTCCATATCACACTATCAAAAACTCTCCATATCTAGTTATAATGAATATCGAAGTTTGGTTATTGATCAAATGCAACTCTCCTGTTGATAAAGGCTTTGATAAAATATTCATATTTTAGAAAATTCTTCTAAACTATTATCCTCAGATCTGAAACTAATATTGTAGTGCAAAAATCTGAAGTCCGCATTGAATCCCAGAATTCTCGGATGTCCTGTTTCTAAAGGGACACTCCCTTATTTAAGCCCTCCTGCAGGTGTTCAACTTTTTCTTTAAAATGGGCAAATTGCCCCATACATTCTGTCTCTCACCATCAGTACTGGCTGGTCCTGCTGCTTGCAGAATCCTTGCTTGCCAGCTGCCTCCCATCATGTCCTCCCACAGCAGAGAGTAAGGAGGAGGTTGAACAGTCAACTAAGGGGGTGGATGTGCCAGGCTGGAAGTGGGACAAAGATGCAGCATGTGGGCCGTCTGCTTCTCTGCCAATCCATTAGCACAGACCCTGCTGTGTACCACCTCTTGGCTAGCAGGATCCCACCCCTGCCCCATTCCATTTCTAGCTGGCACTGGCTGCAGTGATTGATTAGTATGGGCAGGTGCCAGAGGTGGTCAGCAGGCTTCTTTCTTCCACCACTGCCTGTGCCTGGGCTAGCACCCTGGGAAAGCCCGAGAACCTCCAGCCCAGCACACTGGCCAGAAAAAACTGAGCCTGGCATGTGCTGAAGCCACACACATAGAATCATAGAATCACAGAATTCTAGGGATTGGGTCCAGCCCCCTGCCTGAAGCAGGATCAACCCCAATTAAGTCATCCCAGCCAGGATTTAGTCAAGCCAGGACTCAAAAACCTCTGGGAATGGATATTCCAACACCTCTCTAGGCAACGCATCCCAGTGTTTCACCACCCTCCTGGTGAAGTAGTTTTTCCTAATATCCAACCTGCTCCTCTCCTTCTGTAACTTCAGACCATTGCTCCTTGTTCTGTTATCTGTCACCCCTGAGAACAGTGTGTGTCCATCCTCTTTAGAGTGCCCCTTCAGGAAGTTGAAGACTGCTATTAAATCACCCCTCAGTCTTCTCTTCTGCAACCTAAATAAACCCAAATCCCTCAGCCTGTCCTCATAGGTCTGTGCTCCATTCCCTTAATCATTTTTGTTGCCCTCTGCTGAACCTGCTCCAGCACATCCACATCCTTTCTATACTGGGAGGGGGCACCAGTGGATGTAATACTCCAGATGTGGCCTGACCGGTGCCGAATGGAGGGGAACAATAACTTACGTATATCTGCTCAAAATGCTGCTCCTAATGCACTCCAAAATGCTGTTAGCCTTCTTGGATAGAAGGGCACACTGTACATTCATATACAGCCTTTCATCCACCATAATCCCTAGGTCCATTGCTGCTTTACTGCTACTTAGCCAGTTGGTCCCCAGCCTTCACAATGCTTGGGATTATTCTGTACCAAGTGCAGGACTCTACACTGCTCCTTGTTGAACCTGATCAGAATTCTTTTGGCCCAATCCTCCAATTTATCCATGTCATTCTGGATTCTATCTCTACCCTCCGACATATCTACCTCTCCTGCTAGCTTGGTGTCATCTGCAAACTTGCTGAGGGTGGAATTCAGTCCCTTATCCAGGTCATTAATAAAGATGTTGAACAACACCTGCCCCAGAACCGAGCCTTGGGGCACTCACTTGAAAATTATTGTCATCCAGATATTGAGCCATCGACCACTACCTGTTAGCTCAACCATCAAGTCAGCTTTCTATCCATTTTATAGTCCACATACCCAATCCATATTCCCTTAATGTATGTGCAAGAATGTCATGGGAGACTGTATTAAAAGCTTAGCTGAAGTCAAGGTATATCACATACACTGACTTCCCCATGTACATACATCCTGTTACCTCATCATAGAAACTAATGAGATTGGTCAAGCACAACTTAGCCTTGATGAATCCATGTTGACTTCTCTTGATTACATTCTCCAAGTGCTCAAAAATTGTTTCTTTGAGGATCCCCTCCATTATTTTCTCAGGGATTGAGGTAAGGCTGACCAGTCTGTAGTTCCCTGGATTGTCCTTTTTTCTTTTTTTAACAATGGGCACTAATGTGACTTTTTCCATTCATCTGGGATCACTCTCAATCTCCAATAATCTTCAAAGATAAAGGCCAAAGGCTCAGCAATGATGTCTGCCAATTCCCTCAGTACCCTTGGCTGCATTAAATCCTGACCCATTGATTTGCGTACATCTAATTTTTCTAAGTAGCTCTTAACCTGTTCATTCCCCACGGAAGGCTGCCCTCCACCTTCCCACACTGCATTGTCTAGCACCTTAGTATGGGAGTGGTCCTTGTCCATGAAGACTGAAGCAAAAAAAACATTGAGTACTTCAGCTTTTCTTCTATCATCTGTCACTAGTTACCTCTCTCATCCAGTAATGACCCCACACCTTTCCTGATAACCCTCTTATTAACATGCCTGTAGAAACCCTTCTTGTTACCCTTCACATCCCTTGCCAGCTGCATTTCTAATTGGGCTTTTGCTTTCCTGATTACTGCCTGGCATTCTCCAGCCACATATTCATACTCCTCCACAGTCAACTGTCCACATTTCCAGTTCATATACACATCCTTTTTGAGTTTAGGTTGACCAAGGATTTCCCTGTTAAGCCAAGCTGATTGCCTACCATATTTACATTTCTTACCATGCAGTGGGATGGTTTGTTCCTGTGTCTTCAGTAAGACTTCTTTAATATGCTGCCAATCCTTCTGAACTCTTTTCCCCTTCATCTTCATTTGCCAAGGGATCCTGCTCATCAGTTCTCTTAGGGAGTCAAAGTCTGCTTTTTTGAAATCAAGGGTCTGTATTTCACTATTCACCTTTCTTCCTTTTGTTAGGATCCTGAAATCTACCATCTCATGATCACTGCAGCCCAGGTTTCCACACACTTCTATTTCTGCTACTAGTTCTTCCCTGTTTGTGAGCAGCAGGTCAAGTTGTGCATGGCAGCTGGTCAGTTCTATTAGCACTTGTACCAAGAAGTTATGCCCAACATTCTCCAAAAACTTCCTGGCTTGTCTGTGTGCTGCCATATTGGTCTCCCAACAAATATCAGGGTGCTTAAAATCTCCCATGAGAACCAGGGCCCCTCTGCCCACATCACTGGCATGGGGAAGTATCTACCTCTCAGATGAGCAGGGAGGTGATTTCCAGCTCATTCACACTTTGAGCCTGCACATTCCACTGCAGCCCCCAGGACAGGGACTGAGCACCTTCTTCATATACCCCAGGGAACATGTGGGTGCTCCATCCACTAGCTGCCCTCATCTGCTGAGCAACCCTTCTGGCTGGGTTCCCTGAAGCACCTAGATTGAGGTTCTCTAAGCCCTGGTGCCCAGTACATCCTTAGATCTTCACTGTTTCCTACCCAATGTGTAACAGTGGGACAAGATGAAGCTGGGTTATGTTGGTAGCCAGCAACAGCCTGGAGATGTTAGAGAACTGTGAAGGCAGGAAAGGACATGCTACTTCCAGCCACACAGGAGTGGTGGGGGAGGGGGGGAGAGATGAGCTCTGACAGATCATTCCTTCCCCCTGACCCTCTTCCATGAAGCTAGAAGCAACTTCTCTTCCTTCCCTCCAATAAAATACTGAAAGGGTGTTGCTAGCCACACTCTGGTGTGAACCCTGGGTAAAATCTTGATAGGGGAGCATGTGATCCTGCATACCCCCACCCACCTGTTGCCCTAGGAAAATGCTGTGCCAGGTACCAGGAGAGGCAGGTCTTGGGGTCCCAGATAAGAGTGGAGGATGGAGAGCACCAGGCAAGAAGGGTTGTGTCAGGGGGCGATCCCACCCATGTGAAAGAGGTGTGTGGGTATATGTGTCACTTCTCCCCATCTGAACTCTTAGAAGTTTTAGACATAATAAAATAAATTAAAAAATCAGACTATGCAATATTACTTTTTAACAGTGGCTCAGTCAACTTGTTAATTTGAATGTTTGCACCATTGTATTCACTTGAACATGAGTAATTTTACCAGGTATCCCGCATTTATCCAGTCAAAATTCAATCAACCTATTGAGTCCTCATTCAGCCAAAATGCTCATTGGTATGAATTTTGAAACCTCTTTTAAGGCAAAGTTCTCATTGAAACTTAAAAAAAAAAACTTTTTTCTGATTAAATTACTTCAGTATTTGACCCCTGCCATTTGGATCTTTATCACCTGTAGGTATATTTCCCTGGAGCAAGACAGCTCTGGGCTTTCTTGAAAACAGCAATACCTAGTGTGCTTTGTACCTATCAATGCTTCATTAATTCTGCCTTTGCATTAAGTGTGGACTTTACTTTCTGTTTAACATACCTTTCATGCCAGAGGTGTCTTGAGACCCTTCAAAAAAACATAAACATTAAGTAAGGGTACATTACACAATAACATCTTTTGCAGGAGCTATGGTAATGTGGCACTTCAGAATATGGTAACGAGGCACTGCTATTTATATGCAGTGTCTCATTAGCATAGAGATGGCTGGGCACGCTTCAAAATTGATGTTTTTGAAATGCTCACCACCCGTGTACCCGGGGCCTTTCGAAATGGCCCCCTGATTTCAAAAGCCCCTTCTTCCAATTTGGTTTTGAAATCAGGGGAGTCATTTCAAAAGCCCCCTAGCTATATGGGCAGCATGTGTTTTGAAACTGGTAGTTCTGAAGCGTGCACAGCTGCCTTAATGCTAATGAGGCAAGGCATATTCATTGCAGCACCTCATTAGCATATTCCAAAGTGCCACATTACCATAGCCTCTCCAAAAGGAGGGGCGAGTGTGCCCACAGCCTTAGAGAATAACTGTAATGTCAGTCTCTATTTAGAAACAGAGATGGGTTTCATACAATAAGTACCTTGAAATAATGCCTAGATTCTTCAAATTAAGAGCCGCAAATTGGATACAGACAAAAAAAATGATGGATCTATTACAAAGTCGGGCATGGCTCACAAAATGTTAATCATTTACTAGTGAACCTGTACAAAATTAATGTAATATGCTTCAAAGGCCACCCTTCCATCCTGTGTGGCGTGTACTGTACTTTTTTCAGTTTTACAGCTTGAACCTCTCTACTCCAATACTTTCTCATCCAGCAACATGCATAATCCATCATGATTTTAATTAGCCAGACAACCACTTATCACGAGTGTGGCCAAATTTCCCCTGATCCCATAGAGATTGTTAAAGAGCCACCAGTCCTGGTTCTCAATGTTCTATGTTGTTGTTCAGCTCTAATTTAACCATAAATGTTCAGTAAGCAGTAAGCAATATTGCTGCTAGACAATATTGACTTCTGATGGTCCAGCGAAATCTCTCTTCTGGCACCAGTCAGCCTCTGAGGGTGCCAGACTAAAGCAGGTCAACCTGTACTTCCTTTGAAATAATGTTATATTATTAATGTAATCATGAGTACATTTTCTACACACCTCAAGGGGAACATAATGTTTATGTTAATGGTTGTTTCACAACTGTAGTAGCTCTACATATTACAATGAAAATTTACTTATTATGTAAATTACTTATTATGTAAATTATTACTTACTATGTAAATGTTAAGTGTTAGTCTGCCATGGAAGTTCATTACTGCCAAAAAGAATATGGAGTAGTTTTAACTTAGAGAGTTACCAAAATCAAAAACAGGAGGTTAATTAAAAACACTAAGGCTATGCCTACACTTGCCCCAAACTTTGAAGGGAGCATGATAATCAAGCTAATGGGAAATTGGTGAGTAAGGACACTTTGAAGTTCCTGCGGCTACACTGCATGTCGGCTCTTCGAAGTTGACACTTTGAAGTTGCTGCAGGGGAGAATTAGCCTAATGAAGTGTTGCATATGCATCACAGCATTTAATTAGTAATCTTGCATCAGCCTGATTACCATACCCCCTTCGAAGTTCAGGGCAAGTGTAAACATAGCCAATGTGTTTCATTTTTATACAAACACTAGAACCTATTTAAATATTTGAGTTCTTGTTGTATGACATGGCCACATAAATTATACCGCCTAATTCATGGTCTACTTCAGAAAGAATGGTTTGATTCCTTGTGCTGTCATTTGAGCTATGTTTCTAATATTGTGGCAATGGCATTTCATATCTCAGTGCTCCAGAAAAATGGAATACTCTTCCAAGCACTGTTCCCTTAGGGAAAATAAAAAATATTGAAGAGTCGCAATGTCATGTTATTGTAACAAAATCTGCACAGACTAGGTTTTTCTGTATTAAATGGTAAAGTCTGCCCTATTAATATGTGCTCCTGTGAACAGTTGTGCTTATTGTTACACATAATATGGGTGGGGGGAAAAAGAACATTAAAGACATACAAGGAAGGATGTGAGAGTCACAAGCAATATTCTTGTTTGATAGCTGAAGGCTCACTCTGAGCTTGAAGGGTCTAAACAGCATGGATTAAATACATCATGTAAGCATCTGTTTATCATGAGCATCATCTGGAAACTACTGAATTCTGTTACAGAGAGGTGACAATAAATACATGTATAGATACTCTACATAAAGATAGATGAGGAGATGAGCTACAGAAATCTGACAGACAAAGATTGTTTTAAATGAACGTGTACTAACAAATATTTTAAAATAAGATCTGTAAGAGCTTGATCCAAAACCCATTGAAGTCAATGGAAAGACTCTCGTTAATTTCAGCAGTCTTTGGATCCAGTCCTGAAAGCACCAATATGGATTTTAAAATGTGTTTGGATAATGCAGTTGTTCAAATGTCTCTCAAAATGAAATGATTTTCTATCATTAGAGTCAGCCTTTCTCTGCTTAGATATAGAACAATCAGCCCTGTAGACTCTCCCAAAGCACTCATAAATCTTCCCATTGTCTCGTTATGCCAGAAGGACTCACTGAATATCATTTGATTAGGCCACAACTTCATTCTTAACTATCTCAGAGTATCTGGTAGATTGAAGTGTACAGGTCAAGAAATTTTGGCATCACTTTCATGTCACACTAGGGGGCTTCCATCAATTCTCCCCCTGACCCATGCTGGACCCCAGTGAACCCATTGCTGAGCTTTCATAACCCTCTCACCTACTACCCCTTATGAATGAGGGCTGGAGGGGTATATGACGGAGGGTGGATTGACTCCCTGACATGCCGGTCACAGAATCCTCAAATTCCTCCCTTACCTGCTATTTTCTCTCACTTAATGGATATGCCTTAAAGCATTTACCAATCCATTTTCTCTGATCTCTGTCCCCTATCCCTACAGAATACCTGCATTGACCATCTGCCCCATGTTTATATAATGAACTGCAACATGCTAGCCTAATACCAATTCCATGCTTGCCGCAGATGAGCCAATCAGACAGTAAGGAAAAAAATTCCTTCCTCTGCCCCATCCTGCAAAAGAAGTGACTAGTGCAAATGCCCATGTCAGACCCTGACAGTTTGATATTTCACCAGCATGTCTGGTCCAGGAGAAAAAAAGAGGGCTTTGCCTGCCGAACGTGCACCTATATATTACAGTAGAACCTCAGAGGTATGAGCACCTATTATGAATTGACTGGTCAGCCACACACCTCGTTTGGAACTGGAAGTAAGCCATCAAGCAGCAGCAGAGAACAAACAAATAAAACAAAAAGAAATGTGGTACAGTACTGTGTTAAAAGTAAATGACTACACAAATAAAAAGGAAGTTAACAAAAAAAGATTTGACAAGGTAAAGAAACTGTTTCTGTGCTTGTTTCATTTAAGATGGTTAAACACAGCATTTTTCTTCTGCATATAAAAGTTCCAAAGCCATATTAAGTCAGTTTTCAGCTGTAAACTTTTGAAAAAAAACCCACAATATTTTTGGTTCTCAATTATGAACATTTCAAGTTATGAACAGCCTCCATTTTTGAGGTGTTTGTAACTGTGAGGTTCTGCTGTACTCCCTCTCTACTGTTCCCCTGGGGGGAAGCAGGTTCAATATCCCCCATGCTGACCTACTCTGCAGCTTCTGTAAAATCATTCCATGCCACTCGTACTCCTTAAAGAGAGAAACATCTTCCTGTGTGGTGTCATCATTTTTAAAGTTTGTAATTGGGGGGATAAAGGTGAAGGTAGCAATTTGAAATCCAGATACTCTATCTCCTTTAAAATAGGGCCAATATGTCCATCTGAAGACAAATAAATGATGTGCACATGAAGATTATCTGAAGGTTTGTGTTGCCAATTTGTCTTTCTAATTAGTGAAAACTTAAATACTTTAAAATGCTGCTTATACTTACTGGTCAAGCCAATTTATCTTCTAGCAAAATTCTTAGGTATAGAAACCACCTGAAAACATCCAGAGGATTTTTTTAATTGTTAATGTTAGAGGTGAATGCTAATATTAACTGAATCTTTTCTTTTTAAATTTTATTTTTCAGAAATTTCACTGTTGTTAATTCCAAAATCATTGTTGTCACAATAAGGCCTGAACCCAAAACAGCAGATTCATTTCTAGAGATAGAATTAGCACATCTGGCTAACGTAAGTATTGCTGAAGTGAATATTTATTCCGAGTTGCATTTGCCTTTATAAAAACAAAAACAAAACAAAAACTAATTTGCCTGATAAAGTGAAGCACAGAGATGCACAGCTTACTTTGAATAGAGTAGGGATTTTTTTTGTTATGCATGTTTGTGTATGTACAGAACTGTCTGAACCTTTGTTCCAGTCATTCTTATGCTTTTCATTTATGCAGCAATTTTCATTGAGAATTCTATACAGCTTTTGATAGCTACAGTGAAAAATATAGCATTTGTCCATTGGTTTCCCATTTGTTACCAGATAAGATCTATAATGTAATACATGTTTCAGGCCTTTTCTTACTTTTTCTTTGCCATTATGTGATACCTGAAAGGAGAATTCATGAATTGACTTACACTAGCAGAGTATGCAAATGCAGCCTCACTCCAGTTTCCATAGTTAAATTCATAAGCTCTTTAGTGCAGTTATATTTTCCTGCTCTTTCCTGTTTGTCCTGCAATCTTATGTTAAAGACTTTAAAGTCAACAGACTAACACCTGCAAATTTAATTCCACATTAAAGGATGAGTTTAGTTGCACAGACATATCCAAGTATTTCTGCCTGCTATTTTCAGCTATCTCCTAATAGCACAGAAAAAATTAAAGGAAAGTTACTAGAAATAAGACTTCTGGATAGGAACAAGGCCTATTAATATTGCTACCGGTGTCTGAGACATCATAATGTGCAAAATTTCTGCCTGACTTTTTACATTGGTAATGAAGAGTTAGATGTCATATTGAGTGAGGAGGAAAGGGACATTTAAGAGAGACAAAAATTATAAAGTTAATGTATAAACATAAAAGACTTCAAAGTTAATTGCATTTTGTTTAACTTAATATGACAAGTTCTCCAATGGCACACTCAAGTGCAATTTCGCTGACATTAATGCAGTTGCACACAGCCTGCCATGAATTTGACCCAAAAGCTCTGTGGGAAACTGAATGGCTACATGTACATGAGAGGCTTGACAGAAGTCACTGTCAGAAGACATTTCCTGGCAAAATTTCTGTCAACAGATCACATCTACACATAGAAGCAGATTGAAAGAGCAATCTCCTTTATCAACAGAGAGTAGCCAGACTGTCCAACATTCTCTTGACAGAACAGCTGACTGGAAGCTCTTCGAACAGGGCTCCCTGGTGAACTGGAAGCCCTGTCTGTTGACAAAAGGGTCCCATCTGCTATTTTGTCAATAGAACACTGTTGAGAGAGGGGTTATACCTGAAAGAAGAGAGGTATAAACACTTCCAGCAGAAGTGCGAGTTTTGTCGACAAACTGTCAAGGAAGCACATTTTTTTGTGCAGATGTTCCACGGGTTTTCCCAACAAAAGCCCAGATTTGTCAGGAAAAGCTTCCCATGTGGATGCAGCCAGTGACTGTAGGAATTTATGTGACAATCTGGCCCATTCAAATCAAAGTGTTTGCTTTATGTCTTACCCAGACTGGTGGTGAAAGAATGTTATTACCATCTACATACTATCCAGTAGTTGGTCTGAAATGAATTTTATGGTCTCACCCAGTTCTTGGTGATCAGGTGGTACAAAGAACATCACAAATGGTCTTTATGGTCAAGTTAGCAGACTTGAGAAGATGGAAGAAGCATGGTGTTTGACCTAACCTCACAGTCCGAGAGGTAGTACTCTTAAGGTTGAACGATACTGATGTGGCAATTCGGGGAAGCTTTTATGCTATTGCACTCAGTGTGGTACCTTTTCTATGAATTAATAGACATTTCAGTCTCCAGGACTGTCAGGAACAGAAATTTCACTAACAGATAAAATTGGCTATATTCAATAAGAGTGCATTGAGATATGGACCAAAAGTAAGTATGGAAGCTTGATCTTACTACTTCATGGTGTTTTATGAGAAAAGCCAAACAGTTTGGAGAAAGTGTTTGCCTTAATGTATTTAGTTGAGTCAAATCACCAATATCTTCAGACCACGTCAAGATACTTTCTAGTTCTTGATAGATAGATAGATAGATAGTATAATATACTGTATATTGTCTACACACACACACGCACACGTTTCCACATATACAATGATCCTTAAACACTCCTTAATTATGAGCTGTAAAAATAATGCCACAACTAATAAATACTACAGGTTAATAATAGTATAGTATATGCACACAATATATTGTATAAATATAAATATAAATAAATATATATAAATAAATACATATATTGTGTGCATATACTATACTATTATTAACCTGTACTATTTCTTAGTTGTGGCATTATTTTTACAGCTTATAATTAAGGTGTGTTTAAGGCTCATTGTATATGTGGAAACTTGTATGATTAGTCACAGGATTGTATCGCAGGTAAACAGGAAAGAAAGGAAAACATCGTAGTGACTCGGTTCATAGCTCTAAGATAAGATGTAAGAAGCAATCAAGGTAATATCAGTAAGGAATTTATCAGTAATTTATCAGTGTTGAAATCAACTGATAAACCCCAAACAAGCAATTAAAACTGAGATGACATAGGATGAAAGGAAGGTTAAATGAATGTCTTTCCAAGCTGATTTAAAGCATGACCTGTTTCTTCAATTTGTTTGTTTTCATTATTCTTTTCTAAAGTGTACAGACACAGCACTGTTGCCCATTTACCAGTTCTTTGAAAAGGTTCATTCTGTCAACAGAAGATACAGGGCATCAATTGTGATCTGGCACTGTCCAACTTTCTGTAACAGGATATTAATGACTACTATATTAGCGTAGGACTAGGATGTGCTGACAAGGCAGGAGGCCAGTCATCTTGTCAATAAAGTTATGGACCTGGCACTCTTTTCTTCTGGCTCAGTGTTAGCTCAATAACATATTATGCCAAATATCAGAAAGTTTTCTCCGAACTATACATCTATACCCTGCCCTCATGTGGAGTCTCGCTGAGGCCCTATGCTGATCCAATGGCAGAAAATTGGGAACAGAAACTGATTTTACAGTTTTGAATAGTTAAATGTTTAATGGTTTTCTGTTCAAGATGAGATTTTTATATAAAGAAGAGCAGCTGAAGATGCTTTGGCAATTTTTCTGATTTGTGCCTTTTGCATTTTTAACCTGAGTGATCCTCATTTTCTTTATTAGAAATTACCTCAGTTAAAAATTAGAGTCTAATTGTCACTAATTATAATGTCTTAATATACCACAATCTGTCTTTGAACTTTGTACATCACATGTAGTAATTGAGGTAAAAATGGTTTTACTTCATCTCCAGACTCGGAATGTTATACATTAATGACTCAGAGATAAATCAGGATGACAATTAAGCAGGCTAATTATTAAATTAATTAAATTAAATATTAAATTAGAATTAAAATCCAGATATTTTATTCCAATTAATCTTTCTTGGAAGTTATCTTTTTGGTGTCCCTCTTCTTTTCAAATCCTGGCTCTTTTAATATTATCTATACTATAGAAATTAAAAAAGTCTGTTGTTGAATGGATTAAGGATTAACTAATGGCATCTAAAAAGTCCTCATGTGTCTGTGGGAGTTCAGTTACATTTTGCTAATCATTATTTTTGTTACTTTATCCACTTATTGTTTAAAAGATATGCAGATGTAGAAGGAGTTGTAGGACAAACATGCATAAGTAATTGTGAAAAAGACTTGTGCATAAGAAAACTCCTGTAGTGCACAGCTGGAATATTTCAGGGCTTTATTAAAGAAAACAATGGAATACGAATTGATAAATTCCATTCGAACCACCCAGAGAAAGTATGCATGTGCTCAAAATGAATATACAGCTATAATTGCATTTTACACTCAAATTTGGTATTTATTCATAAAATTGTATTTTACCCACACACACACACTCACACAAACACACACAATGATGGGTAGTATATTTGGAATATGGCACTGTATTTAAACTTGTTCATGATTTTAAATATGCGCTAACTGTGGTACTCTACTACTCTAATGTAGCTTGCAGTGTGTTGCTAACAGTACACAGTATTTAGTGCCATCCAGTATGATCACAGGTTGGATTATGTGAACACCTTGGCTATGACTGTAACATTTTTCCACTAACTGTGCTGAAAAAGGCACGAACATCATGGCCTTCATTCCATAAAGAATAAGAAATACCATTTCATAACTTTGCAGAACCTTAGGTTTTATATCAATGGATAATGTGGTGACAATCTAGTAATACAGGAGTTAAAGCTTTTGGTTAGGATTACTTCCCCTGGAAATGTGACTTCCAATTATCGTGGCCCTACTTAGCTTGCACAATTGTGCGCCATGGATTGAATATTGAAAGTTGATCGGCCATACCTACATATTTCTATTGCTGGTAGTCCAAGGGCCTCTGGAAGAATGCAGATATCATTCATGATTTATCTATCTTGATTACTGAACATTGCTTGAAAATTTCTTCTTTAAAATCATTCTTTTTTACTGAGCTTGAGCTCAAGTTTTTTTGTCCGGGCAGTGTAGAAATAGAAGGGGTAGGCTGTTCATCACCAGAAAAAATAAAATAACAACTATGTGAATATATACTGGTATCTCTTTTAGGATAATAGATAACTATGATTATGACTGCATTAAGGATGATGGTAGGCAGATTACATTAAGTCTTAAGTAAGACATTTTTCATTGTTTTTGTTTTCCATGAGTCTTTCGTTGTGCTGTAGTGCCCAGTGTCTAGTTTCATGGATTTCTAACTTTAACAAGACTGTGGCAAGTGTTTTATAGGACTTCTAGGAGAATTTTATGGCTAAGTCTACACTATAAGCATTTGTCAACAGAAATACTGTGGACAGAGAAATCTCAATAGCAACTTTGTCGACTGATTGCTGCTACCACAACTTCCTCTGTCAACAGAGAACTGACAGACTGCACTGCCCTGGGGTGACAGAAAGCGGAATGGCAGCTCTGCAACAAGCGCTGCCTGGCAACCAGAAGCCCTCTCTGTTGACCAAAGTGTCAACACTGCCATTCTGTCGACATAACTCAGGGAGCATCTACACACTTAAAGCATTGTGTCTGTAGATTCCGACAGAACTCTGCATTTGCTTTAACAGTATTATCCCTCAAAAATTTGAAGCATAACAAGCTGTTGACAGAACACTGTCAACAGAAGTGCCGTGTAGACACTTCTGTGGACAGAGAGGGCTTATGGTCACCAGACAGCCCTCTCTGCAGAGCTGCCATTCTGCTGTCTGGCACCAGAAGGCAGTGCAGTCTGGCAGTTCTCTGTCGCCAGAGCAAGTTGTGTGTAGATGCAATCTGTTGACAGAGGTTCTCCCGAGGGTTCCCTGTCCACAATATTATCTGTCGACACATGCTTCTATTGTAGACATAGCCTTTATGAATCTCTGCCTTTGTATGGCTGCTCTTTTGTTTGCTATTTTGTATTATACATCCAGTGTAGTTGGGGTGGCTGTGGCATCACCAATACCCACACTTATTACAAACTGGTAGCCCAAACTCAGAACCTTAACTCAATCAAAATGTTCATGAAAGTTAGTGTGCTCTTAGCCTGAAAAAATATTTCTTGGGTTGGGCCCAAACTTTGAATTTTGGTCACTTCACTGCCTAATGGAAGGAAGAACATGAGAGCAATAATGAAGAGCCTTCAATTTTCTGACATCTTTCCCAACTTTAATATGTGTAAGAAACTGAGATTTAAGATGCAGGCTTTCACTGATGACAGTGGGAGTTGAGCTGGCTCGTAGTGAGCACAAAAAGAATATTTGCTGCAATTCAGTCCTTTTACCACTAATGGTACAAAAGAGACACTAGGCCACTAGTTTTCTCCCTTCCTTAAATAATCTACCACCTTAGTCAGTTTCTAAATTGCACTTCTTCCTCTGCCACCTAGGCCCATTAGGCCCTCGTAGAGATGAAAGTGTAGCCAAAGTGTTACTGTGCTCCAGTTGTTCTCCACTGGTTGGTGGCCTGTTGAGACCAATCGTCAGCTGGTCTATTTTAAAGTATGTGGATCTAAGAACTGGCATCAGAAATAGGCAATTTCAGTCTAAGCCTAGTGAAAGCCTTGTCTACACCAAAATGATATTGATTTAATGGAATAATTTAGAAGCTGAACCCCTTGGTATGAATACTCTGAAATAGAATTAGGAGTATCTACAAAAATGGGGCAGCAACTTAACTACATAAATTGTTACACCACTTTTTCTAGGCCTTTTCTAGGCCTTTGGGTGCAGACAAAACTTAAACTTCTGTTTGGTCTATGTGAGACCTCCCACACTTTCCCTCACTGGTACTACATGAGTACCCTTTCAAAAAGGAATCAGGCAAGATTTGAATTGAAGTGGGAATGGTATGGCATAGTAGTGCAATGTCCCTGGCTGAAGTAAACTGATATAATAGTTGCAGTTGCTCGAAAGAGAGAGAATAATGTTCACTATTCTAATTCTAGCCTTTAAAATATGTATGTTGACAACTAGCAAATTCTGTTAAGTGCTGAGTGCTTCTGATGACATGTCCTCAAGTAACTGCAGTTTGATTGTGACTCCTATTGACTTCAGAACTCCTTGAACTGAAATTACTCTTTTAGGGTATTTAGAACTGAGGTATTGAACCCTACATTGGTTATGTACAGTAAAAACTAATAGTATTTCTGGTTTGTTTGTTTTTAGGGCACATTGAATCCCTATTGTGTGCTCTGGGATGATTCACGAACGTAAGTGACAGACGTTTGCTACTATTACTAGCAATTAAATATTCCAGAACATGTTGCCAGACAGTCCACAGGGGGGTCCTGATGAGGGCATGGAAAATGTGCTATCCACGGTGTGAAATTATTCCCTTTTCGTAGTCTGCTGAGTCATTGTAATACAGTTTTGAAAGACAGTTTGTTTTTTCCTGTTACTAATCCTGAATTGGCAGAATATTACACAAACAAGTGTCACATACTTTAAATTCTGAAAAGATCACCAGACATCTGGCCATCAATCTGATCTCCTGTGTGTGCTGAGCAACCAACAACACCAGTTACTCGCACAGTAAACCCGATGACCCAAATTAAACCAAAATATTAGAGAGAGAAAACCGTGCTAGTCTAAATTCTACCAAAACAAAAAAGCAGTAAAGTAGCACTTTAAAGACTAACAAAATAATTTATTAGGTGAGCTTTCGTGGGACAAACCCACTTCTTATAGACTAGTCTGATATGTGTTGTGAACAGAGAGTAGACAGTCCCTGAGCCCCTGTAATGAAATTGAATCAATTAATTAAGAGATACTCAAATAATCCCAGCAAGTGACCTGTATGCCATGCTACTGAAGAGGGCAAAAATCCTTCAAGGTCACTACCAGTCTGACCTTGGGGAAAACTCTTTTTCCAACCCCATAAAGAGCTACCGTTTAGCCCATGAGGATCAGAGGAAGAGCCAGCCAGAATGCTGGCTGACACCTCGTAGTACTGTCCCACCTTATCCAGAGATCTAGTCACGACTATTTCTGACACGCCAGAGGAAGTAGGACAAATCTCACCCCGTAATACACTGGGGGGAGGTCCTTCCTCTCCCTACAAGTGTCTTGCTGAAGCTCCAAAGCTCAAGGTTTAAATAACGTAATACAGTAGACAGTAATTTTAAACTGTCTATTTAAAGTTAAACTGACAGTTTTTCAGTTCTACAGATACTAGATAAGCAGTTGTTGTGGACCACATTATTGGGTGGATTCTCAGATGGATAATTAAGGATGGTTAGTGCCACCAATGATTGGTACGAAGAGCATAGTTATCAAATGTGATAACCAAAATGTTATTTAATGTCAGTTCATAAGAATCTCCTTTTTAGATTAAATGAAATAATAGTGAATGCTAGTACTAAATAGAAAAAAGATGGCTAAATCTGTGGTAGTGTTTTGATATATGTTTCCCCTTCTAACAGTGAAAAAACACAAGGAAAGCTGTCTGTTCAAAGAAAGCAGAAGACCTTGTTAGGTGTTTAAGGTTCTGATTTTATTTATTTTTTGTGATTTTAAAAATACAGCTAAGTTATTGCCCATTAAAGTCAAGAAGAATTTTTTCTAAGTACTGACTATGGATATTAGGGTCACACTCTGTGATTGCCATATTTATTTTAAATAAACAGTACATTTGAAACACATATATACTGAATATACTCATACAGATCTTTGTACACATTTATTATACCATATGCCTAATATTATTATATGTATGATACTTTTAACAAAGACATACAGCTATAGTAGTAACTGTTTCTATCCCTGAGGATAGGTTTAAATCAGTATGCTGGCAACTGGTGTACAGTATGAGAACATGTAAGTGAGAAACAATGATGCACTTGATCAAGCAAAACCTTCCTTATATGAATAATTTTCTTCATATACGTAGTCACAGACTACTTACGTAAGGAAGGACTTACAAGACTGGATCGTTTATTTTCCAGCAACTCATTACCGTTTAATTTAAATATTTTTCTGTAAAGTAGCATGTAAAATATTTCATTTTTACTATTAGATATTATTGTATGTGTTTGTTTGGGCACCGCATCACAAATTGTTCAGTTTCCAATATCGTACTCACACGATGACACTATAATGCTTCAGTTAACAGTACTTTACGGATGCATTGCTCTAATTGTCATGTAGACATCACCTTTGCCAGTGCTCCAATTTCAGTACTTAGATCCCAAGCTGTTAGAGAGGATCCACGTATTTGAAAAATGAGAGGAAAATGCATGCACACACGAGAAAAAAATCAAGACAGTGCACTACAAAGATTTTCTTTGTTAATTTGCAATGAAAATATTAATCACAAAAGATGAAGTTATCCCAGAGAAATGCCAGTGGATTCTCTCTAGCTGTGTCTACACATGCCCCCTCCTTTCAGAGGGGGCAAGTTAATGAGGCAGTTTGGAATATGCTAATGAGGTGCTGACATGAATATGCCACACCTCATCAGCATAATGACAGCTGCACATGATTCAAAAGTGCCACTTTTGGAATGCATGCCACCCCTGTAAACAGGGGCCTTTAGAAAGGGCACCCTGATTTTGAAAGTCCCTTCTTCCTATTTGGTTTTAGGAAAAAGGGGCTTTCAAAATCATGGGGTCCTTTCAAAAGGCTCTTGTCTACGTGGGCAGCATGCATTCCAAAATCAGCACTTTCAAATTGCGCTTGGCCACAATTATGCTAATGAGGTGCTGCATATTCATGTCATTGCCTCATTAGCATCTTCCAAACTGTCTCATTAACATGACCCCTGCAAAAGGAGGGGACATGTGTAGACCCAGCTTGTGTTCTGTTTTACATATGTTATTAATTTTGGAAATGAATTACAGGGATTGGATACCATTTTTGGTATGATTCCTCATGTGAAACCAAGCTCCAGAATTTATGAGGAAAGACAAAGGATCAGTAATACATTTCTGAACTCTGTAAAAAAGTATATAATATAGCTATGGGGGAGAGAGGAAGAATTCCACATTGTGGGGAAACAAGAAAAGATTTCTCTAGGGCTTTATATTTTTAAGTGGTGGTTGCCGAAGGTGCAGAAAGGTTTGAAATACTGGGAATAGTGTGGGAGATATATTAGTCATCAGTGAGTAGGCGGGACCATCAAAGAGTCATGATAAGTACAATTTATTATCGCTTTGCGATTTATCACATGGATTTCATCAGCATCTGGTATGTATGTATACGGACACACTTTTCTGAGACTGATGTTTTTATCTTGCTTCAGCATGTAAGCTGATCACTCACCAGGGGTCCAGAAAGCATTTCTTTGCCCTCTATTTCTCCAAACTTTCTCCCCAAGTCACCTTTTGGAAAAAGTGGGGACTTCAGGGTAATTGAGGGCATTTTGGCTACATCTACACTAGCATTCCTCTTTTGAAAGAGGCATGCAAATGAAGGAAAACAAAAATACAAACGAGGCATCTATTTACATATGACACCTCATTTGCATATTCTTCTTTCAAAAGAGCTTCTTTCAAAGGAAGAAAAGCAGTGTAGATGCAGCTCTTTCGAAAGTAATCCCCATATTCAAAAGAACCCTTCTTCCTAAAAAAAAAAAAATAGGAAGAAGGGTTCTTTCGAAGATGGGGATTACTTTCGAAAGAATTGCATCTACCCTGCTTTTCTTCCTTTGAAAGAAGCTCTTTTGAAAGAAGAATATGCAAATGAGGTGCCATATATGTAAAGCTGTGCCTCATTTGCATTTCCCATTTCCTTCGTTTGCATGCCTCTTTCAAAAGAGGAAAGCTAGTGTAGATGTAGCCTTTATGTTGGAGCTTTTTATTTGAATCTATTTGATTATATGATGGAAATTGTCTTCTAACAGTGAGTTTTTAATTAATGCAAAAGCTCTTTGCACACTGAATAGATACTTATTCATAAATCTAAATAAATAAATAAATATGTATAGCATTGTACAATGAGCTGGATGCATAGAGTTGTCTTGTTTTGTTTTATGTTCTCTTTCCTCTAAAGTGTCAGAAATTTTCTACTGCCAGAAACAGGAGACCACGTATAAACTGTGTCTACACTAGCATCGCCCTTTTGAAAGGGGGGTGCTAATGAGACACATTGGGATATGCTAATTAGGTGTTGCAATGAATATGCAGCACCTCATTAGCATAATGGCAGCCATGGCTCTTCAAAAGTCCCACTTTTGATTGCATGCAGCTTGTCTACACAGGGTCCTTTTTGAAAGGACCCCGCAGATGTTGAAATCTCCTTATTCCTATTTGGTTGTAGGCATAAGGAGATTTTGACATCTGCAGGGTCCTTTTCAAAAGGACCCCGTGTAGACAAACTGCACAGAATCAAAAGCAACACTTTCAAAGTTCTGTGGCCTCCATTATGCTAAGGAGGCCCTGCATATTCATTACAGTGCCCCCTTAGTATATCCCAATGTGTCTTATTAGTTCTCCCTTTTGAAAGAGGGGTGGTAATGTAGACAGAGCCATCATGGATTAATGGCCTGATGTAGTGGTACAAATCCTGTGGTGCTCAGTTGTGCTCACAGCCTTCAAAAATGGCTGCTGAGTTCTTTGGAACTCAAATTTCACAAAAATATTGAGGATTGATCCAACAAAAAAGGTGTTTAGCTAATCGCTGCTCCATAGGGGAAAAAAATGGGGGGCAGGGGCTTTAAATTAAGTGCTCTTCAAGTACAGTAAATGTTTGCCTTTAACATCTGTATAAGGTAGCAATAACTGCTTTAGTTTTTGACCACCTTCCTGGCAAGTCTCCCAGATCTTAATCTTAGTGGTGATTGTTCCGCATGAGGTAAATTATATGTTTCTCTGGTGATGCTTTCAGTTTAATGCATACTCCAGCAGTGCTGGAAAGTTTCTCTCCGTAGATTTTAAATATTCTTCACGAGCTATTGTTCAATGATTGATAGCTCTTCCTTCACATATTCACGGAGAATCCTCTGCCTCTGTACTGTGAGCTGTTTGATCATGTCTGTCTTTGCACTTGTTGCATTTTTATAATGCATCTTTTGCTCCTATACTTATTATGCGGGGGTGTATGTGTGGTATGTCTAATTGTTTGGAGAAAGTAAGTTAAATGTCATTCCGATCTATGGAGTAGAATTATGTAACTTTCTTTAGCAAGTAACTTTTTAGAAGGCTTTCCTTTTATCAGTCTATCAGGCTGACAGTCTTGTTCTCTGTCTATTTGCATCCAGTTATCGTTTTTATATAATAGTAAGACAAGTAAAATTAACTACATAAAGAATCATAGCATGAATTTTGTGTGTTAAAATACAATCTCTTGTATTGTGCAGCATTCATTTCATCTGACCCATCCAGATTATTCACTACGTCTGTTATGGTTATTCATAATGGGATTCTTTAGAGGTTTGGCTATTCCTTCAGTTTCTCCGTTTTCCCAAACAATTAGCTGAGTGGTGTCTTTAGCAGAATGTAGGAGAGAGGAAGCTCCCTGCCCCCCAACACTCAGGAATTTGTGTGATGATTTTAACCTCTCAGTTTCATCCAGTTTTGGACTTCTATAAAATTTTGAAATGCAGCATATTTTTTCACATCAAAAGCATATGAAAACATATAAGGCATTTTGATTGACGTTCTGAGCCGCATTGGACCACTGTCCAAAAGCTTTTGAAAAAGAAATCCTTTCCCCACACCAGATTCTTTGACATGATCAAGGAGAGATTTAAAGTAACCACTGTCACGAACTTCAGGCACTACATTGGACCCACATGAATCCAAGACACAGAGAGGAGAAGAAGCAGTCAACAACCCGTCTCTCAACTCAGCTGCTTCACAGCATGCAACTGATAAGGAATGTGCAGTTTTGGAAAACTGCATTTGTACAGTATGACACACTGCTGGATACTGCTAAAAGCTAGGCACCCTTCTCATTGCTCTGTATCAGTGCTGTTCACAAACACAGTGTCAGTGATGTGGAAACTGGTTCACATAAGGATCGCCACTTCAGAGAAGTCCAGTGGTCTACCTAGTTCGGTGTTTTGTCTGGCATTGGCCTTCAGAGGAAAGTGCAGGAAATCCAGCAGTGATATTAATAGAAAAAAGTGCATAATGTATATTTTCATGATATTTTGTGGATCTGTCCAAAGGCATTGTTTCTTAACTTCAGTTAGTGGCTTAATTACGTCCAGGAGCATAAGTGTAGGACTGGAAGGGAGCGCAGTATATCATTTATTATAATCCCCTGCACTCACTTCAGACCAGTCCTGACAGGTGTTTGTCTAACCTGTTCTTAAAAACCTCCAATGACAGAAAGTCCACAACCTAGGCAATTTGTTCCAGTACTTCAGTACCCTGAAACTTAGATGTTTTTCCTAATGTCCAACCCAAAACTACACATGCTGCAGCTTAAACCTATTGCTTATTATCCCAGCCTCAAAGGTAGCAACCTTTTATACACTTGAAGATTGGTATTATGTCTCCCATAAGTCTTCTCTTCACCATACTAAACAAATCTGATTTTTCAGTGTTTCATAGGTTGTTTTCTGGGCATTTAATTGTTTTGTTGCTCTCCTGTGGACTTTTGTAATTTGTACACGTTTTCTGAAATGTGTGCCCAGAACTGGACACAGTACTCTAGCTGAGAGCTTTTCAGTGCATAGTTGAATGGAAGAATTACAGTGCATGTCTTGTTTACAGCACTCCTACTACTACACCCCAGAATGCTGCTTTTGGGGTTTTTTTTTTCAATAATGCTGTACTTTTGACTCATATTTTGCTCATTGGTGTTCTTCCTAGGTATTTACCATTTGTGAATGTGCAATTTATAGTGCCTTCCTAAGTGTAGTACTTTTATGCTTATTGAATTTCATCCTATTAACTTCAAACTATTTCTAATGTTTGTCCAGACCATTTTGAATCATAATCCTATTTTCCAAAGTACTTGCAACCTCCCTCATATTAGTGTTGCAAAGTCAATAGTGATAAGGGTGGGGGAAAGCAAAGAAATTACAGCTGCAGAAACAAAGGGGTGCATGCAGTGCTGTTGCTGCAGCTGTTTTCCTGTCTTCTGAATGGGTCAAGGTACTTGCCCTGACACTGTTTCTCCAGCCATAGTCAGTCACCTTGGACACTGCCACTAAGTCATCATGCTTCATTACCTTCCTATTCCTTCCCATTTTTAATGGTAATTGAGAGGTAGCTGTGTTAGTCTGTATTCTAACAGAACAAAGCAGCAACCATGTAGCACTTTAAAGACAAACAAAATAATTTATTAGGTGATCAGCTATGACATCAGAATTTCCCTCTTTCAGTTAGGACAGCCTGCCTCGTAGCCTCTAAATCAGACATCTTCTTCCCCAATTGTTCAACTGTCTGAATGCATTTGGTAAATTAGAGATAAAGCTTTGTGCATCAGTTCACTGGGATCTACAAATAGAATGGCCTAGCTAGGAAATGGTGAGATTGCATGAACTCTGTTATAACCACTCTCCCTGGCTCCCAGCATCTATTTGCAATCCTTTGACAATGGTAGCTCTTTTGGAAAACCACCTGTTCCCTGTTTTGCATGTAGAATCCAAACTGATACAAGAGTCAATTTTCCTTTTTGTCCAGAAATCCTCAGATACTGCAAGAGAAGAGAAGAAATCTTTGGTATTCCTGGAAGAGACTATATTCCCTTTCTGAACTAGAAATAGTAAATGTGGCATCTCATATACTAGAAAAGTATCAAATACTAAGGTTGAATCCACCCTACCTCTGTGATTGCTGTACAGAGAGCTAGTGTAATGTGTGTGGGGGGGGCTTTACACTCTTGAGCCGTGTCTACACCTGCACGCTACTTCGAAGTAGCGGCACTAACTTTGAAATAGCGCCCGTCACGGCTACACGTGTTGGGCGCTATTTCAATGTTAACATCGACATTAGGCGGTGAGATGTCGAAGCCGGTAACCCCATGAGGGGATGGGAATAGCGCCCTACTTCGACGTTCAACGTCGAAGTAGAGACCGTGTAGTCGTTGCGCGTCCCACAACTTCGAAATAGCGGGGTCCGCCATGGCGGCCATCAGCTGAGGGGTTGAGAGACGCTCTCTCTCCAGCCCCTGCGGAGATCTATGGTCACCGTGTGCAGCAGCTCTTAGCCCAGGGCTTCTGGCTGCTGCTGCTGCAGCTGGGGATCCATGCTACATGCACAGGGTCTGCAACCAGTTGTTGGCTCTGTGTATCTTGTGTTGTTTAGTGCAACTGTGTCTGGGAGGGGCCCTTTAAGGGAGCGGCTTGCTGTTGAGTCCGCCCTGTGACCCTGTCTGCAGCTGTTCCTGGCACCCTTATTTCAATGTGTGCTACTTTGGCGTGTAGACGTTCCCTCGCAGCGCCTATTTCGATGTGGTGCTACGCAACGTCGATGTTGAACATTGACGTTGCCAGCCCTGGAGGACGTGTAGACGTTATTCATCGAAATAGCCTATTTCGATGTCGCCACATCAAAATAGGCTACTTCGATGTAGGCTTCAAGCGTAGACGTAGCCTTGGTGTGCTAAGGATTCTCCTGCTCTGAGATACACCTTCGCTGGCCAGTGAGGCAGACCTTGAGGAAGTTGTGCGTAAGTGGGAAAGAGTAAAAGTTTTGCAACAAATGGGTGGTGTCTACTCTAGTCCCCTTCTTCAAAGGGCTCATAGTAATCAGCCTGAGGGGAAAATACTCATGAAGTGCTGCGGTGAATATGCAGCACTTCATTAGGCTAATTCTCCCTGTGACAACTTTGAAATGTCAAATTTTGAAGTGCTGGCATACCAGCCATGGGGATCCAGAATTGGGGTTTATTGGCTAGCTTAACAAAATTAGTCCAGATGTCTTCTGCCAATACTTCTAGAATGTTGGCTGTGTCAAACTGATCAAGGACCCAGGAGAAATGTGACAAAACTCAACCACACCAGCTCAGAACAATAAATAGTCCACAAAAAACTGCATTTAAATTTGTAATAACAAACATTACAAAATATATATTACTTTTAATATAATGTATTTGGAAAGATATTTTTTCACACAAATTAGCATTATGAATTTCATGTAAGATATTTTGCATGGTACTTTAAAACAGCACTTTGATTAATTTATAGTACTCACATATGATGCTTTTACCAGGGACTTTTGCACACCGCTATTATTTTAATGTCTTCAAACTGGCACTTCTTCCCTAGCCTATCAAACATCTTTCTTTGCCAAAGACTGTAGAGCTCACGCTGGTTTCTGTGTAACTTCTCAGCCTGATACACAGCTGAGTTTTGTGGATTCTTCTGCTGAGACTGGAAGGGTTAATTAAGGGTTAATGCCAGTGAAGAGCTGTCCCAGCATGACATCAAGTATGGATAAATGTTATGTGATGCATTGCTCATGGAACAAGTGGCCACTTCAGGATGGTCAATGGCCTCAAATATAAATGAAGGGAAATAATGTGCTTCTCTCCCCTTCGTCAGTCATTGGATTTTCCTTTTTTCACTATACATAGTTATAAGAGAGGTAGCCATGTTAATCTGTATCTTCGAGAACAACAAGAAGTCCTGTGGCACCTTATAAACTAACAGATATTTTGGAGCATATCTTTCGTGGGCAAAGACCCGCTTCATCAGATGCATGAGAGGGGGCGGGGGGTTCCAGAGGGGTATTTAAAGATATATACACAAATGTCTATGGCAGACGTTGGGTACACTAGCAGGGAAGTATCCTGGCTTCAGGATTATAGATCTTTGTGTGAATGAATCTGTAAATAACACATCACATAATCTGAAATTTGCTCGTGTCCTGCAGAAAAGTAGTCATTTATGGCCTCAGTTCTAAGGAATAACACATTCTGCAAAGAGCCCCTCTGATTTCATTGTTCTGCTATTGCAGAGTAATAGGACGGACACAAAGTTCACAGAAATTAATAAAAAGACTCCCATTGATTTGAGTGGGCTTTGATCAGGCAACAAGTTACCACTTAATGGCTACGTCTACACGTGACGCCTACATCGAAATAGCTTATTTCGATGTAGCAACATTGAAATAGGCTATTTCGATGAATAACATCTACACGTCCTCCAGGGCTGGCAATGTCGATGTTCAACTTCGACGTTGCGCGGCACCACATCGAAATAGGCGCTGTGAGGGAACGTCTACACGCCAAAGTAGCACACATCGAAATAAGGGTGCCAGGCACAGCTGCAGACAGGGTCACAGGGAGGACTCAACAGCAAGCCGCTCCCTTAAAGGGCCCCTCCCAGACACAGTTGCACTATACAACACAAGATACACAGAGCCTACAACTGGTTGCAGACCCTGTGCCTGCATCATGGATCCCCAGCTGCCGCAGCAGCAGCCAGAAGCCCTGGGCTAAGGGCTGCTGCCCACGGTGACCATAGAGCCCCGCAGGGGCTGGAGAGAGAGCATCTCTCAACCCCCCAGCTGATGGCCGCCATGGAGGACCCGGCAATTTCGACGTTGCGGGACGCGGATCGTCTACACGGTCCCTACTTCGACGTTGAACGTCGAAGTAGGGTGCTATTCCGATCCCCTCATGAGGTTAGCGACTTCGACGTCTCGCCGCCTAACGTCGAAGTTAACTTCGAAATAGCGCCCGACGCGTGTAGCCGCAACGGGCGCTATTTCGAAGTTAGTGCCGCTACTTCGAAGTAGCGTGCACGTGTAGACACAGCTAATGTGCTGGGATGAGTGCAGCCTAACTGAGGATATTTTAAAAAACTTGTGATGACTGATAATATACTGGGATGCAGAAGTAACTATTCCACTAACATTCGGCACATATTTTAGTAGAGAAAATTGAGGGGCTTTCAATTTTAGAAAGGGGAGAGATCTTTTTATTTAAAATATTATAAAATGAATCAGTTTATAGGGGAGAAATTCATAATTCAAGCACTTATCGTCACACAGCCTTTCAGTAACACCTCCACATCTCTGAATAGAGAGATGCGTTGCTTGCTAGGAATTACAGCTAAAAGAGGAAATTAATTTTACCATTGCTGATAATTTTTAATTACTGCTGCAAAGTGATGAATCAACCTCATTTTATGAAAACTCAATTGCTATTTATTGCCCGTGTATAAATGTATATTTTGGGAAACTGAAAATAATGGTTTTTTAGGTGCCAGGCAATTATAATTTTGGAATGTAGCTTAAAAAGGATTAGTTGGTACAGGTTAGCTGGCAAGTTTCAGAGGCTGAAATATAAACTTAAATTTTGCAACACAAATTCCTCATTCGACTTTAATCTCTTGATGGTTTTGTAGTGTAGTATGAGAACAGAAGGTAATAGTCTAATCTGTTTGATAAGAAAAGAGCAGTCATATAGCACTTAGGCTGCGTCTACACGTGCACGCTACTTCGAAGTAGCGGCAGTAACTTCGAAATAGCGCCCGTCACGTCTACACGTGTTGGGCGCTATTTCGAAGTTGAAATCGACGTTAGGCGGCGAGACGTCGAAGTCGCTAACCCCATGAGCGGATGGGAATAGCGCCCTACTTCGACGTTCAACATCGAAGTAGGGACGTGTAGACGATCCGCGTCCCGCAACATCGAAATAGCGGGGTCCTCCATGGCGGCCATCAGCTGGGGGGTTGAGAGATACTCTCTCTCCAGCCCTTGCGGGGCTCTGTGGTCACCGTGGGCAGCAGCCCTTAGCCCAGGGCTTCTGGCTGCTGCTGCTGCAGCTGGGGGTCCGTGCTGCATATACAGGGTCTGCAACTAGTTGTTGGCTCTGTGTATCTTGCACTGTTTAATGAAAGTGTGTCTGGGAGGGGCCCTTTAAGGGAGCGACTTGCTGTTGAGTCCGCCCCGTGACCCTGTCTGCAGCTGTGCCTGGCTCCCTTATTTCGATGTGTGCTACTTTGGCGTGTAGACGTTCCCTCGCTGTGCCTATTTCGATGTTGGGCTGAGCAACGTCGAAGTTGAACATCGACGTTGCCAGCCCTGGAGGACGTGTAGACGTTATTCATCGAAATAGCCTATTTCGATGTCGCAACATCGAAATAAGCTATTTCGAAGTTGGGTGCACGTGTAGACGTAGCCTTAAAGACTAAAAAAAAAAAAAAAAAAAAAATGATTTATTCGGTGATGAGCTTTCGTGGGACAGACCCACTCCTTCAGATCTACAGCCCTACCAGAATAGACTCAATATATAAAACACAGAGGTCCAAAAATTGTTATCAAGATTGACAAAACAGAAAAATTGTTATTATTGTGGCAAATCATATAGAAGAGCAAGAGAGGGAGGCGAGGGGGTGGGGAAGTAAGTGTTAGATCAATCATCAAACATCAAAGTATGTGAAAGTGTCCTTGTAATGGGTCAGGTAATTGTGCCCTGTTCAAACCACGTGTTAATGTGTCAAATTTGAATATGAATGTTAGTTCCAAACGTTCCCTCTGCAGACGGTTCTTAAAGTCTCTTTTCTGTAGAACACAAACTCTCAGGTCTTTAACAGAATAGCCAACTCCATTAAAGTGCTGGCTGACAGGTTTGTTTACTTGGAGAATTTTGATGTTTGCTCTATGTTCTTTCATTTCTTGATGAAGAGTTTCTCCAGTCTGTCCTGCATATTAAGTGTGTGGGGATTGTTGGCACATGATGGCATATAGAACATTAGTAGAGGAGCAGGAGAATGTGCCAATGATTCTGTAACTAATGTGGTTAGGTCCAGTGATGGTATCTCCAGTATAGATATGTGGACAAAGTTGGCAATGAGGCTTCTTGCAAGGAAAAGTTCCAGGATCAGTATGATTGTGATATAGCCTGTGGTTGCTAGTAAGAAGCCTCATAAGTTTAGGAGGTTGTCTATAGGAGAGAACAGGCCTGTCATCTAGGGCTTTCTGGAGTGTGGCATCATGATTTAGGATAGGTTGTAGGTCATTAATGATGTGTGGCAGTGGTTTGAGTTGGGGACTGTAGGTAATAACTTTTGGACTGCTATGTTTTATATATTGAGTCTGTTCTGGTAGGGCTGTAGCTTTGAACAAATGGAAAGCATGAAAGCACATCACCTAATAAATTATTTTGTTAGTCTTTAAAGTGCTACATAACTGCTTTTTTGCTTTGTTAGATTATGTATCACAATTTAATTATACCATCTGTGTTTTCAATAAAAATGAAAAGGCTAAATTCCTGAGCTTACCCAAAAGAGATAGGAAATAAGTTTCAATTAGAGTCCTTAGTTTACACATTAATGGGCAGTGTGGCATTCTGTTAGTACAGCATCTGTGCCTATGACCTGGTCTTGGAGTTTGATTGAAGCTGGTAGGAAAATACAGGACATACAAAATTGGAAGAAGGGTTCTCTCGAAGATGAGGTTTATTTTCAAAAGAGCCCCATCTACACTTCTTTTTTGCTTTTGAAAGAATCTCTTCTGAAAAGAAATTTTGCAAATGAAGCATAGGATAGGTATATCAGTGCCTCATTTGCATTTTTTATTTCCCTTATTTGCAATCCTCTTTGGAAAGAGGAATGCAAGTGTAGACACAGACTTGATGTTTCTGATCATTCAGAGGGCTTAATCTAAATTGTACCCAACTTCTTTTCAGTCTTGATAATGAGAGGCAATGTTTCAGTCCCAGAGGGTCAAAACACTGACCACCAAAACATTTCATCTCCTCGTTATTACCTATAGCCCCCAACCCAAACCACTGCAATGCATCATTAAAGACCTACAACCTATCCTAAATCAGGATGCCACATTCCAGAAGGCCCTAGGTGACAGGCCTGTTCTTTCCTATAGACAACCTGCTAACCTTATGAGGTTCCTACTCAGGGTTATACATGGCCTTACACTGTTGTCTTTATATGCTCACTCCTATAAGCACCAAATATTTACAAACTTCAGCAACCTAAAATTTTAAAAAGGGCGCAGTCTGTCAAGTCATTTACATTGGAAGTGATGTGTGGATGTGGGAAGATCCACCAACTTCGAAAGGTGTGCTTAAATGAGTAAGTGCTATTTAAGTGTGTGTCCAGATCGATGCCTCACATTATAGCTATTGGCTAGATGGTTCCAGTTAGATTGAAGTCACAACTGGACATTTACCCTGTGGCTACATGAGCCCTTTCCTTTTGGAAGGGGCATGTTAATGAGCAAGTTTGAAAGATGCTAATGAGGCACAGTCATGAAAGTGCAGTGCCTCATTAGCATAATGGTGGCCATGGTGCTTTGAAAGTGCAGCTTTCGAATCACGCACTGCCCATGGAGATGGGGACCTTTTGAAAGGACACCCCAGCCTTTGAAAGCCTCTTCTTAGTAGGGGCTTTCAAGAACTGGGGAGTCCTTTTGGAAGGTCTCCATCTCCACAGGCAGCGCGTGATTCGAAAGCCGCACTTTCGAATCGCTGCAGCTGCCATTATGCTAATGAGGTGCTGCGTATTCATGGCAGTGCCTCATTAGCATATTTCAAACTCGCTCATCAACATGCCCCTTCTGAAAGGAAGGGGCTCATGTAGACACAGCTGTAGTGTTAATACAATAAAAATTGTTGTTCCACAGTGACAATATTTGTATATACTGATATGTGTAAACACTGTTGACCAGTTTCTGATGCCCTTCCTTGAATTTCATAGTGTCTTATCAAGGGATTAGCCTTTAGCCATCCTTACATATATTCCACAGTGTCTATCCAGCAATTCATCAAGCAGTGTTTAGCAAGAGAGTAGGGGAATCTGGCCTCTATATCAGCCATATTTCTGTGTGTTCCATTTTGCTTTCATGGGTGTGAACCATTCTGTGGATTTTGGTCATCAGAATATTATTTACTCAAAGAGAATGAATATATAGTGGACTCCTTTCATTGCACAGACACAAAAATCATGATGTGTGACAGACTGATGAATGAAGCTTAGTCTTGGAAATCTTAACATAAGATATTCAAAAATATATTAATTCAGCTTATTGCCTACAGTTTTATCCTTCTTATACCCAGTCACCAGCATATGTTAAAATCCTCTGACAGTGGGGCTAATGGACACTGCAGGAGTTGGGGCAAAGTGGGAGGGGGGGCTGGCTCTGTGACCCCAGAAGGGGTGGGGCCAAGTGCAGAAGGGCAGGGCCTAAGGCAGTCAGCCCTTAGTGCCACTCAGATTGTGGTTGTGCACCACCCCTCCACTGCTCTGCACTTCCCTCAGAGCCACATGTAATGGTGGAACAGTGCTGCTGTGTCAGTTCAAAGGGGTCCAGAGTTCTGGCTGCTCCCATTGCTGAAGTAACAGTGGTGGCAGCCAGAGCTCCAGGCCCCTTTGAAACTCAGCCCCTTTTTCTCTTCTTCCACTCCCATTGGTGGACCCGTCAACTGAGATCCCAAACGTGCACTCTTGTTTCCTTATAAGATTATTTTACTCTGGCCAATAAAATAACCAGAATTTATTCCATTTCTGTTTTATCTTTTCACTATTATATTTCTCTTCCAATTATCATCTAGTCTGGGACAGTCTCCCAGGAGTTATTGATACACTTTGGTGTGAATTTTTTTTTTAAAGAGATCACTTCACATTCTCTGTATGAGTTAGTCTGATTGAATTCCATAGAAAAATAAATGCTACAGGCCAGTGTTTATCCTCTGTCATTTGACTACAGAAATGTACTTACAATGAATGCAGTTTCACAACACTACAAAAATTATAATAGCTACCAGCAAGAAAGTTGTATTTCAGATAACTCATTTATTTTTATTTTCTTAAGTTCTGAATATTTTTAAAGATAGTAAGAACAACATTTATTCCACTTTTATATGATTAAAGATTTTTTTTCTTAAACTTAAGCACTGCAGGATGACCAAGTTCAATCAGAATAATACAAATATATCTCAGGATTTAAATATGCTTAAATGAAAGGTAATATGCTAGATGAATGGCTTCAAGAAATGCAATTTCACTAAAAGTGTACTTTGCTGAATAGCTATCAGATTATGGCTCAGTAGATTTTTAGCTAAAATATTGTTTATGTGTGATGATTTTTAATGTTATCTTCTCTGATAATGTTGACTAAAAAGATTTTCTGTATAGCTAGTTAGCTAAATGTAATATACATATGTATTGAAGTGCATGAACTGGATATAACATCCCACAATCCATTCTATTATTCTCAGTAATGAAGAAAATGGTATTATAATTGTAAATTCCACATGCAATGCTTATTGCTCTCGTTATATCTGTTACCTAAATTGTGCAATCTGCAGCAGTTGGCATCCTCCTCTGCCCCTCACTATTCTATGAGTGAAAGGCAAAATGTTTATCTTTTAAGTTACTATTTCTTGCACGTCTCAAAAGCATAAAAAGTCCCTCACACAGTCCTGTATTCAGTAACAAATGGCACGTGTCTTCAATGGAGCTACTCATATGCTTAAAATAAGGCACGTGCTTAAGTATACATATTAGGGCCACAGGACAGAATCTGTCCTTCCTTAGTAACACAGGTTATTACCTTACTCCAAAAATAGATGATTTTAATTGAACTGTTTAATAGATCACACATACAGGAAAGCATTACTCGAGCTGTGACTAAACAAAGCAGAATCAGGCTCTTAATGACCTTCTAATCTCTGACAAAATTAGAGGTAATTGGATATGAAAATATCTGTTTGGGAAGCAAGAGAATCATTTGATCAACATGTTTCTCTACATGTATTCAGAATAAAAAGAATGGCTATCTTTTCGCTCTAGATGCTTTGACCATAATATAAAATACAAATTAGTCAGATATAGAATCCTAGGCTATGTCTACACTAGCCCCCTCCTTTCAAAAGGGGGATGCTAATGGGACACTTTGGCAGATGCTAATGAGGTGCTTCATGAATATGCAGTGCCTCGTTAGCATAATGCTGGCTGCGGCGATTTGAAAGCGCTGCTTTCAAATCGTGCACTGCCTGTGTAGACAGGGGCCTTTTGAAAGGACGCCCCCAGCCTTTGAAAGCCCTTTATTCTTATTTGGTTTTAGGAAGAAGGAGCTTCAAAGTCTGGGGGTTCCTTTCGAAAGGCCCCATCTATTCAAGTGACATGCGATTCGAAAGCGGCACTTTAGAATTGCTGCAGCTGGTGTTATGCTAATGAGGCCCTGCATATGTATAGCAGGGCCTCATTAGCATCTGCCAAAGTGTCTCATTAGCATCCCCCTTTCCAAAGGCAGGGGCTAGTGTAGACATAGCCCTGGTGTAGAATCACAACCGCATGAAGGTATAAAACTCTGATCTGAGCAACTTTTGACTTCATTAAATCAAATCAACCCTTTGTCATGCAGCAACTAACATAAAACCCTAAAAATCAAATCAACCCTCTGCCTAAAACCCTTTTGCCTCTCTACTTTGCATGTACACCTGTCAGGCAACTGAAATTCAAAGAGACATCTTGAAATAACACACACCAATTTTAGTTTTATTATCTCCATTTCACCCTTAGTGCAGGGGAAGAAACCTCTCACATTAAACAAACACAAATTCCTATCATTCATTTCTTTCTTATACGGCCGATTGTTGGGGATATTTTGGTTCATCACTGTTTGTTTGGAACAATTTCCTTCTCCAAGTTCACATACCCAAGAAAACTCATATCAGATACAGCCATTCGCTTTCCCTGAGGTCTGCTTGAACAGGAATTTTTTGTCATCAAGTTCAATAAGGTGTCTGGAGAGTGATAGGTATCACAGTGATCCAGTGGTTCATCCAAGATTAGAACACAGGGTTCCAGAGCTTATTGGCAAATGGAGTTTTGGTTCCATAGGAAATTCCAACTTTTTGAAAGTTGACTTTGTTCCAACTCAGAATGTGAGGTCAAAATTTACTGTGAAACAACATTTCTAAAACATGACATTTAGGACTCAAAATAGTGACTGCATTGAAAATAAAATGTTTGTTTCAATATGGAACTTTTTTTTTTACTTTAATGTTATTATCTAATATGACATTGAATGCTTCTCCCTTATTAAAATTACCTGGAAAATTCTGATGTTATAGACACAATTGTGGAAAAGGCCTCTCTTATTCAGGCCCTGCTTGGTTCAGTCTCACCTCTTTCCCCCAAGGGCTGGGGTTCATAACAGGTTCATGTGGTAGAGAGCCCAGCCGCTCCTTCTAGGACTCTTTCTGACCTTCAGATGGTATACATTACTCTCAACTTGTGCTCTCTTTCTCTGTCTCTCCTGCACTTCTTCCATAATCCTCCCCCTCACCTTCCCCCTGTGGAGTTTTTTTAAAAGCCTTCCTCAAGCCAGCCGTGGAGTCAACTGGCCCCAATTTGCCTCAGGCAGCTCCCTCCCAGCTGCTACTTATTGCCCTGCTGCCTCCTGCTTCTATTTAGCAGTTCTTTTCCCCCTCTTTGGACTGCCTTTTGCCAACCTCAAAGAAGCACTCTGGCCTGACCCTGCCACACAATGTTTTGTTCATGTCGATACAAAACATCTCAATATTTATCTATATAAAATTCTGATGAAATTTTTTGCATTAACAGTTTCCAGTGGAAAATTGTTCTGTCAGAAAATGAATGACAGAGAGGTAGCTGTGTTAGTCTGTATTCTAATAAAACAAACCGACAGTCACGTAGCACTTTACAGAACAACAAAATAATTTCTTAGGTGATGACAGTTTGTGGAGTAGATCTCCAGATCTGAGGAAGTGGGTCTGCCACATCAAAGCTCATCACCTTTCTGTTAGTCTTTAAAGTGCTACATGACTGCTGGTTTGTTGTTAGAAGAATGTTGACCAGCTCTACAGGGCTTTCCTGGGTCTCAACCATTTGATCAAATAACAAATCTCTCCGAAGTCTGGAAGTGGAGGGCTTCTTTATTTACTTCCACTGATATTTAGCAGAGATGAGGCTCCGGTGTTTTTCTAGTCTTGCTTTTACCACCTAACAAAAGGAAGATAAAGTCACAATTCTTCCTTGTTCTTAGATGTTTTTTCTTGTTCTGCAGGCTGTCAGGGAGGAAAGTCAAGCTCCTGAGGGCTGTCTCTCCTCCAGCTGCCTCTCGCATGACCTGGGCTGTGGGGGGACAGGCTATTGGGGCTGCCCCCCTTCTCCAGCCGCCTTCCTCCAGTAGCCCCCTCCTGGCTTGCAGCCTGTCTGGGTGGGGTGAGGTTCTTGGGGCTACCCCTAGACTCCAGTGCCTCCTCCCATGCCCTGCAGGCTGTCTGGGGGTTGTCCCACCTTCTGGCACCCTTCTGTAGCCTGTAGGCACTCCATGAGGAGGGCAGGCTCTGGGTTTGGGCCAGGCGAGATGGTGGAGCCCCAGCTCTTTTGGCTACGTTCTTGGTGCTGCAACTGCCACGCACCCCAGCTACGTCTACACTGGGATGCTACATCGACATAGCTTATTTCGATGTAGCGAAATTGAAATAAGCTATTTAGACGAATAGAGTCTACACATCCTCCGGGGCTGGTGCCATCGATATTCAACATTGACGTTGGACAGCACTGCATCGAAATAGGCGCTGCAGGGGAGCATCTACACACAAAAGCGGCCCAAATCGAAATAAGGGTGCCAGGAACAGCTGCAGACAGGGTCACAGGGCGGACTAGCACTTCTGGGGCAACAGCAAGCCGCTCCCTTAAAGGGCACCTCCCAGACACACTCAGCCTGCACAGCACGCAGTCTGCAGAGCCACAAGCATGCACACCCCTTGAAGCACTATGGGCCCCCAGCAAGAGCAGCAGCAGCAGCAGCAGCAGCAGCAGCCAGAGGCCCACACACCCACCCCTGGAGGACCAGTGGCTGCCCTGCTCAGTGCCATGCAGGAGGCAGCTGACCATCTTTTATTTGAGGAAGATGAGCTGCCCCCAGGGGATGAGGAAGCAGCCCCAGACCTTGCTGCCCTCCCAGCCCCCCTCGCCCCCCACCACTCATGCCGCTGGATGTGGAGATACCCCACGAGCACAGACTGGTGGGAGCGGCTGGTACTCGGCGAGTGGGACAACGACCACTGGCTCCGGAACTTCTGAATGAGCAGGCAGACATTCCTGGAGCTCTGCCAGTGGCTCACCCCTGTCTTACGGCACCAGGACACCCCTATGCGACGTGCCCTCACGGTAGAGAAACGGGTCGGCATCGCTGTCTGGAAGCTGGCCACTCCAGATAGCTACCGATCCGTAGGGCAGCAGTTCGGCGTGGGCAAGGCCACCGTCGGGGCTGTCGTCATGGAGGTAAGAGGACCCAGGGGGAGGGGAAAACCCTGGGGGGAGGGCCAGACACACCCTGCACACCCCTCACTGGTGCTCTCTCATGTCCTTCCCCTGCAGGTTGTCCGCGCAATCAATGCCCTGCTCCTCCACAGGCTCGTGCGGCTTGGGGACCCGGATGTGCCATTGCGGGGTTTGCCACCCTGAGCTTCCCAAATTGCTTTGGGGCTCTAGATGGGACCCATATCCCCATCCGTGCCCCAGAGCACAGTGGAGGATGCTTCCTGAATAGGAAGAGATACCATTCCGTGGTCCTCCAGGCCTTGGTGGACAGCCGGGGCTGCCTCTTGGACATTTATGTTGGCTGGCCTGGCAGGACCCACAACGCCCGGGTGTTCAGAAATATGGACCTGTGCTGCCGGCTGGAGGCAGGGACCTACATCCCCCAGTGGGAGATCCCTGTGGGGGACACCACTATGCCCCTCTGCCTCGTCACAGATGTGGCGTACCCCCTCCGGCCCTGGCTCATGCACCCCTACACGGGCCATGTCACAGCCAGCCAGGAATGATTCAACACGCAGTTGAACCATGCGCGCCAGGTGGTCGAGCGCACTTTCAGCTGCCTCAAAGGGTGCTGGAGGTGTCTCCTCACCCGCCTGGATGCAGGGCTCACCAACATCCCCCAGGTAGTGGGCGCGTGCAGTGCACTCCAGAACCTGGTGGAGAGCAAGGGAGAGACCTTCTTCCAGGGCTAGGCTGCGGAGGCTGGCAGGGCCAACGTCCAGCCACCCACTGCCTCCAGTCACCACGTCGACCCTGAGGGGATCCGGGTCCAGGAGGCCCTGCAGGCCCATTTTGAGCAGGCTGCAGGGTGAACGCTGGCAGGGCCAGCTGCGGGTGAGCCACCCACTGCACCCCCCCATCCTCCACAACACTCCCTGCCCCCACACCCACACCACAGAGAACCCGAGAGCACACACACCGCCACACTTCTGTGCAATAAATGGATTTTTTTTAAACAAAACTGTGCAAACTGTATTAATTAATAAAAGAAGTGGGGAACTATGTACATGGGGGGCAGGTACTAAACAGGGGTAGAAGAGAAACTATTTACAAGGATGGGGGGAATATGTCCAAAAGTGGGGGCCTTGGGGGGGCAACATCCTCGGCCACGCACCCCCATTGTCCTGCACCTGGTCGGGGGGGTGCGACCCACATCTTGGCCGGAGGCCCTGTTGAGGCTGCATGGGGGCCGGGAGAACTGGCAGACAGGGCCGGGCAGTGTCCAGAGGCCCATGGTCCCCCTCGGTGGCAGGACCCAGGACGGCGGATGGTGGAGGGAAGGCAGGCGGAGCGACGGGGGGGCCAAGTGCCACACGATGTCCTCGATGGTGCACATGAAGGCCCCCCAAGCCTCCTGGTGCCAGGCCAGTGCTTGCTCCTGGAGGTCGAGCTGCCACTCCTCCACCTGTAGGCGCCACCTGGACACCTCCAGCTGATGCTGGAGGGTGGTGAGCAGCTGGGGGTCCGTGGATGCCGGCGGATGGCTCCGCCACTGTCAGGCTCGTCCTGGGGCTGGTCCGTGCTCCGCCGAGGGGCTGGCCTGCTGGGATGGCCCTGGTGGGCTGTCTGGGACCACTGATGCCGCACCGGTGCTCTCCGGGCCCTCCAATGGTGCAGCTGCGGAACAGAGGGGGGAAGAAGAGTGGAGACAGCCGTTAGTCTGGGCCCTGACCCATGGCCCTTGTCCCCCCACCCCTCTGCTGCTGGTTCCCCATCCCCGTCCCCCAGAGATGCTGCTGATGATGATGGGTGTCCAACCCCCCCCACCACGGGGGACCCAAGGTTCCACTCCACCCATCCCCAGGGATGGGGCATGGCGCTGTCCTGCTGGGGGACAGGGGCTAATGGGCTTTTCTGAGGGACATGCCACTGCTGTCCTCGGGGCCATGGTCATCTGGGTGTGTGGAGGGCCCTGGTCATGTCTCTTGTCCCTGCCCCTTAACCCCGGGGGTGTGCACCGCAGGGGTACATACCTGACGGTTCGCTCCCACGGCCGGCGGACACCCATCGGTCAGACGCCCTGCTGAAGCTGCGGGAGGGGAGGGTGATTTGGAGCCCTCCATCACTGGAGGACTCCTCCTCCTCCTCCAGTGTCCCAGGGGTGGGCTCCTGGGGGGGTCCTGGGGTGTAGGGCTGGCCTCGGGGGCAGACTCCGTCTCCGGGGCCTGCTGGGGCTCATCGCCCGACGTGTCAAGGGTGGCCCGGGGGGATGAGGTGTACCGTGGGGTCCAGGATGGCCCTGAGCTCCCTGTAAAAGGGGCAAGCGGTGGGGGCGGCCTCAGATCTTCTGACCATGTCCCGGGCCCGGGCGTAACCCTGCCACAGCTCCTTTACCTTACTCCTGACATGGTCAGGAGTGCAGGCAGGGTGACCCCGGGCAGCCAGGCCCTCGGCCAGCTGAGTGAATGCATCCGTGTTCCACCTCTTGCTCCCCATTACCTGGAACATCTCCTCCTCGCCCCAGAGCCCCAGCAGGTCCCGGATCTCAGCCTCCGTCCAGGAGGGGCCCTGCTGCCTCTTCCCCTGCTGGCTGGCAGTCTGGGAGCCCTGGGTCCCCTTGAGAGGGTGCCCTGTGGGCGCTTGGAGGGCTGACTAGATGCCATGGGTGCTGGGTGTTGGGCTGGGCCTGGTGAGGACGTGCAGGCTGGGCACATGGCAGAGCTGCTGCCTGCATGCACTCTCAGTTTCCTGCACAGGAACTCAGAGGCCGGGGAGCTTTAAGGGGCTGCTGCACGCGGCGACCATAGAGCTCAGGGGCTGGAGAGAGTGTCTCTCAACCCCTCAGCTGGGGGCCGCCATGGAGGACCCCGCTATTTCGATGTTGCGGGACGTGGATCGTCTACACATGCCCTACTTCGACATTCGACGTCGAAGTAGGGCACTATTCCCATCTCCTGATGAGGACAGCGACTTTGATGTCTCGCCACCTTACGTCGATTTCAACTTCGAAATAGCGCTCGGCACGTGTAGAAGCGGCGGGAGATATTTTGAAGTTGGCACGGCTATTTCAAAATAGCCGGCTAGTGTAGACGCGGCTCCCAAGTGTCAGAGGGTCAGCCGAGTTAGTCTGTGTCTTCAAAAACAACAAGAAGTCTTGTGGCACCTTACAGACTAACAGATATGATATTTTGGATCATAAGCTTTCGAGGGCAAAAACCCACTTCTTTAGATGCATGAGTGAGGGGTTCCAGAGGAGGGTTTAAATATTTGGGCTTATGAAAAGGAGGGAGTCCCAGTCAAGAGGAGGGCCAGAGTTGATAAGGTCAGTTCAGTTATGGAGGATCTGGCCCATTATCAGCAGTTAATGTGAAGTTGTGAATATCAGGAGAGGAGAAATCAGGTCCATTCAGTCAGGGAGGATGTGGCCCATTATCAGAGGCTAAGTGGTCACTCTCAGAATCTCCTCTCTGTGCCCCTCCCTTTCTTCTCCCTCCTCCCTTTCCCGCCTACCATTCTATGTTCTGAAAGATAGCTTCATTCCCAGTACTTCCCATTTTACAGGCACAACCAAGCCCTGACCTTGCTTTAAATTAGGCTCAGAGGCAATTGCATACAAAATGTGGTGATTCTGGCTCTTGCAGTTCAGGTGTAGTTCTTGAACCAAAGGACTCACAGAAACATAGATAGCATAGATAGATATGTATGTATGTATGTATAAAGAGAGAGGGAGAATCTTTTATACCAATGGCACCATTTACTATTAGGATTTAAAATAATAGAATATTTTGAAATAGCAAAAAGATAAACTAAACTGAGACAGAAGAATCGGTTCTGAAGGAACCTTGGAAATTTCTTGTTGCATGGCAAGATTGTCAACTTTGGTCGAATACTGGGAACTCCATCATGGAATAATCTTCAGAATAAAAAAAAAACAAGATCATAATATGTAGTGAGAAAGCAGCAGAAACCTATTAGGCAGGACTAATAAAGATCAAATATAGAAGAGAATACCTATAGTTTATTGAGGTTACTTGGTAACAAAGTGTCTCTTTTGGAGCGGCCTTGGGACTTTTACTGGAGACACAGAGTGGTGTCCACCTGTCTGAAAATTTGTAGTTCCACTCAAAAACAGAATATAAAAATGGCAAAATGTCTACCAGTTGTATCCATTTCCCCATTCTTAGAATAACATGTTATAGAGCTGAACAAGAGTGTTGCATTTGCTATTTGCTTTCCAAATTATCACCTGAATATATTTCGTGCAATTTCTGTTCTCATTGCGAACTTTGTCATGAGGCAGAATAATTACGGAACTTAGAGTTTAATATATATTGCCCTTATATTGTGTCATTCTTGTTATACAGTTGAGATTGTAAGGAAAGTATGAAATAGTACACTATCAATCCATTCGCATGACAACAACTGTAATGAGAACATACAGTGGTCTGATATTATTTCATTTTCATGACATTCTGAGAACTGTAATTTTTGGTCCTCAACAAATGCCTTACTTCTGATTAAACTGAGATCACAAGTTATGTTTAAAAACAAATGTAGACTCTATATTCTATAATACTAATACACACGCGGATCTGGTCTCCAACATGAAGAAAAGCTACTGGAATACCCTTGTTTTTCCCAGCAGCTTTTTGTGTGTGCTTTTAAACAGTGCGTGTTGCAATACCTGTCATAACAAGTGTGGGCCATTTGTCAGTGGATGTGGGTGAAGAATCAATCAGACTAAATATTCTGGCTTTATTGCTCCCCAGTCATTTTTTCTTAATAATGAGATGGTCTGAAATTTGTGAGGCAGAAAAACAGAAAATCCAGCCTCATTCTGCTTTGTGACAAAAACAAAGACCAACCTTCAGAAATGTATTAATAATATCTGAATCTCAGTATTTCTGATTGCCTCCTAAATCATCCCCAAAAGACCTAAAAACTCAAAAGTAACCTTTCTGCTGTCTATTTGTCTTTATTCTGAAACTTATGGAGAACTAGAACTGAATGGCTCACATTCTGTCTTTTTTTTCCTCAGCCGCCACAACTGGCACCTTTATTTGCCTCTATATTAAAATTAATTTAACAAGACAGATAGCACTCACACATACAAAGTCAAACCCATTAAGGTGCTAACATTCTGTTTGCAAGGATTTCCTGTGTCAGCAGACAGGACTACATAGCAAGAAAACTAATTAACAATAAAACATTATCAGAAGCAGTATAACAAGACTTCCATGAATTGTACTTTATAAATATTCAAATTTTGGGTTTTTGTGCTATGTACTGAATAATTCCGTGTATGATGAAGTTTGTTTTGTGGCTGGTCTCATTTTAGCCCTCTCATAAATCTCATACTTTAGCTTCTTTTTTCGTGTGCTCCAGAGGAAGAAGCATGAATTCTGATCATCATTAAATCGCATTTTTTCTCTTTTTTATTACATTTTATGTGGTCTTTCCAGAAGGATATATAAAAATAATGAAATTTTAGTTTGAGGGATATTTTTGCCCTTTACAATAATGTAATCAGTAAAACGTGTGGAAACTCCCAAGCAGCTACTTGAGTGGTAAAAAGGCAATACATAACACTTAAAGATAGTATTTTTAGAAACCTGCTCTAGTAACCAAATAATTCAATATTTAATTATTTTACCCAGGGGTCTTAAGTCAGACATGAATGAGTCTAAGTAAGTACCTGTTTTGCTGGGTTGAGAATTCATTTCTCATTTATTCACCAAAAGAAAGCTAAGTTCCTGGAGGCAGCTAACACAGATCACAACATTGAAGGAAATGTTTGAAATAAATAATGTACCTAGTGTCAGAGAGTACCCATTTTTGAGCAGTGAGTGGAATGTGTGAGTCTCAAGTAAGGACAAAGTAATTTGTATAAAAGCTCTGCTTCTCTACATTGTAATCATTCCCGAATGAAGGTATCTAAACTGATATAAATGCAAGTAGATGCATGACATTTTTGAGACTTACTCCATGTATTCATAATGCTAAAGATGAAATTTGCTTTTGTAGGAAAATAAATCATATTCTAACTATATAGTTTCATTGTCCATTTTAAAACTTATTTTCTGTTTCACCAGTGGGGAAAAACAATGCAAAATAGTAAGACTTGGAGTGTAATTCTACTGTGGAAAGGGATTATGAAAGTGGCATTCTGAGATTCCATATTTATTGTGTTTTCATGCCTTTCATTTTACATGGACTTACTTCATTAGTAAACAATTATTCTTTCTACCTGCCACTTATAAAATGCAGCTTGCAATCTGAAAGTGAAGCAGCGTGAGGGTCATCAATAATTCTGTCCTGATTGACATGTGTCATAGAGTTGGCAAAGGTGCTCCTGTATACCTTGAGGTGAAAAAACAAAAAAGCAGTCAATTAGCACTTTAAAGACTAACAAATAATTTAATTAGGTGAGTTTCTGTGGGACACACCCACTTCTTCAGGCCATAGCCATACCAGAACAGACTCAATATTTAATGCACAGAGAACCAAAAATAGTAATCAAGGTGGACAAATCAGAAAAAAAAATTATCAAGGTCAGCAAATCAGAGAGTACAGAGGTGGAGGGTGGGGAGTCAAGAATTAGATTAAGTCAAGTATGCAAAAGAGCCCCTATACTGACCCAGAAAATTCCCATCCCAATTCAAACCACGTGTTAATGTGTCGACTTTGAATATAAAAGAGAGTTCAGCAGCCTCTCTTTCAAGAGTGTTGTGAAAATTCCTCTTCAGTAAGATGCAAACTCTTAAGTCATTAACAGAATGGCCCACTCCATTAAAATGCTGGCTGACCGGTTTGTGGATCAGGAGTGTTTTTATGTCTGTTTTGTGCCCATTAACTCCTTGTCTAAGAGAATTGGAAATCTGTCCAATATACAAAGCATCTGGGCATTGTTGGCACATGATGACATATATGATGTTAGCTGAGGAACATGAGAATGTGCCCATGATTCTATGAATAACCTGGTTAGGTCCAGTGATGGTATCTCCAGAATAGATATGTGGACAAAGCTGGCAGCGGGCTTTGTTGCAAGGAAAAGTTCCAGGACTGGTGTTCCTGAGGTATAGACTGTGGTTGTGGGTAAAATCCTCATAAGGTTGGGAGGTTGTCCATAGGAGAGAACAGGCTTGTCACCTAGGGCCTTCTGGAGTGTGGCATCCTGATTAAGGATAGGTTGAAGGTCTTTAATAATTCAATGCAGTGGTTTGAGTTGAGGGCGGTAGGTGATGACCAGTGGTGTTCTGTTCTTGGCTTTTTTGGGCCTATCTTGGAGTAGCTGATATCTGGGTATTCGTCTGGCCCTGTCGATTTGTTTTTTTTATTTCTCCTGGTGGGTAATTCAGGTTTATGAATATTTGGTAAAGATCTTGTAGGTTTTGGTCTCTGTCAGTTGGATCAGAGCAAATGCGATTGTACCTGTTTTCTTTTCGAACTGAGTTGCACAATTCCACAGCTGCTGCTCTCCAGTTCACTCTCCTTTAGCTGCACATGTTCTTCTGTTCAAATAGGAGTACAAATGATAATATGTAACCATTGATAAATACACTAAACCCCTGTTTTGACTTGCACATAACTTTCATTAATGTGAGTTAAGCACAAGTTGAAATCCCCTCCGCAGCTCCCCATTTAAGCCCCCAACTCGCCCATTTGGGGCAAATTGAGGAGAAGCTGCACCTGGCTTACACGGTGGTGGGGAGCTGGGAACCAGGCAGCAGCCAGGAAACTGACCAGTGCACCAGTGCTGCCACCTGGTTCCTGGCTCCCAGCCACTCTGGGAGCCAGAAAGCTGACCAGTGCTCGTGCTGCAAGCCCAGAGGAGCTGTGACATTTGAACTATGCAAGGGTGGACAGGAATGCAACCCTCACATAACTCGGGTGTAAACTGTATTGTTCCTTCCACTTGTAGATCTCAGAATATACTGTGAAGGAAACTGTAGTCATTATCTCCCTTTTACAATGAGTAAACTGAGACACAAACTCACACGACTTACCCAGTGTTGCAAATTAGGTCAGTGGCAGAGTTGAGAATGGAACACGTGTCTCACAATTCAAGTTTCAATGCCTATCTCTTGGAACACTCTGTCATATCTTTGACATTAGTCAAGGTAGAAATATAGGGATCACATAACTGGTGAGTAAAGACATATTGGCTGGGTCTACACCTGCCACTTCTTCCAGAGGTGGCATGATAATGAGCTATTTGGAAGATGCTAATGAAGTGTGGATGAAAATTTTCCCTGCCTCATTAGCATATCAGCGTGTGGTTCAGAGTCCGGAAGAAGCTCTTCCTGACTCCCAAGTACATGTGCAGATATGTGGCCCATGGGGGGCCTTCCGGAAGGAAACCCTCTGCTCCGGAAGCCCTTTCTTCCTCAAAATTTTGGGGAATGGGACTTCCGGAAGGAGGGCTTCCTTCCAGAAGATTCCTGTGGGCCACACACCTGCACATGTACTTTGGAGTCAGGAGGAGCTTCTTTTGGACTCTGAACCACTTGCTGATATGCTAATGAGGCACAGAACATTTGCATCTATGCCTCATTAGCATCTTCCAGATAGCTCATTACCATGCTGCTTCCAGACGAAGCGGCATGAATAGACACAGCCATTGAGTGATGTTTTTCCTGTCAGCTTTCTATCCTTAACATTACTCTAATCCTGCTGGGGGCTTGGGGATGATATTTATGAGATAGCAGAGCTTTTCCATCTCTAATTATGTGATTCAGAAGTGAGATTCTAATCTAAAGCTGATCCAGAGCCCAGAACTCTAAGATTCTGCTGCTAAGTGATGCTGGCTCATCATTCTAAATCAATCCCTGTGCTAAATGCTGCCACTGGCTCCCCATCTTCCAACGCAAACTTCTTGTCCTCATTTTCAGAACCTCTCATAACATAGTCACTCCCTACCTATCATATGTTCACACCTTTTAACTTATAAAAAGATCAGCTCCTGTCAGAATGATGTCATTTCCAAAAGCCTGACTCTTCATTTCTTCAACAAGCATTGTTAATGTTCCCTTACCAGTGGGTAAATTTTCCAAAAGGAGTCTATAAAGTTACCTCCTTGCCCCGCCTTCAAAATCTTTCAGATCCCATTTTAAAATGCATCTCTACTAAACCCTAAATTGTGTTTTGCCAGAGAACGACTGGACTGTCCGAATGCTCTATCAGCAAAATGGCCAACTGGAAGCACAGCATACAGGTCTCCCTGGTGTCCAGTAAGAGCTCTCTGTCAACAGAGGGCCCCCAGAAAATACAGACTGACTTTCTGTCAACAGATCTCTGTTGATAGGGGCTTTATTCCTTGTGGGGAGTATGGTACAGCTGTTGACAGAAGTGCTGCATTCTTTCAACTTGCTGTCAACAGACCGCCTTGCTGCTGATTTTTTTTTCCCCAGCAAAATGGCTGTTTTGCTGACAAACCCTCTAGAGTAGACAAAGCCCAAGAGTATAAATTTTAGTCCACATTAGTATGTCACTTGTACGGATTGGCCCGTGTTGACTCTGCGTAGCATGCATTATAAAAGTGACCTAATATACTAACATAGTCCTTTGGTAACAGAGAAGGAGCAGTGCTAGTCTATACGCTATCAAAACAAAAAGCAGTCAAGGAGCACTTTAAAAACTAGCAAAATAAGAAGTGGGTCTGTCCCACGATAGCTCACCTAATGAATTATTTTGCTAGTCTTTAAAGTGCTGCTTGACTGCTTTTTGTTTTGATAACATAGTCCTGTTTGACTGTGGTCCACATGGGCCAGTTAATTCATGTCATGCTGATGCAAATTAAAATTGACACTACTCAGGTGAGGGCTAATGCACCATAGAGGCAGGCCCTTTATCTTCTCCACCTATTATGTCTTATCTTTCAGATGCTAACCTCTTGTGGCAAGGGCTGTCATTTTCTGTAGTGCATTCTACCTAGCACAAAGGAGTTCTAATCTGCTTGACCACTTGGAACTACTGCAATATAAATATTTCATAGTAATAATATCAACTCAAATTTTGTGTGTCTTGATTTTGCAGTGCAAATTATCCCCCCACACACTTTTTTTCTTCAATCAGATCCACTACTTTATTCAAAACTGCATCTGTGTTTTGTAGATTTAAATAACTGTATCCCAGGCAGAATCATTCAGCTAAAACTAAGCTGGAAGTACATATGAATAATATTAGTGTAAAAAGAATAAAGGAGGAGTGAGATTCAGGGAATACATTCATTTGCTGCCCTATTTGAGCAAAACTGTTTTCTGATAACTATAACACCATCAACGGCTTGTGATTGTTCCTCAACACACTCCTTGCATGAGGAATGGGATTTTCTCTGTGTTTTGCATGTCTTGTGGTTCCTCTCATTTCATCTCTCTTACCTTAAGTATGGAGGAAAAAAATTAGATATATATTTGTTGGAATACATTGTCCCTGAAAATTGGTATATTGATCTTAAGTGTAATTTTCCTTGTGGAGCAGCTGGAAATGGTAGAAAGGAGTGGAGGTCTCATAGGAGGAGCTCTGGGGTGGCTGGGAGTCGCAGTATGTATTCTGTTTGGTGTACTTTGAAATTTTGTGCTTTATAAAGAGAAAAATGCTTTTGAGGGATATGATCCATGGTAACAAATAATAGTTTGTCAGACAAATTTAAAAGTATCTAAAGAGAAGGAGCAGTATATGGATGTCAGGGAAATCAACTCACCAATCCAATCTATGAGATGGAATAATCTATAAAAAAGATCTGAGCATATTGTCCAATATATCATTCTAGTAACTTTTCAGAGGGCTTTAGAGTTTGGAAAAATCTCTGTACCGATACATTGCCAGTACCCTCGCCTTCTCTCTTTTTCCCTTCATCATGATACTTCACAAAGACTTTCCAGAAATCTGCAGGCAGTAGGTGTCATCTCAAATTTAGAGAAGTTGTATTTATACAGTTTATACATTTACAAATAGAACCAGAGAGATAGCCATGTTAGTCTGTTATCTATAAAAAAAAACAAACTGGTCATATAGCACTTTAAAGACTAACAAAATAATTTGTTAGGTGATGGGCTATTCTGTTAAAGACCTGAGAGTTTGTGTTCTACAGAAAAAGGACTTTGATAACTGTCTACATCTGATGAAGCGGGTCTTTGCCCATGAAAGCTTATGATTCAAAATTCTGTCAACAGCACAATAGTGTAAGTTGAGTTGTCCCATTTAAATTAATGGAGCAGCTGACAACATCTATATACCTAAATGTGTGTGTAAACTAGGGCAGCCAATTAAACACAGTTAAGTCAAGCAATTAAATTAACTTCATTTAAAAATTAATTGTGATTAATTGCAGTTTAAATCACATAGTTAAACAACAATAGAATGCAAATTTAAATTTATTGTACATTTTTGGATCTGTTTATATGTTTTCCAATATATTGATTTCAATTATAATGCAGAATCCAAAGTGCATACTGCTCACTTTATATTATTATTTTGATTATAGTACTTTTTGGAAATCAAAAATGAGTCCTTATATTTAAGTCCTAATACGGCTACCACCTTTTTTTTGTTCATTTTAATCTCTTTCTTGAATGTTTAAAAAAAAAGGCCGTGGCCACGTCTACACTAGCATATTCTTTTGAAATAGGTTTAGGAAGGAAGGCCCCGTTCAAAAGATCCCACGGAGTGCCTACACTCCTTTCGAAATTGCTCTTCCATTCCTGTATCAGGAAGAGCCCCTTCTTTCAAAATCTTCTTTCAAAAGAAGGTGTTTGTAGTCGCTCCTTGGTCTGCTCTTTTGAAAGAGCAGTCCTCCATGTTGCCAGCCAGCAGGCATGTGGAGACGCCACTGTCAGCTCAAGTGGGACTCTATGGTCAGCACGTCCAGCTACATTTAAAGACACAGAGACACAGAAATCCTGTGGCAGGAAGCTGATAGTGTGCTCGCTGCAGGGACTCCATAAGCCTCCAGCAGCATGCTCACCCGGCAACGCCAGACCCCTTTGGGGTTCCCCACTGGCTCATTGGTCAGAGCGTAGAACCCCTATGCCCCCCCAAATGTCCCCCATCGATCCACCAGAAGGAGCTCAGGAGGTCAGCCGACATTCTTCTTCAATTGTGGGGGGATGAGGAGGTGCTCCTCCATACCAGTGGCTGGTGCTGGAATGCCACAGACTTCATCCAGCTGTCAGCAGGACACACCACCCCCTTCTCTCCTTTTGTCTTCACATCACTGCTGTCTGAGGCTCAAGCACATACCTTCCAGAGCCAAGGAGCCCCCCACTGAGTGCCAAGCGGGCCAGGGCATCACAACCCCCACTACCCAGGCAGGTCCACACCTGGAGGCCACACCGCTGGTGCCATGGGGAGAAGGAGGAGGCCACCTTGTAGACCACAGCCATCCAGGAGCAGACTGCTGTGCTCTGGGGGTGGCTGGAGCTGGAAGAGGCAAACATAGGTTGGTGGCTGGAGGCCTGGGGTGAGGTCACTATGGCCCTCCAGGCCCTCACCCACACTGTTGTTAAGTGTCCAGCCCAACCACTCACCACCCTCTTGTCACCCTCTCACCATCTCCCCTCCTGTCCCCCCCACTGACTTCCCCACTGTCGCCCCTGGCACCTCTCTCACTGCCTCTGACCTTGCTGCCTTGATCCCGCCTGACCTCCTGCTAGCCACTCTGCTGAAACTGGCCCAGATGCTCATGGCCAGGGTGGGCCACACCCGCCTGGCTCCCCCCACCCTCCAGCCTCTCCTGCCAAGGCCATGGCTGCAGAACCCCCACCATGTCCCTACCTCCCTGTGGTTGCTTCCCTGCCTCAGGCCCACTGAGGACCCCAGAGCTGAGGTGATAGGGGCTTGTACAGCCAGTGAGGTTTACAACCCCGCACCCCTGCAGAGGAATGACTCCCCCCACTCCCTCCCACCTCCAGGTTCAGGTGCCCCCACCTTCTTCCACTGCATTGTACTTTGTTCCCCCCAGTCACCCTTATGTAGACCCCCCCTTGTTTGTGTAGTTGGTCAAAGACATTTTGGATATTTCGTTGTGAGTTTTAGCAAGTTTATTTACAACCACCCCCACGTCCCATGTGATAGGTGGGGGAGGGGAAAGAGGGTGGTGTTGGTAGGGGGTAGTGGTGAGGGGCACACCTGTGGTGGGCAGTGGTGGGACATGAGGAGGGTGTGATTCAGGGTGCCTGGGGGAGGGTCATTGGGGCCCCCTGGCTAAGGCCACCTTGAGGGCCTTGCTGACCGGCACCCCATTTTGGATGCCTGATGGCACGGGACATGGGCTGGCTTCTTGTAGCTGGTGATGGCCTCAGTGGCTCACCCCTGCATGAATTGTTTGTGCTTTCTCTCCACTATATTGTGGAGAGTGCAGCACACCCCCACCACTGCGAGCATATTCCAGAGGCTGACCTCCAGTCATGTAAGGAGGCACCAAAAGCACCCTTTCAAGTGACTGAAGGCCTGTTCTACCATGCTCCAGGCCCAGTTCAGGTGCTTGTTGAACTGCTTTTGGATGTGGTTGGTTTGTCCCTTGTAAGGCTATATGAGTCATGGGTACAGGGGATTGGTGGCTCTGGCCACAATGCAGGGGGGCATCATGGTGACCCTGACAGGGAGTTCTCATGGGGGAAAGTAGGGCCCCTTCTGCATCCTGCAACCAAGCCAGGGGTTGTGGAAAATCCAGGCATCGTGGGCTTGCCCAGCCCAGCCCAGCCCATGCAGACATCCATGAACCTGCCTTTGGTGTCCATGAGAGTCTGGATTACCATGGAACAATACCCTTTTCTCTTGATATATCACCCTGTGCTTTGGTCTAGGGCCCAGATGGGGATACAGGTCCCATCCAGGGTTCCGAAGCAGTTGGGGAAGCCCAAGCCAACAAATCCCTTGATGCCCCAGGCCTCCTTTCCCTTCCCCCTCCCTCCAGGCCCCCCTCCCAACCCTCTCCCCAGTCCCCTCCCGGGCCCCTGACCTGTCCCCTCCCATGGTACTTCCCCTGTCTCCTCCTGGATCCCCTCCCCTGTCCCCTCCAGGTCCCCTGCCCCCAGTCCCCGACAGTCCTCCTTGCCTGGGAGACCCCTTTCTCATCCCCTTGGTGGGTGTGTGACCTGAGCATTGCTTACCCTCAGGAGGATGGCTTTGATGGTGGTCTTGCCCACCCTGAACTGGTGGCCAGCTGAGGGGTGGCCATCCGGGGTGATAACAATCCTTTTCTCCAGGAGGAGCGTAGGCTTCATCCCCATGTCCTGGTGCAGAAGGGCAGGGGCCAGCCAATGGCATAGCTCCAGGAATGTGTCCTTCCTTTTCTGGAGGTTCTGGAGCCGTCACTCATTATCCCACTCAAGCATCACCACCTGGTCGCACCACTCAGCACTGGTGGGGTAGTGCCACAAGTGCTAGATGGCATAAGTGATGGGGCACAGATGGTGCCCCATGGCAAGGGTCTGCAGGACTAGGGAGGGAGGGGTCGGCCAACAGAGGTAGAGGATGGCAAGGATGATAGTGGCCAGTAGTCTGACCCAGTTGTCGGGGGCATCCCTACTGGGGAGCTGATAGGGATCCATGGGGGTCTCCAGGATCCTGGCTTAGCACCAGGCACAGGGTCTACAGTGCTGTGTCTTGCAGAGGAGCCCTCGACATGTGCAGGGCAGTGGTGTTTGAGAGGGTCTTTTTAAGGGAGTGGCTGGCTGCGGTGTCTAAAAGAGCTTGTCTGCCATACAACCCTGTCTGCATCGTTTTCTTGCTTGTTCTTTCCAAAGAGCACCCATTGCTATGTGGATGCTCTCTTTTGAAAGAGTGTTTTGATCTTTTGAAAAGATGGATCAGAAGATCAGTCAGCTTTTGGGTGTATGTGCACTCTTTCAAAATGCAACCTTTTGAAAGCTGCCTTCTGGAAAATCGCATTTCGAAAGGACGTTAAAGTGTAGATGCAGCCTATACGTATATATGGCTAATGTCAACATTTTAATGTTGTACTTCTGATGGATGGCAAAATAACACTTACCAAGATGCAGCCCACATTTTGCTATTTCTGCTTCCTTGATTTTCATTTCCAGGGTACTGTGACATTGATCATAATATTTCAAGTATCATTGAAGATGTATGTCATCTCTGAAGGAATATGATTTTAAAGGGGAAAATAGCTTTCAAATTTTGCAGCAACTAGTGTTGTTTGGCTTATTTCAGGAACTGGGACTAACTACGATTCCATTTGAAAAGAAGACCAATTTTTCTGTGTTTAAAATAAAAGAATTACTTTATGCCAATATTTAACTTTCATTCAAAGCTTATTTTTTTCCTATTTAAGCACATATGAATATGAAATTTAGACTATTCCCACTGAATCAAGCATACAATAGGCTTTCTGATTTGTATTCATAAAAATCATAAAGAAGCATTCTTGGTGTGATTGTACTTGCATGTAAATGTAACAATGAACAGAAAATATACAGGCTTACGAACATACATGATATGCACATGCAGCTGAAAGAGCTGATGGCAGTTGCTGTATGAAAAAATTGCAGAACTGTGTCATGATGCTGAATGTGTTATCATAGATGTTGTCAGTAGGAGACCCTTCCCCACCTCTGTATTTTTCTTTTAAGCAAAAAAAGTAGAATGTAATTTTTATTCAGAAAAAAAATTAAACAAAAATTAATTAAAAGGGTTTAACTGTGTTAGTAAAACAATATGAAACACCTCAAAAAGATTTCTGACTTGAAATTTTCAGTGTTACATCCTTACATTCTCTTCTGATTCTTTCTTTCTGGACGTGGCTATCCTAGCCCCCTCCTTTCAAAAGGGGGATGATAATGAGCTATTTCGGCGGATGCTAATGACGCACTGCCATGCATATGCAGAACCTCGCTAGCATAATGGCGGCCACATGTGTTTTGAAAGTGCCGCTTTCCAAATGCACACTGCCGGTATAGACAGAGGCCTTTCGAAAGGACCTCTGGACTTCCAAAGCCCCTTCTTCCCATTTGGTTTTGGGAAAGAAGGGGCTTTCAAAATCCAGGGGGTCCTTTTGAAAGGCACCTGTCTACACCAGTGACATGCGTTTCGAAAGCGGCACTTTTGAAATGCGTGCAGCTGCCATTATGCTAATGAGGTTCTATATATGCATGGAACCACCTCATTAGCACCTGACAAAGTAGTTCATTAGCATCCTCCTTTTGAAAGTGGGGGCTAGTGTAGCCATGGCCTCTTTCTTTCTTTAACTGTCTGGCTGTGGTCACACTTGGCCCAACCTTCGAAATGGCCATGCTAATGGCCAAATCAAAGAATACTGATGAGGCTCTGAACTGAATATTCAGCACCTCATTAGTATTTGCACACTTCCGGCTGCGGCTCTATTCAGCACCTCATTCGTAATCTTCGAAATGCCCATACAAATTCTGGCCAAGTGTGTCGAAGTTTGGCCAAGTGTGCCACAGCCTAAGTTTTTAAATTAAAAGCTGAGGGTTAGAAATTTTGGTTAAGTTTTTGTGACATTTTTCATCAACATTTGTGCTGAAATCATTCTCAAAATGCTGATTGAATTTTTTTCCATTATTCAAAACTAATAAGCAAATAATTCTGATTTTTTACAGAAATATCAGGATTTTTTTAAAAAAAGCCTTTTTGAAAGGTGTATAATGGAAGCAACTTTGAAATTTAGAAATTTTAGTTAGTTTTTAATTTTTACCAGCTCTAATTCAGTAAGACTGTTTGGGTGCTTCTACACATGCCTCTTCCTTTGGATGCTAATGCTAATGCTAATTAGGCATGGATGTAAATTTCCCATGCCTCATTAGCATATGGCCACGTGATTCAGAGTCCAAACTCTTCTGGACCCAAAATAGTCATGTAGATGAGTGGCCCATAGAGATCTCCCTTAAAATAACCTCCTTCCAGAAGCTCCCTCTTACTCAAAATGTACATCTGTGCCTCGTTAGCACTTTCTGGGCTGCTTATTACCGTTCCCCTTCTGGAGGACGAGACATGTATCAAAACAGCCTTTGTGTGCTTCAGGTTGGTCACATGATTAAAAGCCTAGCTGACTCAGGGAGTGAGGCACCTGATTTCTTAAAAAGTGCTCTGAACCATCCCTAAAGCTTTTGGGCTACCTGTATGTCATATATGGAATACATTGTAATGTGGCATTTATTCAAATATATCAATTTTAATTGATACAAGGTTCTTTGCTTTTTTAAGGTAATGAATCTATAAAGTGTGCAGAAACAATGCGAATGTTTGTATTTTCAATTAAAGTCACTGTAATGGAATAAGTCAGGTCAAGATCTTTCAGTCTCTGACCTTTACTGTGAAAAACTGCCATTTGTGAAACTCCCCAGTGGGAGTTTTTTCCTGGCTAAAAACTGTATGATTTCCTCTTGATATAACAAATGTGTGTGTTAAGACTACACAGTTGTAACAGACTATCCACTGTCATATTTCTATGGGGAGAAATACATTTTGACTAACATAAACGCTAACCTGAGCAATTATGAGCTATTACTTGTGGGAGAGGAGCCTGGATAACTCAGATGACTTTTGGAGCATAAGCTTTCGTGGGCAAAGACTCACTTCGTCAGATGCATGAGTTGACGGAGGTGGGGTTCAGAGGAGGATTTAAAGAGGGATTCTCAGTAAAGGGGAGAGCCAGAGCCCACAAGGTCTATTCAGTCAAGGTGCATGTGGCCCATTACCAGCAGTTAAAGTGGAGTTATGAACATCAAGGCTATGTCTACACTAGCCCTCAACTTTCGAAAGGGGGATGCTAATAAGACACTTTGGGATATGCTAATGAGGTGCTGCAATGAATATGCAGCACCTCATTAGCATAATGGCTGCCGCGGCACTCTGAAAGTGCCGCTTTCGATTGCGTTCGCTCATCCACATGGGGTCCTTTTTGAAAGGACACCATACACGTTGAAATCTCCTTATTCCTATTATAAGCCATTCTGAGGTTTCTTTGTATTATGATATGCTGGAATAACACAGATTTTATGTGGCAGATTACATTGATCAAAGTGTTCACTGTTTGTATGCTTTTTGTAAGGGGATTTTAATATAAGATTCCCAGTCTTGATATTTTATATTCACTATTTTTGTAACATTTCTTTACACGTCTGTTGATTAACAGCGACCAAGATTTGTAGGAAGTAGGAAAATATTATTACATGGATTTCATTTTTCATAGTGACTTTTTTTTAATCAAATATATGGTTTTGTCTAGAAAAGTTCATGGTAAAAAGTGCACTACAGCACTGTACTGTCAGGGAATATCCACACTGCAAACTATGCTGGGGCTCTGACTCAGGTTTGAATACACCCCTTCTGTACACACAGGCCGTGTCTACACAAGCAAGCTCTTTTGACAGATTTTTTGAAAGAAGGGGGCTCTTTTGAAAGATCCCATAGAGCAGCTACACATAAAAAGTGTTCTTTCAAAAGTAAATCAAAAGAATGTGGTGCTCCTTTCGAAAGTGCTCTTACACTCCTGTTTCAGGAAGAATACCTTCTTTCAAAAGCTTCTTTCAAAAGAAAGCATGTGTAGATGCTCTGTGGGGCCCTTCTTTCAAAAGAGGAGTCCTCATGTCACTGGATTTTTCAACCTCTGGCCCATTGTTTTGAAAGAGCAGGGATTGCATGGATGCTCTCTGTCAAATGAGTGGATCGATCTTTTGATACACATTTTTTGCATGTGGACGTGATCTTTCAAAGGGAGTTTTTAGGAAGCTGTCTTCTGGAAGAACTTCTTTTGAGGGATCTCTGCAGTGTAGACATAGCCACAGAGATCAATATGAGTTAGATTAGCAAGCACTCAGGATTAAGATCCTAGGACCCTTTTGGGGGAGAGAGGCTATCAAAGCCCAAGTCCCAGTGTGACTTGAATCCAAGCACTGTCATATGGCAGTGTGGTTATAGCTCCTGCTTCAGATCTTCATCAGAGGGTCTGCATAGTGCAGTCTGTGTGAATTAGCATGGCTGTCACTCCCAGGATCCCAGGTTTACCATACAGTATGGATACTCAAGGATAGGATTGGAAACACCATGGCTGTGTCCACACTAGCATTCATCTTTTGAAAGAAGCATGCAAATGAGGGAAATTGAAAATGCAATGAGAGCATCTTTCAAAAGAAGAAAAGCAGTGTAGACTCAGCTCTTTTGAAAGTAATCCCCATCTTTGAAAAACCCTTCTTCCTAATTTTTTAGAAAGAAGGTTTCTTTCAAAGATGTGGATTACTTTCAAAAGATCCTCATCTACACTGCTATTTTTCTTTCAAAATAAGCTCTTTTGAGAGAAAATTATGCAAATGAGGTGCCAGATATGTAAATCTGTGCCTCATTTGCATGCCTCTTTTGAAAGAGGAATGCTAGTGTAGACACAGCCCAAGTCTATAAACTCAGACCCCAGCCCAGGTTTACAATACAATGTTGACATACCCCAACGTTCTGTCTCAATTATGTATACAAAAGTAAGTCAGTGCAAGCAAGGGAATGTTTAGTGCATGGAAGCAGGATTTACACAGATGACTAATGAGTGGGCCACTAGTAAGATGCAGATTACCATGAACTAACTGTTTGACTAAACAAGTCCTAAATAAATTTGTGTATATGCATCTGGGGAGAGACAACTGGTTATAGATTTTGAATGGGCACAGAGTTTATAGTCAGTGTTCCCTGGAAGCCATGTGTGTATGCAGCCACTTAGGAGAGATTCAGCTGCCCCCCATCTGATTAACAGAGTGCCTGCTGATGGGTTCTTTTGTTTCCTCTGATGGTGCATTTTCACATATGCCTTGGTGCACATAAAAATTTTATTCTACACATGGATGGAAAAGATTGGAAGGAACATTGTTTATGGCTGTATGCAATAGCTTGAATAAAACATGCAATTGGCTTTTTTGTCTAATTTTCTTCCCGTAAAGATTACAAAGCCAAATTTGTGGACTATCTTACAAGGGAAGAAAGAGAATTACTGTAAAGAGGTTGGGAACAATCACTCTACTCCTAGTTTCATCTGTCGTGCCTGGCTGTTAAGACTCTATCCATTGTTATTGATTAAAATAGTAGAAGATCTGAAATTCAAAGTCCACCAAAATTAACAATCCGTTCATTGATCTTCAGGGTGTGCTTCTTCATCTATTGAAGTTAGTAGTTTACCTGTTGATTTCTATGAAAGCAAGATAAGCTCACGCTAAATAATTTTCAGGCTTCTTGTAAAGACAGCAGTAGTGGAATAGGACAAAAATAATATGTTTCTTAATAGGGGAGGTCATACTATATGATCACACTTTTCTCTTCTGGTATGGAATCTCTGAATCTATGAATACTGCAGGTTATTTTCCTTTTTTCATATTACTGGCAATTTTTTAAACCTTTTGTAGAATGCCATGCATTACAGTTGTATATACATGGACTTCCAAGCAGACAAAAATAGAAAACATTTTGAGTCATCAATTCTTTAAAAAGCCATTTGTTTCAGTCTGCTCCAAGTACAGAACACAGAATAAGCATTTGCTTCTTTTTGGTCAGCAAAAACTACCGCAAGCAATATTTATGTGGGGTTTTTTTTCTGGTATTTCAGTTCATGTTGCTTTTCTTAAATTTTCTGTGTATAATTTCAATAATATGACATTGTCTCTGATAGAAAATAGAAAAGCAATCTTTCATTTACTCTTTCTCTCGTCACACAGAAACAATTGCTTCTTCAGTTTGCATAGCTCAATTTTGTACTTCCACTGAAATTCAAGTCTTATAAGGAACAAATTATAATTAGATAAAATCATAAATGTGAATATATTTGCAAGTAATTTGCATCCCTCTAAGGCTATGTCTAGATTGTCAAGAACTTTCAGCAAAAGATATGCAAATAGCACAATGCTTTTGTGTATCTTTTGCTGACAGTTCTGTCAGGAGAGGCTTTTCTGACATTTGGCCCATCCACATGGGGCCAAATATTGGAAGAAAAGGTCTCTGTCAAGACATCCCTTCTTCCTTGTGGAACAAGGTATACAGGGGTGTTGACAGAGTTTCCTGACTGGCAGCTCTCTTCCAAGAGATCTTCAGTCTGAACACGCACTTTGTCTACAAAACTTCTGTCAGAAGTTTTGTTGACAGAAGTTTTGTCGGTAGCAGCCTGCAGTCCAGACATAGACATGTGGGTTGTGTCTACACTTGTCCAAAATTTCTAAAGGGCCATGCTAATGGCCAAATCAGAGAATACTAATGAGGTGCTGAACTGAATAGCATGCTGCTGGCTGCAGCACTTTGAAAGTGCCATCTTTTAATTGCGCGTGGCTCAGCTACATGGGGCCCTTTCTGAAAGGACCCCGCAAACTTTGAAATCCCCTCTACACACAAAAGCAGATCAAAAGAGCAATCTGTTCTGTCAACAGAGCAGCCAGACTGCCCGGCCCTATCTCAACAGAATGGCTGACCAGAAGCTCTGCATACAGGGCTGCCAAGGGAACCAGAAGCCCTCTCTGTTGACAGAAGTGTCTGCATGGGTGCTTTGTCAAAAAAAAACCACTGTCGACAGAGGTGTTATGCCTGATCAGGAACAGGGATAACGCTGTCAACTGTGCAGCTGAGTTTTGTCAACGAGAAGTTGACAGACACTTATACTTGACAGAGCACTTTAATCATGTAGATGCTTGGCGAGTTTTGTCAACAAAAGCCCAGTTTTGTCGACAGAAGCTGCCTATATAGATGCAGCCACTAAGAAGGAGAAAATTAAACAAAACACGTGATATGCTCAGTTAACAGATGTGTCCTGGTGTTGTGTTGACGTAATGAAGCCTCAGCTCATACCTGGGGGTTTTAATCATTAAGAGCCAGAAAACAGCAGAAAAGCCACTGCAAGTCAACAGGGTTTAGCATAACTTTAAAATTAAACATGTTTAAATACTGCTCTACAGAGCGGTCAACTGAAACATATACTATATAAAGTAGATTCTCTATATCCTTGGGAGAACCATGAGAATCATAATAACTTATAAATCCAACAAAATTAGCTTTGATTTGATAAATGTAGTGGCATGGACTATGCTTCTCTCTAGATCCTCCAATTTCCCTATCCACCTCAAATACATGCAAAACAAACAATAGGGGCTTCTGTGGCATGGAAGTGGTATTTGAGGGAGTTATTTACATTGGCTGAAGTCCCTTTCCTCAAAAAAAATTGGGCAGTATCAATATATTTCCTTCATTTTCATGCTGGGCATGTTTAAAAATACAGACACGATTTGGCCTTTAGTTACCTAAATCAAGATAGCATGATGATTCTAGCAAAATAATCATATCCAGTTCTTTAATTCTTCTGTTTACATGTCAAAACTGAAAAACATGGGTAAAATAAACTATGCAGGAATAAAAGCAGGTTTTCCACCTCTCTCTTTCTTTACCTGAAATGAACATTTTTTATTTAACTAGATTCAATTAGCTGAGCTTTCAAGTGTGCATGAATCTTTGTGGAGACCATTTCAACCAAAGTGTACTTGCAAATCTCCACATATATAAACCTATATTATACATAGCAGTGGCTAGGTAAATGAAGGCAATGTCAGTATTGCGTGCCTTGAATCTCCTCATGGTGCCACCTTTCTTTTTTCTTTCTTTCTTTCAAATTCTCCTTTGTCATTGCAACAAGCATCATCTGTACTCAAGGTCATACTCAGGACATGACTGACATTTCAAGGCCCAAAGGCAAGACTTTGGACATTTTTTTTCTAGTATTTTGCTGTGGCTGTCCATTAATAGATGTGTTGATAATTGTTAGCCTACTTCTGGGACTGTTTCAGGGTCAGTCTGCTGCATGATTGCCAAGGCCATATTGTGCTTCTGGATACCATCTTCTTTTAACTCACCTTGAATTTTAGCGATACGTACATTACTTGACAATCGGGGCTACACATATTCTCATTAGGAGCCAAATAAATTTTTTTTTGTAATGATGTCACTTCAAATATCTATTTACACTATAGTCTTTCATTTGAACACAGCTGTACAACAATCTACTGTACATCACTATAATCAGCATAAAATTGCTAGACAGCTGATTGTACTGGGTCCAAGCTGTTCCCCACTCTGACACTCCAAGTTCAGAAGGTGGGGGTCTACATGAGACCTTAAAAATACCTTGCCTGTATAGGCTTCTGCTTAAAAGCTTTCCAAAGTCACAGATTTCCTAAACCCTGGGAGGTAACTGCCACCACCCAAGTGAGAAGAAAAAAAAAAAAAAACTCTTCTGGGTTTCTGTAGTGTAGTGCTTATCACGTTTGCCTCACCCACAAAGGCTACGTCTACACGTGCACCCTACATCGAAGTAGCTTATTTCGATGTTGCGACATCGAAATAGGCTATTTCGATGAATAACGTCTACACGTCCTCCAGGGCCGGCAACGTCGATGTTCAGCTTCGACGTTGCGCAGCCCAACATCGAAATAGGCGCAGCGAGGGAACGTCTACACGTCAAAGTACAACACATCGAAATAGGGATGCCAGGCACAGCTGCAGACAGGGTCAACGGGCGGACTAGCGCTTCCGGGGCAACAGCTAGCCGCTCCCTTAAAGGGCCCCTCCCACATACACTCAGCCTGCACAGCACGCGGTCTGACGAGCCATATAGGCACACAGACCCCGAGCGCCGCAGTCATGGAGCCCCAGCAGCAGCAGCAGCAGCAGCAGCTAGAGGTCCACCCAGCCCTCCCGGCAGGAACAGGGCTTGCCCTGGCTCTTGTCATGTTGGGGGCAGCTGAGCACCTTCTTGCCCCAGGGGAGGACATGCCCCCAGGGCAGCAGGGCTCAGCCCCTACCCTTGCAGCACCCCGCTCCACCCCCCGCCTCACACGCCGGCGGCTGTGGGGCTACCCCACCAGCACCGACTGGTGGGAGCGGCTGGTGCTTGGGGAGTGGGACGACGAGCACTGGGTCCGCCACTTCAGGATGACCCGACAGACATTCCTGGAGCTGTGCCAGTGGCTCAGCCCCACACTCAGGCACCGGGACACTGCCATGCGGCGTGCCCTCCCTGTGGAGAAACGGGTCGGCATCGCTGTCTGGAAGCTGGCCACTCCGGACAGCAACCGATCCATGGGGCAGCAGTTTGGCGTCGGAAAGGCCACCGTCGGGGCTGTCTTCATGGAGGTAAGAGAACCCACAGGGGGAGGCCAGGGCAGGCCAGGGGGGCCAGGGCAGAGCAGGGGGGCCAGGGCAGGGCAGGGCAGGGCAGGGCAGGGTAGGGGAGCCAGGGCAGGGCAGTGCAGGGCAGGGAAGGGCAGGGGGGCCAGGGCAGGGCAGGGCAGGGCAGGGGAGCCAGGGCAGGGCTGGGCAGGGCAGAGCAGGGCAGGGGGGCCAGGGCAGGGGAGCCAGGGCAGGGGGGACAGGGCAGGGCAGGGCAGGGGGGCCAGGGCAGAGCAGGGCAGGGCAGGGGAGCCAGGGCAGGGCAGGCCAGGGGGGCCAGGGCAGGGCAGAGCAGGGCAGGGGGGCCAGGGCAGGGCAGGGGAGGGTAGGGGGGCCAGGGCAGGGCAGAGCAGGGCAGGGGGGCCAGGGCAGGGCAGGGGAGGGTAGGGGAGCCAGGGAAGGGCAGGGCAGGGCAGGGCAGAGCAGGCCAGGGGGGCCAGGGCAGGGCAGAGGAGGGTAGGGGAGCCAGGGCAGGGCAGGGCAGGGCAGAGCAGGCCAGGGGGGCCAGGGCAGAGCAGGCCAGGGGGGCCAGGGCAGAGCAGGGCAGGGGGGCCAGGGCAGGGCAGGGCAGGGCCATGCACACCCTGCTCACCCCTCATTGGGGCTGTTCCATGTGCTTTTTCTGCAGGTCGTGCGTGCCATCAACTCCATGCTCCTGCACAGGCTCGTGAGGCTGGGGGACCCACGTGCCACTGTCGCCGCCTTTGCCATCCTGGGCTTCCCCAACTGCTTCGGGGCTCTGGATGGGACTCACATCCCCATCCGCACCCCGGACCACAGTGGAGGCCGATACCTCAACCGGAAGGGCTACCATTCAGTCGTCCTGCAGGCCTTGGTGGACAGCCGGGGACAGTTCCAGGACATTTACGTGGGCTGGCCTGGCAGCACCCACGACGCCCGGGTGTTCCGGAACTCAGGCCTGTGCCGCCGGCTGGAGGCGGGGACCTACATCCCCCAGCAGGAGATCCCTCTGGGGGACACCACCATGCCCTTCTGCATCATCGCGGATGCGGCCTACCCCCTCTGGCCGTGGCTCATGCGCCCCTACACGGGCCACCTCTCCGCCAGCCAGGAGCGCTTCAACCAGCGCCTGAACTATGCGCGCCAGGTGGTGGAGCGCTCATTTGGCCGCCTCAAGGGACGATGGCGATGTCTCCTCACCCGCCTGGATGCCAGCCCCAACAACATCCCCCAGATTGTGGGTGCCTGCTGCGCCCTGCACAACCTCGTGGAGAGCAAGGGGGAGAGCTTTCTTCAGGGCTGGGCCGCCGAGGCCGGCAGGGCACACCTCCAGCCACCTGCTGCCCCCAGTCGGCAGGTGGACCGAGAGGGGACCCGGGTCCGAGAGGCCCTGCGGGCCCACTTCGACGACCAGGCCGCGGGGTGAACTCTGCCCAGGCCCCCTACTGCCCACCCCTTCCTCCCCCACACTCCTGCCCCAACGCCCACACCATGGAGCACCCCACCGCCCCCCCCCCCCCACTTGTCCAGGAGAAATGACAGCACGAACTTGTGGGTGAACGTAAATGTTTTTTTTGTCCTCACGAATTTTTTTTTTTTTTTAAATAAAAAAATATATATATGTGAGACAGAAACCAAAAAGGAGGGACAAACATTCAACAAAAACAAGATGGGCACAAATAAAACTATGTACAACAATAAAAATGAAAGCACTGTGCGCCATCAAAAGAAAAACAAAAAGCAGGGAGGAGAACGGGGAGAACTATGTGCAGGGGGGGACGGGGCAAACAGGGGAAACACCCACACCACCCACCCAGTCCCCAAAGTCTGTCCAACAAGGGGGGGGGCCACGTCCCGGGCCCCTCGCCCCTACAGCCCAGCAGTGGGCGTGCCCGGCCGGGAGCTCCGGCGGGCCTGCAGTCTGGTGCGCGGCTGGGTGGGAGCGGGCTCCACCGGAAGGTAGCGGCGCCGGCGAGTCGCGGGTGGCTCCAGGGGTCCCTCAGCGTGGTGGCCCTCGCGGGGAGGTGGTGGGGCGACGGCGGACGGCCTGGCGACGGCTGGAGCAGCCGGTGGTGGGGCTGCAGGAGCGGGCATGGCGGGCGGTGGCGCGGCCGGCGTGGCATGGGGGGCCAGGGAATCAATCAGCCAATTGATGGTATCCAGAAAGGCCCCCCATGCCTCTCTGCGCCAGGCCAGCGCCTGCTCCTGCAGCCGGAGGTGCTGCTCCGACACCTCCAGCTGCCAGCGGTGGATGGCCAGCAGCTGGGGGTCTGTGGCCGCCACCGGTAGCAGGCGCGGGGTCCGCCGTCTGGCCCTCCGCGGGGCCGGTGGTTCCTCGGCCGAGGGGCTGCCCTGGAGCGAGGGTCCCGGAGGGGTCTCCGGGACGACCGATGCCTCGCCGGCGCTCTCTTCCGGTCCTTCGGATGGTGCAGGTGCAGGTGCAGGACACAGGAGAGAAGGGGGGAAAGAAGAATGGAGACAGGCGTTAGTGTGGGCCCCGAGCCATGGCCTTTGTCCCCCCCGCCCTGTGCTGCAGGTTCCCCATCCCCGTCCCCGGGAGATGCTGCTGTGATGGATGGGGTTCAGGGGTCCCCCTGCCCTGCACCCCGTCCCCTGGTGGGAGCGACTCTCACTTCACCCCGCAGGGTCTGAGAGCAGGAGAGGTTTCTTAGGCCACAGATGGCCAGTTTCTGGCAGGAGTGACAGCACCAGCTGTCGGAAGAGACAGTCCTTCCAAGCCGTCGTGGGGAGAAGACCCCAAGGGGGGCCCCTCTGGGATGCAGCTTTCCCCCTCCTCTGGCTGGCTGCCTACCAGCTCTCCCTTCCCCTAGCCTCTACCTGTGGCCCCCGCCCTCGCCCCCCAATTCCAAGCCAGCTCAGCTCCTCCCTCCTGTTTGTTCAGGGCAGAGGTGTCACCTGCCAGCTGTAGCGCCAGGATCCTCCTTTGGCCCTGGGAGCTCCTCGGCTCGGGTGGCTCATATGTAGCCTGAGTCTCCCTTTGGCACTCCCCCCACTCCATCGCATGCTGCTGCTGCGGGGTGTCCGACCCCCTCCGCCCGGGGGCCCCTCGAGGTTCCGCTCCCCCCTGGCCCGGGGATGGGGCATGGCACTGTCATGCAGGGTGGCGGGGGGCATGGGCTGATGGCTGCAGTTCTGTGAGGGCCATGGCCCTGGTGTCCTTGGGGCCATGGCCATGTGAGCGTGTGGGGGGCCCTGGACACATCTCTGTTCCCTCCGCCCCTCAAGCCCCGGGGTGTCCACCAGAGAGGGGTACCTACCTGTGGGTCCGCTCCCACGGTCCGGAGATCCCCGGGGGTCGGAGGCCCTGCTGCTGCTCCAGGATGGCAGGAGGAGGATCTGCAGGCTGGAATCGGTGGAGGAGGAGCCCCCCTCCTCCTCCTCCTCCTCCTCCTGCCGCGATGTCCCGGGGATGGCCTCCAGGGGGGGCCCCCGGGGTGCGGGACTTACCTCCGGGGCGGAGCCCGGCTGCAGGGCCTGCTCGGGCTCGTCAGCCGAGGTGTCAAGGGTGGCCGGAGGGGAGGAGGTGTGCCGGGAGCCCAGGATGTCCCTGAGCTCCCTGTAAAAGGGGCAAGTGACGGGGGCGGCCCCAGATCGGCTGGCCGCATCCCGGGCCCGGGCATAACCCTGCCACAGCTCCTTGACCTTACTCCAGACATGGTCCGGATTGCGGGCAGGGTGACCCCGGGCAGCCAGGCCATCGGCCAGCCAAGCGAACGCATCCGCGTTCCGCCTCTTGCTCCCCATTACCTGGAGCACCTCCTCCTTGCTCCAGAGCCCCAGCAGGTCCCGCATCTCGGCCTCCGTCCAAGAGGGGCCCCGCTGCCGCTTCCCAGACTGCGTGGCCCTCTGGCTGCCCTGGCTGCTGTGGCTCCTCTTGGGGGGGGGTCCCCTGGGGGCGCTGGGGGGGCTGCTGGGCAGCCATGGCTGCTGTCAGGGGCTGACGGCTGTGCAGGCTCGCCGCCGCGTGTGCAGGCAGGAGCCTGCACGTTGCCTCAGCCTCCTGCAGTCAGGGCGGGGGAGGGGACCTTTAAGGGGCCGCTCCACGTGGCCACCAGTGAGCTGCGGGGCTGGAGAGAGCGTCTCTCAACCCCCCAGCTGATGGCCGCCATGGAGGACCCGTCAATTTCGACGTTGCGGGACGCGGATCGTCTACACTGTCCCTACTTCGACGTTGAACGTCGAAGTAGGGCGCTATTCCTATCTCCTCATGAGGTTAGCGACTTCGACGTCTCGCCGCCTAACGTCGAAGTTAACTTCGAAATAGCGCCCGACGCATGTAGACGTGACGGGCGCTATTTCGAAGTTAGTGCCGCTACTTCGAAGTAGCGTGCACGTGTAGACGCAGCTAAAAAGTCCCTGGTTCGAAACGAGGCAGAAACAGCTGTGCCTTTAGCGCCCTCTGGGCTTCTAGTATAGGTGTAGCCTTTGTGAATTATGCTAAGATGGCAGGGGTATTGCAAGTGCTTTGGAGAATAGCATTATGATTCAAAATGTTCTTAACAAACTAGAGAAAAGTCCAAGGTAAATAGGATGAAATTCTATCAGAACAAATGCAAATGCAAGGAACAATCAGTTTGAGTGAACAGCTCCTAAACATGACAATACACTACCAGGGCCTTCCTACAAATATGTAGATAGACACAGCATAGTGCTACTAATTAGTTCTTGCTATGTAAAGAATTGTGTGTGAATGGGGATAATGGGTAATTATCATGCAATCAAAACAACGCTGTCAATGCAATTAATGTCAAAGAGCAGCTATTTCAGCCCAAGTGCTCCAACTGAAAAACAAATACTTTTCAGATCCAGAGGCAAAAATAAAATCACTGACATCCAGTGGCTACTTTTGGAGACCATAGTGTTGTGGTCACAGGTCATCAATAATGCAAAAATGCTGTTTCTTGCCCCTTTGGTGGCTCCCTTCCTCTCTGACATTTCTTGTTTTGAACTACAGATTTTTAAAGTAATTTTTAATAACCATCATATCTATAAAGCTTCCCATCCAGAACTGTATCAAGTTACCAAACTTTAAATGGCAAGATTTAGATGTCTAATTTTTATCCGGTAAAGAGAGCTGTTAAGAAAATGGAATTTCCATCTTATGTGGGACTGTGAAACTAAATTTACTTTTGCCCCTTGTTGAGAAAAAAAAAGGTAACGTGAAAATATTTCATGTAAAAAAAAAAAAAACAAATGTATTAAGAGAAAACATTTTGACAATGTTGAAATAGTAGTCAAAACAAAATGGAACAAGAGAGTCTAGACAAACAAAAATTGAGTTGGGATGTAAAGAATCGAGGGAGTCAGAATAAAGTATTCCATTTTGATTTCAAATTCTTTTGAAAATTTTCTGTTGAAAATTTAAGCAAAATAAGCATGGTGCACAAAACATTCTGAGTCTGACTTGACAGCATTTTCCAACACAGTATTATCCCTTCAATTTCTTTTCAGCCAGCTTTGCCAATAAAGAAAGAGTTTTATACACTTTGAGCCCAGTCCTGCAAGATGTAAAGTGCCCCATTTCCTCTGACTTTCAGTTTCCCCCAGGAAGCATTCAGCTCCACAAACAACTGGGTTCTAATAAAAGACTAGATAAGTTATTGCAGATATTAATTCATGAATTTTCATGCCTGAATGTCTCCTCTCATGTTTGTGTGCTAAAGTACTTAAGCAGTATTGAGGGTACCTAAGTCAAGATAATTTTAGTCTCTCAGCTAGTATAAATCACTGTAGCTCTAAGTCATTTGTGTTACTCTGATTTACACTATGGCTGTGTCTACACTAGCCCCCTTCTTTGAAGGGGGCATGGTAATCAGCCAGATTGGGGAATAATAATGAGGTGCTGAAATGAATATGAAGCACCTCATTAGGCTAATTCTCCCTGCAGCAAATTCGAAGTTGCAAGTTTCAAAGCACTATTATGCCATGTAGCTGTGGGCACTTTGAAGTGCCTGCACTATTACAAAGTGCCCTTACTCCAAAAAATGTTGGCTGATTTCGAAGAAAGGGGCTAGTGTAGACACAGCCTAATTAAGAATATGCTTTATACTTTGTGTCGTACGACTCAGGCGAATTCATATTTAGATTTTTTTTATATTCTTCATTTCCAAATAAACTGGCATCTCTCAATAACCCTCTATATGGTTCACATGCCACTAACGCAGATGCCAGGACTACTTGTTAGTGCTGGTAGTATGACTTGTTATGACATAAAAGCCGTGTCTACACGTGCACGCTACTTCGAAGTAGCAGCACTAACTTCGAAATAGCGCCCGTCACGGCTACGCGCGTCGGGCGCTATTTCGAAGTTAACTTCGACGTTAGGCGGTGAGACGTCGAAGTCGCTAACCCCATGAGAGTATAGGAATAGCGCCCTACTTCGACGTTCAACGTCAAAGTAGGGATCGTGTAGTCGTTGCGCGTCCCGCAACTTCGAAATAGCGGGGTCCGCCATGGCGGCCATCAGCTGAGGGGTTGAGAGATGCTCTCTCTCCAGCCCCTGCGGGGCTCTATGGTCACCGTGGGCAGCAGCCCTTAGCCCAGGGCTTCTGGCTGCTGCTGCGGCAGCTGGGGATCCATGCTGCAGGCACAGGGTCTGCAACCAGTTGTCGGCTCTGTGTATCTTGTGTTGTTTAGTGCAACTGTGTCTGGGAGGGGCTCTTTAAGGGAGCGGCTTGCTGTTGAGTCTGCCCTGTGACCCTGTCTGCAGCTGTGCCTGGCACCCTTATTTTGATGTGTGCTACTTTGGCGTGTAGACGTTCCCTCGCAGCGCCTATTTTGATGTGGTGCCGTGCAACGTCGAAGTTGAACATCGACGTTGCCAGCCCTGGAGGACGTGTAGACGTTACTAATCGAAATAGCCTATTTCGATGTTGCTACATCGAAATAAGCTATTTCGATGTTGGCTTCACGTGTAGACGTAGCCAAAGAGAGCTGGAAATCCACATGACAGAAAAAAAAAAAAACCACTTTCAGGGATGATCTACTCTACCAACTCAGGGGAAGGCATTCAGCATTAGGTCAAATCTGTAATGAGTATGTCTACACTGGTGAGTCCCACCCATCAACCTAAAGGGATTTTTTGAAATCAACCCCTGTACTGCACATGAATGAATGGAGTGAACCTAAGGCAATATTTATGCCTCAAATTAAGGGCAGTGTAACCATGATACTGTAACTTGGAGTTATTTACCTCCAGGTGGTGATTCAGAGTGCTTTGATGTGAATGCTTTAGTGAACATTTTCAGCTCCAGTACTCTTCAGCCAGGGAAGCAGGATAAGCCCTGGGAATTCTGAATGTTCCTTTCCCCTTGAGCAATGTGCAGAGCTCATAAGCACAGCTGAGCATACATGCCCAGAGACACAATCGCCTCCAGCATGGGGCATTCAGGAGACCATGGATCTGGTTGTTGTATGCAGGGGAAATAGGTTGGGGGAGGGGAAGAGTCTGTGCAGGTAGAGCTCTGAACCAGTGAAGAAATGCTAATATGTATACCAAAATTACACAGTGCATAACGGTGGATGAGAGATACACCAGGGACATATAGCAATCCTACATGAAAACAAAGGAGCTTAGACAAGTATACACAGGACAGGGATGGTTCTGAGCCTCCGACATGGTAGCCTGATGACGTGCACCCATAACCACCTGCAACAAAGGGTTTCATGCCATGAGGTATTGGGACCCTATACAAGAATGCCCATCTGCTGCAGGAACTGTGCAGATCCCCAGTGCAGCTCTCATTGGCCCATGCAACGCCTGACAGTGAGGATGCACTTTATTGACCAGGACCACCAAGAGGGGGCCATGCAAAACCACAGTTGTTAATTTGTATGTTCAAAGTCAAATTAAATAAAATTGACTTAATTTTGTGGTGTAAACATACTTTCCAACATTTAAAACCAATATATTTACCATCCAGATTCCATATTTTTTGAGATCTATTCAAGTTCTTCTCTCCTGCTAGATTCATTTTAGATTCGAGAGCTGTCAGTAGAAATAATATCAAAAAACAAATTGAAAAAATCAGTTTATTCATTGCCAAATCACACATTTCTTTCAAACATGACAAAAGAATTTGAAAGTCTGTTATAATGGATCCTTTCAAATCCTTATCTTTGAATCCTGATAAAAATTGACCATTTGCTGGTCTGTTCACAGAAATCTGCAAAGCGTTATAGTGAATTTCTTTTAGAGTCCTCATTGTAATTGGATCTAAGATACAATATAAAATTTATTTCTGTTACCTAGATGCATAGGAAATGCATTTTTATTTTATTTCCTTATGCATATCTTAAATGTGCTGTTCCTGTAATGCATGCTTCTTGGTAACATTTATTATCTATCTATTTGTATTACAGTAGCACCAGCTGAGGCTGGGAGCTGCTTAGGATCGGCTATATAAACACACAGTGATACACCATCCCAACCCTAAAGGACGTACTGCCTAAGAAGCCAAGAAAGACAAAGTGCAGGATGGGACAAAAGGCCATAAAGAAGTGAATTGACTTTGACAGGGTAATATAGCAGATAAGTGGTAAAGCAGGAATAAAATCCATTTCCTGTTTCCTACCCCATTACTCAGCAGATCACACCACCTCCCACCTGCTCTCTGGCATTTCTTGCTATTAAATAATAAATCCTATTATCTGTTAAATTAAGATAAGTTTGGGATCAGATTAATAACGCAGGCTATGTCTAGACTGCAGGCTTCTGTTGACAAAACTTCTGTCAACAGAAGTTTTGTTGACAGCATACGCATCCAAACTGCAGATCTGTCAGAAGAGATCTGCCCATCGGGAGCATTGCGTTGGCATCCCTGTACACCTTGTTCCACAAGGAAAAAGGGATGTCTCGAGAGAGAGTGTTTTCAACATTTGGCCCCATGTGGGCCAAAGCCTTTCCCGACAGAACTGTCTGCAAAGGATATGCAAATTGCCATGCATAATTTGTATATCTTTTGCCGACAGTTCCCTGCGGTCTAGACAAAGACATAGATTTGATTCACTGCATTATTTCTGTACCTTAAAAGAAATGGTTGCTCTTTAAAAATAATTGCATTGAAATATGGTATTGTTTGAAAGCATATTGATTAATCAAGAGATTCTGAATAATACATTTATCTGCATCGCATAGTGGATTATAAATTGGTTTAGTTACAGTACCATTAGAATTATAGTATCATGTATTATATATGAAATTATCCACTGTAATCTAAAGATTTGAGGTAATCTTTCCTACTTTTCTTTGCTTCCCTCACTTTACTTATCCTACCTGAACCAGTTTTAATAAATTAATTCTTTTATATTTGGTTGCATACCAAAAGGGAAAAGACAGCTATTTTTCCTAGGGTCTGCAGAAGGAAGCTACTGAATTATTCAGTATCACTGCATAGTTGCTTTAAAGGAAAGATCATTACTATCTCTTTTTATTGTATAGCTCAGTGTTTTAGAGAGAAAAAAATGGAATGGCTTAACTTTGTCTCCTCTTTTCGATGTGTTTACTCCTTTTTAGCAAACACAACACTGACAATATCAATATGCCCATAGTTCAGAATCATTTATACCACTGTTCATAGCAAAACTCAGCAGTAGAGCTATTCAGAATTTTTCTGATGGCATGTGAAATTCAAGGTTTTGAAGGAAACAAAGGAGGTTTTGTTTCCTGCCAGACAATGTGCCCAATTGCTTCCCAAGCACTTCAGCAGCACATGTGGTTTTTGGGCCCCAGGGTTCCAGACTCTTTGGAAAGCAAGGTCATTTGGCGGCCTGCCAGGTGAGCAGCTAGCAACACACCACATAGGCTGCTGTGAAGCTAGGACTCCCATGCATGCAGACTAGCCTCTAATAGGTTTCCATGGAGCTAGGACTTGCAGGCTTCTGGTGACTAGCGGAGTGTATTTTGTTTTGTTTAAGCATTATATTAAACCCACTGGAATCAGTGCGAGACTTTCAATTGACTTTAATTTGTATTTGATGAGGCCATTATGGAGAACCTACTCAAACATCACTGTAGAGTTTATTTGTGTCTGTTGACTTGACTTCTAACTGTCGAGTAAAGTAGATTCAAATGCCTGTAAATTTGCTTGCTTCTGCCTCAATAATGGCTCAGAAAAGTCAGTATCAATGTGATAGAAATCCCTTGATTAAGTAAGAAATGCACTTTTTCTGTTCCTAACTTTTCCAAATGGAAGGTGGCCTTTCCAGTCTCTTTTTATGGGAAGAAGGATTCTTTCAAAGATGGGGTTTACTTTCGAAAGAGCAGTGTCCACACTGGTTTTCTTCTTTTAAAAGAAGCTATTTCAAAAATAAGAATATGCAAAAGAGGTGTCAGATATGCAAATGTGAGGAATGCAAGTGTAGACACAACCATATTGTGGTTTTAAAACTGCTTTCAAATTTTTCTGATAATCACCTGTTATATATAACTATGGATCTTTTATTAATTAACCATCTTTTTCTCTGCCATCCTCTTGTTTAGTTTCAACAAAAGTCGGACACAAAAGGGCAAGCTATTTAGAATTCTAGGGGTATTATATCGTTTGCCTCAGAGAATCCCAAGTCTTCCCAGTGACTCTTGGTCTCTAAGACTTCCAGATATTTTTCTTTGTCATGTAAGATCAGTAGGACTCATTTCCAGGCAGATGAGCCGTATCATTCCTCTCCTGACTGAAGCTTAGATCATGGTAATCCAAGTCTCTCCCTTTTGATTGCCCTACCTTTCAGAAAATTCCTAGGAATAGATTCCTTTCAGGATTAGTGGAGAGACATTTCTTCCAAACACTGGTCTCTTGCAAGGAATATTAAAGGAACAAGAACTTGACTAGTTATGGCTCTGATTGGCAAGCATTACCAAATGTAACCCAGTGGGAGTAGTATAAAAGGATTGTCAGTGAACCAAGTCCTGTGGCTTCATTCAGGATCTGAGATCCCTATGTTCTGATGGGAGTACATATATATTTTTAGGCTGCGTTTACACTATGAGATAAAATCAAACTTATTAATATAATGTTGTGTCTCTGGAATTTATATAATTGATTTTGACCATCCTCACCTCCCCATGTGCTCCTCACAATGTCGATTTATTGCTGCCACATTCAATTGGCAAACATCGACTGTTGCAGTAATGCATTGTGGGAACCTATCCCACAGTTCCATCATGCCTGTAGCATTCTGGGTATGTTCACTGGTCTTTGACATCATCTTCCCACATTTCGTTGTTTTCATTCCCTTTCCTTGTTAAGCAAACATCCATTTTTCCAGTCAGAAAGCAGGAAAGTATAGCATCAACAAAGATGGCAAAGTTAACAGAAACCTCTTTTGTCTGTAACTGAATTATCAAGGATTTCATAAAAATCAGCAAGCGTGTGTCTTCTCAACTGGCCATACACTGACTGCCCCCCCTCCTGTGATTGCATCCAATCCCTGAAAAGAACACAGGGACAATGAGAAGACTGGAGAAAAAGTTGATAGTAAAGTTTTGGAAAAAGGAGAGTTGTTGAGGGAGGGTATTTGGCTTCCTAGTTTATTATACAGCTACTATGCATAGTCTGTATTCTCAACCCACTCTTCCCTGTGTGAAGAAGAAAGAGGATAGAAAATGCTAGGAAAAAAGGTTTTTTCTCTCCCCTCTTTACTGCACAGGCATTGCCAACATAGGGGGATGGCAGTGAAATCTCATACACTGAACTTATAATGGAAACAGGACTCTCAATTGGCCCTCCAGCCTGTGTGTTTGGTGGGGGTGTCAAAGCATGAAGAGAGCAGATAGGAAAGGTTAGGAAAAAGATTCTATAACTAAAATATCAAAGATTTTGCAAAAGGTGGCAGGTATCTACAATGGGCAGCAAGCCCTGAAAATATTTTTGGTGTGTGAGACTGTGGGACTGTGGTCTTCAGCTTCAGAGCTGGTTGCAATGTTCAATGGCCCCTGAAAATCTTAGCTGCCAGGGGAGACTTCCCACTGGCGACAGAAAGGCCCTGAAAATATTTTTGTGAGTGGCCAGTTGAAGTACTTCCCCCATGCGGCAGAAAGACTCCAAATGTATATTTAGGGTGGGGGGCAGTTGAAGTAGTCCTCCTGAATATCTTAGCTGCTGGGGGAGATCCTAACTGCAAAGCTTCTGGTCAGCTGTTCTATCAAGAGAGCACAGGGCAGCGTGACAGCTCTCTGTTGACGAAGTGGGTTGCTCTTTCAATGTGCTTTTACGTGTAGATGCAATCTGTCGACAGAGGTACTGCTGAGATTTCTCTGTCAACTGATTTCTGTTGACAGAGGCTGCCCATGTAGATGTAGCCTCTCAGGTTGAACTCATAATACAATTCAAGCCACGTTCCCTTTCCACCAAATACACAGGCACCTTTCTATTCCTTTGTAAAGCACAGAACACAAAATCTGGCCCAGTATCTTTTGGCCCCAGTTTGATTTTGAGGGGCATTTTGTGTCGGTTATACCTCTAGTCTTTCGTTCTGAGTGCAAAGGAAGCTTTTTTGGGGGAGGGAGGGGAGAGGGAGGACAGCAGAAAATAAAATAAAATGACACCTAGATTCCTTCATGCCAAAACCTTTGGAATAGAATGTTTGTTGCTTTTACCTGGCAATCCTGTTTTACGATCAACTTACTTTGTTAATGCCTACATGTCTCAGTCCCATTGAGGCTCCATTGTGTTACACTCTGTACAAACAAATAAAGAGAGAGTCTCTGATTCAAACGGTTTACAATCTAAATCCACAAGAAAGGCAAAGGCAACAAAGAGGAATGTGATTTACTTGAGATCACACAGCAGGCTAGTGGCAGGGCTGTGATTAGATACAACCAGGATCACAGAGCTTCTTATGCTCGCAGTCATTTGTTTAAAAATATTGCCATGCATTTAAATAAAATGGGCTGTTATGGAAACCTGTCATCTGTGACTTGAGGAAAACAATGTATTGTGTAGAAAACATTCAGATAATTTACAATAGCCCTTCTGTGCTTTTAACGTATAGTAACTGTGAGCATAGTATTGCTCCTGAAATCTCTTTTATGCTTCTTGGCAGGCCACATAGTAGCTGGAGCTGCAGGAAAAAAAAATCCTCTAGGAATCGTTGAGCCAGGCTCTAAGCCAGGCAATCTACTCTAACACTTCTAGAACAAGCCATACTATAAAAATGTAAATGTGATCGTAATACTTCCTCCTCACACCATTTTTCAAACGGTAAATATCTGTGTTGTTCAAATCAGTGTCGCTTGAGAGCATTTGTAAAGGACATGAAGAGTCCTAGCTACTGTGCGTGGGAAGCTATACACCTGTGGTTGTGGAGGCATGGTGAGTCACACATGTATCACCGTCCCTCATAAACCGAAAGACTTGCAGTAATTGTAGTTGTGCATAATTTAAAACACCAACCAAAAGACTTACTCTGTTTTTATTTGAAGTGTCTTATGGCCAGCAATGGGCCATCCGAAAGCTGAATTAGCATTTTAATACATAAAACGTGTTGGAACGTGACTCTTCCTGATGTGTCCTTTTAATTCAAATGGAGCAGGCTGGACTTAACAAGAAGCAATGGACAAGAAAGGGGACATGGAAATGGAGTAGGATGGGGAAACAGGAGGGAGAGGGGGAGGTGGGAAACAAAATGAGTGACGGATAATGAAGAGAAAAGATATCAGGTAACACAAATGAGGGGAGGAATGTAAGAAGAGAGTAGTGGTAACAGGGCCATTTTTGGAAGGGGAGGAAGGACAAAGAGAGAAATTGCCTGGAGATTTTCAGTTTAAAGGGGCCTGGAACTCTGGGCTGCTGCCACCACTCCAGCAGCAGCAGTGGCAGCTGAAGCCTGGAGCCATTTAAATTGCCACCAAGCCTCACAAGGCATGGTTCTGGCAGAGCTGAAGGCTCTTTGGGGAGCTACGGCGTGGTCTGGTCAGTTCTGAGGGCTGGCTGCCCTTAGGCCTGCCCCTTAGACCTGAGGCCCTTCCCTTTCTGGAGGGGACAGAGCAGAGTGCTCCTCCCTCTATACACACACATTGCCCACGGCCTGGCAAAGTTTGTCACAAGCCCCCCAGTTATGGATGTAGTAAAGTAGAAGGATGTGGGTTTGAAGTAGGGAATGGAGCCAAAATTTCCCAATGGCTACCATGCCCTTCAGGTAGGCAATTGGCCTGGTTGCCTCAGTTCTCCTCAACTTGAGGGTGTCTGTACACATTTAGCTACCTCATTGTTCTGAGAATTAGCTAATGATTGTAAAGTGCTTTAGAAAAAGTCTAAATTAGGCACTGTTACATTAGCAAAAAGAAGGGAAAGAAGCAGAAAGGTAAAGAAAATGAAAGGAAGCCATGTAGAAGAGGGGCGAGTGGAAAAGCATAGAAGGGAAAAAGCAGAGGAAAAACACAGGAGAATGTAGCTGAACACACAAGGGAGGAAACAGAAAGGAAGTTAAAGAAGTAGATAGATAGGCAGTGGAAAGAAATCAGATCACCACCAGTGCTTCCCTGACAACGTTGGTAGGAGTGGGTAAAGTCGAGGTGTGAAGGGCGGGGTGTCTGTGGGACTAACATCTCAGAAGGCAATGGTGAGATGTCTTAGCAAGTGTGCAACATGCCTCAGGTGGCACATGACCATGATTCATCACCACAAAGCCTCTTAACAGAATGTGACATTTTCTTCCTACATCAGTCTTCATGTAGTTAATAGATTCTAAATTTCCGTTAAGAGGATTTGTTGTCTTTGTGACTATCTTATAGAAGCATTGAAAGGCTTTTAAAATAAGTGAATATAAGAACATCCCATTACTCTGAATCACTGTCAGGATACATGGGCTGATTACATATAATCCCTTGCTTATTCTCCTAGGCCAAAAATCCAATGTGGCCCTGCTTTCCAGGTACATACAACTTCCTTCCTTTCACTGTAGCTCCCACCTTGCACCAGATGGCTTCAGATAACCTTTAGTAAAAGCTTTGCTTTTCCTAAATCCCTCTGTCACATTTGAAGACTGTCCAGTGTACAGAGAGTTAAAACAAAATGGGTGAGATTCTCTGTAGCTGGAAGAGGGGGTGTCTGCTGTAGCAGCCTGGACCCCTGTAACCTAGAAGAGACTCACCCAAAGGTTAAGTCTAGATTCCAGGCTTCTGTTGAGAGCCCGGAGGTCTCCTGACAGAAGTTTGCACTCCAGGAGCCCTCTGCTGGCATTCCAGTAATCCTCATTCCATGAGGAAGAAGAGAGGTGTCAGTAGAGGGGGATTTCCTAATGTTTAACTCCATGTAGATAGGCCAAATGTAGGGAAAGCCTTTCCTGACAGAACTATCAGCAGGAGCTATGCAAATGCTTTGTACAATTTGCCTATGGCTCCTTTGATTCTAAACATAGCCTAACGGAACACAAGCTACCTTAGAACTTTGCATCTGGTGAGGTTTATTTTCTGTTGTAAAGGCAATTCATGTCTGGTAAGGGCAGATTTAAATACAGTTATCCATCGCAGGTCTGACCCCATCACTTTTTTGGTGCTGCACATGCTTTTCTGTGGCCCACAAGGAACAGGCTGTTGCAGCCACTATCAACTACCACAATATCTTCCCCACTCTCTTTCACTGGGGCTCTCTACCTGAGTTTCTGAGAACAGAAGCTGGCACACATCTGGCCCAATACTTTTAAAAGCATCTTCTTGTTCTTTCCCATCTAGTAAAAGAGTCCAGATTCATTAACAATTAAATCACACAGCGTTTTAATATAATGTGCTATTAACCGATGCTGGGAGACAAAATAAAGAACCCCTTGGAGCTTCCAAATCTCAGTCTGAGTATCACTGTTTTGGCCATTTTGAGTGCTGCAGAAATTATGTGTAAGGAATGTTTTGTGTATTGGCTGCTGGAGCAGAAACTTGAATTCACATTTTGGCAAGTTAAAAAATTCTTTGGCTTCTTTTTCAGTTATATTAATTTATTAATCCTACACACATTCTGTTACAGACATCAAATCCTAAATGTATTTTATTTTTATTTGCTTATTTGCTTGCTTGTTTGCTTGAAGTATTTGAAGAAACATTTATCAACTAAAGAATTTCTAAATGTCTATTTGAGAAATATTCACTATAGAAGTACTTGCTTACCTTAACCACTGGTAGTTTTGTCTCAAACTTAAAAAAGAAACAGACATAAACAGAACCCTGAGCTATAAATTGAGACGGGAAATTGCTGAGTAATTTCAAATTCATATGGAAATAATCAGATCAGACATTTAATAGACTCAGTGTACCTCTATATAAAGTTTCAGCTACTTTACTGTAAGCTCCTAAATGCTTTAAAAGAGAACTATTTTGTTCAGCACTGTGTCCTGAAAATTCATATATAGAGTATCACCTGTTGCTCTGATCAGAGTGAGAGTGCAGTGCTTTTCTGAAATTTAACTCTGTAACACAATACTGTAGAGTTCTAAGTATGTTGTTGCTCACTGACTCCATATCAAGCCACTCACTTCATAAATGTAGACCTTTTCTTAATCTGTCTGCCTTTTGAAAACAAAGCCTGGGCTTTTGGAGTGAAACTGTGTTCTTTATTTTTTCATGTCACTAGTAATAAAGATACTCCAGGCCATGTGCCATTAGTTATATCTGTGTAACTTTTTAAATCTGTAAATGGAGGATATTTGATATGACATCATGGAAACACCATGGAATGACACTGCCATTTTTACATTTTTCTGAGTAGATCCACACTTTTTAGTTTTTGTGAAAGGTAGGGGATGTGGGATTTCTTTATTGAAGTGAGGACAGTATTAAGTAATTATTTCACTTGTAGCGTCCCTATTGTCATGGCTTCTAAATTAGCATCCTCCATCTTTTAAAACCTAACTCAGATGTGCTTTTGGGGCTATGTTTGACATCAAGTGAATTCCAGCCTATTTTTATGAGGATAGAATTTGTTTCTTAGTAGTATTTCGCATCAGGTAAAATCAGTTTTATTCTTCAAATATTCCAGGCCACAATTTTAAATGTCCTTAACCATGAGCCTTTTGTTTTACACTCACAAAGGAAGTTCAGTTTCTATGTATACATTCTAGGTTAGCAGTCAGATTTTCAGCTGGTGTTAATTAGGGTCACTCCATTGAATTCCCATCCCTGATTCTCCCCAGGATTACACTGGCTGAGATTTAACTTTCCTGAGAGTTTCTTCCTAGGCCTCTAACTAAATGATTTGCAAGGACAGCATTTGCTCCCATATACCAAGTAGCTAGAAACCTAAAGGTATGATTTGTATTTACAGCTGATGGCACAGGCAACATCGTGCTGCAATGTTGATTACAGGCGTAAATTAGAAGGCAGTTGTGAAAATGAGGCAGTATCTGTCCGCAAGCAGACTCAAACCTGGGCATTCTGGAGCTTAGTACAGGCACTCTTCAGCTTAAGCTAAAGGCCAGTTGCCTATCAGCTTAGGCTGTAGAGAACATGTCTAGCTCTGTCAAGTGGTCTAGGTACCACTACACAGGAGAGTTAACCACACATAGGTGTATGAGTTACATACTTCCCCTAACTGAGGAAGCACATCCCAAGCTTCAGAGACCCACCTGAAATCCTGGACAAGCCCTCCACTTGTAACTACCCACAGACTGGCTCAAACCTGGGACCTCAGTTCAGGTGCTCTACAGCTTGAGCTAAAGACCAGCTAGCTGTCAGCTTAGTCTGTAGGGGACACTTATTCTATCTCTGTGAAGTGGTCTGGGTACCTCTATATGGGATAGTTAACCACACATGGATGTATGATTTACATATCTGTTTGGCTAAGATATTAAGCTATAGAATTATTGCTTCAAATTTAAAACCAAAACACACAATTACATCCTTTATAAAGGAATGAGAAAAGCAGATACATTTGGGATTGCTTTAAATAAAACTAAGTAAAATCATCTTCTTTCTTTGTTAACATCATGGGTTTGGTAAAAGCACTCCCACAAAACACTTAAATAAAATGATTTTTAAAAAGGGCTCCCTAAAAGTTGGCTCCAAGAGGTGTCATGAAGTAACATTCATTTTGACGCCCACTCAGACAAATCAACAATCTGTCTAAATTATTGATTTATTACTGTAGGCTACATGGGTGGGAGGATAGGAGATCTATAGCTACAAACAGGAACAGTTTAAGAGGCTAATTACAGAAGGGAAAAGAAATGCTTAATGATGAATCGCAGAACATATTTCAACTAATGAAGAGTTCTTCAAATATTTTTCCAACAAACAGGAGAAGGAGAAATGTTTTCTCTATAAGTAGCAGTGGGGTATTTGAAATGGAGTTAAAATAATGGAACTCGATTCCAGATGGTATAAACTAGTGTAGTTCCATCAATTTGAGGGAGTCAGTGAATCTATATGGACTTACATCAGCTAAAGGATCTGGCCGATGGATTTTTTTAAGCAGTTTACTTTTGTGCTTCTCAGCAGAAAACAGAAAGAATGCAGAACTGCCTTAAAATGATGATTATATTTTCTGGTTGGCAATTAGAAGAGGTTAAATGCATGGAGGTAACAATGAAAATAGCTGGGAAAACACTGTATTGTCCCGGTAGGATATGTCAGCTGACTAAAAAGAAACAAGGGCAGAGTTTACTGACACCTGCTATTGGAGAAGTTCTCTGGTTATAGCACAGGCTAGATTTGTGAGGGCTGTAAAGAAATAGGCAGAGTGGTTATTCAAGTGCACGACAAGAAATGAGGCAGACACTTGGTCCAAATTCAGTTATGGGGAAAACATTCTCAACAACTTTTCAGTCTTCCATGGCAAAGAAGGACAGTCTGCTTAGAAGCAGCCAAAAAGGATTTAAGTAAGGGAAATATAACTTTCAGGGAGGGGAAAAAAATTGTGATAAGGTCTTGGGGTACTATTCTGTCCTTGGTGAGCAAAGGACTGAGATGCCCCCTCTCCTTCCATAGATACTTCAGGGAAGAGAATATCCATTGTCTGCTTGGGAAACAAAGGCTATGTCTACACTATGAGATAAATTTGAATTTAAGGCAGTTAGCTCAATGTTGCCACATGACTGTTTTCATAGTAATACCATTAGCTCAATTTAGGGAGCACTAATATCGGTATGATAATATCATCAATACCTGCTGGGTGTAGCATCAAGTTTGAATTTAAAAGTTCAAATAAAGGCCAGTGTGGAAGTGCCACAGCTTAAAATCAAATTTCTTAGCCTCCAGAAGTGTTCTGTATGTAACTCACAATGCCTCTCAGTGCTCTGCTCTGCCCAGTGCTCTCCAGGAGTGCAGTAATTAGGTAATAGGAAGACTTTGAATTTCAGATCAGGACCAGGGAGCCTGTAGCTGTGGGGTCATGTTTGTTTGAGAGCCTGAGAAATATCTTTCTTTCTTTGCTGTTTGCGCTGTGAGTGCATCTACCCATTACAAATAGCACCAGCACAGAGTTCTTGGTTCCGTCTCTACGCTTGGTATTTTTTCTGCACTGCCTGGTGCCAGCCACTGCCATGCCACACCACGTGGCAGCAAGTCTGTTTAGGGAGCCATGCTTGCATAAGAGGCTGAGAAACTTCTTATCAGTGGTTTACATTTGTGCGCGTCTCCCTCCCTCCCTCACAGGTGCCATGAAGTCAGAGTCTTTCCTGTGCCCAACCCCATCACATGGCTGGCCCTTGACCCAATAAAAGGACGTGCCTGCCATTCAGTGCTCACCATGCTGCCAGGCAGCACAATGTCCTGACTTGCATGTGGTTAAGTTCCAAGGATGGGAAAGAATTTCAAGGGCTGGCAGCCCTGGGGAGAAGCCTCCCCCAGTAGCTAAGATTTTTGGGGCCTTTCTGCTTCACAGTGGGACTACTTCCTCTGGCCCTCCACCAAAATATTTTTGGGGATTTTCTGCCAGTGGGGAGAAGTCTTCCCCAGCAGCCAAGATTTTTGGGGGCTTGCTGCCATATAGGGGGACTACTTCAACAGCCCTTCCCCACTGATGCCACCAGTGCCCCCTGCCCCAACAAGGACACAGGGGGCTATCTGCCACCAGGGGGAACTCTCCCCCAGCTGTTAAGATTTTCAGAAGCTATCTGCTGCCCAGGCAAGTCTCCCCCAGCAGCTAAGATTTTCAGGGCATTGCTGACATCCAGTGTTTGCAATTCCTTTGTAGTGAAGAGGGAAGACAGAATTTGTTTTCTTAGCCTTTTCTATCCTCTTTCTTCTAATTTTGCACCCCTTCACACAGGGAAGAATGGATGGAGGGCCAGTTGAAAATACAGACTGTGCACAGAAGCTGTATAATGAACAGGGAAGCCAAATACCCTCCCTTCAGCAACTCTCTTTTTTCAAAAACATTAGTATCTACTCTTTCTTCATGTTTTGCATTGTCCCTGTACCATTTTCAGCAATCAGATGCAATCACAAAAGGGGGGACAGTCAATGGATGTCCAGTTGAGAACGCAAACTGTGCACAGAAGCTGTTAAGTGCACGGGGAAGCCAAATACCCTCCCCTCAGCAACTTTCTTTTTTCAAAACCTTTACTATCACCTCTTTCTTCAAGCTTCTTCAAGCTTTTCATTGTCCCTGTATCATTTTCAGGGATCAGATGCAATCAAGGGAGGGGGGATAGTCAATTGATGGCCAGTTGAGAAGACACACACATGTTGATTTTTATGATTCTTGATAATTCAGTTACAGAAGATAGAGATTTCTGTTACCTTTACCATCTTTGCTGATGCCTTACTTTTCCTTCTTTCACACTGGAATAATGGACATTTGCTTACCACAGAAGGGGAATTAGGACAATGCAATGTGGACAAATGATGTCAGAAACTAGCAAACGTATCCAGAATGCTACAGGGATGACGGAACTGTGGGATAGATTCCCACAATGCAATGCTTCAACAGTCAATGTTTGCCAAATGAGTGTGGCAGCAATAAGTTGACTTTCTGAGGAGCATGTCCGCAGGTGAGGATAGTCAAAGTAAAAGTCATAAAATCCAGCATTGCATAATCGATATTAATAAATTCAAATTTATCTCATAGTGTAGACATAGCCAAAATGAGTAGGAAACTGGAGAAGTATAGGACACTGGAGAAGGACAGGACTCTGCTCCTTGGGAGCTTTCACTTACTCTTTCATCTTTTTATATCCTGGCCTAAACATGATCACTGGAAGAAATCTTTATGGCTGGGTCTACACATGGCCATTTGCAATCCTGAGAAGCTCCTTTTGCATAGTTCTGCTGGCAGTGGATCTGGGCAGAGAACTGTGTATACATAGCCTATGACTACAGCTCGGTTCTGCAGCATCAATACAACCCTGGTCTAGCTTGAAGGAAGACACTATAAAAGAGTGTACCAATGACTGATCTGAAGGAGTCATTTGATGTTTGTTGTTTCTGAAATATCATATAGATAAGCACAGCTTTGGCAAATACCTGGCTTCTTCAAAACAATCATACCACAAAATACAGACATTGGGGTTTGAAATAAAATATCAACATTTAGATTTTACAAATTTTAAAACCTGTATTAGATAATGTGCACCCCCAAGTTCAGATTTTATTCTTTTAGGCCAATTTCCTGAAGTACTAATGGTGTGCTACTCATAGGAGAATAAAAAGGGATCTTTCAAATCCATCAAGATGTGTAAATATAGAAGGAAAGAAGAGGATACTAAGAGAAGGAGCATGAAATTAATAATAGCTCAAAATAGCTGAAAGTTTGGAAAAGGTAGACCCTGTAGAAGGTCTTCATAAAGTAGGTAATAGTGTACATAGGCTTCCTAACATATTAAAAAGAATTACTGAATGTACTGATCCTAGTGACAATGAATAAATGTGAAGGTACTGGATGAATGAAGATAAATTAACATGGTAATTGATTTCCAAAACCAAAAGATTGATCCTGACAACGAGTCCCATAAATCTAACATCAATGCCTAGAAAGCAGTGAATAAATATTACATCATTATTAACTAGAATAACAGGGCCACGAATAGCAGACAGCCTGGGCTTTTATAGAATAAAGCTCATCAGTCAAACTTGGTTGCTTTTTGGATACAGTTATAAAATTAATGGCTGAGGAGACTGAAGTAGTGAGGCATTTGGTGGGTGTCTCATGGAATCTCAGTTTAAAATTTTTATTCAGACTGGCTTGAATGAGAACACAACTGTGGAAGTTGTAAACTGTCTACACAACTAAAATCAATAAATAAAGAGCAGTGCATCCAGGTGAGAGAGGGAATCTAGAAGGTACCTCAGGGAATGGTGTGAAAATTGGTTTTATTTCAGTATAATTTATTAATGATCTGGAAGACAAAGTAAACAGTATGCTAATGAAACTGCTAGTTAATCGTAAGTGGATAGCAGTTGTGACCATTGCTCAAGACAGATATAAGGCAAAGAAACCTAGAAAGATTAGAAACATGACCGGAAACCTCAACTATTATTCATCTTAGACTTTTATACATCTTTGTGAAAAATCATCTGAAACATTCACATGTAAGGGAGAAATCTAGTGTACATTTTTGCTTTAAAGATACCTGAGGACAGTATATTAGAAATGTGTTGGCAATATGCCATGACTGTAATAAAGACTAAAATATTTTTGCATACTATATTAAAAAGACATCATCTTAAACAACTAGGTTATAACCTTCTTTCTGTATGTCTCTGGAAGAGGCACACTTGGAATTATTGTGTTCAGTTCATGAAATCAAATAACCAGAACACCATCAAATTAGGAGTTCAGAGGAAAGCAACTGAAATAATTATCTGGTTGGTGAGAATAATTTACCAGCAATGACTGAAGAGGGACAGAGCCTACACTTAAAACTAGAAGGGAAAAAGAATTATTTCAGGTCAGCTTGTGACCTCATTTTTACAGGTTTGACAGAGATGTAGAAGAAGCCATGAATACTCTGTGTGACTAAAGTAAGGGCACTTGGGGAGCATGATGTCTCTCTCAAAGGCAGGATTAGGTTGGGAAATGGTCAGGCATAGCCCTACACCATCTCCACTGGCCTATGAAATGGGTGGGTGGCAGTGGGTAGAAAAGGGTATAGGAGAAACTTCCTTGCACTATTAAGCTGTAGAACAATCAACCAATTATGTCTCATCGCTTATAATCTCTTAAAACCAAAGCAAATAAAGGACTACAGAGAGGTATAGCTATCCTGGAGTGGAAGGGAGATGGATTGCATGACTAGTCTGATTTCACCATTGCTTTCTACAATTCGGGTGATTTATCCAGAATTATATTCATGTACCTTAGCCAATTGGTTAGAAGATTCAACCTCTTTGGAAGCCACTATTAGTGTCATTCTGAAGCGTGGCCAGCAAGTGATGCTAAAGAGCAGTGCCCATAGAACCTTTTTATCAGTGGCCCCATGTGACCTCTATGGAACTCTTAAGCTACATTAACAATGGATAGGAGACTCTGAGTAGACCTTCATCTTCCATATTTCAGCCTAATTCACTGCAGTCTCAGCTGCCAGGCAGACTTGAATTTGTTTGCTCCATCTGACAAAAAATAAGTATTAGTACTTATTGAAGAGGTTTTATTGCTTTAGTATAAGCTTCAGTAACTGATGTTATGCTGTCATTAAGTTTCATAAATATAGCCGCTTTGTCAAACTCTTCACCATAAAAACATTAAACTGCCAGTTTATAAAAGAAAGGTTATTAGATGCCAAGAGAAAATTGACTCATCGCTGAATTGGTATCTGAGAATGGCCTATATTTGTCTTAATCAAACAGTCTTATAACGGTATCTAAAAGTGGAATCATTTCCGTGCGTAGTAAATGAATAAAGCAAATGCAGTCTCACAATTGAGAGACCTTCAAGAAATGGTTCTTAGCCCTTCGTTTCAGCAAGATATGAAACTTCCAAAGGATTGCTAACATCCAAATGGTGAGGTTCAAAAATTGATCAGCTGGTTTTCATTTCAACAGCACATAAATACAGCATGGGATTATATTACATAATATTAAATATTCTCCAGGTCAAATAGGTTATTTGAAATCTGAGCTCATTTCCATTTTGTTTTAAGAGGAGTTAGAATCTTGTGCTTTATCTTTTATCTATCCTGTGAATCTAATAGCTGTTAGGAGAGAGATTACAAATTATGGCAAGTAGATAGAAGCAGCACTTATCATTTGGAGCATATTAGTGAATTTTATCTTTCTTTCACATAGCCAAAGTACCTAATAATAAAAAAATTAAAAGTCTGCAAATGGATAAATTCGCCAGTAGTTTTTTTTTTGTTTTTTTTTTTTAGGAGAGCAAAACTTTGCACTTTGATTTTAAAATGCAAAAATGGTTTCTTGAAGACAGACTCATTTTCACTGATAAATTTAAACAGCTAAGAATATTTTTGGATAATAATGATTAAGCTATGTAGTTCATTACTAATAACAAAGAGGAAGACGCATTTTTTTTCTTCTCGTGTTCAGGTTTCTCACAAGGGATGATTCACTTTCCAAGCATCTGTGTGTTATTTTCTTAGCTATGAAGTCTGTGGGGTGTAGAAATTTTTCCTCCATTGTGGTCGTCAATATTTTTGCCTTTGAACCATCTTCCCCTTTAAGTATCAACTCATCCTCTGAATGTGAAGGGTGAGTAGTTTGTAAGACCAACATAAATGCTATTTTGTTAGGTCCTTAATGGACAGGGCTTGTTTAGGCAATACTCCTTCTGAAGTAAAGTACACAGAGCTGAATCAGTCCCTTGAATGGTAGGCTTCAGATAAATCTTAACTCCCTATTTTCTGCTTCATTACTGCACGTTCATAAAACATCTTAGCTCCTTTGCTGCAAGTGGCAAAATATCTAAAATTATTTTCAGTTCTGTTTTTTCTTGCTTAATGTCACCACACAGAAATCACTTTCCAGGGTCTAATCAGGAATTCCCCAGCCCCACTCATCCCCTCAAAAAAGCATCAGCCATTATTCCAATTCACCTACCTCTGTTTGTATTCACAGTAATACCATTTAATGCGAGTAAACATTGAATTTATAAAACATGTAAATTCAGGCAAATTCTGAGTCCAGGTAGAATGCTGCATCCAAAATAACCAGGATGAAATAAAGGCTTAAAAATAGGAATAACAAAATAAACACAGATTAATCCAATAATTTACAACAGCCCAGTTTAACTGAAGGTTATATTCTGTTGCAGAAATCACAAGAAAAAGCTTCTAATGCTGCACAAGAGTGGAGCAGAAAGGCAAACAGTGCGTTGGCAATCCCCATTAGTAAAATAAAATTTACAATTACGTATCTTTCAATTTGAAGAGATAACCTTCCAAAAGTGTGAAACCACTTAAAGGGTGTGAGGAGATATTACTTTCTCTTTTTGTCTGTACGTCTGGATAGAAAGACATTAAATTTATGCCATTCTCTGAAAGCTTTGGAAGGCCTTATTGTAATCCTTTGTGTTCTGACTGGACAGTCTGAACTGCCCTGAAAGAAATTGAAAACACATAACTACCATCATTGTGAATGGTTGCTTTTCTCAACTGCTGGGAAGAGAGGCTGACATTCTGGAATGCTGTAACTAAATCACAGCTGGAGAAAAATGCACATGATTTTAAACTGTATGGTTTCAAAACGTGAGTGAAATTGTCACTAAATATTAATTCCATCTAATCCAATTACACTCTTTTGGTAAATTATAATTTATTTTGTTGGTTTGTCTTCCTGATTATTTTTGTTATTAATAAATGACACTCAGAGTCACCATTGCCCTGAATTTTGTATATTCATGAACACTAATGAGAGTAAAATGTCACCAGATCAGAACAGTGGAATCTTATACCCACTTTGTAATTGATAAGGAAGCTAGCAACAGTGAAAACATGGACAGCTTGCTGAAGACGCATACAAAATAATAGCACAGGATTGCAGGGGGGAAATGGGAAAGGCTAAGGTTCAAAATGAGATACATGTGATAAGGGACATAAAGGCTACAAGAAGAGGTTCTGTAACTACATAAGGAGAAAGAGAAAGATGAAGGAGAGGTCCTGTACTTAGCACGGAAAGAGTTATTAATAGATGACTTCTAGAAGGCTGAAATGTTTAAAGCCTATTTTGCTTCAGTAGTCACAAAAAAGGTTAACAGTGACCAGATATTTATCACATTTAATAGTAACCACAGGGTGGGAGCACTGGTCAAACTAGAGAAAGAAAATGGTAAATAATTTAATTTAATAAGTCTTCTGGCACAGTGCAGTTTATCAGAACTTACTATAATGTGGATTCATAGCTGGTTGAAAAGCCATATTAGAAGTGTAATTACAGATGATGCATTGTCAAACTGACAGAATATATCTAATAAGTTCTGTGGGGGTCTATTCTAGTCTAACAAGATTCAATATTTTCATTAATCATTGGATAACGGGGTGGAAGACATGCTTGTAAAATATGTAGATGATACCAGTCTGGGAGGGATTGCAAGCACTTCAAAAGACAGGATTAGAATTCAAAACAACCTTGACAAATTGGAGAATTGGTATGAACTCAATAAGATGAAATCCAATTAGGACAAATTAAATTACTCAGCCTATGAAGAAAAAAATCAAACACAGAAGTGTGGAAAATGGTGAATAACTGTCTAGACAGTAGTACTGCAGAAAAATGTCCAGTATTGCGATTCAATTGCACAAAAATGTAATAGCCTCCTGTGGTGGTATCAAGACAACTATCATGTATAAGCTGTGAGAGGTGATTGCTCTGCTCTACCCAAAACTGTTGCGACACCAGCGGGAGCACTCTTGTCTATTTCTGAATATCACATTTGAAGAAAGATATTGACAAACTGGAGAGAAAGGAAGGTATGCAAAATAAAGGATAAAATGTTTAGAAAAGACTACTTCTGAGTAAGGCTAAGACTTTTCCCATATTTATTTTTAGTAAAAGTCACAAATCAGTCATGACCAATAAACAAAAACTCACAGGAACCTGTGACCTGTCTGACTTTTATTAAACTTCTGGGCAGAGGAGAGGATTAACAGCTTTGGGCCTCCTCCACTCCTAGTAAGTGACAGCTTCAGCTCTGCTGCCCCAGGGCACGGTCACAAAGTTCTCTGAAAGTCACATAATCCATGAGTTCCATGACAAAATCTTTTCCTTATTTGTGAGGAAAGGTTAAAGCAATGGACATGCATAATCTTGAAAAAAGAAAACTGATGGGGGAAGGGGAATGTTAATAGTCTTCAGATATGTATAGGGAGGTTATAAAGAAGACAATGATCAGTTGTTCTCTATTTCCATTGAAGGTAGGACAAGAGATAATGACTTTAATCTGCAGCAATTGAGTTATAGGTTATGATAATAGAAAGAGTTTTGTAAGTGCATGCATGGCTAGTACCTGGAATAGGTTTCCAAAGTAGGTTGTGGAATCTCTGTTATTGGAAGTTAATCTAGTCTTAATTGGTCCTGCCTCATCCCATGGGGCTGGACTAGATTACCTCTGGAGGTTCCTTCCAGCCCTACCTTATAACAACTTAATGGTGTTCCTTGCCTTAAGAAAATTAAATGTTTGAAAGAAACCTAGTAAAACACACTCAGAAATATCACATCTTCAAGAAGAGAGATGCCCTGTTCATCGTCCTTTGAAAAAATATTTTTAAAAGGAGAGGAAACACTGTTGTTTTCTTCTATCTCTATGATAATAGAAGCAGCAGATTTGCTCCATGTTCACTCGACCACAATCATTTTCTGAATATGAAATGTAATTCTTTGGTATTTTAGTTGTTGTGGGTCTACAGGAGTTGATTGGAAGACAATGTCACTTTTAATTTTATCCAAGTATGGGTTGAATAAATTTTGTTCTGTGCACCAAGGCATGTGCAGATGTGCAACACCCATAGAAATACATGCTGCTGGCTCTGGGAGGTGGTGGTCTCACATTTCTTGTCAGCTGCGCAGCACCTGAATCTCTCCTGGGCGGCTGCTCAAGCACGCAGCTTACGGGGAACACTGATGGAGGGGGAGTTGCTTATTTGATTTACCATTTTAGCTTATCAGCAGAGCCTTACCAGATGCTCGATTTGATGGTTGCACTGCTGATTGGCACGTAAAGTTCAGTTAACTCCAAAATAAACAGGTCTAGAATTACTGTAGCTGAAAAAAAAGGTAAGGGTCTAATCTGCTTGTAAAAACTGAACTAAAAGATATTCGATATTATTCGGGTGTCAACCCATTGTATCTATATTGATTTCATATCAGTTGTTCCTATTTCATTCTCAGACAAACAGGCCTATTGTGTACTTTTTAAAATTAAATTTTATTTAAAGTTTGACAAAACTGCACCTTAAATTGCTTTGGCTGCTCGGATCATACAGGTCTATAAACTGTAATTTATAAAGCCTTTTCATTCAGAAGCCTCATTTATCATTGTAGTGAAAGAATCATAAATAAGCTACAGTACTGAAAAGAAGAAAACAATTAAAGGGGAAAATTGAGGGGAAGACTCTGCAGAAAGGAGAGGCTGACATAGATATTTAGGTCAGAAGGGAAAGAGCAACTTCTGAGTGGATGTCCCTGAAAGAGAGGAGGATAGGAGAAGAGGAAAGGGGCAGGCTGAGTGGATGAGGCAGTGGGGTGTACTTGAGATCAAGGAGTCAGGGTCTACTACATTCTCTTACAGCATGAAAATCACCATGCTGTAAGCTTAGACTATACAGGCTTCACAGGGGAGACCAGCTGAGTTTGGAGGCCCTGACCTAAAAGCGAGATGCAGAGGGATCACAAAGTTATGTTTTAGGAGGTTCACAGTATTAACATTCCTGCTTCTGCACTACCTTCAAGCTGGGCAACGTGAGATCACTGATATCAATGATGAGAATGAAGGTGTTTGGCTGGGTACCCAGTTCTGAAGGCATTACGCCGCAAGCAGCAGCACAGAAAGGTGGAAATACCATACCCATACTTCTGTACTTCTGCTTTCAGAGCTGGAAGACCCGAGAGTGGTGGCTGCTGACTAAGACCGTTTCTACACAGGTCACTTTCTCCGAAAGTGGCATGGTAATACATGGCCCAAAATATGCTAATAAGGTGCGGATGCAAATTCCCCATGCCTCATTAGCATACAGTCACATGCTTTGGAGTCCGGAAGACCGTTCTTCCAGACTCCAAAATGCCGTTTAGAAGCGTAGGCCCCGGGCGTCTTCCAGAAGGAAGTCCTTCTTCGGAGGCCCCTTCTTCCCAAAAATTTTCGGGAAGAAGGGGCATCCAGAAGAAGGACTTCCTTCCGGAAGCTCCGCCGGGCCACGCTTCCACACGGCGTTTTGGAGTCCGGAAGAATGGTCTTCTGGACTCCAAATCACATGACCGTATGCTAATGAGGTGCGGGGAATTTGCATCCATGTCTTATTAGCATATTTTGGGCCGTGTATTATCATGCCACTTTCGGAGAAAGTGGCCTGTGTAGAAATGGCCTTAGGGCTCAGTTCTGCAGGCAGGAGCACAGAAGTAAGAGTGACAGTACCACATCAGGCAATCCTTTCTTCTGTGCAGCTGCTGGCAGTAGCTCTGCCTTCAGAGCTGGGCTCCTGGCCAACAGCTACTGCTCTCCAGCTCTCCACTTCTGAAGTCAAGTGCTGTTGCCAGCAGCTAGGCAGAAATAAGGCGGTTATACAACAGCCCAACACAGTAACCTTGAGACCCCCATACAACTCCTTTTCAGTCAGATTTAAATATCTGTAATCATAACATTTACCATTTTTAAAGTCTTGTGGTTGTAAAGCTAGCCAAAGTGGACCATGAATTTGGCATGGCACTTCTCATGGGGTTTTCTGTCGACATGGAAAAGTTAAAAAGAATTGTTAAAAAAAATTGTTAAAAAAAAAGTTAAAAAAGGTAAAACAAAACATTTTGGGTGTGTCTACACTAGCAAGTACGTTCGAAATTAGGATTGGAAGACCGAGTTCATTTGAAAGAAGCCACCGAGTGTCTACACTTGACACGGCGCTCTTTCGAAATTAACTTCAAAAGAACTCCCCCATTCTTTCGAAACTGGTCCTCCACTTCCAGGATGGGAAAAACGGCCTCTTTCAAAAGACAGTTTCGAAAGAGAGCAAATGTAGATGCTCTGCAACCCGCTTTTTCGAAAGAGCGGGTCCTCCATGGCTACCATCATCTGTCAGGCAACAGCGCCGCTCACAGCACAAGTGGAGGTCTAAGGCTCCAGCGTCTGGCTACCTTTCAGCTCGCAGGCTCCCAGAAGCCCTAAGTCAGGAAGCTGAGAGCATGTAGGCAGCAGGGAGCCAACACTGCCGCCCAGACAGCTGCCAGCCGTGACGCCCCAGGGGAAGCCAAAGCACCTCTGGCACCATGGCCAGTAGCCAGGACTCCCACCCACCCCAGGGGCCGTCCAGGGACCGGGGGAGTCCACCCAGGAGGGGAGCCAGCCCTCCCAAACATTGGGCCCCCTCCTGGACAGAGGCTGAGCTGCAGGACCTCCTCGCCCTGTGGGAAGACAAGGAGGTCCTGCAGCAGACAGGAGTCCAGCACCAAAACAGACCAGGTGAGGTCAAAAGTGAAGGAGCTCTGGCAGGCATGCTGTCGGGCTTGGGACATGGCTGGGCGGTCGGGGCAGCACCTACCAGCTGCCTCTACTACTTAGAACTCGACCACCTACTTGGGCCCACCCCCAGCCATGTATGTGGACACAGACCATGCCCGAGCCGTACCCCTACCTCCCTTTGCCACCAGCCCCAGCCCGCCCCTAGCAGGGCCCCGGACCTGAGGAGGAAGGAGTGGGCATGGACGATGGGGCTCCCAGCCATGGAGCCCCCTGGAGGGGTGAGGCCCCCCACCCCAGCCCCCCATCCCCCCTCCCCCCTCCCATGTAAATAGTTCTCCCCATTCACCCTCCCCGCACACGTGTATATACTTCCCCCGAACGATGAGAAGCACAGTTTTTCCAATAGTAAACAGTTTATTTTTATGGTTTACCCTGTGTCCCCTGTGCATGTGTGCTGGTGGGTGTGCATGTGTGAGCAGGGTGTGGGTGGGGGAGGAGTATGCAGGGTTGGGGAGTTACTGTGGTCCCTGCTCAAAGGCCTGATGCAGGGCCTCCCTTACATGCACCCTGTCCTGCTGGGCCCGGTGGCATGGGGCGGCTGGGGGCTGTCCGTACCCGTGCCTCGCACCAGTGGCCCACCTCTGCATATAGGGCTCATGTTTTGCCTGTACCAGGTTATGGAGGGTGCAGCAGGCCCCGACCACCGCTGGGATGTTGGGGAGGCCCACCTCCAGCCTGGTGTAGAGGCACCTAAAACACCCCTTGAGGCGGCCAAATGCCTGCTCGATGGTGTTCTGGGTGCAGTTTAGCCGCTCATTAAAAAGGTCCTGGCACAGCTGCATGTGCCCCATGTATGGCCGCATCAACCAGGCCTGCAGGGGGCAGGCCGCATCCGCCACAATGCAGGGTATCATCGTCGTGTCCCCGAGGGGGAGTTCTCACTGGGGGGCAAAGGTCCCCTTGGCCATACGACATCCCAGCCCTGAGTTCCTGAAGACCCTCCCATCGTGGGCACGGCTGGACCAGCCCACACTGATGTCCTCAAACTGTCTGCTGTCCTCAACCAGGCCCTGCAGGACCACCAAGTGGTAGCCCTTGTGATTGATGTAGGCCCCACGGCTGTGCTCCAGGGCCCAGATGGCAATACGAGTGCCATCCAGGGCCCCAAAGCAGTTGGGGAAGCCCAGTTCTGGGAATCCCTGGATGGTGTCATCCAGGTCCCCGACGCATACCTGCTGCCTCAGGAGCACCTTGCTGATCTCCTGGATGACCTGCAGGGCATAGGGGGCATGCTCCTGAGCGTGGAGTGGGGTGCGGCTTGCCCACCCATGCCCATCCCCATCTCTGCCCCTGGCCCCAGGGTGCCCGCCCTTCTCCCAATGGTGCCTGTTTCCAGGCTGCTCCCTGCCCGCCCCCCGCATGCAATCTAGGTGTGAGCTGGGCATGGCTTACCTCAATCAGGATGGCCCTGATGGTGGCTTTGCCCATCCCGAACTGGTGGCCAACAGATCAGTAACTGTCTGGGGTGGCCAGCTTCCATAGGGCAATGGCCACCCTTTTGTGCAGGTGGAGCGCTGGCCTCAGGTGTGTGTCTTGGTGCTGGAGGACTGTGGCGAGCCAGTGACACAGTTCCAGGAACGTCCCGTTGGTCATCCTGAAGTTCTGTAGCCACCAGTCATCGCCCCAGTCCTCCAGCACCAGCAGGTCCCACCAGTCGCTGCTTGTGGGGAAGCTCCACAGGTGGCGGATGACCCGATGGACCATCTGGGGACATTGTGCCCTGAGGATGGCATCCAGGAGGGTGGCTATTGTGGTGGCCACCCGGAGTCTCTGAAGCACGGTGGCCAGGACTGCAGCCAAGGCGCTGGCCACAGCTACGATGGAGGGGCGGTGCTGCTTGGGGTCCATGGGGGCCCAGGATGCCACCTCTGCTGTCTGTCTCTTGCGCGCTGCCTGGGGACAGGGTTGCTGGTCCTCAGAGTGTGCAGGCTGAAGTATGGGGGAGCACTTTACGGGGACAGCAGGCGGTGGCCCCGGAAGGGCTCATCCCCCATGCCACCCTGCCCATGGTGCTTCTTATCCCTGCTCTTTCAACAGAGCGCACTGGCACGTATGGATGCTCTCTTTTGAAATTGTGCTGGTGCCTTTCAAAAGAATGGATCCAACCTTAGGTCCCCGGTGGTGTGTGTGGACGCTTCATTTCAAAAGAGCATCTTTTGATGTTCTGTTTCAAAAGACGTTCTTTCGAAACAGAACTGTAGTGTAGACGCAGCCTTTGTGCGACCCAGAACAAAACATTTTGTTGGTTTTAATGACATTAAACAAAATTAGTTAAATTGAGTGAAATTGTAAAATAAATTGTATTTCTGGAAAGTTAAAAATGATTTGCACACAATAATTTTCACCCGTTCTGTTTGACACTATGCTTTCTGGGGACAGTTGTACAATTTCTAAATAGAGAAGTCCAATTAAAGTGGAAGCAGTGACAGCTAATGGACTCAGGACGTAACTGGACTCAGAAAACCTGAAATTTATTCATGGCTCTGTCTGTGATCTGTTTGGTGCTCATGGGCAAATTACTCCTATTTTTGTGTGTTTCTGTTGGGATTAATGATACTGACTTCTCTTGTAAAGTGATTTAAGGTCTACTGACAAAAGTTATCAGAACTAGGTATTATTGTTGTGTTATTACTACTTTTCCTTATCTTACATTACTTCAGCTTCAATGTTGACAACAAATGTGACTTGGCTAACATAACATCCTCATTTTATCTACCACTATGGACTAATTCTTCTAATAACCCTCATTGATTTTCATTACTTGTTTTTTCCCACTGCTTGCTCTTTGTTTCTTTAACTAAATCTACTTTTCCCAACAACCTAAAGAGACTGAGTTGAAAGCAATGTAGAATTGGGAATTTCCTAGATGGATGTGATGTTCACATTTGATAGTGTACATTCAAATAGAGGGGAAAAAAAAGAATACCAAGAAGGAGCTGTCCAAACAGATGGAGCAAAGATAAAAATCCCACAGGAAAAAAAGAGAGAAAGAGAGAGAACAAGTAGCAGATAGACAGGTCGGTTTCATAGAATTTGAGGCTGCTAAAGTCATTGTTCTGACTTCCTGTTTGAGATGCTCAAGATGGATCAATAATATTGAAAAGTACACAGACCAAACAAGTGTGAAAAGAGAAAAATCTAATATTATAATCCTGATGTAGATCATAAAACATCCAGAGGAGAAGTTTTCAGAACCAGTTGAGGCTCAAACAGTGTAAAAGTAATCAAGCAGGTTGTGTTGCAGGAGTTAAGCAGGAAAGAGTGAGATATGAGGTTACCTTTACTTAGTGAAGGGAGGTTGATGGCCATCTTGTTCACACATGAGGAAGTATCAAATGGAGATGTTTTCAGAAGGTGAGGTGATAGTGGAAATTTTGTGTGAGTGTGTGAAAGATCAGGTGAGATGAAGTGGTGATATATAAAAAAGTGTGCTTGTATGTCCACATGCTGGTGTCCATGCAGGCATACTTTCTCAGGAAGAAGAAAAATCAGAAAGAGGATTTATTTGTTGAACTGGCTTCAAATATAACAGCAAATATGGTAAAAAAGTAGGTATATGACATTCAGAAAAAACTAAACACATGCATGTGTCTTCAATGTAGTTTCAGCTGAAATTTATATTCACTCTTTTGTAATATGTACTCTGTTTAATTACATTTCAAATATGCTCAGTATTTCTTGAATCTCTGCAGCGTTTAAGCTCATCGAGTTGCTTTCTGATTGAAGGTCTTTAAAAAAAAAAAGAAAAATCTATTACATTTCAGAGTATTCAAATTCCAATACATTACACTCAGGGTGCGTCTACACTTGCATTCCTCTTTCAAAAGAGGTATACAAATGAGGTAAATCAAAAATGCAAACGAGGTATAAATTGGCATATTTTGTGCCTCATTCGCATATTCTAATTTTGAAAGAGCTTCTTTTGAAAGAAGACAGCCAGTGTAGACGTTGCTCTTTCGAAAGTAAACCCATCTTCAAAAGAATCCCTCTTCCTATTAAATAAAGACCTTTTGAAATTATAGTATGAAAACGAGGTGCCAAGTATGCCAATTTATACCTCATTTGCATTTTCAATTTACCTCATTTGTATATCTCTTTTTATAGAAGAATGCAAGTGTAAACACACCCTCAATTCTTTGAAACTATTGACTTGTAGTACTTTAGCATGTTATATGTGCCTCTGTTTGTAAGTGGTCAGGGTAGTGGGCCTGCAAAGTATAAAATAATTTCAAATTATATTTAGGAGACCTTCATTCTTTGAAACTGGAATTCCAGTTTGTGAAGCAGTCTAGTAACTTTAAATTGCTGTATATTCTAGATCCTACACCCCAATCTTTCCAATGTGAAGTGCTTATAAAACCACTGAAATGCTCTACTAAATTCTAAATTAGACTACAGCTGGATGGTCAGAATTTCAATTTCAATTTATTTATTAATATTTCATTAAAAATCTATTACCTGAACAATACACATAACCATGAAGTTAAACCACTCTGTAGTGTGAGATATTAACTCTTCAATTTTTAACTCTGTCTTATTCAAAATTCTTCATTCAGTTATGTAAATGTCAAAGCCCTGTGAAAAATGAGCTTTAGGCTGAAACACTCAGCTGTTCTCTTTGGCTACATCTACATGAGAGGGTATTTCCAGAAAATGGGGCTTTTGTTGGAAAAACCCATGGAATGTGTACGTGCAAAATGGGCTTTGTCAACAGTCTGTCGACAAAACCTGGCACATCCACAGGCAGTGTTATACCTCGCCGCGTTTAGGTATAATGTTTTTATTGACAGTTTCCTATCAACAAAACATCTGTGTAGATGCTCTGGGGCCCTATGGCTGACAGACAGGGCTTCTGATTCACCGGGCAGCCGTGTTTGCAGAGCTTCTGGTCGCCGTTCTGTTGAGAGAAGGCCAGGCAGTCTGGCTGCTCTCTGTTGACAGAACAAACTGCTCTTTCAATCTGCTTTTATATGTAGAGGCACTCTGTCAACAGAAGTGTTGCCAGGAAATCTCTTGTGACAGTCACTTCTGTCAACAGATGCTTCTTGTGCCGACATAACCTTTATGAGAGGGACACCACCATCATTTTGTGCACTGCTCCAAATTTCTCCTTCCGAGAAGTCCTGTGCGGCTGGTGGGCAGTAACATCAGACAATAGACTATTTGCGTACACAGTATCCCATAGCCACCTATTAGTTTTACAGTGAATCTGTATACAGATATAATATTACAAAGTGCTTATAAAAAGATTAACAACAGGACTTTTCTATGATATATATTTAGGCTTTAAACAGATCATATTTATGTTTATTTGTTAGAGTTTTTTATTCCGCTCTATTTCAGTTTCACAGTTGCAGGAAATGGTGGGGGTGTCAGACAATCTTTGTTAATGGGAGTCTCTAAGTTCTCAAGCAGCATTTGCCTTACTTTGCCTATCTCCAAATTTTCAATATAACCAATGCAAATATTTTTATTGGTTTGGGGAAGATGAACTCACAGTTTACCAACATTTCCAGTCAAACCTGTATTCTATTTCTAGCTTTGCCAGAAATGACCATATGCATGTTTCAGATCCTCAGTTAATTCACCTTAAAAGTGGAATAAATGTTACTTACCTGCCTCCTAAAAATCAGTATGTGTAATACATTTCAAACTAATTCAAAGCCATAGACCTTATGCCCCCCTGAACTTTTATGGATCAAAACATTTTGGAGCATTTCACAGCTAATCCCCCTAATTTAACTGGCTGAATCAAAATCCTCCACCTCATTGTTCATAAACTTGTGGAGTGACGGAAAATCAGATGCATTTTTCATAGGATGGACATATCTGAATTTGTATTTTGTACAAACTTGTGTGGTGTAACTGATACACTGTACTATGAGCTCCTTTAATCACAAAGGCTGTGTCTACACTAGCAAGATCTTTCGAAAGAGTTTTTAAAAGAAGGGGGTTCTTTCAAAAGATCCTGCAGAGCATCTACACACAAAAAATATTCTTTTGAAAGTAAATTGAAAGAACATGGTGCTGCTTTTGACAGCACTCTTCTACTTCCATTTCATGAAGTGTGCCCCTTTCAAAAGCTTCTTTCAAAAGAAAATGTTTATAGGTGATCCGCAGGGCCCTTCTTTCAAAAGAGCACTCCTCCTGGCACCTGTTTTCAATGACTGGCCCATTCTTTTGAAAGAGGAGGGAGGGGGTGGATGCTCACTTTTGAAAGAACAGATCACTGTTTGGATCCACTTTTTTGTGTGTGGACGCTCTCTTTCAAAAGAAGTTCTTTCAGAAGAGATCTTCCAGAAGGGCTTCTTTTGAAAGATCTCTGGAATGTAGTCATAATCAAAGTGAGGAGTAACACATTGTACACAGGCCTCTTACAAAAATAGTGGAAGAATGAAAAAGGTTGTTGGGCTTTTGTTGTTGTTGTTGTTGTTTAATTACTTACATTCACTTTTTAAAGAGAGAGTAATAGTAAACCAGTAAACTCTCAAGGGCACAAAGTAGCCATAAACTCAATTTAATCAGCAACTCAGACTGAGTTTATGACTTCTTTGTGTCACTGGATCAGTGCAAACCAACCAGACCATATTGGAGAAACAGTTCAATATGCTGTTATATAGAAGAATAACAGCCTTAACTATGAAAGAAATAATACTGAAGGAAAAAGAAACTGTGAGCACACAAATATTAATTTCTATTTGACCAGCCTAAAAGAAGTTGCATTCTTGACTCTTTTTTTCTATTTATTTTTTTACAAAGATGAGTCTGGGGTGGGAGGTTGCCACTGAAAATCTTACCTATTTTCTATATTTAAAAAATACAAAAATCTGTTTTAACAAGGGTGGAGAACCTCCAGACTGTGGGCTGCATGTGGTTCATCAGAGTTAGCTGTGAGATGGTTTGTTTACCTGAGAAACTGCAAGCATGGAGCGCCACAGCTTCTAGTATATGTAGTTCACCATTCCCCACACAATGGGAGCTGTGGGAAGCAAAGCCAGCTGGCCGACGCTTCCGGCAGTTCTCATTGACCAGGGATGGTGAACAGTGGCTGTTGGGTGCTACAGGGCTCTGTGCCTGTGGAAGACCAAGTGAACAAACCATTTTGCACCCCACCAGCAACTAACCCTGATGAACTACATGCAGCTGGTGCACTGAGTTTCCCTACCCCAGTTATATGTGAAAATGCATTACATCAATTACTTTTAATTAATTTTGTTAACAAAATGAAAATTCTGCTACACTTTTAGTCAAGCTGGCAAGAGCAATTAATTCTCTTTAATGCACACACTACCTTTCCTCACGTATGGGTCTTCATAGTCACAGTAGACGCTGTAAATGAAGTCCTCAATTGAAACTATAAAGGGCGCGATCCATAGTCTGTGCAGACTGAAGGATGCCTACTACCTTTCCTCTATGAATTTTGCAGTCATCTTTAGCAATCTTATTACCTAATGCTCTACCTGTTTGTTGTACATTAATCCCCCCAAGACACATGCACTGATGTGAGAGAGGTGTGGGAGGGCAGTGCTGTGGTGTGGGGGAAGAGGGCAGGAAGACCCACAGCCCTGTGGCTGGAATCCATCTGGGCAGAGCCCGGCCAGCAGAGCCAGCCAGGGGGTCCCTGGTCAGGGGGTGGAGGTCCCCCACCACCCCGCAGCAGGGAAGCAGCTGGGCTACCAGCCAAGCCCCCATTGGTAGTCTCAGATAAGTCAGTTTCCTGGATCCCACAAGCAGCAGGGAGATGGGAACCAAGCAGGAGCCTGGTCCACAGCTCCACTGTACAGACAGGACCCAGAAAACTGACCAGTCATGAGCTGGTCAGTTTCCCAGGTCCCATAATCCTCAAGGAGACTAGAACCAGGCTGCCCCTGCTTCCTGGCTCCTGCAAGTCCATGGGAGTAGCCTGGTTCCCATCCCCCTAGAATTGTGTGAAAATTTGAGTTATGCAGGGATTACAGGAATGCAACCCCCCATGTAACTTGAGGGTTTGTTGTATTCGCATAGGCTACATCTATTCTTCACTCTGCTTTCAGAAGTGAAATGCAAATGAGGGAGATCAAAAATGCAGATGAAGCACTGATTTACAAATCTTGCACTTCATTTGATTAATCTCATGTGATCGCATTTCCAGAAGTGATTTTTTCAAAAAAACAAAACAAAATAAAACAAAACAAAAACACTAGCTATGTAGATGGGATTCCTTCTTTAAAAAAGGTCAGTTTTCAAAAGAACCCTTCTTCCTATTTTGTTTCAGGAAGGTTCTGTTGAAAACTGGGTTTTTTTCTGAAGGAACCCTATCTATACGGCTGTTTTGTTTTGTTTTGTTTTGTTTTTTTCCAAAAAGCATCACATCCAGAAATGCAGTCATGTGAAATTATGCAAATGAAGTGGAAGATTTGTAAATCAGTACTTCATTTGCATTTTCGATCTCCCTCATTAGCATTCTGCTTCCAAAAGTGGAGTTCAATAGAGATGTAACCATGTTGTATCTGTCCACATACTTCAAGCTCCGTAAGGCAGGATTTTTTGTTACTTGTATGTTCAGCCCCTTGCTCAGTGTCTCAGCCCTTGGGTGGGATCTCCATAATAAAAAATAAGGTGTCCTTACTTTTTCTTTTTATAAGTATAGTATCTTATATTATTAAGGCAAGTTACACTTGCAAACAGATGTTTTTTTCATTTCTAGCTTCCTAAAGGTTATCAGTTCCAGTTTGTACTTCAAGAACACCAAGTCCTGTGGCACCTTGTAGACTAACAGATATTTTGGACCATAAGCTTTCATGGGCAAAGACCCACTTCATCAGCAGCAGCCCAGTTCCCAGCTCCCGTGTGCAGGCAGGACCCAGAAAACTGACCAGTCATGAGCTGGTTAGTTTCCCAGGTCCTGCAACTGGCAAGGAGACTGGAACCAGGCTGCCCTCTGGTTCCCAGCTCCCCCCAACTCTGGGAGCCAAGAAGCAGGAATACAACCCCCATGTAACTCAAGGGTTTTCTTTAGTCATATAGGCTACATCTGTACTGCATTCTGCTTTCAGAAGCGAAATGCAAATGAGGGAGATTGAAAATACAAATGAAGCACTGATTTACAAATCTCACACTTCATTTGCATAATCTCATGTGATTGCATTTCTGGAAGTGTTTTAAAAATAGCTAGCCATATAGATGGGATTCCTTCTTTAAAAAAAGCCAGTTTTCAGAAGAACCCTTCTTCCCATTCTATAGTCTGTAAGGTTCCACAGGATTTCTTGTTGTTTTTGAAGATACAGACTAACTTGGCTACCTCTCTGATAGTTTTCATTTCATGCAGCCAGGATTATGAAGGCAGGAAAGCACCCTGTCATATTAGAAAAATATACAGCTTATCAAAAATTACTAAAATGTCCTGCAGGAAGAATGTATAACGGTTGATCTTCAGCCATTTATCTTTGTAAGTGTGTGGGAGGGAACATTTCTTCAAACTTGCTATTACTGGGGACATCCATTGGGAAAAGTTTGGCTCCAGAAATATGGGAGGAAAAGCTTCCTTAGCTATACCCCAGCTCCTTCAACTCTCAACTCTGAGGCTACTCTAAGATGATTGTAGCCAAGCTCAGAATAAAACAGGACAAAGATGAAGTAAAACTCTATTCGCCTCCATCCCCACCTGGACTTCTATGATAAACAATGATCATGGAACCATGACAGTTGCATATGGCTGCTGATTTACCTTCAGCCATTTGAAAGGTCTCTATCAGAAAGGAGTATAACTGAGCCATAGCCAGAATTATATCCCTCTGGGTTGTATAACTAGATCTAAGCCTGATATTATTGTCAACCTTCAGTGTAGTTTCTAGTCTGATAAAAAATGTGCAAAAGACCAACATGGCATCACTGAATTGTCTTAAAAAGTATGATCCTCAGATCTTTGCATCTACCAAACAAAGATTAGGAGGTATTGCAACAATTCTTATAAACTGGCAGAGGGCAGGCCTTGCCACAGCACGGACATGTGATTAAAGCATATGGAGTCTTGAAGATTGGAAAACACACTTTATGATGATCTCTCACTGTTACTGTCTCTGTCTTTAGCACACTAAAGTGAAGGTTCAGGGCTGACTTGATCATCTACCTACATGGGCATCAGAAATTTCCCCACAAAGGACTCTACAGTCTAGCAGCCGAAGATACAATACGATCCAGTGGTTGGAAGTTGAAGCTAGACACACTCAGACTAGAAATAAGGTGCCATTTTTAATGGTGAGGGTATTAGCCATTGAAACTGCCTACCACGCTTATAGTGGGTTTTTCATCACTGAAAGATTTTAAAAACAAAATTAGATGCTTTTTCTACAAAATATGCTTCAGTTCAAATAAGAATTATTTCAGGGAAATCCTGTGGCCTCTATTATGCAGGAGATCTCACCAGATGACCACTGTGGTCCCTTAGGGCCTTTTAATCTGTGAAACTATGAAGCTCCTATCCATTTGAATACATCACCATGTAAGCAAACAAAAAAGACTGAATGGGGAGGAGGGGAGGAAGAATTTACAGTGGTGTCTATTTTCGTCAAGTGATATCTATTTTGGTAACATTAAACCGTAAGAAATTTCTATACATCCCAATTTTATCATTAGTTTGGCAATCAGACAACACAGAGATGGCAAAAGGAATATTAAGGGCTAATTTTATAACATCAATCTCCTTTGTCATCAGAATATTAATGAAATTTAAACCCATGTTGACCAATCAGGCAGTCTAGAAGAAGCCTGTACAAATTAAAAATCCAAGGCAGGAGAACAGAAACCCATGTGACAACTGGAAAAATGATTCTATTGAGGAGATAAGATCATGCGCTGCAAGTCGGTCTCCACTGGATAGAATGAAACAGAAACAAGAAACAACATATCAGGTCAAAACAACTTTTTAAAGGCATTTGAGGAAAATCAAGTGGCCACTTATGTCAAAAGCAGCTGTAATAGCTAGAAGGTTGAGTGCAGAAAACTCTTCTTTCTGGCATTTTGCAAGAGATTGTTAGTTAAAAATTGTAACAGTATTGTGATCTGACAAAACCTATGGCTGGATGAATACGTAGTTAGAGAGAGCTGACAGAGGTGGCTAGCTACAACCAAATCAAGAACTGCACCTAGAAATATGGAATTAAAAATTAAATGATAGTGAATTTCAGTGACTAGTGTAAATTTTATAGGTATCAGAAAAAAAGACCACCAGTTCTGGTGAATCTTTTTTCTAAGAAAAAGTCAGTATGGAGCAATGAAGGTGACTAAAGCATGCTTGCAATGATAAAGGTTTGGTGAGGGACATATGCACTGGTGACTGCATTTCATCTATGGTCAAGAGGCAGTTAGATGCTCTTTGTCTAAATTTAAGTTTGGAACTCACTTTGGGCACTTCTGAATATTTTTGTTACTAAATGGATGGGATTATTAGTTATCATTAATAGTCAGTGTTTTGAATACTTTGAATTCTACTCCACATAAAAATTTGTAAAAATATATAAATCTGGATACAAGAATAAAAGTGCAAGGGAAAGCCTGTAACATTAATTGTAGCAGCAGAAGATAAGGAGGGCCCAACCACTTTAAATTTACAACAGAAAAATCAACAGCTTCCACACATATGACAGAATATTGCAGCCAAACACAATTTTCCACCACTAGAGTTAAAGACTTTTATCCAAGGCCCCAAACAGGACTCCTGAGTTACCTTGATCTTCTGCAATGATGACAAAGAATTAAATTAGCCCAGCAACAAACACATGTATGCTCATAAGTGCAAGCATTATTCTATGTGCAAATTGGTAGCAAGATGGTGGCCAAAAAGTATCCAGTGGTAACATGCTGATCATAAACTGTAAAGGATGGATTATTGAGTCATGAGGATGCCACAGCTATGAATCCACCTGGATGATTAAAAGCCCTCTATAGTATGTTAAATCAAAGTAGAACTGTTCAAGTGTAGTGCTGGTAGTTCCAATGCATGGCTCAGTTCTAGAAAGTAAAATTTCATGGTTTATAGAGTCCAATGTTGCAGTAAGCACTAAAAAAATGAGAGGAAAATAAAGCGTTTGTCTCACTTTGCCAGCGGACCATTTTTTATCCTCAAAAGAACAGTCTTGCTGCTATGTGAGGCCTGAAAACCAGATTGAAAATGTCCTTTGCATCAATTTTGTTCCAGATGGGCAACAATTTCAGTCACGGCCACATGCTTGTGAACCTTGAGTGAAAAATAGGAGGCGAAAATTTGTTTGTACAGTAACAACAAAAAACTACACACACAACCCAGCAATTCCATATTAAGGAAAAGCTTTTTCAACTCAGCTAATTACTGAAATTGTAAACTTACTGTTTCAACTACAAGGTGCATGTGATAACTTGCAAATTTAGGAGGAAAAGCTTTTTTATTCACTTCCAGACTGCTTTTTACATGCAATTAGCCTTTAATGAATACCCATTGCTTTGTGTATACTGGTGTAAACATTTTCAAAGCACATTATCTTTGGAGGTGGCAGGTTTTTTTGTTTGTTTGTTTCTATTTTTTTAGTTTTTTGTTTTTTTGTTTTAGAGGGGGGTGCTTTGTGTTGGCTTACTATGAGCAATGCAAAAACACAAATGCTCAGGCTTGTTCTGCCACTGGTAGATTTCAATCGCGAACACAGCACAGTCAACCAAGAGAGATCAGGTTAGTACAAGAGAATCACCTGATGGTGTAGATCAAGAACAGAAGCTTCTGCAAAATTTTGAGGAGGAGGGGGCTTCCGGCAGGAGGGTTTCTTTCCGGAAGATCCCCACGGGTCGTGCGTCGGCATGTGAATTTTGGAATCCAGAAGATCTTCTTCCAGACTCCAAATTACATGGCCATATGCTAACAAGGGGCAGGAAATTTACATCCATGCCTCATTAACATTTTCTGGACTGCTCATTACCATGCCACTTCCAGAAGAAGCGGTACGTGTAGACACAGCCCCTGAGTTTAACTCTGCAGAGGAAAGAGCTTGTTAATGTTGCCTGAACTGTTTATTAATTCTTTTCTAAAGTCCCATTGGTTTCCAGCTTGGAAATACAACACATTTCTGGGAAACTTTTCACAGAAAATCAGCATTCTGTAAGATTATTTTGTCCCCATATGGAAAAATAAAACATTTAAAAAGCCATCAAAACTATTTCTTACCACTGACTTGACTAGGTTACGTTTTACAACTTGGATTTCTCAGTGTGTTGACTAATGAGCTTCGTGGAATAGCTAAAAAAATAAATTGTTTCAGATGGACTGTTATGAACATCTAAAAATGAAACATGAACTTTTAAAAGCCTTAACTCTACACCCCTTTTTGATAATTCCACCATCTGGCTCATGTTCTGTGTGAGGCTTTTGTTGTAGTACAGCTCAAATGATTATAGTTAGAGAAGTGCTTAAATGTCTTGTTCAGGGAGGCTATGTCTAGATTACAGGGATTTGTTGACACAAGTTTTTGTTGGAAGATAAAACTCCTGTCAGTAGATCACAGCCAAACTGCCAAGTGGATCTCAAGAGCAATCCACTTGGTCGACAGAAAGCAACCGAAGCACCCAGCCACTCCCCTGACAAAACAACCAACTGGAAGCTCAGCAGACAGGGCTTTCTGGTGTCCTGGAGGACTTGTCTGTTGATAGAAGTCCCCTGGTATGCCTAGACCAGCCTTCTGTCAACAGATCTCTATCAACAGAAGCATTATGCCTCATGGGAAGTGGGATAAAACTGTCAACAGAAGTGCTTCATTCTATTGATTTACTGTCGACAAAATGCCTTGGGATTATTAACGCTTTGTGGGTTTTGTCAACAAAAGCCTCTAATGTAGACATAGCCTGAAAGCCTAAATGGATTATATGTAAGAGGGCTACATTTTCAAAGACAGGGTAGATAACTGTACACAGAAAAAAGCAAGCAGTCCTGTAGCACCTTATAGACTAACATTATTTATTAGGTAATATAGTTAGTCTTTAAGGTACTACAGGACTGCTGGCTTTTTTTGTGAACATGCAGACTGTCACAGTTACCTCTCTGAGACTCTACACAGAAAGGCACTGTGGACCTGATCCAAACCCCTGGAATCAAACTAAAGGACTGCTGCTAACTTCTGTGAGCTATGCAGCGGGAGCTAAGTGTCTGTGTTCACATTTGCACTTGTAGAGCATTTTTGCCCAGCTTTGCAAGTTTCTCTCATACAGTTCAAAAAGTAAATCTACCCCTAAAAAAGGAAAACAGAGCTCCAAATTAGGGATGTGCTAAGTGGAGGGCATGCCCTCTCAGGAAGGGTCAAGACATTTAAGGGGGTTGTGTCACTTCCTGGATACACTGCTGATCCCTAAATCAGACTCCAGACAAGAGGTACTAATATCTGTTCCTCCCATTTCCCCCTTCATATTTTGCAGGAAGTAAGTCTGCAAAACATCTTTCTCCCACCTCCCACTTAACTTAAGCTGTGTCTACACCACAGAATTCTGTCAATAAAAGTCACTGTCGACAGATATTTCCTGGCAGAACCTCTGTCTACAGGACATGTCCATCAACCCCCTCTGTCAACAGAAAGTGGCCAGACTGCTCAGTCCTCTGTCAACAGAACAGCCAACCAGAAGCTCTGCAAGCAGGGCAGCCCAGTGAACCAGAAGTCTTCTCTGTCGACAGAGGGCCCCCAGAGTATCCTACACTATTTTTTGTCAACAGACTCTCGTACAGTCAAGCCAGAACTCTTCTTGGAAAACTGCTGTGTTCTGTCAATGGATTCTTCACAGAATTCATTTGTAGCGTGGACGCTCTCTAGTTTTGTTGACAGAAGGCCTCTTCTGTTGACAGAACTGTTGTGTACGTCCAACTTTAGTGCCTTGCCCCATTGCCTCTTCTTTCAAATCTTCCCAGCAGCAAGGTAAGAAAGGGTGGTGGGGAAAGGGTTTGGGACGGAAATAAGGACGTGCATTTGGAAGAGAGGCGGGGGAGCGGGGAGAGAGAGAAAGAGAGAGCAAATATGACTGGTTCAACAGCTGGAGGAGGAGCAAGCTGCTCTGTTTCTCTCCTCTTCCACCTGCTGCTGTGTTTATAAATCCAGAGCCAGGGACTGTTTTCCCTGAACCTCTTCTTTCTCTATTTCTGAGGCTGCTGCTCTTTTCTTCAGAGTCTTTGCAAGGAGCAAGTTTGGGATCAGTTTCCAGCATAGGCTGCTCCTTCCCTGCAATTCTGGTTGGGAAGGCAAGTGGTGCAGAGAGGTTGGTAATAGCCAGTGATCCCCAAGGCTTCTCAGCAGCCAAGCTTGTGCCAAACAAATAGCTTGGTTTTCAGCAGTCAAGTCCCTGAGCTTCTTAATGGGGCAGAAACTGCACTGCAAAGCAGCAAGCGTGGTGGATCTGTTCACATTCCTTCCCAGCACAGTCATTTCCTTTCCGCAGGCATGTGGCTCAGCTTCCTTTGCTTTTATCATTAGGGTGCTTCCCCCCACCCTCACAACTGAATTCGTTCTTGCAGAGCAGGAGCCAATTTCTAAGCATTGGAAACAGCAGGGCAAGTCCCATGGGGCCTGCTGACTTGCAGTGTTCTTTGGGCTCTTTATAAGTCTGAAATAAGACATAGCAAGTGGTGAATCTGGGAGCCAAATCCACTTTAAAAAGTCTGGAGGATATAATCAGAACACCATTTAAGGGCCTAAGCCCAGGAGGGCTGGAGCAATATTTATAACAGGGATGCTCAGAGCTTTTGAACCAAACTGGAAACCCTGGCAACTCTAGTTCCAGCACCTATGCCCAATCCTGGGTTTCTACTCATTATCCTCCCACTGAGCCAACTGTTCCCAATCATAGGTGCCCTGTGACAAAAGGCTGTACATGCAGTAGTGATCATAACCTAGAAATTCAGTTTGTCCAAAGTCCTGTGCCAACAAAACATATAGCGGACTCTGCAAAGATAGGAACCTGATTAGCATGCATTAATTGCATTCTGGTATTGCCAGCTCTCCTGATTGTAATGCATGCCTCAAGATACTTGATGCTTTTCTTAAAGGCCCAGGTCCTGGAGTCAAGTGATTTCATGAGATTGCCAACTTTTTTCCCCAAGTATGTTTCTAGAGCTCACAGTTGCACAGAAAAACCTGGAAAATGTGAACTGATTGTGTGCTAAAATATGGAAAGCCAGAGAACCATTTTTTAAAACATAATCATTTCATAAGTCTCAGAGAGGTAGCCATGTAAGTATCTGCAAAAACAACAAGAAGCCCCATGGCAACTTAAAGCAGTGCTGGGCATAACCTCCACTGGGTCCCCCAGACTCTTCTCTCTCCCCTGCTGCACTCCAGCCCCCACAGCCTCTGCTGCCCCCGAGGGAGTGCAGTGCTTCATCTTCAGGGGACAGCTGCTTGCTTTGGAACAGGCTCAGGAGGGTTCTGACAAAAAGTGGGTTCTGACATAAAAAAAATTGCTGACCCCTCCTCTAAACCATCAGAATAATGGATGTTGTCAAGTTTCTAAGTTTGTGCTCACTTCTGCATGGTTCTGAGCACCCTCAGCTCCCATTAGAGTCAGTAGGAATTGAAAACAACAGAAGGTCTTGTGACACCTTATGGACTAACAGATATTTTGGAGCATAAGCTTTCATGGGCAAAGACCCTCTTCATCAGACGCATGGGGAGGGGTGGTGGTTTCAGAGGGGTATTTAAAGAGTGGGGTCCCAGTAAAGGGGGAGGGCCAGAGCTGACAAGGTCTATTCAGCAAGGTGGAAATGGCCCAGTATCAACAGTACTTATCAAAAGAGGAAAAAACAAGTCATATCAGACAGGGGGATGTGAGCCATTGTCAGCGTCTAATGGAGAGCTATCAACACCCAAAGCAGAGAAACTGTAGGAATTGAAGACACGTTGGCAGTTTTCAGGAATACGCAGCACTTGAAGGCATTGAGTTCTTTACAGCTATAACTAGTGGAAAAAATAAGATGCAAAAGTACATTCTGGATAGATATACGGCCCCCTTCATCAGAGATCAAATTTCAGAGAAAAGGAAACCATTGATGGGTGTTTCCTCTGTTTATTTCATGTTTATAGCAGGAATATTCTGAACAATGTATATCTTATTTTTAAATTATCCTTAGAATTATTATTATTATGATTATTATTATTATTATTATAGAGGTTGAATTTTGTGATTTCTTAAGGAAACAAAACTGGATGGATGGAACGAACTCAGTGGCCTTATACTGATGACATCTGTCTGTCAAAACATCTGTCAGTCAGAATCAGCTAATGCCTTTAAAATCTTGGCAGTATTTGCCACTGTGCAGATAAACTTTGAATTAAGTGGTCTACAGAGTAGGAGAAAAGGTGGAACTCAACAGATCCTTTCGTGTAAAATATTTAAACTTTGTTAGAGAAAGTGAGAGCAAAAACGCTTCTTGCTCTTTTATGTTACAAAGCTGACTCATAGGTTGACAAAAGTATTTTAACTTTATGATCAAATGGTGTTATAGTGACCTGTTAATCTAATGAGATTCCTGAGGAGGCACTAAAGAGATAAAAGATTAGCTGAGGAGAGCAGCAATTGTATTTACTAGTGAATGTGGAATGAAATACAGTATGTGGCTACAACTTAATAGCTTCAGTCATAAAAAGATACATGCTCTGTTTGTATGAGCTCTTCACACATTTTTACCTGGGAAATAGTGAGAAATTTGCTTTTCCAAAAGCAAGCTTTTGCAGTTCTTTATACAATTTTCCATTACATGCAAATGGTCGTCTATCTCCTTTCACCCACCTAAAATGAGAAAGAGGCAGTAAGAAAATTCCAGTACTCCAGCATATAAGATATGGTGCTATGTATACTTCTCTATTATACAGAATCAAAACAAAAAGCAGTCAAGTAGCACTTTAAAGACTAGCAAAATAGTTTATTAGGTGAGCTTTCGTGGGACAGAAGAAGTGGGTCTGTCTCACGAAAGCTCACCTAATAAACTATTTTGCAAGTCTTTAAAGTGCTACTTGACTGCTTTTTGTTTTGATAGTGTACAGACTAGCACGGCTTCCTCTCTGTTACTATTCAACATGATGGGAACTTTCTGAGTCATTATAGGGGCTCATCTGCATACTTGGTTCAATCTAATTCTTGACCTTCCCCCCCACCCCTCCACTCTCTGATTTGCTCACCTTGATTATCTTTTTCTGATTTGTCCTTCTTGCTTACTGTTTTTGGTTCTCTGTGCCTTAAATATTGAGTCTGTTCTGGTCTGGCTATAGTCTGAAGAAGTGGGTCTGTCCCACGAAAGCTCACCTAATAAACTATTCTGCTAGTCTTTAAAGTGCTACTTGACTACTTTTTGTTTTGATAGTGTATAGACTAGCACGGCTTCCTCTCTGTTACTATTATACAGAATGTTTGAATATGCAGCTACCTCTGGGTCTCAGGGCTGCTGGATATAAATGAGTTTACTGTACATCTATTTGTAACAATGTTTGATATGTTGCCTTTATTGTTTCCAAGGACCTTCTCAAAGAAGTACATTTTTACTAACATGCAATGTGATTTTCATAGGTTGCTTTTTTTTTCACTGCAAAGTTTTACTAAATGAATTGTACTCATACAGTGGATGTCATTGGCAACTGTATTTTCTGTAGTTCACAATGATCCTCCAAACACTTCCATATGTGTGAATATGGGGCAATTCATGTGACCTAAGTTAATTACTTGCAGAGCCTTAGTTTGATTAGACAATCTCTTTTTTATATACCGAGGTTTACTAATTCCTTTATCTGTTTATAGAAAGCTGGCATGAGGCAAAGAATGTTATGTTGTCACTCCTTTTGAGTCTTCATAGTGGAGTAAAAAGTTACATTTTCTTTTGCATTATTGATTAAGTCCAACGTAAATCCAAAATTAAAGATAAAATTCAAATATTGTATGGGGGAAATGCAGGCTTTGTTATAAATACGTTGGATTTTCACCACTTACTATTTTCTGGGCAAATTCTAGCCCTATGCTTATATATAGCTTCATAATTAACTGTTCTTCTTAAATCCTCTTTTTCAAAAGCAAAATCAGTTTGTTGTTGTGAGAGTTCTGTCAAGAAACATATTGACCTCACAATTCTTTAAAATGTATATTATTAAAATAGAGTTTGACATTGAAAAAAGACAGAACAGCCTCAAATATTGAATTTAAGAATAGGTGTTATTTTGTCAGGAAGGATCTATTAGTGGGATTTCTTTCTCTCACCCTCTTCCCTCCCTCTATCCTCTCATGTTTGTTTTTTTTCAATTATTTTAGTTCATTGCTTTTAGAAATGAATTAAACAATTCATTTCTAGGAGTTTGCATTCAGCAAAAAAAAACATTAAAAATTAAGACCTAAGGTTGGTGCAGCTCAAAAGCTTGTCTCTTTCATCAACAGAAGTTGGTCCAATAAAAGATAGTACATCATCCACCATGTCTTTCAACTACTTAAGCACTTAACTATTCCCATACTGATCTGGGCTGATTTATTGTCTTTGGTCAGGCATGTCACAGTGAGGCAGGACAAGTCAATCTTAAATGGCCAGCCCTGTGACAAACGAGTGTAAACATGATTACAGTTTTGTGAGCAATTAAGTCTTTGGTCAATCTAAAGTTGATCATGCAAGGAAACTTCATGTTACAGGTTTTCCCCCATTTTTTATCCTATTCTTAACTTGCAGCACCACAGTTTTCACACCTCACAGCAATTATATACATACATATAGAGGTGGGCATTGAGCATCAGGTAACTTCTATTATAGATGTAGTCCTCAGATTTATGACACAATTGGTTCCTGAAAGTAGAAATGTCATAATTCAGAACCTAGATCTAAAAAACAAAAAGTGTCATAAAGTCAAAACCAATATTGGAAGTTGAAATAGGATGTCAGTTAATAAATGTTATAAGCACTGTTCATCATAACTGAAAAGTCATATAAAAGCTTCTCTCTCTCTTTCTGTCTCTCTCTTTATATATATATATAGAGAGAGAGAGAGAGTATTCCTGACCCTATCTAATAGGCATGTCAGTATTATGTAGACAGAATTGGCTTAACATTTTATCCATAATGCAGAGTTCCATACAATTTATGGTGTAGCTTTTTTTCCCAAAAGAGTGGTGATGTGAAAAGCACCTAAGTAACTTTTGAGCTACAGTCCCATTTTCAAAAGTGTCTTAAGCATACACTTCTCTATCACTTAGGAGCTTTTGAAAAGTTTGCCCAAACCTGCAAACTTTGAAGCTCTGTCTTCATTATGCAGACATAAAAGAACCCATGGTATTTGGATATGAGAGAGGGTATTGTCATTGCATAAAAATCTCCCCTCCTTTTCCCTTGCAGACCTTGATGACCTACCCCTTTACTGAGTAGCATTTGACTCACTGCTAGTTGGTACACTAGAAGAGTTAGTATAAATATTACAACAGCATCTATTGAAGTGGCAAAGCATGTGTTTTTGTGGTAAATCTATGGCTACATATTAGTGCTTATCCCATTGATATTGCTAGTGAAGCTACATCACTGCTGACATAGGTTCTAATTTTATTTTTAATTTTACATTTGCAACAGCTGTTCCATTTGTCTGTTGTGTGGATAGAATTTGGGATCTGTTTGGGGATGAATTATGATGTGCCTATAGCAAATATTAGAGTATAATCCTTACTGGAACAGGCTGAATCCGGCCTGGGGCTTTGCTGGGATGTCTCTCAGGATACCGATTTCGCTCACTGACAGTGAACAGTGGTAATGGCTATTTATTAAGTGGGACAGTATTAGCATGAATTCTGCTTAATAGGGGATAAATTTCTTGTGGCTAGTACCAACTTGTTAAACAGGTGTTACTTATGTAAAATATTCTATTCTCTGATCTACTGATGCACATTTGCTAAATAAAAATGAAGAGGGGTATTCTCCTGGCTAGTCAGCAAACAATAATAGGGAATCTGCTGGCCTTGGTCAAGAGTGGTGGGCATCAGATTACTTTTATTAATGCAGCAGAATCTTAACTCCCCCAGTTAGAAGCAGGGACCTCTTGTGCTAGGTGATGTGCAAACACATACAAGTAGTAAAACGCTGTGCCTTCTCTTCGTTGACATAGACTTTAAGAAGGGACCATCATGGTCATCAGCTCCTGTATTACCCAGATAATGGAATTCTATCACCTGTGAAATATGACTAGTTGTCCTTACTTACTTCTAAGGAGTACTTTGAGAGTTAATTCATTAGTATTTTCAAACCATCAGGTGAAAAGCATTAGGGCTCTGTGTACTTAAGTACGTGGCTCATTTTCAGCATCTGAATAAACCCATTGAAATTGGTGGGGCTACTCACACCTTTAAAGTTTTTACACACCTTCCTGAACTGGAGCCTACCCAAAGCAACACAGTGGTATCATCATTTTTAGTTCATTTACTTAAACATATTAGTTCTGGAATGAAACTGTCTCATACACAAAGTTGTGAAAACTTGGTATGATTTCAATGTATAACTCATACTGAATCTGGAAAAGTTTCAAATTCTTAACCAAACAACTTTAAATATTCATATTTCTAAAATTGCTAAACTGTTCCTCCCCCCACTGCCAAATATGTCTTGCTTGGTAGAATTCCTGGATATTTAAAATACTCATATATGAATATTGTATGTACTTCCCATGTGTAAGTGTGTATCAAAATTCCAGTTTGTACTGTTATCACATTATTGTATTATTTATCAATTAACTTACAATAATAGGTGAAATAATTCAACCCCAACTGAAATCAACTGGAAGTCATCCATTGATTCTGATGAGAGGTGGATTGGGCCCAGAGAGACCTTATGTTTTAAATCTCCATGTCCCTGGACTCCAAATTCTTGATTATTCATTTTTAATTTTATATTGATGGTATAGTTTTGCATGAATGTATTGTGGCTGAATATATCTGTGTATGTGTATGTATATATACCTTTTATTAGAGTACTTAGTTTTACAGATGCAAGGATACAAAAAGAGTCGCAGTAAAATGCTGAAAAATCTCTGAAGTATTATATGCAACATAACTGCTGCTTCTCACAGAGGTGGAATTATTAATAAAATATTAACTCTCGAGATTTTACAGTACTTTACTAGGACTCTTTTTTTATATCCCTGCTCCTGTAAAACTAAGTACGCTAGTTACCAACAGCACAGGACAAAGCAACAAAAAAAATCCTAAAATGATCTTAAAAATATTCCTATAAAATAGCTTCTTTATACAGATTCCTTAAAATGTCATGACTTTAAGAATGCTTGCACAGCCCTGAAGGTTTAGAAGCAAGTGCCATGTGTCCAACTGGAAAGCTGAGAACCTTCCCTTTACACAGCTACTGCCTCTGGCCCCATGGGACTGCCAGGTATTGGACTTTAAAGCAGGGACATTTTTAGGTACAGAAAGGATGTTTCAGAGTCAGAATTAAAACTTGCCCAGTCTAGGTTTCAAGAAGACATAATTTGGGGCAAGTGTCCACATTTACAAAAAGAGGAAGGACACAATTTTGTAAACAATCAACATTTGTATACGTGTCTGTTTTATGCTGCTCCAGGACAGATAGTTTAGTGGGTATTGAGCCAGGAAGGTACAGATGCAGTCCTCACATGGTCTAGCATTTTAGCAGAGATATCGCCACTATGACTGGGATATAATGTGTTTTTGTACACTCAGCTGCACCTCAGAAAAACCCTTTGGAACACTATCCTTCACTGTAATGGCAAACCTCTGTACCAGTCCTTATGCATAGCAGTGATTCACTGTCACAGTGTGGGTTGGATTAATGACTTTGCCTACTAGTGAAATGCAGCCACGCTGATGGAAAATGCAACAGGAGTGTGACAAAGCACCCAGCCCAGCCACTCAGCAAAGGAAGAGAAGATGCATCTGGCAGAGAGCATCAGGTTGGATTTTCAAAGAAGCTGAGTGCTGGCATCAGTCTCCTCCTACAAAACTCAGCAATAAAATTCTCATTGATTTCAGTGGGAGTTGGGATGTCACTGAATGCTTCTGAAAATCCCATTCCTGATTGGTAAAATCAAAGAATCAGGAATTGCTTTACTTACAACATTGAAACTGTTAGGGCCAGATCCACAAAGGAACAATGCAATGTTTAGGGCCGCTTACTTCAGTTATAACTTCATCTCTCTGACATGTGAAAAATCTACAATGCTGAGGGACATATACCAACCATAAGCCCTCCTCTCATGTAGATGGTGTGTCGGTTGGGTAGCTTCTTCTGCTGACATAACCACTGACTCTCTCAGAGGTGGAATTATTTAACTGACAGGAGGGTTCTCAGTGGAAGCCATGAATCCTGGTGTTTATCCCTATTCTCCCATTACAATGCCTAGACAGGAGATAATCACATAACAATGGGCTCTATAAAGCCAGCACACAAAGTGTAGAGTCACCTAAACTAGCCAACAACGTAGCCCAAGAAGACGTACTCCCAGAAAAAGCATTAACTGTTAAGTATTTACACAAGAGTTTCCTCTTCTGTCCACCTTGATGGACTTTCTCTGTCGAAATTACACCCTTCCCTCTTGCACTATTAGGGAACTAGGACTGATCTGGAGAGAGCTGCTTGTCTGTGTGTGGGTTCCACAACTGGAAGCACTCTCCTGGAGTCAGGCACATTAGATGCCTAAGCTATTTTGTGCAAGAACAATAGTAGTGTGCATCTTAGTCCACACAAAACATGTCTGGGAGGAGAAAGACAGCCACCTTTACGTCTTTAGCCCCCTGGTTAGAGTGTAAGAAATGCTGGTTTGGTGTGCCCCTGTGCCTGAAGAAGTTCAGATTCCTTCACAACAATATCTGACCTCTCAGTCGGGTTCCCTATTCACTGGACTGAAGAAATATTTGCACCGGTTCTGTCGTCCAGTGTCTTTTAATTATGTACAGAAAGTGGAATGGTTCCATCAACAGAGAATGAGAGCAACCCCCATTAGAGGCATTCATGTAAGAAATGGCATGCATGTGATTAAGATACTTCTCCTCAGGTACAGGGGAGAGCTGAAATGTGCTTTCCTGAATGCTGATGGAGTTCCCTAACTGCTGGGTGAAAAGTTACAAGAAAAGTACTCTTCCTCTTTTTCAATGGTTTTCAACCAGGGTGCCATGACACACTTGTATACTATGAGAACTGTCAAAGCATGCAGTGAAATTTCACGACTTTACCCTTGCCCTGGCTCTTTGAAGAGCTGCCGTGAGGGGAATGCCAACCCCACTGGAGCTTGTTCTCACAGGGAGGCTGCTTCCCACCCCAAAAAGTCTGGCAGGGAGCCCGCTCCCCCTCCCTGCTGTGGCAAGAGGGGAAGGAGGGAGGTAGGGCAGTAGCCTGTTGAAGCTGGCATGAAGTTTAAATGCCATGTCCTGGCTGCAGTGGGCTGGCAAGAAGGGGAGACTGCTCTTTAGACCTGCCTCCCCACCCTGCAAGCAATTGAACATTTCAATGGTTACTTGATTACTCAACATCCCATGTGATCCTTGTTTAGGTTGTTGTATGCACTGCTATATTGCAAACCTCTCTAGTAAGATTGTTACCGTAGTAATTGTAAGTAAACGTGACATTTATGAGCAATTGATTTAGCTAAAAATTGGGTGTACTGAGGAATTGTTTGTCTCATTGAAGTGTGCCCTGTTACTGAAAAGGTTGGGAACCACTGCACTATTTTGTTTGGAGCTGAGCATATTTAAAGTTAAAGGATCAGGCCTTTGAGACAAGATAGATGTTGCTCTGCCTAACTTCATCTGGTTTGAGGTTCACATTAGGACTCAGTGACAGAGAGATAGCCGTGTTAGTCTGTATTCTACCAAAACAAAAAAGCAATCAAGCAGCACTTTAAAGACTAGCAAAATAATAATTAGGTGATGAGCTTTTGTGGGGCAGACCCACTTCTTCAGACCCACAAAAGCTCATCACCTAATAAATTATTTTGTTAGTCTTTAAAGTGCTACTTAATTGCTTTTTTATTTGAACTCAGGCATGCGGTAACTAGCAGCATGTGTACTCAGACAAAAAATCACAGGTGCTTAGGGTAGCTGTATGTGCCCCTCTGCCTGATGAGGTTCAGATTCCTTCTATAATGCACATTTAGGCTATGTCTAGATTGCTGAGAACTGTTCGTAAAAAGTATACAAACTGCGCAATGCATTTGCATATCTTTTGCTGACAGTTCTGTAGGTAGAGGTTTTTCTGACATTTAGCCCATCCAATAGGAGGCCAAAGGTTGGAAAATCTCCCTCTGTCCAGACATTCCTTCTTCATTATGGAACAAGGTGTACAGGGATGCCGACAGAATGCTCCCAACTGGCAGGTCTCTGCTGACAGATCTGCACTCTGGACGTTCGGTCTGCTGACAAAACTTCTGTCACCAGAAGTCTGGAGTCTAGACGATATCCTGGGTTACCAAGTAGTTTTAGACACCACTAAGGCTTGGTGACAGCTGAACCTGTAATTTGGGGATCACAGTAGTCACTTAAGTGCCAGTATCTTCATAGGTCTGGGCTTCACTACTATGCATTAATGACTTCATACTGGCTCTGTAGTTCTAGACATGGGTGGTAGGGAGCTAATCTGTGTATTCAGAGACTAACAGCAGTAATGTTTCCCTTCAGGGAACGTGTTCTAGTCTCATATGGCTATCCAGTATGCATAGCCTGACCACGCATTGTGATGATCTTCACTCATGGAAAGCATTGCCTAATGATCTGGACTTGGATCCTTTAAAATGCCATGGGGGAGCCTGGGCATTCCCACTTAACCATGCTCCGGGCCAAAGCCCTGCGAGGGCTATCAAGGGTCTGAAAATAAGGGGTCCCTTAAAGCTGCCTTTCCTGGGCCCTTCCTTGCTGATTGCCGAAAGTTCACCATCTGTGGAAAAGACACAAATGAAGGGTAAGGTCAGCACTTGGAATCTCCTTGTGACCATGTGTGTCATGGTGACTTCATCTCTCTAGAGAGAAAAGTATCAGCCTTCTCCTGAGGCTTGACCCTTGGGCTGCTTCTCCCTTGCTGGGGTAGTCCCTTACCAAAATAAGGGGAATTAACACAAAGAAGTTGAGTCCACAGGTGGGGGGATCCTCAATCTCAGGGTGTAGCAGAAGCAGTTCTTCCCTTCAGTTCTTGCAGGGAGAGAACTTGCCTTTCCTCAGCTCTTTTCTCAAGAGCTGTAAGTTGCAGGTCTGCTCTCTTCCGTGGTCTGCCCCGACAATTAGTTGTTGTGCTTCCTTTTACCTCTTCCTCCAATCTGTACCTCTCCTGCAGGAGTGGATGGCTGGAGCAATTCATTAACCAGCTCCTTAGCCCCTTGTATGCCTGTCACAAGCACCAAAATGGGGTCTGTTTTGACTGAAATGAAAGTTTTGGGACTTGCATAATAGTTATTTGCAAATGCCCATTTGAAATTAATGCACTGGGACAGCATTTCTTGTGCTTCACACAATCCCTAGCTTCCTTAAAAAAATAGACATGAGCCTCCTGTGTTGTCAGAAGAAAGAAGTGTGTTTCTGTGAGATATTTTAGAGATCATTCAGCTGTCTCAGAGATCAAAATATAGTGCCAGATTCTGATGTGAATTACAGTGATGCAACTTGTCTGAAGCCAGTAGGTCAACACATTGCACAATGACACGTAGTGAATTTGTGACACTCGTCGGGATACTCTGTGTACACAGACAATGAATGCTTTATGCTCCTCATTATGTAGTTTCTGGGAAATATATCCTGGATGATAAACTTCCTGTATGAAGAAATCCAAATATAATTTAACTGCCCTAGCATAAATTAATTGTGTTCTTCATTTTATTGCACTTCTCAAAACATCATGTTTCATGAGAATGTAAATAACTTTCACGGGTTGTAAGAGTAGGTTGCAGCAGTTTCTATTTGTAGCATTATGTCTCACTGACGTGAAAGGTCTATCAGACTTTGAATTTTCAGCTGAAACAGGCCACATCTAAGTAGCCTCTATCACAGACATAAAGTAAGCTGGTGCTATGTCTTTCACTCCCATGAGAAAAGCTGACTCCATACCACAAACTGCATAATGTTGCTATATATACGATGTGCATGATAATTTGCAGGTTCTGTATAATCTGAAGTTGCAGAAATCACATCAAGGATATGAAAAATAGGGTGTAAATAGTGATGCTGTTGTTAAAAAAAAAAAAGAACAAACCTACCTTCCTGTCTTTATTTTGCCCTTCACTCACATTTCAACCACATGGAAGACACTTAACTCTCCTGAGTCACATCTTCAAAGCAAAGTTAATATTACTTACCCACCTTTATACAGTGCTTGATGATCTTCTGCTGAAAGGTACTATATAATGCAAGTGAAAACATTAGTAGTAATTATTTAGCGTGAAATTTTTGCCAATCCTTAAGCAGCTGCACATTTGTGAGACAAATAGAGGAAAGCCCTTCTCTTGTTAAGCCCACCAAAGGGATGCCCAGAATCGCAACTCCTGTACCCTGGAAAGTAATGGGCTTCTACTGATTTGCTTCCCTCAGAAGTACCACTCTAAAATGGAAGCAGGAAACAGAAAAAAGTAGGTGAAGCGTTAGCATCACCCTCTGCCTACATGCTTGTCAGAGGGGCTTGCTGGCTGCTGGGAGACACTTCCCCATTACAATCCATCTAGACGAGAAAAATGAGGTACATTTAGCCAACATATGAGCTGTTACAAATTAGTAGAGACATTTTCTGATATTGCGAATTGGCTAGTACAGACAGACAGTGATGGTTAACCATACCTGTGGTGGTCAAACAAGAGGTTTTCCTCTAGTATTTTTCATGATTGGATAACACATTTTTAAATACTGCCACATTCTCTAAAGTAGGTACTAAGCAGGGCTGAACAATGTCTCAACATGTTAGCTCATATATTTGCTAACCTTATTCAATTTTTTCAGTCTGGATAAGGCTGTAAAAGGGTGTGGGAGACTATTACTCTGCTGCACTACACCTATCCTCTGCTAACATCGTTCCATAAAGGACTTTATAGCCGCGTCTACACGTGCACACTACTTCGAAGTAGCGGCGCCAACTTCGAAATAGTGCCCGTCACGGCTACACGTGTTGGGCGCTATTTCAAATTTAACATTGATGTTAGGCGGTGAGACATCAAAGTCGCTAACCCCATGAGGGGATGGGAATAGCACCCTACTTCGATGTTCAACGTTGAAGTAGGGAACGTGTAGTCGTTGCGCGTCCTGCAACATCGAAATTGCGGGGTCCTCCATGGCGGCCATCAGCTGAGGGGTTGAGAGACACTCTCTCCAGCCCCTGAGCTCGATGGTGGCCGCGTGGAGTGGCCTCTTAAAGCTCCCCACCCCCTCCCTTCCTGTGCAGGAAGCTGAGAGAATGTGCAGGCGCCAGCCCAGACACGTGGCCAGCCTGCACGTCTCTGAGCGCCACAGACACCCACCCCAGCTGCGATGGCTGCACGCCAGCCCCCCAAGCGCTCCCAGGGGACCCCCCCCAAGGGGAGCCAGGGCTCCCAGCCCAGCAGCCAGGCGGGGAAGTGGCAGCGGGGCCCCTCCTGGACAGAGGCCAAGCTTCGGGACCTGCTGGGGCTCTGGAGCAAGGAGGAGGTGCTCCAGGTAATGGGGAGCAAGAGGCGGAATGTGGATGTGTTCGCTCAGCTGGCCGAGGGCCTGGCCGCCCGGGGTCACCCTGCCCGCACTCCGCATCATGTCCGGAGTAAAGTGAAGGAGCTGTGGCAGGGTTACACCCGGGCCTGGGATGCAGCTGGCCGATCTGGGGCCGCCCCCATCACTTACCCCTTTTACAGGGAGCTCAGGGACATCCTGGGCCCCCGACACACCTCCTCCCCTCTGGCCACTCTTGATACCTCGGCTGAGAAGCCCCAGCAGGCCCCGGAGGCGGAGTCCACCCCGGAGGCAAGCCCCACACCCTGGGCCCCACCCCCGGAGCCCACCCCCGGGCACCGGAGGAGGAGGAGGAGGAGAGGGAGTCCTCCTCGAGTGATGCCAGCCTCCAGATCATACTCCCATCCAGGAGCTGCAGCCGGGCGTCCACCCCCCTGGGTGTCCCCCGACCGTGGGAGTGGACCGTCAGGTATGTACCCCCCCTGTGCACACCCCCAGGGTTGAGGGGCAGGGGTAATAAATATTACCAGGGCCCTCCACATGCCCAGATGACCATGGCCCCAAGGACAGCAGTGGCATATCCCTCAGAAGAGTGCATCAGCCCCTGCCCCATCCCACCACGACAATGTCATGCCCCATCCCCGGGGCTGGGGGGAGTGGAACCTCGAGGGTCCCCTGGTGTGGGGGTGGGACACTCAGCAGCAACAGCAGCAGCAGCAGCATGTGATGGAGTGGGGGGAGTGCAAATGCGAGACTCAGGCTACATATGAGAAACAAGCTGAATAGCTCCCAGTGGCTAAGGATGATCCTGGGGCTACAACTGGCAGGTTACACCTCTGCCCTGAACAAAGAGGAGGGAGGAGCTGAGCTGGGTTTGATTTGGGGGTGGCAGTTAGAGGCTAGGGGAAGGGAGAGCTAGAAGGCAGCCAGCCTGAGGAGGGGGAAAGCTACTCCCCAGAGGGGCACCCCTCGGGGTCTTCTCCCCAGGACGGGTTGGAAGGACTGTCTCTGACTGCTGTACTGTCACTTCTGTGAGAAACTGGGCATCTGTTGCCCAATGAACCTCCTGTTGTACCTGCTGAGTGAAAGTCACTCCTGCCAGCAGACGGGGTGCAGTGCGGGGAGACCCCTGAACCCCATCACAGCAGCATCTCCTGGGGACAGGGATGGGGAACCTGCAGCAGAGGGGTGGGGGGACAAGGGCCAAGGCTTAGGGCCCACACTAACGGCTGTCTCCACTCTTCTTCCCCCCCTCCTGTGTTCCGCAGCTGCGCCATCGGAAGGACCGGAGAGCGCCGGCGAGGCGTCAGTGGTCCCGGACAGCCCTCCGGGGCCATCACTCCAGGCCAGCCCCTCGGCAGAGGACTGACCAGCCCCACGGCAGGGAAGACGGCAGACCCAGCACCACCAGACAACGGCGACGGACCCCCAGCTGCTGGCCCTCCACTGTCGGCAGCTGGAGGTCACCGAGCAGCGGCTGCGGGTGGAGGAACACCGCCTCCAGCTGCAGGAGCGGGTGCTGGCCTGGCGCCAGGAGGCATGGGGGGCCTACATGCGGACCCTCAACCGTATCGCGGACTCCCTGGCCCCCCATGCCGCGCCGGCCGCCACTGCGCCCGCCCTGCCTGCTCCACCTGCTGCTCCAGCCGCTGCTCCAGCCACTGCGCCATCTGCTGTCGCACCGCCACCCACCACCGAGGGCCCTTCCATCGAGGGGGACCTGGGGCCAGCTGACACTCGCCGGCCGTATCTCCTGGTCCACCCGGCCCCCAGCCAGCCCCGGCCAGGGCTGAGGCCAAGGCGGGGATCCCGGCCGCCCACTCCCAGCACTGGACTTTAGGGGCGTGGGGACCAGGATGTGGTCCCGTATCCCCCTTTGTATATATTCCCCCCAGTTTTTAAGTTACTTTGCTGTAAATACTTTGTATATTTGACCCCTGTTACCATGGTGATCCTTACCCCCCCATGTAAATAGTTCTCCCCTTCCTTGTCTTCCCCTTTCATGTTATCCCTATTTTTATAATGTATATATATTTATAAGTGAGATTTTCCCTGTACATAGTTAGTTAGTCTTGTTGATAATAATAATAAGAGTTCTAAAGATATTTGAGTTGACGAACAACTGTCTGCTGTTATTTTTACAAGAAAAGTGGAGGGGGGGCTCTTGGGTGCTCTGTGGTGTGGGCGTAGGGGCAGGGAGTGTTGTGGAGGATGGGGGAGCAGTGGGGGGCCTGCCAGCGTTCACCCCGTGGCCTCATCGAACTGGGCCCGCAGGGCCTCCCGGACCCAGGTCCCTTCGGGGTCCACCTGGCGACTGGGGGCAGCAGGTGGCTGCACATCGGCCCTGCTGGCCTCCACAGCCCAGCCCTGAAAGAAGGCCTCCCCCTTGCTCTCCAACAGGTTGTGGAGGGCGCTGCACGCGCCCACAATCTGGGGGATGTTGGTGGGGCCCACATCAAGGCGGTGAGGAGACACCTCCAGTGCCCTTTGAGGCGCCCAAATGTGCGTTCCACCACTTGGCACACGTGGTTCAGGCGCTGGTTGAAGCACTCTCGGCTGGCAGACAGATGGCCCGTGTACGGGTGCATGAGCCAGGGCCGGAGGGGGTATGCCGCATCTGCGATGACACAGAGGGGCTTGGTGGTGTCCCCCACAGGGATCTCCCACTGGGGGATGTAGGTCCCTGCCTCCAGCCGGCGGCACAGGCCCGAGTTCTGGAATACCCGGGCGTCATGGGTGCTGCCAGGCCAGCCCACATAAATGTCCAGGAAACGGCCCCGGCTGTCCACCAAGGCCTGGAGGACCACTGAGTGGTAGCCCTTCCTGTTTAGGTAGCATCCTCCACTGTGCTCCGGGGCGCAGATGGGGATGTGAGTCCCATCCAGAGCCCCGAAGCAGTTGGGGAAGCCCAGGGTGGCAAAGCCCACGATGGTGGCATCCAGGTCCCCAAGCCTCACGAGCCTGTGGAGGAGCAGGGCGTTGATGGCGCGGACGACCTACAGGGGAAGCACATGGGAGAGCACCAATGAGGGGTGTGCAGGGTGTGTGTGGCCCTCCCCTGCCAGGGCCCCCCTGCTCTCCCCTCCCCTGCCAGGGCTGCCTTCCCCTCCCCCCGTGGGTCCTCTTACCTCCATGAGGACAGCCCCGACGGTGGCCTTGCCAATGCCAAACTGCTGGCCCATGGATCAGTAGCTGTCTGGAGTGGCCAGCTTCCAGACAGCGATGCCGACCCATTTCTCGACGCTGAGGGCACACCACATGAAGGTGTCCTGGTGCCTCAGTGCGGGGGTGAGCCACTGGCATAGCTCCAGAAATGTCTGCCAGCTCATGCGAAAGTTCTGGAGCCAGCGGTCGTCGTCCCACTCTCCGAGCACCAGCTGCTCCCACCAGTCGGTGCTCGTGGGGTAGCTCCACAGCCGGCGGCGTGTGCAGCGGGGGGGTCGGCGGGGTGCTGCAGGGTTGGGGGCTGCGTCCTTCTTCCCTGCAGGCAGCTCCTCCTCTGTGCAAGGAGGTGCTCAGCTGCCTCCTGCATGGCATGGAGCAGGGCGAGCACTGCTCCTGCAGGGGCGGCTGTGTGGACCTCTGGCTGCTGCTGCTGCTGCTGCTGCTGCTGCTGCTGCTGGGGGTCCATGACTGCGTTGCTCGAGGTGTGCATGCCTATGGCTCTGCAGACCGTGTGCTGTGCAGGCTGCGTGTGTCTGGGAGGGGCCCTTTAAGGGAGCAGCTAGCTGTTGCCCCGGAAGCGCTAGTCAGCCCTGTGACCCTGTCTGCAGCTGTTCCTGGCACCCTTATTTCGATGTGTGCTACTTTGGCGTTTAGACGTTCCCTTGCAGCGCCTATTTCGATGTGGTGCTGCGCAACGTCGACGTTGAACATCGACGTTGCCAGCCCTGGAGGACGTGTAGACGTTATTCATTGAAATAAGCTACTTTGATGTAGCGTTCACGTGTAGACATAGCCTATGTCTGTAATGTAACTTGAAGCTGCCTGCTTGACTACATGTGCTAAAGAGCAGTGCTGAACTGTAGTATAGAGACATAGGCTGTGTCAACACTAGCCTGGAAGATCGATCTGCTCAGGGTCGCACTTCCAGGGTTTGATTATACACATCTGGTAAGGAAGTGAGGAATCAACCTCTCAGGCATCGCAGTTGACCCCTGTACTCCTCGCAAGATGCAAGGAGTAAGGGAGGTTGACAGGAGAAACTCTCCCATCAACCCTCTTCAGTAAGGATGCCAAGTAAGGATGTGAGTGCAGGTACATTGATTATTGCTATGCAATTGCTGTAGCTAGAATAGCGTATCTGCAGCTGACTTACGTTGCCTAGTGCAGGCATAGCTTTACTAAATCAATGGAAGGGTTTTCCCATCATTTGTAGTTTATCCAAGAATTCTCCCACCCACCTAGTGGCATCTACCAAGGGGATCATAAGTATGTCACATAGAGCATTAAGCTTTTCACAGCCCTGAGCAATGTCTGTAGGTTGATTTAAGTGTTAGCGATGACTCAGCTTAAGAGGTATCAGCACTGGGCAGTGCCTGAGGATTAGAGATCCATTGCGGTATGCCACATACATCCATCTTTGTCTGGTTGTCAGAAGAGCTCCAGCACATGATTTTCTGCTCTAAATATACGCTCGGTTTGCTTTGTCATTAGTGAGATTTTTGTTGCCTGTTTAAACACTTTAGTTCACAGATTCTAAGGCTACAAGTAAAATACTGTTCATGTGGTCTGACCTCCAGTATAACATCAGACAGGGATGTTCACCAAAATAATTCCTAGAGCATAACTTTTTTGAAAAACATTTAATATTGATTTAAAAAACTGTAATAGATGGGGAATTCAGTATGGTCTTGGGTAAGTTGTTTCACTGGTAAATTACGCTCACTCTTATAATCTCATACCTTTCTCTACTAGACTGAAGAGACCATTATCAACTATTAGTTCCCCATGTAAATACTTGCAGGCTATAATCACGTCACTTCTTAATCTTCTTATTGTTAAACTGAATAGATTGAGCTCCTAAAGCCTATGCCTGTAAGTCAGGTTTCTTGCCCTTTAATCATTCTCATGGTTCTTCTCTGAATCCCCTCCAATTTATCAACTTATTTTTTTCAATGATAAACACCAGGACAGGACTCAATAGTCTAGCAGCTGTCTCATGAATGCCAAATACAGAGGTAAAATAACTTTGCTGTACCTGCTCAAAAGTCTCCTGTTTATGCATCCAAGCACTGAGTTCACTGTCAGCTGATTATCCACTGCCACCCCCCAAATATACAAAAGATATATGACTGTAGCGTTATAAACCATGTTGATATTGTAAACAGAATATATCAGGCTCTTGAAATGTTAATTTTTCTCATCAACTATAATTCATACATTTCATACACTTCATATATGGCATACAATTTAGCTTTTTAAGTAAAGTTATGTCAAACAATTTCCCTAACTGATGTATTCATATAGCCCATGTGGCTTAGTCAGATTCAGAAGTATCTGAGCTTTTAATTTCAAAACGAAAGTTTGTTGTCCTTATGATTGTGAAAATAGCCTTCTGGCTGCAAGCCAACTTTCACCTAAAATTGTCATCTTCCTGTATCTGCAGACCTTTTGAATAATGACTCTGAGCTTCAGCTCTGGGAATCTGATAAAAGTGTAAACTCTAAAACCTAACAATGAGGCTAACGTAATAATGACCTCTTCACCTGTCAGAACAGACAGAACTGCACTGTACCCCCCTAACAAACACAGATCACATATGTCTGATCTAACTCTCATTGAAATCAATGAAATTCTCTCCTTTGACTTCAATAAGGGAGTTTGAGTCAGATTGTATAGGAACTATCATAACCTAATAACAGTGGGAAACTATGCTGCCATTCACTCTGCACCCACTCCAGTCCCATATTTGGCTTCAAAATATTTAATAATGTTATAGCAGCTACAGGATTTTATTGATATTCTCATTGTCATTTGGAGGCAAACATTAGAAAAAGCTACTGCTATGCTCCAGGCTTAGGGCTTGTCTGAAAGTAACAGGAAATTGAGATTCTAGAGAGCAATCTCCTTGGGTTTGATGTAGTGGGTCGAGTAGGAATGCACTAAACTGACTGCTCTTTGCTCTCCCATTGACCCTGGTACTCCATGGAGTCATGAGGACTAAGGAAAGTCAATAACAGAGTGTCTTCCATCAACCTTCCAACTGTGGGGAAACCCTGGAAATTCAGCTTTAAGGTACATTGACTCCGAAGCCGTGTCTACACGTGCACGCTACTTCGAAGTAGCGGCACTAACTTCAAAATAGCGCCCGTCACGGCTACACGCGTCGGGCGCTATTTCGAAGTTAACTTCGACGTTAGGCGGCGAGACGTCGAAGTCGCTAACCCCATGAGGGGATAGGAATAGCGCCCTACTTCAACGTTCAGTGTCGAAGTAGGGACCGTGTAGTCGTTGCGTGTCCCGCAACATCGAAATTGCCGGGTCCTCCATGGCAGCCATCAGCTGAGGGGGTTGAGAGATGCTCTCTCCAGCCCCTCAGCTCAATGGTGGCCGCATGGAGCGGCCCCTTAAAGGTCCCCACCCCCTCCCTTCCTGTGCAGGAAGCTGAGGGAATGTGCAGGCGGCAGCCCAGACACGCGGCCAGCCTGCACATTCCTCAGCCACCCACCCAGCTGCGATGGCTGCCCGGCAGCCCACCCAGCGACCCCAGGGGACCCCCCTCCCAAGGGGAGCCAGGGCAGCCAGCCCAGCCAGGTGGGCAGCCAGGCTGACAAGCGGCAGCGGGGCCCCTCCTGGATGGAGGCCGAGCTGCGGGACCTGCTGGTGCTCTGGAGCGAGGAGGAGGTGCTCCAGGTAATGGGGAGCAAGAGGCGGAACGCGGAAGCGTTCGCTCGGCTGGCCGATGGCCTGGCTGCCCGGGGTCACCCTGCCCACACTCCTGATCACGTCAGGAGTAAGGTGAAGGAGCTGTGGCAGGGTTACTCCCGGGCCCAGGATGCGGCCAGCCGATCTGGGGCTGCCCCCATCACTTGCCCCTTTTACAGGGAGCTCAGGGACATCCTGGGCCCCCGGCACACCTCTTCCCCTCCGGCCACCCTTGATACCTCGGCTGACGAGCCCCAGCAGGCCCTGCAGCCGGAGTCCGCCCCGGAGGTAAGCCCCGCACCCCGGGGGCCCCCCCCGGAGCCCACTCCCGGGACATCGCGGCAGGAGGAGGAGGGGGGTCCTCCTCCGCAGAATCCGGGCTGCAGATCCTCCTCCTGCCATCCCAGAGCAGCAGCCGGGCCTCCGCCCCCCCGGGATCTCCAGACCATGGGAGTGGACCGACAGGTATGTACCCCCCTCTGGTGTACACCCCTGGGCTTGAGGGGCGGGGGGTAATAGATATGTGTCCAGGGCCCCCCACATGCTCACATGGCCATGGCCCCAAGGACAGCAGGGCCATGGCCCTCACAGCACTGCATCAGCACCTGCCCCCCTCCACCCCGCATGACAGTGCCATGCCCCATCCCCGGGGCAGGGGGGAGCGGAACCTCGAGGGGCCCCCGGGAGGAGGGGGTGGGACACCCCGCAGCAGCAGCAGCAGCAACAGCAGCAGCAGCAGCATCATGTGATGGAGTAGGGGGAGTGCAAAAGGGAGACTCAGGCTACATATGAGCACCAAGAGCCTAATAGCTCCCAGGGGCAAAGGAGGATCCTGGGGCTACAGCTGGCAGGTGACACCTCTGCACTGAACAAAGAGGAGGGAGGAGCTGAGCTGGCTTGGAATTGGGGGGGGAGGGCGGGGGCCACAGGCAGAGGTTAGGGGAAGGGAGAGCTGGAAGGCAGCCAGCCTGAGGAGGGGGAAAGCTGCATCCCAGAGGGGCCCCCCTTGGGGTCTTCTCCCCAGGACGGGTTGGAAGGACTGTCTCTTCTGACAGCTGGTGCTGTTACTCCTGGGAGAAACTGGGCATCTGTGGCCTAAGAAACCTCTCCTGCTGTCAGACCCTGCGGAGTGAAGTGAGAGTCGCTCCCACCAGGGGACGGGGTGCAGGGCAGGGGGACCCCTGAACCCCATCCATCACAGCAGCATCTCTCGGGGACGGGGATGGGGAACCTGCAGCACAGGGCTGGGGGGACAAAGGCCACAGCTCGGGGCCCACACTAACGCCTGTCTCCATTCTTCTTCCCCCCCTCCTCTCCTGTGTCCCGCACCTGCACCATCAGAAGGACCGGAAGAGAGCACCGGCGAGGCATCAGTGGTCCCGGAGAGCCCTCTGGGACCATTGCTCCAGGCCAGCCCCTCGGCCGAGGACCGACCGGCCCCACGGCGGGCTAGATGGCGGACCCCGCGCCACCACCAGCCGACGGTGACGGACCCCCAGCTGCTGGCCATCCACCGTCGGCAGCTGGAGGTCGCGGAGCAGCACCTGCAGCTGCAGGAGCGGGCGCTGGCCTGGCGCCAAGAGGCATGGGGGGCCTACATGGACACTTTCAACCGCCTGGTGGACTACCTGGCCCCGCATGCCGCGCCAGCCGCCGCAGCGCCCGCCCTGCCTGCTCCACCAGCCGCACCACCAGCTGCTCCGCCCGTCGCCGTCCCGTCCGCCGTCGCCCCGCCACCCACCGCCGAGGGCTGGAGCACCGAGGGACCCCTGGAGCCACCTGAGACTCGCCGGGCATATCTTCCAGTCCGGCCCACCCCCAGCCAGCCCCAGACAGGGCTGCGACCGCGGCGGGGCTCCCGGCCGGCCATGCCCAGTGCCGGATTATAGGGGCGAGAGGCCCGGGATGTGCCCGCCCCCTTGTATATAGTTTGACCCTCTTATTTGGTGCCCCCTGTTTGCCCCATCCCCCCATGTAAATAGTTCTCCCCTTTATCCTCCCTGGTTTTCTTTTTATTATTGAGGACACTTGTTTGTTAGTATTGTTTTATTTGTACATATTAGTTTGTTTCCACATGTTGTATATAGTTTGTTCTTGTTTCATATATTTACAGTTAAAAAAAAAGTTCTAAAAGAAAAACCAGTTTAAGTTCAGCCACAAGTGCGTGCTGTCATTTGTCCAGGAAAAGTGGGAGGGGGGTGTGGTGGGGTGCTCCATGGTGTGGGCGTTGGGGCAGGAGTGTGGTGGAGGAAGGGGCAGGCAGTGGGGGGCCTGGGCAGAGTTCACCCCACGGCCTCATCATTGAAGTGGACCCGCAGGGCCTCCCAGACCCTGGTCCCTTCGGGGTCCACCTGCCGACTGGGGGCAGCAGGTGGCTGGACGTCTGCCCTGCCGGCCTCCGCAGCCCAGCCCTGAAAAAGGTCTCCCCCTTGCTCTCCACCAAATTGTGCAGGGCGCAGCAGGCACCCACAATCTGGGAGATGTTGTTGGGGCCCGCATCCAGGCAGGTCAGGAGAGATCTCCAGCGTCCCTTCAGGCGGCCAAATGAGCGCTCCACCACCTGGCGTGCGTGGTTCAGGCGCTCGTTGAAGCGCTCCTGGCTCGCGGAGAGATGGCCCGTGTACGGGTGCATGAGCCACGGGCGGAGGGGGTAGGGCGCATCTGCGATGACGCAGAAGGGCATGGTGGTGTCCCCCAGAGGGATCTCCCACTGGGGGATGTAGGTCCCCGCCTCCAGCCGGCAGCACAGGCCCGAGTTCCAGAAAACCCGGGCGTCGTGGGTGCTGCCAGGCCAGCCCACATAAATGTCCTGGAAACATCCCCAGCTGTCCACCAAGGCCTGGAGTACGACAGAATGGTAGCCCTTGCGATTCAGGTATCGTCCTCCACTGTGATGTGGGGCGCGGATGGGGATGTGAGTCCCATCCAGAGCCCCGAAGCAGTTGGGGAAGCCCAGGGTGGCAAAGGCTGCGATGGTGGCATGTGGGTCCCCCAGCCTCACGAGCCTGTGCAGGAGCATGGCGTTGATGGCACGCACAACCTGCAGAGAAAGCACATGGGACAGCACCAATGAGGGGTGAGCAGGGTGTGCGTGGCCCTGCCCTGCCCTGCCCTGCCCTCCTCTGCCCTCCCTCGCCCTGGCCTCCCCTCCCCTCCCCTACCCTGCCCTCCTCTGCCCGGGCCCCCCTCCCCTGCCCTGCCCTCCCCCCGTGGGATCTCTTACCTCCATGAGGACAGCCCTGACGGTGGCCTTGCCGACACCAAACTGCTGTCCCACGGATCGGTAGCTGTCGGGAGTGGCCAGCTTCCAGACAGTGATGCCGACCCATTTCTGCACTGTGAGGGCACGCCGCATGGCCGTGTCCTGGTGCCTGAGTGCAGGGGTGAGCCACTGGCACAGCTCCATAAATGTCTGCCGGCTCATCCTGAAGTTCCTGAGCCAGCGGTCGTCATCCCACTCCCCAAGCACCAGCCGCTCCCACCAGACGGTGCTGGTGGGGTAGCTCCACAGCCGCCGGCGTGTGAGGCGGGGGGGGGGCGGGGTGCTGCAGGGTTGGGGGTTGAGCTCTGCTGCCCTGGGGGCAGCTCCTCCTCCGGTGTAGCAAGGAGGTGCTCAACTGCCTCCCACATGGCATGGAGCAGGGCAAGCCCTGCTCCTGCCAGGAGGGCTGGGTGGACCTCTGGCTGCTGCTGCTGCTGCTGCTGCTGCTGCTGCTGCTGCTGCTGCTGCTGCTGCTGCTGGGGGTCCATGACTGCGGCGCCCGGGGTCTGTGTGCCTATGGCTCCTCAGACCACGTGCTGTGCAGGCTGAGTGTGTCTGGGAGGGGCCCTTTAAGGGAGCGGCTAGCTGTTGCCCCGGAAGCACTAGTCCGCCCTGTGACCCTGTCTGCACCTGTGCCTGGCATCCCTATTTCGATGTGTGCTACTTTGGCGTGTAGACATTCCCTCGCTGCGCCTATTTCAATGTTGGGCTGCGCAACGTCGAAGATGAACATGGACGTTGCCAGCCCTGGAGGACGTGTAGATGTTATTCATCGAAATAGCCTATTTCGATGTCGCTACATCGAAATAAGCTATTTCGATGTAGCGTGCACATGTAGACGTAGCCCAACTGTGCTATTCATATGGCTTATTATGACCTTCAATTAATTTTCTGCCTAAGTGCAAATGTGCCCTTAGGGAAGCCCTCCATTTTTAAATTCCATGAAGAGATTCGGACCTAATCTTTTCAAGCTCCGGCAATATGCTCTTTAACAAGGGTGCCTTATGCCTAAGAATACTTGTAAATAATAGTAACATTTGACAGGCTGCTCAGGTTGATCACTGAGAAAATACAGTTTGCAAAGTTTCTCCTAGTTCATCATAAATCTGCACTAATCATTTATATAACCTGAACAAATGATTAACAAAGATTATGCCTCTTCTGTGCAGAGTAAAGCTAATAAAAATAATCATCAAACTGAACACAGGAACAAATGCATATAAACTGGTCATGAATACATTCATGAGAACTTATCATGAATAAGTATAGGCTGGAAAATAGCTGGTGTCTAACCATTACAAGAATAAGGTTCCAATCGGAGTAGTAGGGACAAATGACGAGTTTTAAGATGGCATTTGGTATACTTATGCAAGGAAGTATATGAAATATTTATCTGCGATAGTTTTACCCTCACATATATGCCTTCCACCGAATATCCTGTAATGCTAACATACAACAGTAATTAAATTATTGTGCAATTATATGACAACTGAACCACCACCGAACACTGAAATATAAGGATGACACCTTTTAACATAACAAGATCATGTACATGATACTTTCATTGTTTGCCATGTGGGTTAGAAATAAGAGGCAAAAGTCTGTTATAAAGAGAGGAGCAAAAGAACCTCATCTCCTAGGATCACAACCATCAGAGTATTTGTTCACAAAATCATAGTGTGATCTCTCTGTATCTGTATTCTTCAGCACAATTTTAAGTATTGTCGGGTATTTTACGTACTCTCCTTTTTGATGTCAACAAACATAGCAAAATGGTCTTCTAACAGAATCAACAATCAAAACAGACAATAATGACTGATATTCTCATGTCCAGATCATCCCCTCATGGGGACACAGTAAGAAGAAACAGGAAAGAGGATAACGTTTCTTTCCATGGAATTGGCCAGAAAGCTAGTCAATAAAAACTTAATTTCAAAAATTTTCCTCAAAAAGAAAGAAAATTTTTACTAACATTTTCCTCCTTTTTGACCAATGCTAATTTCTTTACAATCATTCCCTCCAGGGACCTGGTTTGGGAAGGAATGGAGCTGAAAGTGCAGACCTAGCTGGGATTCCAAGCGCAAAGGAAACCCTAACTTTCACATGCAGGGCTAGGCCATCCCAGGTTCCTAACCTCTCCTTGCCAGCGTGCCTGTGGCAAAAAGGCATAAAATTAACCCCAGATCACCTTTCTAAGGGGGAATTTGTGAGAGAGCTAGTGAGAGATGTAGTCAGGGAAAGTAGTCTTCTGCTCTGATAAAAACACTAAGGACTCCTGAAGCACGTCATAGGCTAATGGATTTTTCCACTCCAGTATTATGAAGTGGGCATTATCCATGAAATCTTATTCCCTAATTAATTCAGTACATTCTCTGAGATGCTACAGGAATCCCTGTTGTCCCTGTGGGTACAGACCAGCATAATTATCCCCCTGCGACCTTTCTGCTCTGATGTTTCTGTTTTCCAGATTAGTGGAGGTCCTGCCCCCGGAATTCTTGTACAGGAGCATATGTAGAGGCCCCGGCAGGAAAGAGACAATACCATAGTACCAAATGCCCATTGCACAGAATCTGATTGTGTGTGTCCCTCAGCTAACAGTAGGGGAGGAATGTTCTGTCCCATACTTTATTGACATTATATATAAACATGTAGGCCGTGTCTACACTAGCCCAAAACTTCAAAATGGCCATGCAAATGGCCATTTCAAAGTTTACTAATGAAGCACTGAAATACATATTCAGTGCCTCATTAGCATGTGGGCAGCCATGGCACTTCGAAATTGACGCGGCTCGCCGCCGCACAGCTCATCCCGATGGGGCTCCTTTTCAAAAGGACCCCAGCTACTTCAAAGTCCCCTTATTCCCATCTGCTCACAGGAATAAGGGGACTTCGAAGTAGGCAGGGTCCTTTCGAAAAGGAGCCCTGTTGGGACGAGCCACAAGGCGGCGAGCCGCATCAATTTTGAAGTGCCGCAGCCACCCTCATGCTAATGAGGTGCTGAATGTGTATTTCAGCGCTTCATTAGTAAACTTCGAAATGGCCATTTGCATGGCCATTTCGAAGTTTGGGGCTAGTGTAGACATAGCCATAGAGTTCTCACAATTTGGCAACAGTGGATCTGTATAGTCCCACACATATGGGAATTTGCAGGTGTCAGGAAATCCGTGGAGTTACAATCCCTTACTTTTTGTCTACAGCTTATTCTGCCAGATGGCTGGGGTTATCTGCCCCATAATTTGTGAGATGTGCACTCTAATCCCATGCATGGCTTGAGATTTGTATGAATCCTCTGCACAGCTGCCCAGGTCACCCTTTCTCATTCCATAACTGCACAGCATATTCCAGATTTCCCTTTAACATGATTGAGCCCTGTTACAGTATAACAGTATACTGTATATACTGTTACACAAACTCATACTTGCAGGATAAATCAGAAAATAGACAAGTGATCGGAATAAGATAATATTGAGGAGGTTGACAGTATCTTACACTTCCCAAGCCCCCAAGAAACATGAAGGAATGGTCATCCTCCCTCACCTCACATCTTTCTCTTTCACTGCACTCCAGATCTGTGTTACAGCTGCAGAAGTACAAGGGCAGGATCCTGCCCTGGGCCGCGTCTACATGTGCACACTACTTCGAAGTAGCAGCACCAACTTCAAAATAGTGCCCGTCACGGCTACACGTGTTGGGCACTATTTCGAAGTTGAAATCGACGTTAGGCGGAGAGACGTCGAAGTCGCTAACCCCATGAGGGGATGGGAATAGCACCCTACTTCGAAGTTGAACGTCGAAGTAGGGCACGTGTAGACGATCTGCGTCCCGCAACATCGAAATAGCGGGGTCCGCCATGGTGGCCATCAGCTGAGGGGATGAGAGACGCTCTCTCGCCAGCCCCTGTGGGGCTCTATGGTCATCGTGTGCAGCAGCCCTTAGCCCAGGGCTTCTGGCTGCTGCTGCAGCAGCTGGAGATCCATGCTGCATGCACAGGGTCTGCAACCAGTTGTCGGCTCTGTGGATCTTATGTTGTTTAGTGCAACTGTGTCTGGGAGGGGCCCTTTAAGGGAGCGGCTTGCTGTTGAGTCCTCCCTGTGACCCTGTCTGCAGCTGTTCCTGGCACCCTTATTTCGATGTGTGCTACTTTGACATGTAGACGTTCCCTCGCAGTGCCTATTTCGATGTGGTGCTGCCCAACGTCGAAGTTGAACGTCGACGTTGCCAGCCCTGGAGGATGTGTAGACGTTATTCATCGAAATAGCTTATTTCGATGTCGCTACATCGAAATAAGCTATTTCGATTTAGCGTGCACGTGTAGACGTAGCCCTGGAGGCATTACTCCCCTCTCTCATAGCTCCAGCCTTAGCTGCATCCAAATTGACTCTTTTTGTGCATGGTTGTGGAAAGGATAGGCAAGGCTTCTCTTTTACTTAGGACTGTAAAAATTATGACACGAGTGTGACTGCTATCATATGCTCATTATGGAACTGTTTCTCCTATAAAACCTATTTTAAAGGGTTTAGTATCTCATCTGTTTCAAATCGCACTGGATTAAAACTTGATTTCCAGCGCAGAAGCACATTTGTTTTGCAAAAAAATAATATTTAAATAGGATTCATTTTCAATCTAGAGATCGACAAGAAAACATAATTTTCTAGGGTTTCTACTTTTTTGGCCTTCCACAAGCTCAGTGGGCATGTTTATACAGAATGTGGGCAGTAGGTGGTTTTGTCCAATGTATTTAGTTTCATATTCATGTTTCCATAATGTAGCTTTTACACATTGCATAAGGATACACTTCAGATTGTTCAGGGTTTTACAAAAACATTTCTGTGTAACATTGTTGCATATAGCATTTACCCTCTGTAATTATTTTCACAATGCGCAAAACTTATACTGATGACCCAATTGGTCGCAATACACTATTCGTATACTGAGAAGATTGATCCCAGTAAGAATTATGTGCATTAAATCATGCCCCATGATGTGTGGGCATGCTGAGCTGTAAAGGGAAGTACGTACTTCCCTAACTAATACTACATTTACACTGTGAGATAAATTCAAATTTATTAATATTGATTTTGTAATGCTGGATTTTATAAATTTGAATTTGACTATCTTCACCTCCCCACATGCTCCTCACACAGTCGACTTATTGCTGCCACACTCAATTGGCAAACATCAACTGTTGCAGCATTGCATTGTGGGGACCTACCCCACAGTTCCCTCATCCCCACAGCATTCTGAGTATTTTTGCTGGTGCAGCCTGGGAAAAAAATGCACCATAAGTGATTGTTGGAATTTAATATCATCTTCCCACATTGCATTGCCCTCATTCCCTTCCTCTGGTAAGCAAACATCCATTTTTTCAGGTGAAACGAAGGAAAACTAGTGGATCAACAAAGAACACCAAATTAACAGAAATTTCTTTCTTCTACAACTGAACTGCTTTTTAAAATTGTAGCTGTAACTGTATTATCAAAGATTTTATAAAAAGCAGAAGGTGTGTGTCCTCTCAACTGGCCCTCCACCCACTATCCCCCATCCCCTGAGTACATCTCATCACTGAAAATAATACAAAGACAATGAAAAGCATGAAGAAAGAGTAGATAGCAAAAGTTTTGGAAAAAGAGATTTGGTGAGGGAGGGTTTTTGGCTTCCCGGTTCATTATACAGCTTCTGTGCACAGTCTGTATTCTCAGCCCTCCACCCACTCTTCCCTGCATGAAGGGGTCCAAAGTTAGAAGAAAAATGATAGAAAAGGATAGGAAAAGAAGATTTTTGGCTACTTTCTTCACTACACAGACATTGCCAACACAGGGGATGGGGGATGAGGGATGGGGATCACCAAATTTCATTGCTATTATGTGGGGGTTTGGTATTTGGGAGGTCGAATGTCCAGTTGACATGGTCCATGAAAATCTTTTTTGGCAGTGGGGTGTGAGGAGGCCAGGGGGCTGGAAATACCTCAACTGTGTGATGCCTGTGGAGGATGTAGGGGGTCCTGCACAAATGTAAACTGCTGAGAAGAACTTTCTTGGCCTCTCATATGAGTACAACCCCCACAACAGCTCTGCAGCCACATAGTGCCATGGGGCAGCGTCTGGCACCAGGCAGCACAGAAAAAAAACCCAAGTGCTCAGCTAGCAGGGTAGAGACAGAAGCATGAACTTCATGCTGGGTCTATTTGTAATGGGTAGGTGCACTCAGCACAAATAGCAGATTAAAAAAGATGTTTCCTCAGCCTCTCATACAAACATGACCTCTCAGCCATGGTCTTCCTGTAACCTAATTCCTGTGCACCTGAAGAACAGTGAAGATGGAAGCAGCCAGAGTAGAGCACTGAGGGGCATAGTGGCGTACATATGGAACACCTCTGGAGGCTAATTGATTCTATTTTAAGACATGATTCTTCCACACTCTCCTTTATTTGAACTTCTAAATTCAAACTTGATGCTACACCCAGCCAGTTTCAATGATGTTATGACATCAATATTAGTGCTCCCTAAATCGAGTTAATGGTATTTACAGTGAAGACAGTCACATGGTAATATCAAGATAACTGCCTTAAATTTGAATGTGTCTCATAGTGTAGATGCAGTATAAGTTTCTCTGTGGCTTCTCTACACCTAAGTCAGTGTGGAAAGTCAGGGGTTGGGGACAGAGTGTGGCCTTGGACCCATCTTTCACAATATGCCACGAAACACAACTGAACAGGTTGGAGTGGTAGGATTCTGCTACCTGTAAGGACCATATGTAGATTATTACTCTTCTGGAACAAGGGAAAGAATCACCCTTCTGAAGTATGATTCTTTCCCTGTGCTTTTCACAACTTCCCACTACCCTTTATGAAGATTACAGTGAAAAGACTGGATCTAGTTCTATAGGCCAAATATTGCCTTATCTCTGTGTGCACTGATCTCAGTTGATAGTAGGAGTTGATGCAAAAAATCAAAGCCAATTTATTTCTTTATTTCAATTACAAACCTCCACAGAAACTCATCTAGTCATCAGGGAAAGTTACATACTTTAGTAGAAGTAACAATTTTACAATGTAATATGATAGGTGGAGTTAGTAGCAAAATTCAGAGGTTAAACTGTCCAACAATTTTCCTTATAAAACTCTGATTTAATTTGCTTATAACTTTGTCAGACTTTGACCATTTGTGCTGAATTTTTCCATGCCGAGTGTTTACTTTGGGCCAAAGTGGCATTTGTTTGTTTGTGTTGTGTTTTCCAATTTCAGCAAAAACAGTCCAGGCATTTCTGAGTTAAGAGTAAAAGGAACAATATTGCTTTGCTTGTGTTAAAAGTTTCTTACAGCTATTTCACTGAGATGCTGTAGTGACACTGTGCTTTGAAGCAGAAAATTCAAGTATGGCCAAGGCATAAGCCTCTAAAGACTGTAGTTTGCACGTGCACAAAAGAGTTTACTTAGAGCAGGGCAGCATTATTTTCTGAGCATTATTTTCTCAGCGTTACTTCTCACTTGAGTATGCTCCACCCCGCAACACTCCTAATTATCAACCAGAATGAGCCTGTTCCAGTCCACAAATTGATTGTGCATGTGCCATCCTGCGGCTGAGCAGGACTTGCCCTACTGGTGCTCCTCTTGGTTTCCAGGGTTCACCACAGTGCTGGATACTGGATTTAAGAACAGAGAGACTTTCTTTACTGCAGCAACGAAGGGTCCTTTGGCACCTTATAGACTAACAGAAAAGTTTCGAGCATGAGCTTTCATGAGCAAAAACTCACGAAAGCTCATGCTCAAAACTTTTCTGTTAGTCTTTTAAGTGTCACAGGACCTTTCATTGCTGTTAAAGATCCAGACTAACACGGCTACCCCTCTGATACTTTTCTTTACTACGTTGTCAAACCTCCCACTGATAGTATCAAGGCAGTGTCAAGGAGAAGGAATCATTCTTACTCAGTACAAAGGGATTAAGAACAGAGAGGAGAATGAAGGATCACGGGAGCCAGTGGCACCCAGAATCTGAGGAAGCAGAGTTAGGAGCTCAGGGAGAGATAAGTGCATGAGGAGGAAGAGACAGGGCATGTGGGGACAGATACCAGTGGTACTTTAGTAACTAGAGCATATTTCCCAGCAGAACATGGAACTAAACCCAATATGCTTGAGTTCCAACATTCCTCCATTGTCAGGATCTAATTGTGAAATCAAGAAGATGAAGTGTTTGTTTCTGTTTGAGCAGTGAAGGGGACAATCATCCTTTAGAACATATACGGTGTGACTGTGTAATTAAAGACTGTCATAAAACATACTCATAAGAAGGTTTTATTAAGTTGGCACCACCTATCTGAGTTATGGCATTCCTAACTTCTGAGTACTCAGCTGTGCACTGCTCATCATACTGTGAAACGGAACTATCCTCCAGCAAACACATTACTAAAGTACAACTCCAGGGCCAGCTTGTAAACCCCTTGTTCACATTGGTGATTGATTAACAGGACAGGTACTCCAGCTGGTCTCTCTATTTACTAGAATAGGCCAGTGGTAAACAAACCATCCCACCATAAACCTTTTGTATTTTGTATTATTGATTAGGCTTCATCATTGAATAATATGGTAGTTGGTGCATATTATTGTGATAAGTCCATTATTATGCGAGTTGTTTTAACACTAGTACCACTGCAGAATTTTACTAGTCATTACTTTTATGTAAGGAAAAGAGCACTGCAGTTAATAGAGCATATGTAACATTAATGTCAATGAAACATAGCAAATAAGTGGGTATATTGTGTCACGGTACCTAGAAAAATAGATGTGATAAAAATGAGGTTGCTGAACATCACACAAGGCACAGTCATCAGTCTGTGGTCAGTTTTGGCATTTACACCTCTGAGAATTAATCTTACTATACAAAAATGCTTCTACCTAACATTTTAATGTGCAAAATCCCATTTCAAAAATCTAAGCCACTAGACATACTGTTTGTAATAATGAGAATATTTTAAGTGTATCACATGAGTTTTCATGAAAAAATACTGAACAGTAAAAATAACATTGTTTCTGCTGTACTGCAGTCTGTCTACCATGAGGGACTTAGACTGCCATTGTAAACAGCTTCAAATAGCCATCCTATTCAAAATAATGAAGCTGCCACAGAAATATGTCTCATTGTCACCAAAAGGTAGAATTTCTCCCCAAAAATAAAGAGGTAAAAGAAAATATTGAGTATGAAATAATTTAAATTTCTGTATCCCACAATTCTGCATGAAGGAGGGGTGAAATGTTTGGGATAATATTTTTAAAGTGCTCAGAATTGGCCTAATTGTGCTCTTATAAACATGAATGGACAGATTCATCTTGAGCTCAAGAGGAGCAGTTAGGCCAGCACTGAACTTTTGAAAAATCCTACTCTAAACATTTAAAGTATGTTTAGTGTAGTTCTTTTGTGAATGTGGCATGCATAAAATACATAGTGGTATTATTTGACATAGCAGTTTTATTGGTAGCCATTTGCAATCTCTGCTTCAACTCATTTGTGACTTTATCTCCTGATTTACGTGAGTGTATCTGAGAGCAGAATCAGAACCACTGAGTCAATGAAGTGTCCAGATTTACACTAGTTTAATTGTGATCAGGATCAGGACTGTTTTTTTTTTTCAATAGAATTGGTCTATATAGCTGTCTGCATTTTCCTGATCTGAAGAAGTGCCCCACAAAAGCTCATCACCTAATAAATTATATTGCTAGTCTTTAAAGTGCTACAGAACTGCTTTTTTCTTGTGTGAAGATACAGATTAATGTGGCTACCTCTCTACAGCTGTGTCTACATGTGCCCCCTCACTTCAGAGGGGGTATGCTAATGAGACACTTTGAAAGATTCTAGTGAGGTGCTGACATCAATATGCAGCACCTCAATAGTGTAATGGTGGCCGTGTGCAATTTGAAAGTGCCACTTTTAGAATGCGTGCCAACCATGAGACGAGGACCTTTTGAAAGGACCCCCTGACTTCCGAAGCCCCTTCTTCGTATTTTGTTTTGGGAAGAAGGGGCTTTGGAAGTCAGTGAGTCCTTTCAAAAGGCCCTGTCTGCACAGGCAGCATGTGTTCTGAAAGCAGGACTTTTGAATCACACATGGCCACCATTATGCTAATGAGCTGCTGCATATTCATATCAGCACCTCATTAGCATCTTCAGAAGTGTCTTATTAACATGCCCCCCATGTAGACACAGCTTGTGACTATTTACCTAGTGCAGTGTTTCCCCAGGTATGGTACATGTACCATGTAGTGGAAAAGGTTTCAGGGTACATGGTAGAAAATAAATTACTAAAAAACAGGAGATAAGCATTGGGACAGCACTGGCTGGGGGAGGTGGGGGTGGTATGCCAGTAAGGCCAAAGTCCTGAAAAGGGTACGTGAATGTTTTAAGTTTGGGAAACACTGACCTAGTGCTAGTCATTGGATAAAATCTTGAAAAATTTAGTGTTAAACATATGCGTTGTTCATGAAATACTTCTCAGAACAGGTTATATTCAGTATACTAAATTCAGAGTTGTACTGAATTCAGAGTGAATAATACAGTCCTTATGTTTTAAAACATGTCAATTTCTCTTAAGCTGTCATTTGTCTTAAATATTTAATCAGCTCAGATAAATGTACTTCATCTCGCCTTATCTATGTGTCCAAAAAGATAACAGAAAGGAAAGCTAATACAATAAAAGTGTAAGGTGAACCAGAACATACATTTCAGAATTTATTATAGCTTAAATAAAACATATGAATATTTTAAATTGGACGTTGGTATAGTGTTGTTTGGCCTTGTGCAAAAGACAATGTGTGAACAGAAGATCCTAAAGGAAAGCATTAGTAGATGTAGATTTGGTGACTTTCTCTCATCTAAGATTCCTCAGTTGTGTCTGTGTTTGGTTATTATGTGAAATTATACTGAAGGTAATATTATACAAGTGTTGACTTTGGTGGTTACTGAAAAAATCATGGTGTAAGCAGCCAAGATGGAATAGTCTGAATTGTACTTTGAAAGGGAATTAAGGATCACAAATTTCTCCTTTATGAGGGCCCTGGCTGGGAGAAATTTCACAGGTGTGGGTTAATAGATCCAGAGCAGGTGAACAGGAGAGTGATCCTGCTGAATGAAAATTAAAATTAGTTATTTCCCTCCTTACCCCCACCCCCACGTCCTGTTCCCGTCTTTCATTTCAATTCATTTGAAAACCTGGAGTGAAATTGACAAGAATTGACAACACATGCTGTTCCTAGCAGCAGTGTCTTCATTTGATCCGAAGACCTGGGGAGTAGGGAGGAGGGAATCCAATTGCTGTACTCTGAAGATGACATGTGTAACGAGAACAGGCTTGATTTCGTTGAAACCGACCCTCCTCGCCCCTGGAAATGATCCCAGCGCTGCCTTTCAGATGCAGGGGAAAGGGCTTTTCCCCGCTCTCTGCTTTCCGCACAAAGAAAACGTGGGTCGATACCATTTTTATTGTTCTGCTGGGGTGGCTTTGAGAGCGCGCGATCGCAATTTCAATGGCTAATTGAATTGGAGGCTGGTTTAGTCTCTCTCTTTTTCTTTTAAGGGGGAGGGTGGAAAGTGCCATAAAAAGGACGCCTATGGCTTGGGGTTAGCCAGGTCCTGGAGACTCACGTAAAGAGACCAGGGATGGGGGGAGGGAGATGGGAAAAGGTGAGTGGGGCTGAGCAATGTCTGAGGGCGAACTCGTGTCGCTCTGGCGATGGTGTGGGCTGCTGCGCTGAAAGCCAGCCCTCTGCTGGAGCAGTGGCACAGGCAACAGTGGGAGGCATCTGATACCGCCGTTTCCAGGGTGAAATTTCCAAGACTGATCGGTTTAAAACAACAACAACAACTCAACCAAAATAGCCAGCGGTGCGGAAGATCCGGCGTCTCCCCGTGCAACTAGTGTAACCTAGACAGACATTTGAAAGCCATCTTCATTTAAACTAACCAAGCGCACGACACTAACGACAACCCCAAAACAAGGAGCAAGAGCCAGACAGAGCTGGTAGGAGAGAGACCCGAGTCTGTCGTTCCCCAGCCTCCCTTACCCCAGATCAGTTTTTGCAGGGGACTGGTGAGGCTAGGAAGTGGCTGGCCGGCCGTGCAGCAGGCTGCTGCCGAGGCTGCTGGCAGAGGGCTGTAGGCGAGGTTTCAGCACCAAGGAAGCTGGACAGCTCACTACACGCAGCATAGCTGTTTTCCTGCCCTGTTCCTTCTTCCCTCGCATTACTGTGCAGCTGGAGATGCATCTGAATTAAGTCCTATTTAACAACAAGTAGATCCCTTCTGTCCGGGAACTACAGTAGACTCGCCTCTCAATTACACTGCATTTTTTTCTTCATGGAATTGACCGCCAGGCATAATTATCCCGATTTCTTTCTCTCTCCTTTGCAGGAACGACTCTTTGGGAACCTGGTCCACCCAGGGATGTAAAACTGTGCTTACCGATGCATCCCATACGAAATGCTTATGTGATCGTCTCTCTACCTTCGCCATTTTGGCTCAGCAACCTAGAGAAATAGTAAGTAACAAAGAAACAAAATACAGGTTTAATGCAAAAGCAGGAAGATTTGTTGTCCATCATCTCTGTCTGATAGATTTCTGAGGCTTGCGTTGAGGCATTGTTTAAATACTGCAGGTTGGCAAAACGTTGTTAGTCTCCTGATATCTACAGTAGCTCAGATAAATTAATTCCAGATTCTGTGATATAACTAAATCCTAGTCAATTTCGGACGGCTTCCATCTCCGGATTTTATAGGGAAAGGCTTCTAATTGTAATGCAAATGTGTTCTAAACTTTCATATTGAAGGGTTATCAACTTAACAGCCCTTTTCAAGGGTGTAAACCTTTCAAGAGAAATGTAGAAGGTTTTATTGCTGTTAGTAAAATGAAAACCCTAGATAAGGTAGTTAAACAGATAGCAGATCTGCATTGGACATGTTCAGTATAGGTTTTCTGTGCTGTCTGGTAACATCTTTAAGAAAAATTACAAAGTTTGCATTAGAAAGGAGTGACAGAAAAGATATAAACATCCACTTTAGGTATTATTTTATGTAAAATATTCTAAAAACAAATAGTTGTTAAGTTAAACCTAAAAGGGAAATCATATTTGAAGTGTGTGATCAGGGATTATACTTATCAGTAAGCTTTAGCTGTTTGGCAACAAAGTGGCTAAAATAAAACATGTCTTTCTGCATAAAATTTGGCCTAAAAGTACATTAGTATAAGATCTTACTTGATTTACACAAGATACCTTAATAAAATGTAATTTGAAGTGCATAATTGAGACTTTTAATCAGCATATTGGTAAACCATAGAGAGTATTGTCCCAAAGTTTTATGTCAATTTTTAAAATTTGTATAGCCAATATTATATTAATTTTAGAATATGCATACAGATATCCTTAATGCATAATACTGATATCTGAAATTAATTGTTTTACAGCAAAAATTAGTTTGTTTTTCAAGGTCATGTGTTTATATTTATATTGCTATTAATTAAGATTAGCACAGATTAAATAATTCCAGATTTCTAAAATCTTCAGAAGAAATATATAATCATTTTGTGTTCCTTTATAGTGACATTTCCTCTATATGATCAGAGGCCCAAGAAAATTAAGGGTATTAGAGTACTGGACTTCAGACAAAGTTATTAAAAGTCCTAAAGTCTGGTAATTCTGCAGTGAACATGAATCAGATCATGGTGTAATAAAGAATGTTGAATACCTGTCAATAAAAGAAGCTATTTGTTTAGCACTTCAGTTTAAAATATTTCTACGTTCCAAAGATGATAAATACGTAAATTAATTTTAATTGGAGTGCCTTTTAAATCTATATTAATATTCCAGTGTTCTACTAAAGTAGAATATCACCATTTACTTTATTTTACAAAACATTATGTAGTAATTTAATAGAACAGTTTAAGGCTCTAAGGCCTCAGTGGATGCCATCATTAGTTAAAGAGATCTCAGAAGTGTGTATGAATCAAAATGGGAATTAAGATAGGAGTGTGTGCGCTTCATACCTAATGTGATCAAGGCTAGCTAAGATACAGTAGCTGTTTTAAATATTTTCCTCTTTATTACCCTTTTCTGACATTTTGATTTCTGGAAGATGGCTTTCTCTCACAGTAGTTTGTTGTACCTACAGATCATGGAATCAAGTGGTGCACCCTCTGTAACCCTAATAGTAGGCAGTGGTCTTTCGTGCTTGGCCTTGATCACCCTAGCTGTTGTCTATGCAGCACTATGGAGGTATGTAAATTGATGGACTTGGCTGAATGAAAAGGCACCATTGTTTGGAATGAAACAAGTAGCTCAGGATACCATTCGATATGCTCTTATCTTCTATATGTAATAACAGGAGGTGTTTTTTTAATTAATAACTATACAGTACATGTTGCAATTGATCTGTAATGAATATGATTAGTATAATTGATTTGTCTTGGTCTGCTAGTGACATTATGGTTCATACTTTCCCTGTCCTGTTCAGTATTAATGATATTGCCCTTTCAATCCAGTAGCCAGACAGCTAATAAACATTTCACAGCATTCCTCCAGAGGTAAATCCTTATATTCGAAGCAAGTTATGGTCTATTTCCTGATCCACTTCTCCTCCACTTATATATGAACATGAGGTACTTGCGTAATAAACATTGCTTATCCAAGTCAGAAGTTTCAGATTTGGCTGGTTCACAAATGTTCAGATTACTATGCTTGAGTGTGCACACTTCAGCTGCATCATTCACTGAAGGACACAGAGTGAAGCAGTCTGCCTTAGCAAAACACGTTTGGTTGGGACTTTTTGGCACAGCCTAGTATTGAACTTGCTTTGCGCACTCAGACCCCTAGGATCATAGGTGCCACTGAAAGGTAGGGTAAAAGTCAGCATGAGGTGGGTTTAAAATAACATGTTTAATTAGTGCAGAAGAAGACGAGTGAATAGTAAATAAGATAATGAGTGAGAGAGTCAGCAAGCCAGGGACAGCAATATATTCTTTCTCCGTAATACACAAACAAGAGGGCACTTAATAAAATTAAGACAACAAGCTTTAAAGGATGGAAAACTCTTTGTAAGCAATGTAACCTTAACCAATTGACTATGCTGCCACAGTTATTATTGAAATAAATAGCTGAATTACAAAAATAAATAGATAAATTTCTGTGAGGGAGAGAAGATTAGACACTTATGTATAATTAATTTAGGAAACATGACAGGATAAAATTATTTAAGGATTTTAAGGATGATCACCCATCATGGTTTAAAGAATTAATATTGATTAGCAACTGGATCCTCAGCACAGACCCTCCTGCTCTCCCGTCCAGCTTCAACCTAACATGTCATCAGTGGCCTCTTAACCAATTCCAAATTGGATGAGACTTTTCTGCAGCCAACTGCCCCCCTCTGGGGTCTTCAAGATTACCCAAGCTGCAGCTGTGGTATAAACAAAACAATGATAAACATGGTCAGGCAGTGCCCAGGAACCAAATTCAGCAGTGGGGTCTAAGAGCTCCATTTGACCCCTAAGAACATCATTGCTTAGCTCAGTTAATATGCAAATGCTAAATAAATAAATAATAAACTAAGTATAAGATGGCTTCAGGCCGTGATTCCCAGCTCAACAGTACCAGAATTGTCCTGGTCCATTATGGCGTTATTGCTATGTCTTTTAATGTATCCAGCATTGATGACAACCCAGTATGAGGCTGAATATACTAGATATCTTTCCCAGTAGAACTACAGGAGTCCTGTGGCACCTTAGAGACTAACAAATATTTTGAAACATTAGCTTTCATGGGCAAAGACCTGCTTTGTCAGATGCATGAGTGAGGTTGTCAGAGGAGGGTCTAAATTTATAGCTCATGAAAAGGAGGGAGTCCTAGTCAAGAGGAGGGCCAGAGTTGACAAGGTCAGTTTAGTCACAGAGGATGTGGCCCATAATCAGCAGCTAATGTGGAGTTGTGAACATCAAGAGAGGAGAAACTAGGTCAATTCAGTCAGGGAGGATGTGGTCCATTATCAGTAACTAACGTAGATGTTTGAACGTCAAGAGAGAAGAAACTGCTTTTGTAATTGGCCAGCCACTCTCAGTAGATGGGCTTCTTAGCTGGGAAAGGGATTGTTGAATGTGACCTGAGAATCATTAAAATGGGGTGTGGGTGAAACTGCAGAAAGCACAATTTAGATAAATATCAGGAAGTAGGTGCTAAAAGCAAGGCCTTTTTAACTGTAGAATGACCTTTGAAAGGCAAAGCACTTGAGTTATTTAAAGCTGGACTGAAAAAAGCTCTCAGGAGTATAGTTTAGTCAATAGTCTTGCATTGGCAGGGTAAGCAGTAGATTTAATAAGGGTTTCCTGTGCTAAGTCTTATGATTTTTGGTTCCTGTTGGCTTGGTTATATCATCCTTGAAAGTGTTTGTAGTTAGCAGAAAACCCCTGCAATTTGTTTGGATTGGCAGTGTCTGCCAAAAGAGTCCAGAAACTTGGTCAGAAGAAATAAACTACATTTGCAGAGAAGCTTAAGCTTGCAAATCACCTGCCTTACTCAAGGCAATGTTTTAGGCTTGTAACCTTCCTGAACATTAAACTGACTAGCAAAAAACTGATCTTAACCTATGTTCAAATTTAGGCTTCTTCATCGGTCCAGGGCATTTGGTGTTGGGATGTGGTTCAGGTCCATCACTAATAAGGAGTTAGTCATGGACAATAAGGTCTCAGAGTGCTTGAAGCCAGAATACAGGACCCCGTTCTTACACAGCTGACCCCGATTCCAACAGTAAACCCTGGAAATGCAAGATTTCCAGTTGTGCTTAACTCACTCCCCCACCCCACCCCGGGCCTGGCTTAATCCCCCGGCTCCACATAGCCCTGGCTCAGCCACCACCCTCAGATCCACTCACCACCCATGCACAGGTCCTGCTCAGCCCCTACCCCTGCCTCTGCGTCGAGCTCACCACCCCTCAGGCGTGACTCTGACTCAACCTCCCTGGCTCCAGTTCAACACCCTGCTGGCTCACCACCTGCATGTGGCTCCAGCTCAACCCCACCACACAGCTCTGGCTTCGGTTCAATGTCCCCCACCCACACAAGCTCCAGTTCAAACTCCCATGGCCCAGCTCACCACCTGAGCTGGGCTCTGGCTTATCACCCCCATGTGCAGCTCTGGCTCAACTCCACCCCTTGCCCCCCTGCAACCCTAACCCACCCCAGGCTTAACCCTCCCCAGCCACACCCCAAACCCCAGGACTTACCTTTCTGCTTCTTTCCAGCTGAAAAACGTGTGTTCGGCTGGGGAAAAAGCTAAACCCCAACTTACACGAAATTGAGGTTATGCGAGGGTGCACCAGATGGAACCCTCATATACTCTGAGACCTTACTGTATAGGCAAATGCATTAGCCTTTTTGTATTTATCTGCCAAATCACACAGAGCCTTGGACATCATATTTTATTTATTTATTTATTTATTTATAAGAAGAACATTGGCTATCATATTAAGCCTATTTTGTGCTCTTTTTGTGAAAATTGAAATGGAATCCTTAACTCATAACGAGACACGTGGGCAGAACAGACAATGATTTATTTTCTGTTCAAAGCACAGCACCTTAAACTACTTATCTTCACTGTGCCCTGATGTGTCAACCATAATTATGCATCTAACTCCTGACATGGGGTTTAAACCAGTGAATTTCTGGCCCAGTGGAGACAGTAGCCTCAACTGACCAGTATTAAAGTAAAAGCTATTAATAAATTGCATGATTTTCATAAAAGCTAAGCATTCCCCAGCTCCCAGTGATTTAAATCAATTCTAGCAGAGCTTCCCTGAAAACCAGGCCAATGACACACTTCCTTGAAATAGTCATCACTGTTTTGGTGTATTTCAGCATATAAAACACTATGTAGCAGAATGAAGATATTTACATTTTAAAGTAACCAGCTGATAGGGGTGGGAATAAGGGGATAGGGATAGCTTAGTGGTTAGAATATTTCCTTACAAATGCAGGGTTGTGAGCTCAATCCTTGAAGGAGCTGAAGTAGTTAGGTTGAAAAAGAAATCTTCCAGGGATGGTGAAAGGTCCTGCTATAATTCTGGGGGAATGGACTTGATGACCTCTCAAGGTTCCTTCCAGCTCTATGAGATACATGCACATCTCCTTGTTTCATAGAGTTGTATTTTGTTACCCTATCAGTTATTTTCTTAATAGACTTGTAAAATAAATAATATGACAAACGTTGGCAACACAGAGTATGTGATACTCAATGCTATCATTTAATAGCAGAAAGACTGCAGAGCTATCTTTGCTATTTGGTCATATGAAGATGAAGGATTTATTGTATTATAGCTTCTGCACACAAATTATGTTGTACATGAGGTTTAAACTTTAAAATTAATTTGCATTATAATTATCCAAATAATATAAGTGTTTCAGAAGGTACTGCCATGTTATCCTTTACTATATTGCACATTAATTACACATTGTGGGCCATATTCTCAGCTAGTGTAAATCAACATAGTTCTATTTAAGTGAATTCTTTCAAATGAGTTGTCTCAAATTATTCCAGATGTGGATGTTTTCCTCTGTGAACATTCCCACAGAGCAGCAGACATCAAAAGAAATGTTATTACTATTGATCAGAATTTATATAGTCATATTATTATCAATATGATGTCATATCAAAAATAGCAGTGGTTTATAATGGATGCACTGAAGGAATCTAACTTTCATGTCTTCAGATATTATAAGAGAATTATAGAATGTATAATGTACAAACAAAACCTTTTCTGACCAGCATGTTATTTTATATTCGTAGGAGATACTAAATAAGTAATAATGTAACAGTTTAATAGAAACATCTCTCTTGAAATTCTGGTAACAGAGCTCTCACATTTTAAAATGACACCAGAATTTCAAAGAATTGCATTCAAGTATTTATGATTGTTTATCTGTTATGATGATAATTTCATTTTCAAAGGCTTTAGAACTTTATATTCTGTATTTATTTGGACAGGTACATCAGATCTGAGAGGTCAATAATTCTAATTAATTTCTGCCTATCTATTATCTCATCAAATATTCTTATACTGGTCGGACAAACTCAGACACATAATAAGGTATGATTGATTATATTGACTTTATTTTTGTCTGTTTTTAATTTGGGTACAAATCAGTTATCACAGAATTAGAGAGTTTTGGTGAAATATTAACAGGGAAAGAAATTATTTAACATGTTTCTTAATTTTTTTTCTTTCAAAAACACTTTTTGGCATCTTTCTTTTTGGAAGTGCTGTGTTCTCTGTGGTAGACTCGTAAGTTTTATAAATAACTTTCAAAGCTGAAATAGTTCAAAGACACAAAACATCAAAAGTACAAATTGTGTCTCATGATAATTGTAATGGGATTGTGCTCCAGTGTTGGGGAATTTTGTTTTTGTTTTTTTATTAATTCTCTGATGCTCAAAAGGCAAGTGTGAATTGCTTGGAAGTTAGAATACCACTCTAGAAAATGTGCACAAGCATATATACTCCGATGCTGTAGCAAGACTATATGGATTCCAGATAAACATAGACCTATTAAACCTTTGGTTGCTAATGGATCTAGAATAGTAATAACCTCGTGCATTTTGTTTATGTATGGATTGTAGAACTGATAACAATTACAACAAAACCTGGTTTCATACTACTAGTGAGCTCACTTTATGTATAGGTCAGCACAGTTTTCTGAGTAATATTTAATAGCTTTTACAAGCAACAAAAAAAAGTTGTTTTAAATTAAATTAAATGAAACTTCAAGTGGTTTAGAAAAACAAAATTCAGGTTGATCCTCTGTAGTCTGGCACCCTTGGGACCTAACCAGTGCTGAATGAGAGAATTTGCTGGACCACAGGAGGTCAATATTCTCTAGCAGCATTTCCAACACTTCTACTTCTTACTGGATCTTAGAAGACATTTACTGGGAAATTATATCTAAATAACAGCACAGAACTGAGAACCAGGACTGGTGGCTGTAAACAAACTTTATGGGACCATGGGAAACGTGGCCACACCCACGATAAATAGTCATCCTGCTAACTAATATCATGCCAGATTATGGATATTGCCAGGCAAAAGAGTGCCTGACTAGAGAGGTTCAAACTGCACTATATCTTTCTACAATTAACCTAAATTTCAGACAGCACTCGTCTTCCTCTATCTCCATTACTGTCATTCATGTGCACTTTTCAAATCATTGCTTAGGAATTTATCTGTACATCTCCAGTTAGTCAATGAGAGACAAATGACAACAGTCTGGAAAACAGACCTCAAAATATATACTTTCATAGTATAGTATAGAATAGTAATAAAAGTAGTGTATAATATTTATAAGTGTTTCTATTTGGGGCTGCAGAAGGAGATCGGGTGAATCTCGTTGACTTTGAGGAATTATGCATCAAATGGCCTTGACTAAAATTTTCAACAGTGCACAGGTGATTTAGGAGCCTAAGTCCAGCTGCAAGTAAATGGGATCTAGATGCTTAAATCATTTCAGCACTTGTGAAAACTTTGCCCCAGAACACAAACTGGGAAAGTGTTATATCATACTTTATTGTACATCAGCCATATTCAATTCAAAGGAGAGCTATTCCTGGTAGTAGGCATTCCTAAATGTGCTGCATCTGCAGAAATTTTAATTTGGGTTCCATTGTTCTCAAAAGGAATAGGAAGTGATACTGCTCCCCTTAACTACAGAGATTGCACAAGAGTTTATAAGCATCATAAGAATAATAGATTCTGGTTTGGAGAGAATCCCTCTCTAATGTGGTGATAATCACAATCCACTATGTGTGTTTGGATCTGGGCAGCCTGGAAGCAAGGCAATCTCCAGTTCAACTCCTCTGAGAGTCACAGCCCTCTCATGCCTAACTCCTGAGTTCCAGGAATATGTTTGTGTGTTTTCTCAACTTGTTTTTGGGAACAGGAGATCCTAAATACAAAGAGATTCTGAGGCATTTTGTAAGAGAAAAAGAGCACATCATGATGCCTACATATTAAAGTGTGTTGTGGTCTGAAAAACTGCTCCAAAATGAACATTTTTGTGTCCATATATGTTTTATCTGTAGTCCATATGTTGTCTTTGAAACAGGTACAGAACCTTCATTAAGGAGGCCAGACCTTAAGTGGATCAAAGGTTCTCTTTTCCAAGGGCAAAGTTTTTTCTTTGGTTTTCAAATTGTGTATTACTACTTCACCCCCTGCAGATCTAATATCTTGTTACTCCAGAAGATCACCATGTGTATGTATGCATCATCGGAAAAGTTGTCAGTAAATGCCACGATTAAGCAAAACTTTAATAGTATAAGATCTACTGAAATCAGAGGAACCTAAGCATGTGCTTAAACATAGGCTGAAAGGCATTTAAGTGGTTTGCTACATCCCTGGTCTAAATTCTTTATGCTAGAATTTTTATTTTTGATGGTGATATGTCAAAAAATAGATTTCTGTGCTAACAGCTGGAAGGGAAAATCTTAGTGTGTGCAACCTCTTAAATGAGAAAATTTGGTCTGGCAGAAATAGAAGAAAAGATCTGTGTTTTTACGATTCTTGAAAGGTTAATTTCAAACTTGTTTTCCTCTTAGTTTGAGCTATATTACTGCTATTTTCTGGTGATACAAAAAGGAGCTAGTCACAGAGTTTATTAAAGGTGTAGGGAATAAATGTGTTACTCATGAGAAGGTTTCATTGAAGTCAGGAGAAATTTTCACTGTATAGTGACTGCAAGGGAATTGGCTCCTGCAGATTAGCTGTTGCTGCTTTGCTACTTCAGAAAGAAGGGAAGCATTTAAAATACTGAGAGAGTAAAGGACTTGTCATCATGTTGTATAAAGAGCTAGAGACCTATTTTGCCAAAAGTTCCTTTTTTTATACACTACCATCACAATGGTATCTTTTCAGAACAAATTAGGATCTAAATATTAATCCCAACAGCAGGGAGTTCAAGCATGTGAACATTTGATGCTGTGTTATATAGGCCCAGTTGTTGAAGTTATTAATGGATGTAGGACAGGATCTGGCTTTAGAATAGGTTAGGTATGCTCATGGACCATTTCTAGTAGTAAATTGAGGCAGTGTGTAAATTAAGAAAAATGTCATTGCAGACAGCATGTTGTTGTGCTTGTGAACAGATTATAGATTTATCTATTTCCATTAATCAATTTACAGATTTTTTTTTAAAACGGTTCTGATGTTAAGAAACTTGTACTTCTGTGGGGTTATTTCTGTGCACCCTGGTAATTTGTGGATAAAGGAATCATGGCTCTTAAACTGAAGAGCAGATTGTTTCCCACTTTTTATTTACTTTAAATATACCATAACTATTCTTCATATTAAATTTAGCAATAGACTTTTAAGGCTATTTTTCATTATTTGACATGTCTTTCCTTTGCATGTGAAGAATTAATGAAGACTAGTATGTTTGAAATGCTGCACATTCTCTGTAAAAGTGCATTCCGTCCTTTTTAAAATAAAAAAGGGGTCATGATTATTTCCCACAGGGAGAAATGGACAGAGTGTGTACTGATAGTGCCCTATAAAAGCAGACTAAGGTCTTCAAAGATGGAATAGCTTTTATATTTCAAATACTTAATGTTTAAAGAAAAAATTCTTCCCTCTCAAGTATTTCAACTTGAAAGTTCAGACATTATACCAGAGGTTTAAACCAGGGAGCTATTTCACCTGGGTTAAAACAGAGGGGAAGAACAGGATTATCGTTGTTGGAAGATTTGGGTTGGAAAAGCACACTGTGCAGTTTACAAAAGGACACAGGATAGAATCAGTCAGCCATTCTAAATGTTTTCCAAAGGTTTCCAAATGCAGAAAAATCTTGTTGAAAATTGTCTTAAGCAATACATAAGACACCTATAGAATTTTCTGTCCTCTTAGGCACCTGTTTTGAAAAAGATTTTTGGAAGAAAGGTTTATCACGAAAGTTTATTAAAAGTTTCCATGATTAATTATCCTGCTTAACTTTAGTCAGTGTTGCACAAATTTACTGTAACATTTTCATATATTTTCTGCTTTTTGATTTCTCAAGTAAAACTTGTTCTGTATGAAATACTAGACATATTACTCAAACGGGAATATTTTTAATATGATTAGTATGCTGAAGACACTCCTTTCAATTCTGACTTAAAACTCATTAATATTGGTTTAAAGGGATGATTCAGAATCCAATGGAGTTAATACTGAAGATACTGTTACATGAATAACAGCACAAATAGCTATGTGCTTTGCCAAAAACTGGAGTGTGTCCCTAAAATCTACTTCAACACTGAGTTTTTGGTTTGTAGAGACTGTCATTTTTGGGAACTATATTTCAGTGATTTGAAGGCTAGATTATGTCATGTAACTTTTTCCATATTCATAGAATCATAGAACAGTAGGACTGGAAGGGACCTCGAGAGGCCATCGAGTCCAGCCCCCTGCCCCAATGGCAGGGCCAAGTACTGTCTAAGCCATCCCTGATAGACATCTAATAACCTCTTCTTAAATATCTCCAGCGATGGAGATTCCACAACCTCTCTTGGCAATTTATTCTACTGTTTGACCACCCTGACAGTTAGGAACATTTTCCTAATGTCCAACCTAAACCTTCCTTGCTGCAGTTTAAGTCCATTGCCTCTTGTTCTATCCTCAGAGGTCAAGAAAAACAAGTTTTCTCCCTCCTCCTTATGACACCCCTTTAGATACCTGAAAATGGCTGTCATGTCTCCCCTCAATCTTCCCTTTTCCAAACAAAACAAGCCCAGTTCTTTCAGCCTTTCTTCATAGGTCACATTCTCAAGACCTTTCATCGTTCTTGTTGCTCTTTTCTGGACCCTCTCTAATTTCTCCACCTCTTTCTTGAACTGCGGTGCCCAGAACTGGACGCAATACCCCAGCTGAGGCCTAACCAGCGCAGAGTAGAGCGGAAAAATGACTTCTTGTGTCTTGTTCACAACACACCTGTTAATGCATCCCAGAATCATGTTTCCTTTTTTTGCAACAGCATTACACTGTTGACTCATATTTAGTTTGTGGTCCACTATAACCCCTAGATCCCTTTCTGCTGTAGTCATTCCTAGACAGTCTCTCCCCATTCTGTATGAGTGAAACTGATTGTTCCTTCCCAAGTGGAGCACTTTGCATTTGTCCTTATTAAGCTTCATTCTGTTTACCTCAGACCATTTCTCCAATTTATCCAGATCATTTTGAATTATGACCCTATCCTCCAAAGCAGTTGTAACCCCTCCCAGCCTGGTATCATCTGCAAACTGAATAAGCGTTCTTTCTATGCCAATATCTAAATCATTGATGAAGATATTGAACAGAACCAGTCCTAACACAAACCCCTGTGGCACCCCACTTGTTATACTTTTCCAGCAGGATTGAGAACCATTAAGAACTACTCTCTGAGTAGGGTTATCCAACCAGTTATGCACCCACCTTATAGTAGCCTCATCTAAATTGTATTTGCCTAGGTTTTTGATAAGAATATCATGTGAGACCATATCAAATGCTTTACTAAAGAAAGATTGCTGCTAGCAGAGGAGTGTTTTGATCCCTCAACTTCTGGGTCATGGGCCTAGCACACTTCCACTGTGCCATTCTGCTTCACCCTGGGTTCACTAGACCACTGTTCAAACCACTGAGCTGTCCCTCCACCCATATTACTTACTTGCTGGTGCTCTCCTTGCCATCAAGAAAAAATGGCTACATTTCTTCACTGCATAGACTTTTTTGCTTGAAGCTATAAATCTTGATTGTGCTTTAACTCTCACTTATTAATTAGGCATTTTTCCCCATTCCCTGTAAGGAACAGAGTGGTACTGGCAGGTTTTTTTCCCCTAAATTCCCCTTTTATGTCAGTATGTGCTCAGTCAGAAACTATCTCTGCATTAAGAGTTGCATAGTAAATAAACATGTGTTGGTAATTGGAGACAAGCAAACACTGGTTTCCATGGGAAGAAAAGAATGCTAAAAACAATTTTAAAAAACCTGCAAAAATGCATGTCTCTGATGGGGAAGTTAGTATTTTCCATCTTAATGGTTTCCATTAAGAGTTAGCTGGCCAGCCTGCATCAGTGCCTTAAAGGTGGCTTTTTGTGGCTTTTGACAAATATGTTTCATTTTCAGGAGTACATGCTCTTTCCTTCATGCACACTCATCCATTCAGTTAGTTATAATAGGCTGTATGTGTGCCCAGCTAGGGAAGATGACATACTTTAGGGTGCAGTATGAGGTAGATGATCATGGCATGTTTTGTTTTCTGTACACTCTCTAACTGTAGCCTAGGGTTTGTGGTGCTCCCTATTGCAGCATTCTGGTGATAATCACTTATTTTCATGGGTTTACAACTCAGCTATAAAGTCTGCTCTGTATGGCAGTTTAGGGCATATTTGGAGTGAATGGCTAGGGAGGGGAATTTGAATGTACTCTCTTTGACCACCTAAAGTAAAAAATCAGGTAATCCCTGGATTGAACAAATGCTTTGGGACTAAAAATGGCTTAGAAACCAAACAAAACAATCCTAGAGTTTTGCAGATCATTAGTCCTAATTTGGATTTGATCTTGAGCTTTTGAAAAGGATTCACCTTCAAGTTACTTCTTTTAGCAAAATAGTTATTTTATTCTTTCCTCCATCCTTACCCCTGGCCAGTAAGCCATAAAATTACAAAACCATGGGAAAAAAACACAGAAGGCGTAGGAGCCAGTGCAGCATGTTCCTTCCTCACTTCCTGAGATAGCTCACTGTGTAATTAATGTCCACCATGGTCTGAGAAGTCTTTGGGGAGGGACAGAACTAGAGAGCTGTATTACACAGGATGTGCTTCCCTCAGCTAACCCACTGGACTTCATTTTGCTTCTAGCCCCTGTTAACTGTTGCCCCCTGCCCCAAGCCACTTTATAGAAAGGGTTATTGTGGAGGCAGAGGTGCCAGTGTCACTACAACTAAGAAACGGTGGGCAGGAGCTCCAGGGTAGGTGGACCACAAACTGTATGAAAACAACACTGTGGTTGTGTTAGAAAACAGTACCTTAAGAATGCAATTTGCAGATGAGAATGTACACTCGGAGCTGAAACTGGTGACATCAGTGGAGTATCCTCTATTAACTCCAACTGACGATCTGGCTGCATAGGTCCTCCTACTCTTGTGTACCCCAGGAAGGCATTTAACCCCTTCACTGCTAAGTCTCACTTCTGCCTCTGGGTGGAATTTGAATGCAGTGTCTCTTTTTGAAGGTATGTGCAGCCATGTCACTGGAACATGGCTGGGCTCCAAAGACCAGTGAAAAGAGTGGGGGTATACCACATATACCCCCTATGTGCTGTGCATTCAGAAGCACAGAACATGCTAACCATAGTGGAGCCCTCTCAAAATAAAAACCTGCTACAGTGTTAGGCCTGTTTAAACAATGCTGCTTCCCCATGCCAAATTCTGACAAAACCAGTTAACTCGGTGAATGAGTCCATTACTGTTAGATTTTTACAGGTGTCTCAGGGAGCAGAGCCTACATTGCTGCTTCCTAACTCAAGATTAGGAGACATGTTGTCACTCACTCAACTGATCCCTGACTAGGAGGAGAGGCAAATACGCTGTTTGAAAGATCTGTGCCACAGATGTAACAGTTTGTGATTCTGTAAACTAATTTGACTTTTAATGTTACAAGAAAGTGATTAGACAGAAAATTAGACAGTTTTGAATACTATCAGCAATAGTCAAATTCATGTAATGAACTTTGGCAAGCTCTTTTAACTAGTATTACATAAAAGGGGGTGCGGGGGCAAGTGAATACTCTTTTGAGAGGCATTCTGAAGCTTTACACTGATTTATCCTGGTGGGGTTCAGGATCACAACTGCTATATCACATAGATATTTGCTCATACTTATCCCAGTATGGAGTTCCTGTTTTCTGAGGCTTGTTTTTTAATTGCTACCTCTCCTCTGGAAGTCACCCCCTGCAGCCTTTACAATAAATAGTACATACAGTTCAAAAACCTGGGCTGTGTCTACACAGGCACAAATCTTCAAAATAGCCGTATTTCGAAGATTACTAATGAGGCGGTGAATTGAATATTCAGTGCCTCATTAGCATTAGGATGCTTCCGGCCACGGCACTTCAGTCAGTGAGCAGGATAAGGGTATTTCAAAAGGAGCAGGGTCCTTTTGAAAAGGACCCCCATGTAGCCGCACTGAGCCACACGCTTTCAAAAGCGGCGCTTTCAAAGCGCCATGGCTGGAAGTGTCCTAATGCTAATGAGGTGCTGAATATTCAGTTCAGCTCCTCATTAGTAATCTTCAAAATGTCCATTAGCATGGCTATTTTGAATATTTGTGCCCATGTAGACATACCCCTGTTGAATAGTAACAGAGAGATAGCCATGCTAGTCTATATTCTATCAAAACAAAAAAGAAGTCCAGTAGCACTTGGAAGACTACCACCTAATAAATTATTTTGTTAGTGTTTGAAGTACTACTGGACTGTTCTTTTTTTGTTAGTTCAAACACCTGTTTGAGTAGTTCCAGGCAAGCTGTTGATGACTCAAGCTACCTGTTTCTGCCTTCTCACATTCTTTCTGGTCCTTTTTGGTTTGTTTATTGGATTCCAGTTCAAATTGCAAAGTAGTCAATGGGAGGTGGTTGAGAGCTGTGAAGCCTTGCACAATTCAAATGCTCATGTTTTTGATTCACATCATGAGATTTCAGGGGGAAGGCACTTGGTTCCTAAATAGACGTGGTGAAACTGGATTTTTAAGTGTGGCTATGACAGCAACAAACATCATAAATGCTGTTTTAATAATAATAATTATAAATCAACATTCATGTATTTGGTGATTAAGTCATGTTTCTGTGGGAGGCAGCACAGATTACCAATCCTAATATTACAACAGACACAGATAAATCCATTTGTAACACAAACTATAATAGATACAGAAATATAACAGGTTGAACCTCCCTAATCACAAAATCACAGAATCATAGGGCTGGAAGGAACCTCAGGAGGTCATCTAGTCCAGCTCCCTGCTTCAAACAGGATCAACCCCCACTAAGTCATCCCAGCCAGGACCTTGTGAAGCCAGGCCTTAAAAACCTCGAAGGATGGAGAATCCAGCACCTCACTAGGCAATGCATTCCAATGCTTCACCACCCTTCTGGTAAAATAGTTTTTCCTAATATCCAAACTACACCTCTCCCTCTTCAACTTCAGACCATTACTCCTTCAGACTCATTACCACTGACAACAGTTTCTCACCCTCCTCTTTAGAGTTACCCTTCAGGAAGTTGAAGGGCGCTATTAAATCACCCCTAAGTCTTATTTTCTGTAAACTAAACAAGCCCAAATCCCTCAGTCTATCCTCATAGGTCTCGTGCTCCAGACCCTTAATCATTTTTGCTGCCCTCCGCTGAACCTGCTCCAGCAAATCCACATCCTTTTTATACTGGGGGACCCAGAATAGGACATAATATTCCAGATGTGGCCTCACCAGTGCCGAATAGAGGAGAATAACTGCTTCTCTAGAACTGCTCGAAATGCTCTTCCTAATGTACCCTACTATTCCGTTAGCCTTCTTAGCTACAAGGGCACACTGTTTACTCATGCCCAGCCTTTCATCCACCAAAAGCCGTAGGTCCCTTTCTGTCATACTGCTGCTGAGCCAGTCAGTCTCCAGCCTATAACAATGCCTGGAATTCTTCCACTACAGGTGCAGGACTCTATCCTCCTCCTTGTTGAACTGCATCAGATTTCTTTTGGCCAGTCCTCCAATTTATGCCGGTCACTCTGGATTCTCTCTCTACCTTCCAACATATCTACCTCTCCCCCTAGTTTTGTGTCATGCACGACCTGGCTGAGGGTGCAATCCAGTCCCTCATCCAGGTCATTAATAAAGATGTTGAACAACACTGGCCCCAGAACCAAGCCTTGCGGCACTCTGCTTGAAACAGACCACAATCCACATATTGAACCATTGACCACTACCCGTTGGGCCCGCCCATCAAGTCAGCTTTCTATCCATCTTATAGTCCAACGATCCAATCCATATTTCCTTAACCTATGGACAAGAATGTTGTGGGAGATCGTATCAAAAGCTTTGCTGAAATCAAGGTATATTATATCCACTGACTTCCCCATGTCCACAGAGCCTATTACTTTGTCATAGAAGCTAATCAGATTGGTGAGGCAGGACTTGCCCCTGGTGAATCCATGTTGGTTACTTTTGATCACTTTCCCCTCTTTCAAGAGCTCCAAAATGGATTCCTTGAGGAACCCCTCCATTATTTTCCCAGGGATTGAGGTAAAGCTAACTGGTCTATAGTTCCCTGAATAGTCCTTCTTTCCTTTTTTAAGATGGGCACTACGTTTGCCTTTTTCCAGTCATCTGGTATCTCCCCCAATCTCCAAGAGTCTTCAAAGATAATGGGCAAAGGTTCAGCAATGACATCTGCCAATTTCCTCAGTACCCTCAGGTGCATTAAATCCAGACCCATGGATTTGTGTATATCTAGTTTTTCTAGATAGCTCAGGACTTGTGCCTTCCCCATAGATGGCTGCCCTCTACCTTCCCATACTGCATTGTCTCGGACTGTCATGTAGGAGTTGTTTTTGTCCATGAAGACTGAGGCAAAAAAACATTGAGTACTTCAGCTTTTCCCACATCATCTGTCACCAGGTTATCTCCCTCACCCAGTAGTGGCCCCACACCGTTGCTTATCACCCTCTTATTGTTAACATATCTGTAAAAACCCTTCTTGTTTCCCTTCACATCCCTTGCTACGTGCAGTTACAATTGTGCTTTCACCTTCCTGATTACTCCCCAGCACTCTCCAACAATATATTTATGCTCCTCCTTAGTCATCTGTGCAAGTTACCTCTTCTTGTATGCATCCTTTTTGAGTTTAAGTTCACCAAGGATGTCCCTGTAAAGCCAAGCTGATTGCGTACCATATCTGTGTTTCTTACTGTGCAGTGGGATGGTTATTGTTCCTGTGCCTTCTGTAAGACTTCTTTAAAATACTGCCAGTTCTCTTGAACTCTTTTGCCCTTCATCTTCGTTTCCCCAGGGATCCTGCTCATCATTTCTCTCAGGGAGTCGAAGTCTGCTCTTTTGAAATCAAGGGTCTATATGTTACTGCTCACCTTTCTTCCTTTTGTCCGGATCATGAAATCTACAATCTGATGTTCACTGCAGCCCAGGTTTCCACCCCCTTCTATTTCTCCTACTAGTTCTTCCCTGTTTGTGAGCAGCAGGTCAAGTTGCTCACAGCTACTGGTTGGTTCCTTCAGCACTTGTACCAAGAAGTTATCCCCAACATTCTGCAAAAACTTCCTGGATTGTCTTTGTGCTGCTGTATTGGTCTCCCAACAAATGTCTGGATGATTAAAGTCTCCCATGAGAACCAGGACCTGTAATTTGGAAGCTTCACTTAGATGCCTGAAGAAAGCCTCATCTATCTCATCTTCCTGATCTGGCGGTCTATAGCAGACACCAACTACAACATCACCTCTGTTACTTTCAACTCCAAGCTTAACCCAAAGATACTCGACTGGATTTTTTCCCTCCTTATACTAGAACTCTGAGCACTCATACTGATCCCTCACATAGAGCGCAACTCCTCCTCCTTTTTTCCCATCTGTTCTTCCTAAACAGTAAACCACCTCATACTTCTTTGACTGTCCCAGGGCCTCTAATTCTTCCTGTTTGATTCCTAGGCTTTTGGCATCAATATACAAGCATCTAAGAGAAAGGGCTGATTGGCCCACTTTCTCCTCTTCACCCAGGAAACCCACTTGATTGTTCCCTCCTGCTTCCCCGCTTACCTCAGGGCTTGTGTCACCTTCCCCTGACAAACCTAGTTTAAAGCCCTCCTCACTAGGTTTGCTAGCCTACCTGAAAAAATGCTCTTTCCTCTCTTCATTAGGTGGATCCCATCTCTTCCCAGCAATCCCTGTTCATGAAACAGAATCCCATGGTCAAAGAAACTAAATCCTTCCCTGCTACAGCACCTACGCAACCACACATTTACATCTGTGATTCTAAAATCCCTATGAGGACCCCTTCCTTGAACACAGAGGATAGATGAGAACACCACTTGTGCTCTGTATTCTTTGATCTTTCTTCCTAGGGTTATGTAATCCATTGTGATCTCTTCAAAGTTGCTCTTAGCTGTATCATGGGTTCCTACATGGAGAAGTAGGAAGGGGTAATAGTCTACACGTTTAACAATTTTTAACAGCGCTTCTGTAATATCCCAGATCTAGCTCCAGGCAAGCAGCAAACTTGCTAGGATTCTAGGTCTGGACGGCAGATGGATGACCCCGTCCCTCCTAGGAGGAAGTCCTGACCACCACCACCCGTCTTTTTCTCTTAGGGGTGGTGGTCATAGAACTCCCATCCCTAGGACTGTGCATCCCATGCCTTACAAACTGTGGCGACTCCTTCAGATCCAATTGCAGTGAGGTATCAGACCCAGTTATCTCCACTTTATCACCTGTGGAGAGAGGCTGAAAGCAGTTATTTAACTCCGCCGGAATTGGAGAGACCTGAACTGGTTTTCTCCTCCTGGAAGTAACATGCTTCCAGTTCTCCTCCTTGTTTTGAGCAGCCTGCTGTTCCTGCAGTATGCTACATTGCCTTCTATTCAGAAAGTCTTCACCCTCTCTGGTGGACCTGAGGGTTGATCTTTGCACCTCAAGTCCTTTAACCTTCTCTGGCACTCTCTCATCCAGCAACATCCGTAGTCTGGCATGATTTTAGTTAGCTGAACAATCACTTATCCTGAGTGTGGCCAAGTTTCTTACAGTACCATAAGGTTGTTTAAAGTCCTGGCTTTCAGCATTCTGTGCTGCTATTGAGACAAAATTTACCCCTAAATGTCTTATAAGAGCCAAGAAGTCCTGTGGCACTTTGTAGTCTAACAGATATTTTGGAACATAAGCATTCAATGGCAAAGACCTGCTTCATCAGATGCATTACTCATGCATCTCCTGAAGCGGGTCTTTGACCACGAAAGCTGATGCTCCAAAATATCTGTTAGTCTATAAGGTGCCACAGGACTTCTTGTTCTCAAAGATACAGACTAACACAGCTACCTCTCTGATACTTACAAGAGCCAAGTAAGCAATGGAAATGTTGGTAATGCTGCTAGACAATATTGATTTCCCAGGGTCTGACAAATTCTCTCATCTGGCACCAGTCCTTTCCCAAGGGTGCCAGAAAAGAGAGGTTCAACCTGTGCAGACTTAGGTAGAATAATACATTGTAAGAATAAATTCTAGGCTAAATACAATAGAAAATGAACATAATAATAATTCTATTCTTCAACATTTTTCCGTTGTACAAACCAAAACATGTTAAGAAAATACAAAGTCCTTTTTAAAAGAATATCATTTAAAAGTACAAGATCAAAGTTTAATGCAACAAGGTTATACATTTACTATAATAGGTTACTTATATACTTCCTTAGTGCTCCTCATTGTCTCTGTAGGTATTCAAGAACATATGATAAGTTTCAACATTGAAAAACACTATCAGGTTCATTTTAACAATTTTCAATTTTTGGTTTTCACTCTTTTAGGTAATAGCTTCTTAGGGACTGGATCTTGCAGTTGTCAGGACATTGGGAATACTTTCCATGATTAGAGGGCTGATGAGAAATTTAAAAATAATTATTATTTCCTTCACACATTTTTCCATTTCCTGTTTAACAGATAAGACTTTATCCTGTCATGCTTGCACGCATGAGTAATCCTTATTTATGTAAGTAGCAGAGGTTATATATGCATAAAGATTGACAGAATCAGGCACAGAGATGGATCATAAGCCATACAGCAAAAGATTACTTATTGTTCTGGAAGCAGATCTTGCTAGTTAGTCAATGTTCCTGTTATTCCTGGTAATTTTGGTTTTCTGCTGCAAATTAAAGATGTTAGAGAATCACAAACAGTAAAATCTTTCGTATCTGGCATTCTATCATCTGGAACTCTCAAACAACTGTCATTTTAACCATTAGTAGATTTTAGTTATGCATTCCATAACTACAATATAGTGGAAGTAAGTACAAATAACTGCAGCAAAAACAGTATGGCTACATCTACACTAGAAGCACCTGTCTACAGAAGTTACTGTCAGAAGAGATTTTCTGAAAAAAACCTTCTGTCAACAGATCACATCAACACATAAAAGTGGATCGATCTTTTGATCCGCTCTGTTGACAAAAATGGCCACCTGGGCTACGTCTACACGTGAAGCCTACATCAAAGTAGCTTATTTCGATGTAGCGACATTGAAATAGGCTATTTCGATGAATAACGTCTACACGTCCTCCAGGGCTGGCAACGTCGATGTTCAACTTCGACGTTGCGCAGCACAACATCGAAATAGGCACTGCGAGGGAACGTCTACACGCCAAAGTAGCACACATCGAAATAAGGGTGCCAGGCACAGCTGCAGACAGGGTCACAGGGCAGACTCAACAGCAAGCTGCTCCCTTAAAGGGCCCCTCCCAGACATAGTTGCACTAAACAACACAAGATACACAGAGCCGACAACTGGTTGCAGACCCTGTGCCTGCAGCATGGATCTCCAGCTGCCGCAGCAGCAGCCAGAAGCCCTGGGCTAAGGGCTGCTGCCCACGGTGACCATAGAGCCCTGCAGGGGCTCGAGAGAGACCGTCTCTCAACCCCTCAGCTGATGGCCGCCATGGCGGACCCCACTATTTCGAAGTTGCAGGACGCACAATGACTACATGGTCCCTACTTCGATGTTGAACGTCGAAGTAGGGAGCTATCCCCATTTCCTGATGAGGATAGCGACTTTGACGTCTCGCCGCCTAACGTCGAAGTTAACTTCGAAATAGCGCCCGACACGTGTAGCCGTGACGGGCACTATTTCGAAGTTAGTGCCGCTACTTCAAAGTAGCGTGCATGTGTAGACACAGCTCTGGAGTGTCTACATGGCTTTTTTGTAGACAGTTTCTGTCAATGAAATGTAGTTTGTGTGTAGAGGCTCCATGAGTTTTGTTGACTCAGATTGGTCAGGCATGAATTACACTTGGTGAATCTATGCGTTGCTCGGTATACCAATATTTGGATATCCTGGAACCTCCTGGTCCGAGGGCTGCTGGATATGAAAGAGTTTACTGTACATAGGCATTTCTCAGACTGGATCAAACTAAGTGATCGGTGTAGTCCAGTTTCAAATCTGTGATAATAGCCAGTGTCAGCTTTAGAGGAAGTTACAAGAAACCTTGTAGCATGTAGTTCTGATAAAACCTGCTGTTGTATTCAAATAGCTGGTGTTATTTATTGTTTAATTTGTGGTGCATTGAAGTCAAGGTGATATTTAGTATGTAGAGTTTAGGCTATAAATGATTTGACAGTGTCTGTGCTTTCATTTATTCCTCCTCCTACACTTTTTGTCAGAATTTAGACAAAGTAAACTTTTATGGGCAAATAATTTTGTGCACATGTGTAACTAAATAAAAAATTCTCTTAGGATAATTGCAGGAAAAAAACAGTACAAATGAAGTTACGAAGCACAGCATTTTAGTATAATCATGGCCTTTCTTAATGAATGGAATGGTGAGACTTTTTAGAAGCCTGCAGGGAAACTTATCTTTCTGTAATGAAAAGGCCTCCAGCTGTTAGAATTGATAATATTTCGGTAATGTCAGAAAGTTCAGCCTGAACTAGCTTTGTGTATTTTAAAAACAGATGAAAAAAACATTGTAATAGCTCTTTGTTCTGAAGAAAATTGAAGTATATCTGGATGAAATAGTCAGCAGTTGGAAAGAAGTGTGAATAAGGTTGGCACAGAATGTTGTGCCTTCTATCATTAATTGTGTATCTAGCAATCATTAGTAGAACTACATTTAGTTTATGGTGTGTCTTTGTATTTTATATCTTTCACATATCCAAATCACACTATAGTTGAATAATTTTTTAAGGGAGAAAATCTAAGTGGATTTATTATTCCTTAAATCCCATTTTAAGTTAGGTATGGATTTAGAATGGAAATAAGCTTAGCTGAGCCATACAAGACAACAATTCCCAATATGTCAGAACCTAGGGCTGCTGAATCTTGGGTTTTAAAAAGATGGGATTAATTTTATAATCTGTTGTTATTTGCATTAAAATTTTATACTTCTTGTATCAAAGAGAGTTCTCAACTCTCTTTCTTTTACTGCATATCCTCTTGTGTCATGTCAATCAGAATTTAGGCTTGAGTGTTACCAATCTAATTACCACTGTAAAACCTTGATTTTGGTACTTCTTATCTTTTGAAGTAAATACAGAATAGGAATAATGTGCCACTGACCCAGCTGATCTCACAAGGCCTCGCTATTGTGCCACAAGGGACTTTGCTACAAATCATGGCTTTACACCTCAATGTTAGGGGACAGCAATAATGCTGTAGAAAATTATCAAAGCACTCCCTTGCTCTTTTTGTACATTTTCACAATATCTCTACTCAAAATGTGCAACAATTCAGACACTGAGACAGTGTCCTTTTTCCCCATTATTCCATAAACATATTGAATTATCATTTTATTTTGGCAACACAGTTATACTGTCCTGATATAGCCATAGTATTGTTGGAAACCAATGAAAATTTATTTTAGCCATATTTTTAAACCCTAATGAGAAAAATGAATGTGATTCCATAAATATATTGACAATGTATATCGTAAACAACAGTCACTAAACAATTTTCCATTATATATCAATAAAACATTCATTTTTAATGATAGTAAAAGTCCCCGAGCTAGAGACAGGAAGCTTTCTTATGTATCTCCAGTAAGCACAAGTTATTAACCCATTTATTTCTAGGAGGGCATCTACTAGAGCAAGCTCATTATTTTCAAAAAAGTGCTTTTATCAGTATGTGAAGCTTCCCAAAACAGTATGGTTCTGCTGTCATATTATTTGGCAATGTGACCTCCTGAGTTTTCTACAATCAGTAACATGTGGCCTGGACACATTGTAACTTAATGGTCACAGAAGTCATTGCTTTAATATATCATTTTGATGGGTGACAAAATATCTTTTCAAAAATAAGTAGCATGCTGGATGACTCTGCTGAAGTATTTAAGTCAGTGAATGCCTCTGAAAAGTGAGGAAGAGCCAAAGAAGCTCTTTTAAGGCAAAGACAACCATTTCTTGTGTGTTTGTATAGATGCCGTTTCTTGTATATGACCTCTCTGAACTCTCAGTGCCATGAAATATTAAAGTTAAAAAACAACAATTCAAGAAACATCAGTGTCATAAGGGTTCTGCAAATTCTCGGCTAGTACGGCTTCTTTTCACTATTACACTGTCAAGCTCTCACTGTAACTCAGATATGTAGGACTGATGGATTCCCATGGCTCTCCCTTAGATGCTGGCAAGCAGTAACCTGCTAGTACATTATGAAAGAGTAGGTAATCACTTAGCAGGGTCAGGAAGGAATGTTAAGTGATGATGAAAATAAAGCCATTGAAAATGCACAATTATAGGTACACAAAACAACTCAACTTCCAGGGAAGTCTCTAGTTAATTTCTGCTATGTCCTTTTTGTTGATTTCATATGGGTAAAGCTCTTCTATGACAAGGTGTGATTTCTCTGTAAAATTAAATATGGAATTTTGTTTTCAATGGCGTCTGTAAAGGTACAGAAATAGAGCTGTAAAGGTACTCAGTTTTAAGTAATACAGAAAAAGTCCTTCACAGATGACTTCTAGCGGTGGAGACTGACACCACATAAAGATCTAATTCTGGCAGTGTGATAAGCACAAGAGAACTTCTGTGCCCCTGTGGAAACCAACTGGCTTCTCTGGGGCTCCATGCGGTCTGCTCTCATAGGTCACAATGTAGGATTGGCTTCCAAGAGGGTGGTATCATCCCCAGGGAAGCCTGGCTTGACATGGCCCCAATAGTCCATTCAACAGCTGAGGAGTGCTGGAGCTCAACACATGCCCCTGCCTTTTGTGTAAAAATTTCCCCTCTGTCCCTCAGAGACTCCCCTATAAAAAGAGAATTCCCCTCCAATAAGGGACAGAGCAGAATATGGCTTGGGAAGGATTGGCTGAATGTGGCACTGAAGCTTGTGCAAGAGGAGACATCTATGACATGTATAATTTAAAGCTGGGCATTTTAGGTTCACTAATTTTAGCTGCTAAAATACCTTTGAGAGGCTTGTAGAATTAATTATTAAAAATCATCATTGTTGATAAAAATGAAGTCCATCTTAAAAGCTCTGAGAGTGTTTCCAAATGCACAAACATTCAATGTAATGCATTAACAGATATAACAAAGCCTCAACTCCTTCCACACTCATCTGCCCACCCCAGGAAAACACCTGCATAAATATATTATCCATGTATTGTGCACTCAAGGTCAGCACCCTTGAGCTTTGTCAGCTCTTTTGTAGAAACAGGAGGGGATGAAAAGAAAGGAGGACACCTTCAACTACACACAGAACATCCTGAGCACCTCAGCTCTAACAACAAAAGTGTCACTCTGCTGATCTGAACCACTGAATAGTACAGTGTGGGGAGAGGTTGTCTCCAAGGTAACCAGGACTGAAACTGTGTCAGGCTTTATATATCAAAATTAACACCTTACACACCAGCGGTAGAACAAGACCTAGTGTAATAGATGAAGGAGTGTCAGATGCTTTATACGTCTGATGTTGCAAAGAAAGTGTCTCATCTTGTTCCTATAAAAATCAGTGGGAATGAAACAGGATGACGTTTAATAAGGATGAATGCAAAGTACTCCAGTTAGGAAGATATAATCAGTTTCACACATACAGAATTGGAAGGGACGTCTAGCAAGGAGTTCTGCAGAAAGGGGTCTAGGGGTAATAGTGGGCCACAAACTAAATGTGAATCAACCGTGTGATTCTGTTGCAAAAAAACCAAACATGATTCTGGGATGCATGAACCAGAGTGTTGTGAGCAAGACACAAAAAGTCATTCTTCCACTCCATTCTGTGCTGATTAGACCTCAGTTGGAGTATTGTGTCCAGTTTAGGCACCACATTTCAAGAGGGATGTGGAGAAATTGGAGAAGGCCCAGAGAAGAGCAACAAGAATGATTAAAGGTCTAGAGAACATGAGCTATGAGGAAGGACTGAAAGAACTGGGCTTGTTTAGCTTAGAAAAGAGAAGACTGAGAGGGGACATGATAGCAGTTTACAAATACCTAAAAGAGCGTTACAAGGAGGAGGGATTAAAACTGAGGACAGGACAAGAAGCAATGGGCTTAAACTGCAGCAAGAGACGTTTAGGTTGGACATTAGGAAAAACTTCTTAACTGTGAGGGTGGTTCAACATTGGAATAAACTGCCTGGGGAAGCTGTGAAATCTCCATCAGTGGAGATATCTATCAGCAAGTTAGACAGACGTCTATCAGGGATGGTCTAGATGGTACCTGGTCCTGCAGTGTGGCCAAGGGACTGGGCTTGATGACCTCTTGAGGTCCCTTCCAGTTCCAGTGTTCTATGAGTCTATGATTTCAGTGGTGCAAGACTAGAGCCAAAATGAGTGCTCTCAAGGGTGGCCAACAGTGAGCTAACCAGTGGGAAATCCACATCATAGAGGAAAAGTGTCAACCTTCTGTCCAGATGCTGATGGGAAAAGGCAGTGCTAGCCTCAGGCTTTATACGGGAGTCATAGGAACATCTCTAAAAAGCCCCTTCCCTCTTAGGGGAAGCAGAACCCTTAAATGATCAGAATGTAATATCTACACCAGGAGAAACTGATGCATAGGAATGTAGTAGCAAACCCTATCCGAGTTTCATAGGGGAACAATGTTTTCCTGGGCAGACTGTTTTGGAAATTTGTCAGAAATAGAGATCTTGCAAAATCCAAACCTGGGATTGGACTGCAAACCTCACAATGGTTAGGCACATTTTAATTCAAGCTCATGTCTAACATGAAGAACTCCATCATATTCTGGGACCATCTACCCTGGCCTGAGCATAAATAGGGTTGCTCAGCCTAATCTGTGCTCTGACTGCAACAGCATCCTAAGGGATCTGCAAACTGAGAATAGCCAAAGTGCATTGATTGGGCCGTGTTCTTTGCTTTCCTCAGCCTTCTGGCCTGCTCCAGACTGCACCTAACTCAGGAACAGCAAAGTGAGTTGGCATTCTAGCAGCTCTCTGCTAGCTGGGAACCACCTTAAAATTGGGAGTTTCCCTGGGGACTTCTTTTGACCAATTTTCAGACCCCTTTATTCATAACTGAGGTGTTATGGCTTTCTTCTCAGGGGGAGGGGTGGGGGACAATTCCACACAATATTTGGCTCACAGTTTATTTGTAATCCAGACAGTCAGACAGCCCAAGCTTCATGTGATTAATCATTTAAAATAGCTGAAAGGATTGTATTTCCATAAAAAGGCATTTAATGCATCATTTAATAAGTCATAATTTGTGCATAATAAAATCTCTAAATTTAATAAAGAATGTGTTATTTAGGACCAATGGGATGTTACTGAGAACAGTATGGTAGGGCATGCTTTTTTTACGATCTGCAACTGTTTCTCAGTGTCTGGAGGACACCTGTTTTTTTAAGTGTTATATTTAAGGTTGAATTCTATTTAATATTTGATAGGTATTTATCTTTCAAAGTAACGAAATCCAAATTAGAAAAGAGCTCAAAGCACTGTGGAAAGGGAATGTTTGTATATGCTAATAGTTTCTGTTTAAGCAGGGAAATTACTAAAAGCTGGGAAAATGTACTACTAGCAATGGGGTTTATCAGCCCTTAAGTACCCATAGCCTTCCAAACTACAGGTGCACAACAGGACAACTTGTTTTGGAGACAGGTCATCTTACTGTACAAAACTACTATCCCTCTTCTACCCCACCTTCCTGCCTTTGAGTAAAAGCTTCTGTGTGAGCAGACAAAGCTGTAGTATTGCTGAGCTGGGGAGAGGTAAATGAGCCAATTTCTCATCTGCAGTGTGTGGGAGGCCCATCAGTTCTAGGACTGGAGTTGCCATGGTGTTTGTAGGATGGGGTGAGAAAGATGTGATGTTGAAAAACAAATCTTGGTTTGCTTTGGGATGAATCATTTCTTTCAGTCTGAGAGCCACAAAGAAATGGCCTGCCCTCCTGTGTTCCTCCATGGGAACTGGGCACAGCTTCAACAACCCTCACACCTGGTAGCTGTTTGTGGGGTGGAAGGGAAAATCCTGACTCTGATGGGTGTCTTTGCTTTTCACTGGCCCTTTATATATGAGATATCAACAATGAATGGAGGCTCCTCAGCCCCAGAGAGTGAAAAGCAGTTTTGTTCTCAATTATTTTTAATGTCAAGGAACTGTCTTAAATAGTGTGTTCCCCCTTGAGTCACCATTATCTCCCACCTCATTCTCTTCTATCTACCTTCTGTTCTGTCTTCAGTCAATTCCCCTGTCTTCATCTTTTTTTTTGTTATAATTTTCCTTTCCTTTCCTTCTAATGGTCCTGATTCCTCACTCTTTTCTTCCTTGTTCTTGGACCTTTTTACTACCCTTTCTTTCCTTGTCTGCTCCGATATTTCCTTGTTCCAACCCATTTGTTCTACCTCTTAATGTCTGTTCCTTACTCCCCAGCTTTCTCCTTGTTCTGTCTCTAATTTTACCCAGGTCCCCGCTCTCATATAATTGGATCTGGCTTTCCCTACAAAATGTCAGATTGCCAATAAGGGTACATTGCTAGCCTTGTACAGCACATACCTATGTTAGCACTACCTCCCACAGAGAGGGAGACATACATTGTCATAAGCTGAGCCTCCATCAGGCCCTGCGCAAGCTCCAGAGGACTCACATCCCATGCATAGGGCACATAGATTTTGAGGAATGGTTCCCTGCTCCTGAGCTATCCTATGAGAGAAGTTTTATCTTCCTTTTATTAAAGTATGGGTTTAAAAGACAACAGGGAGCAGCACCATTCAACTCTTATGGAATTCTTAAATCTTTTTCTCTGAGAGATTAACCCTTGGAATTTACTGACCCAATATTTTTTCCAGCATCTAAGTACATGCTTTTTTGACCCCTATTTTTGCAGAATGTCAATGCATCACAAGCATTTATTTATCCTCTGTGATGTAGGGAAGTGTTGTTATTGACATTTTGCAGGTCAGGAAATAGAGCACACAAAACCTGGCTTCTGCAAGTTTGCAGCAGAGCCAGGAACTCAGCCCAGCATTCTTGAGTTCTATTCCTTTACCTTATTCACATGACCATCCTCTAATTTGATTGATTTGTATTTCTGCATGTCTCCTATTGCTATACCAGATACTACCATATAGATCTTTTTTTTTCTTTTTTCTAGTTTGGAAAGCTGGCTTTAAGTACCTCCTGTCTTTACCAAATCTTGAGGAATTTGGTGATATTTTGCACTAAGATTTAGGATGGTGCCTTTTACAAAATTAATCCTGCCTTTGTGGATTGTTATTTTAATACATTTTAAACAATTACATCTAAAGATTTTTTAAAAGCAAAGAAAATTGAATCTAGTAAAATCAGTCAACCTGTCATATGGAAATCCTACTTTGACAGTTGGCCTGAGGCTTTCACACATTGAGCTGTCAGAGGGTAGGAACATTTTACTGTTCAGACCTTGTCTTAGTCTCTCTTTTCAGTGTAACTAGTCCACATAAGCCCACCTGCTGAAATACTTACAGAAATTTGGTTGAAAACAGAACCTAGGTGTGGCTGGATTCTCTATTGCAACAGTGTCCAATACACTCTGGGGTTGCCACATGTGGCATATGGGGAAGCAGATTGTGGGGAATGCAAGTCAGGAGAGCCGCACATGTGGGGCACCCCTCCGGCTGCTCCATGCATGTACTTCACTGCGTGGTGGGACAAACATGTGGTGGCAGTGGCTCCTCCAGCTCCCTACGGTTCATGTGGCGTGGTGGCTGGGGCAATTAGAGGGGTTGCAGCGGCTCGAGTGGGGCTCGTGCCATGCAGCAGCTAATGGGCACTCATGCTGCATAGTACCTCAGAGAATTTGGAGGGTGGCTCATGCCGCCGAGTGCTTGGGGTGGCTCCCATCCCATAGCTCCAGTGCGTAATCGGGGGGGGGGTGATTGGCCTGGCTGGGAGGGAAGAGGGTGGTGCTTTGCGGTGGGGGGAGCACCTGGCAGGGGATGGAGGTGGCTCTGGAGATCTGGTAAATTACTTTTGGACACCGCTGCTTTACTGCCCTGTATCCATTAATACCTGTGCAACGGAAGTGTCTAGCAATAGTAGAAGGGTGTGGCTGACTGTGCAAAGTATAAGGTAGTAGGACTCAAGCCCTAAATATAATTCAACTGCTTTGAACTGCTTTGGTGATAAAAAGAAGTCATAAACCCATCTTCACTGCCTGGTTAACTATGCGGTTTACAGCTGCTTTGTGTCACTGGCCCGACACAAAGTAAGTAAAACAGACTGGTGAATCTGGTCCTATTTGTTTACACTGAGTAGTTGTTTTTCTAAAAGCAAGAAAGTGGTCACTTTTCCTTTAGTTTCTTTAATTCTTCTGTGAGTGCAATCCAAAATTTGGGATTTGATGGCTTCAAAAGCTTATTTAGGGGACAAATAGCAGTTAGCAGTTTTCAAAATTTGCATAGGGTTTTAAACTGTAAAATATCTCTTTATGAGAATGATAATAATGCAGCATAAGCACCTGCAGAGTGTGAAAAATGAGAGATATGTTTCTAGCACTATGAGGTGAAGTAAGAATGGGAAAGAGCCCAGGAATGGAAGTAGAAATGGAAAATGGACCACTAATACCGTGTGGCGCCTACTGAAGATGTACCCCTTAACTTTGGGCAGTATACCACCAAGTCATCTTACATCATGTTTTAGATAACATTATTTAAAAAGCTTAAATGTGGCCAGATGGAATATAAAAGCAGAGTTTATACTTGCTATTGTATTATTTTGTTCACTTGGGCTCTGTCTACACTACAACAATCTGTCAACAGAAGTTCCTGTTGGAAGAGATCTTCTGACAAAACTTCTGTTTACAGATTGTTGCCACTCAGAAAAGTGGATTGCTCTGTCAATCCAATTTGTTGGCAGAGAGTGGCCAGACTGCCTAGCTGCTCTGTAGGCAGAATGGCCAACCAGAAGCAAAGCAGACAGGGCTGTCTGGTCACCCAGATGCCCTGTCTGTCGACAGAGGGCTCCTCAGAGCATCCACATGGCTTTTTTGTCAACAGATTCTGTCAAAAAACATGTTCTGCCTCATGGGGGAGAGGCCGAAGTCTGTTGACAAAAGTATCACGTTCTGTCAAGTTACTGTCAACAGAACACATTTTTACTGTGACTTTTAAAACATTCTGAATTGCTTAGTCAGATGGTCATTATGGTAGAATAGGGGAGTGGCACATAATGCACAACCTTATGATATATAGACGTAATAAACAGGATCTTTAACCAGAACTGCTTAACTTTATGAGATGACTGCATTTAATTTTGGCTCCCTTCCACTAAGGACGTTAATAGTGCCCCACAAAAGTTCAAAGCTCCTCTTTCCCCAGCTGAGGCGTTGTTCTGTATGATTTGTGGCAAGATTTGGTAAACAGATAAAAGCAGCAAAAAGCTGTGAAAAAAGTTAGCTTTATATCACTGTTACTGAGTAGCAATGTCAAAATATGATTATGGAAAATTACTGCAAATTTTAATAGAAAAATAATTAGTTTTATATGTTTAACCATTCTCTGTAGGCTTTAATATAAAAAAAATCCTGTGTGCTTGTAGATTGTTGCAGAATGGTTCAATAAAACACAGGAAAAGATACACTCTCTAGTACATTTCAGAGGTATTACAGTAATTTCTATAGATTCTTATTACATCTCTATAGACACATATTGGTTTACTATTACAGGATTTTTGTCTGCTGTAAGCAGCATTGGGCCAAATTCTGCCATGAAATACACTGCTTCAATTGACCTTGGTTAGAGCTGTGAGCACATCAGAGGGCAGAATTTGGCCTACTGGAGATTACATTAGCCAGTTTCACAGATATAAAATCAAAAATGGAAACCTTCCCTGTTACAGTCCAGACATTAATAAACAGTGCAATTAGTCAAAAGAAAATAGGCTGGAGTTGTAGCTGGTGTAAATCAGCAAACCATCTTTGACTTCCAGTATAATACTTAGTTCATGTCACCAATGTGTCATTTCTGATGGGCTTCTTAAGATTAGTCAGTAAAATATTGATTAAAGTGGACTTTATATTCCTGAACACTAAAGCCCATGTGCAGGTTGACCGTGTGTAATCTGGATCTCTCTTGTCCAGCAAACTCTGTAATTTGGCATGATTTTAGTTAGCCAGATTTTAGTTAGCCACTTACCATGGGTGTGGCCAGGTTTCCTGTTGTCCCAAAAAGTTTGTTAATAGCCATCAGTCCTGGCTCCCAGTGTTCTGTCCTGTTATTTAGCTGTAATTTACCCCTAAACATCTTCTAAGAGCTCAGTAAGCAGTGCAAATGTTGATCATGTGCTAGAAAATATTGAGCTCCTGTAGTTCAGCAAATTCTCTTGTTCAGGACTGGCTAGGTCCTGAGGGTGCTGGACGAGAGAGGTTTAACCTATACTAAAGAATTTTTTTGGGGGGTGGGGGTCTTCTGATCTTGTAAGGGCTAGTACTGTCATTTATATATTCTTGTACGGGCATTTGAAATTAATTAGAATTATGTTTATTGATCAAGCTAATACAATGAATCATATGTCTTATTTTCCTTTAAAATCGTTCTGCAGGGTTTGAAATAAGACTAAGTCTTTTAACCACAGAAACACTCATAGGGGAAGTGTTTCATGTAATAGTATGTTGGACAATTTCCTGCACACTTAATAGCTGGTATTGTACCTCATTTTTTTCCTCCTTCACTTATCTTACAGTCATGGCATTTAGTCTATGTTAGAACTAGGGTTGTCAAATAATTTAAAAATCTAATTGAAATTAATTGTGAGATTTAAAAAATCAAGGTTACTTGCAGTTTTAATCTCGTTATTAAAGAATAAGAGAATACCATTGATTTAAATATTTTTGGATGTTGGGGAAAGGGCCAGCATGTTGTGGGGAAGAGTGTGTGTGTCATGAGCAAGTATTCATATTAGAGGGAAGGAATGTGCCAGCATGCTGCCTCTTTAAGCAGAGCACACATCAGCCTGAATGCTTGTTCAGACAGCAGCAGCTGCAGGCAGCTCCCACTCATGACCAAGAGGCAATAGCACAGATGGGCTCCCCTGTCCCCAGCTCAGTAGGGAAGAGGTACATGGATGAGGCAATAGAGGCATCCCAACATCTGCCCGTCCTCTCCCCAAACTCTGCACAGCAGACAGAAGGCCCCCTAGTCCTGAGCACCTTGTCCAGGAGCAGCTCTCAGATGGGTGGAAGAATGGATAGGAGCAGTGATGGCTGCACACAGAAGCAGAGCAGCGAGGAAAGGAGGCTCAACCTGGTTCCAGATGCACCTATCTAGTCACCGCGGCCTGTTTGGTGACCCAGCCTGCCTACCCCTAGGGCCAGTCCTGCTCTTCAACCAGCAGCAGCAGCAGACAGGATCCCCCGTTCCCTGCTCCAATTTAGAGGCAATTGGGTGTATGGCAGGGGGAGGGGAGCACCCTGGCATCAGAGCCCCCCTACCCCCACACTGAACAGCAGGTTTCCAATCCACAACGAGGATCCCTGGGGTGCTGAGCGGGGGGAGAGGTGGGGCGAGGGGAGGTGGGAGTAGCACTGGAGCAAGGCAGTTGGAGGACAAGTAGTGCTACTTCAGAGACACACAGCGGCACCCCCCGAGCACTCTGGTGTGCAATTAAAGCTTGTTAAAATGCACTAAATTGTTTTGAATTAATCACATGCATTAACTGCAATTAATTGACAACCCTAATTAGAAGTGAATATCTAAGGTTTTTAATGCAAGAAAATGTGAATGCTGAAAAATGGCTTAAATTGGGTCTTATTTTGCACAAAGAATCTATTTGGTTCTGGATGAGCAGAGAGAGAATCAACTAATGCTTTACGTTAAGTAGTTATGACATTATATCCAGCTGAATTTATTAGTGTTTCTATTAAGCTTTTCTGTGAACAATCACAATACTGACAAGGCTGCCATGTTAACATTTTAAAGCTGCTACAGGGGTTGATTTGCCCATAGCCTCCAAAGGCATTGTGGGTTTTCCAGTCATGTTACAAAGGAACACTGACAGGTTTGGCTCCCTGGAGTGATTATGTCCTTTATCCCAAGGCCTCTAAATCCCCCAGATCAATCTGTTATTTGAATGCAAACTTCATATTGATTTGCTATGAAACATTAAACTGATTTCATTTTGCCACTTTTCTGTTACAGATCTTATTTACCATTTTAGTGAAAGTTCATATGCCAGAAAGAAGTCATTAACTTAACCTCATTTTGCATGTTTTCTGTACTGTTAAGGGAGAAAGGATTTTTTTATTTAAAAAATAACTTAGTTTTTTTATTTACCTGAAGGCTCTTATTGTTGAAGCAACAAAATGATTCTTTTTCCATTTTATGGAAAATCATAACATGTAAGTGTGGGTGTCATCAACTCTGGTTATTTCCACAAGTTTTATTTTGGGCATGTTGAGATGCTTTGAACATACACAAAGCCTTTCACTTGAAAGTACTCTACAGGTGTTCATGAATTAGCCCTGATCACACTCCTGTGAGATAAGTAAAATTACTCCCCACTGCCCAGGCAAGATGAAAAGATGAAATTTCAGTCTCACCGACATCAATGGGAATTTTGACTTTGCCTGTGATGGATCCAAGATTTCACCCAGATAATGTAAAGAGACTTGCCTAATTTATGCAAGTGACAGAGCTAGGAAAGCCTCATGAGCCTCCAAGGTCCAATCCTATGCTTTAAACACTAGGACTACAAATTCTAGTATTAAAAAGTTATGAGCATTTGCTCTTCTGAAGCAATTGTAATGCAACAGTCGGTATTTTTACAACGTATCTTGAACCCAATTCATTTTGAAATAATAATAATTTACATTTTAATAATATGCCCCTCCTCTAGTTCTAATATGAAAACAAATCACATTTCTGTAGTAGTAGTAGGCATCCTTCAGTCTGAATAGACTATGGATCACGCCCTTTATAGTTTCAATTGAGGACTTCATTTACAGCATCTATTGTGACTATGAAGACCCACACGAGAGTGACAGTCCTTGCTGCATCTCTTGCAGATGTGATGGGTGTCTGGCAAGTCCTTAGTGTGCTTTCTGTGCGCTCGCTTCTCCTCTGCTAGCTGTCTGATCCTCATCTCGCCCTTCTGAAGGCCCTTGTGTAGCCCCTGCCTCCATCTGCTGCGGTCGTCTGCTAGTTCTTCCCAGTTGTCCAGCTCGATGTCTACCTCTCTGAGGTCTCTCTTGCAGACATCTTTGTAGCGCAACTGGGGGCGTCCGGGAGGTCTTTTGTGAGAGGCTAGCTCACCACACAGGATGTCTTTTGGAATCCTTCCATCATTCATCCTGTGGACATGGCCAAGCCAGCAGAGCCGACGCTGCCTGAGGAGGGTGTTGTAACACCATCTTAATCAGACTGCAAAGATTGTATTACATCAAACATACATGTATGGAAATTTGGAAATTAAGCCTTATCCCTTTAAGTGAAAGAGAATGTGTTAGAAAATAATCATGTAGCTATAGAATTTCAAAATGAACCCATAGGTAGTTCTCTCTTTATCTGTCTCTCTCTGTGTGTCTCTCTCCATGTCTCTGTCTCTCTGTATGTCTATATATATAATACTGTAATTGCAGACGATGCACAGTTTCTAGAATGTTAATTTGCTACAATTATAATACCTCGCTGCCAAGGTAGTTGAGCTGAGACTCTGGCCACTACCTATCCCTGCTGCTGCACCCTGCTTATCTGCTTATCTGCTCTGGTGAGGGTAGAGTAGTGCATGCTAGTCATTCGCTTGCTCCCACATGCTGGACTGAAGGGCTATGTCTACACTACAGCAATCTTTTGAAAGAAGTTCTTTCAGAAGATCTCATCCGAAAAAACTTCTTTTGAAAGAGCCTATCCACATACAAAAAACTGGATTGAAAGAGGACTTCTTTCAATAGAGGATGTACACACAGCACCTGTTCTTTTGTAAGAATGGGCCAGGGATCAAAAATTCCGGTGCCATGAGGACTGTTCTTTCAGAAAAGAGGCCCATGGAGTGTCTACACATGCTTTTTTTTTTTTTTTTGAAAGAAGTTTTCGAAAGGAAGCGCTCTTCCCAATCCAGGAGCGGAAGGGGGCTTCCGGAAGAAAAGCTGCACTCTATTGAAAAAGTGCCTGATTTCCTGAAAGAACTTGCTAGCGTAGATACAGGCAAGGTGCAAATAACCCCTGCTGATCTAGCTCCTCCTTGCTCCCCAACTAGGACAGGTAATCTAAGTCACAGTGTAGCCCTAATTTATTAGTCATTTCTGTACATTTAAAAGCCTGCTTACATGTACAATTTAGGGAGCCACTGTCAAAAACTGAGCCCCATTCAACGTACATTTCAAAACATCTGCTGATCTGACACTTATTTTTAACATACAATCTCTTTGCTTCTTTGCTATAGCATGAAGCAGCATTTTGATCAGGGAGGGAAGTAGTCACAGCAACATTAAGCTTCTTCTAAAATATTATGTCAGGCTAAATTTTCTGTTTGCTTTTGGTAGTGTATGCATGTGACCTACAGAGTGTGAAGAGAAAAAATATATTTAGAATATGTATGTAATTTTGTTGATTGTATTTTAAGCCATCAGGCCCTATAGGCTTCCAGAAATTGTAACAGCTGAAGTACTACTTAATTCAGGGGTGCACAAAGCAGGGGTATGTTCCTTGGTGTGGGGGAGGAGGCATGAAATTTCCTAAGGGTCAGCTGCTAGGTCTCAGGGTCATCCATCTCATTAAAAGTTTTGAAATCTTGTTATTCATTTTATGTCTGTTTATATACCAATTAATAAAGTTTTTACATTCTACATAATTATTTTCTTATACATGCCGAAAGGTTTTGTTTTGTTTTTTCTGCCTGTACATAACTAAAATTTCCATCAGTTTGGATTACACTAGACAGGTTGAGGGTGGAGGAGCCTGCTAACTGCAGGAACCAAAAGGGGGGCTGGACATAAAAAGTTTGCTCACCCTTGACATGATTCATGAAAGGATAAACCTTTGTTACAGACTATACAATTGAGCTGATGAAAATAATTAAGCCTTATTAAGCCTCATTTTCATATAGCACATTATTTGAAAGGCAACATTTTACATCTTCTTAGGGATTCATACTCATTTCAGGGTGATGGGCATGCTTACGGTAGATTCTTTAGTTTTTGATGGGTTTATTACAGTTAAAGAGCATGCAAGGTATGACTCCACTACCTTGGCTGACATTTTGAATTAGACTTCCAGCAGTGAAATCTTGCAGGGATGGGTTTTAGATTACTCAGGCTTTCCTTTTTAGTGCTTTTGGTACATAATGTCAAGTACAATCATCCATTAAATTTTAAGTGAGCATTCTATTGTAAAGGAAGTAAACAGCAGAGAGAATATTTCTCTCAGATGATAGAGTATTGGGAATCTTGCTGACATGGATTAGACTTAATTTTGAATTTTGCTCAAAGTGATGCATATCTCTGGTAGTTGGCGGGGGTGTGTGTGTGGACACAGAAGAGAAGTGTTTACCTGCTTCAGAAATCAGTCCATTATAAAATGTCCAGGTTTCTGCATGATACTAGATCAAACAATTTAGCTAACCAAGCAAGTTAATTGAATATATTATATATTTCTGGGTTACATGCTGTATCATCCATCATATATGCTTTAGCCTTTCCATGTAGCAATAAATTGTTGAGATGTGTATAAATGGTAATAATTTCCCCACCACTGCATGGTTCTCGAGCACTGGTGCACTTTAGTCCTTCATATTATTTGCCCGTGGAATGTAATAGTGTAATCTGTGGGACTCAATTATTTGGCCTCATTTCCGCTTGTAGGGGTAATGTGTGAGTGCTGGGTGGTAATGGTGTCCTGTGATATTAAGGAGGTCAGACTAAATGACCTAGTGGTCCCTTCTGACTGTAATCTCTATCTGTCTGTGATCTATACCACCAATTCATTCTGAAAATTAATTTTTTATCCAAACCAAAATATTTGTGACACTTCTGTTCTGCATGGAAAACCTTCATTTGAGAGTTTATAATTATGGTCAGGTTGACAAAACAGCTTAAATGACAGTTCAGAATAAATAACATCTGCAAATGCCATATGCCAGATCATAAATATCATTATAATAATACCCTGTCTTCAAAAATGAAAATTAGCTTTTTGCTGTTTTAGCATGTTGGTGAATATGCATTGAATAAACTCATTGACTAACCTAAACAGCATTTTGGAGAGTTAGCATGAAAAAGGCAAGCAGTAGTGAACCCAACTGACTTATCTCAGGGCTAGACTCTATATGCATTCACATAGGTGCTTTGCTGCCAAGTGGAATTCTCAGTCCCAAGTTAGGTGCTCAGGTGCTGCAGGCATTGTCTATGGAGAGGTATGTGTAAGGTGAGGGGGAACTGCCTATGCTAGCCAGAAGTGAAATTCAGGAGAAAGGGACAGGGCTTGGCCCCAGAACCTCAAAGGTTTTTAGACATTCCTAACTCCCTTTTATCTTGGCTGTAGTAGGCTCGGAATAGGTGCCTCCCACAGCTTCTGGCTGCTAAGGATTGTCAGCCTTGAATGCTCTTCTGACCTTGAGGGCCTAAGAAAGGTCAGCCCTTTCTCATAGGTGGGGAACAAGAGAGCTCCCCACAAAAGTGGAACTGATAACCTGACAGTTAAAGCAGTATTCTGAGCTGCAGGAGACCCAGAATCCAATTCTTTTTCTGCCTCATTTGGAGCTACACTTATGAGCTGTTTGTACCCACAAGCCAGCATCAGAACTTAAGCAGCCTTATGAATCGCTACAGGTAGAAACTTGAACATCACAGGGAGTTTCGGTGCCAGTTCTGTTTCTGTGAATTTCACCGTTACATAAATAGTGGCATTATACCTATCTCACAGAGCTGGAAGGGACCTTCAGAGGTCATTGAATCCAGTCCCCTGCCCTCACAGCAGAACCTATCAATATCCCTGACAATTATTATTTTTTAAATCTATTTTCCACAGTCCCTAAATAGTCCTCTCAAGAATTGAGCTCACAACCCTGGGTTCAGCATACCAATGCTCAAGCCACAAAGCTATGGACCTAAAAAGGAATTAAGCACCTAAATGCCTTTGTGGGTCTGGCCCCAAATGATTGTTGTCAGTTTTTAGTATTAGCATTATTTTAAAAAATAATCCTCCTGCCAATGAGAAACAAAATTCATCATGAAAAGGTAATTAGATAATAGAAATGCAAGGAGGGAAAGGTCTTTGGGAAGGTATGAAGTCCAGCCCCCTGCACAGTAGCAGGAGGAAGTAAACCTAGATTATCCCTGACAGGTGGTTGTCTAACATGTTTTTAAAAACCTCCAGGAGACTGTAACATCTGTGGGAAGCCTGTTCCAGAGCTTAATTACCCTTAAAGTTAGAATGTTTTCCCTAATGTCTACCCTAAATCTCCCTTGCTGCAGATTAAGCCAATTATCTCTCGTTCTACCTTCAGCGGATATAAAATCCCAGAACTGGGAGGAATCTCGAGAGATTATCAAATCCAGTCCCCTACACTCATGACAGGACATCCCTGATAGACATTTGTCTTATCTGCTCTCAGAAATCTCTAGTGATGAAGATTCTATAACCTCCGTAGGCAATTTATTCCAGTTCTTAATCATCCAGACGGTTTGGATGGTTTTCCTAAAGTTCAACCTAAACTGACCTGCCTGCAATGTAAGCCCAATGCTTTTTGCTCTACTCTCATTGGCTAGGGACAGTTTTTCTCCCTCCTCACCACACAGAGAACAATTGATCATCCTTCTCTTTACATAGTTAAAGGTTGTTATCTAGTCCATCCTCTCCAGTCTTCTTGTCTCAAGACTAAACATCCCAGTTTTTTAACCTTTCCTCATAGGTCAAGTTTTCGAAACCTTTTCCCATTGTTGTTGTTCTCCACTGGACTCTCCAATTTGTCCACCTCTTGGCTAAGCTGTGGAGCCCAGCTGAGGCTGAGGCTTCCAGTCCAAAGCAAAGCAGAACAATCTTGTCCTGTGTCTTAAATAAGACATGCCTATACATACAATAGAGTCCCTGACCAGTCCCTAAGCAGGGAGTTTCCTGGACCAGGGAAGATCAATGCTGATCTCTCAGCGGCCAGACTCCAGGCTCCCAGCCACTGGCCTCCCCTTCTGGCCACCAGTCATCACACCTGAGCTCTTCTCCTGACTCTATTCCTGGCCCCGGTCAGACTCCCTGACCCTAGACTCCTGGCTGCCAGCTTATCTCTGTTCCCTTTCCTGGCTGGTCTCCCGGGTGCCAGACCCTCTGCTGCCAGCCTGGCTCCACTACTGGACCCAGAGAGCCTCCTTGCTTCCAGGGTCTCCTGGCCCTGGCTGGTTCCCCTGCCACCAGCCCAGTGGCATTCATGGCCCCAGGCAGGCTCCTGGCCACCTGCCTCCCAACCCCCAAACTCCTGCTTGGCTATGGCTCTCACTAGTGAGGCTCTCTGGTCAGGCAACTTCTGTGGTCCTGCCAGACCACAGATGTTTCTGGACCAGAGAGTCCTGGGTTAGAGAGATTCAACCTGTATTCTCCACCTCCCCAGTGACATAGCAAGTCATTATTGGCATATTCAATTTGCATTCCACTAGATGTCCAGGATCCTTTTCAGCAGTAGTACCAACAAGGTAGCTACTCCCTATTTTGTAGCTCTGCATTTGATTTTTCCATTTAAAGTGAAGTACTTTGCACTTGTCTTTACTGAATGTCAGCTTCAATAGTTTTGTATTTCCAGGACTAAGCTATCTTCTGATCTGTTTAATCACCATATAAGCATCTAGTCCTGAGTTCAAATCAAGGGCAAGGATGCTGTAACTGCAATAGAAGAAGGTTTGAACTCCAAGCCAAGCAAAGTGAGGCATTTTAATAAGCCCTAATGTTTATTTCAACAGCTCTCATTCTGCCAACAGCATCCATCAGTCAGTTTTAACTTTTGATTAATTACTTACTATAGAGTAAGCTAATAATGATTTAAGTATTTTGTTACAGTTAAATATCTCCTGCTTTGAAAGTAAACATCCTCTGGTTTTATTTAGCTGTTGGGGACCTAACATAGAAATAACTGGAGGTACACATCTCCTAGAGCTGGCAGGGACCTTGGGAGGTCAGCTAGTTGAATCCCCTGCCCTCATGGCAGGATCAAGCACAATCTCTGGTATCTATTTGCCCCAATCCCTAAATGGCCTCCACAAGGGTTGAGCTTGTAACCCTGGGTTTAGCAGGCCAGTTCTCAAACCACTGAGCTAGCCTTTCCCCCCCCTTTAGTGTGTAACATTATAAGCCACCAAAATTACTTTTCAATTATCTTGAATGTTAATGTGTGTTTGATTTTACCAATTGTTACCAACGTAAATATTTTTTCTCAATTCCGCTTTCTGTGCCACTTAGTGACATGTTTTCTGCTGTACATATTTTCTGCTTTTGAATAATGAACTTCTGTTTAAAAAGTAATGCAATCTGTAGCATTATATTGTCCCAGAAGGTAGTGCCAGAAGGCATTGGGCCAGTTTCACTTCTGGTGTAAGCAAGCACACTTCCCTTGACACCATCATCATTGTGCCGGCTTATAATAGTGGTGAATTTGGTTTGTCTCATTTAGTTTGACAAAGAGCATCCTGTGGGTCTGCACACCCTTGCTTTTTTCACCACCAAGATATTGCTATTAGTTGCTATTAGTGGCAGCTCATAAATGTAGCACAGGACTCAAGTATAGATCTAATTTAATCATTCTCAGCTATTCTAGACCCCATCTGTAAAAGCAGCCAAAGTGCACAGGGTCCAAGTCATATTGTTGTACAAAGATGACTTAAAACTTTCCTTTTCCTTTTTCTGATTTTGGTGCTGGCCTGAATATGGCTGTTCCCTCAGGCTGTTAGAATGCCCTGGGCCTTGGTTTAGATTACAGCAGGCTGCAACTGGGAAAATATGGAGCCCTTGATCTGAAGAGTATAGAGGAATGCAGGCTATTTCTCCTTGTCTGCAGCCACAATCTTCCTGTCTTCCAGTAGTCAGTAAAGTGTGTAGAATAAGACTCATTACCCTGGCTGTGCTGCTCTACTAAAAAGATCACACTGCGGTGGTCATGCCTGGATTGCTGAAAATGTCTTCATGGATAAACTATCCCTGCAGAGTGATGCTACGTGGCCACACCACACTGGAGGACAATTGTTCTATGGCTTCATAAATTATGCAAGCCTAACAGCATCTTTATTGTTGTAATACATAACATGTTGCTATAACTGTATATCTTTGGATCCCAGAAATAAATCATTTGGCTGATACAGTATATTAAAAGGAGGAATACTGTGTGCAGAGAAGTTAGAATGTGCAGAGAACTCTGAATGTGCAGAGAGCATGAAAAATGAGATTAGAACAACATTGTGGCTACCAGACATTCACAACTGTCCAATGAACAGGAAGAAAAAAAAATCCCTGAGAGGTAGATTCTCAGCTACTGTAAATTGGAGAAACTCCACTGAATTCAGTGTAGTTAGACTGATTTAGTCCACTTAAGAATCTGGTCTAAAAATCTTTTTTTAAAAGGAAGGAGAGGTGGGGTGGAAGAGGCAAGGCAGCTACACACCAGATTTTCATCACATACAGAAAGTATTGGCAAACGTCTGAGAAGAAACCTGGTGTACGGGCTGCATACATGACTATTAATTCACCAGAAAATAAATAGATTAGATCATGGATTTAGACCCTGGCTACATCAAGAAACCACCATCTGTATTAATAGCAAGAAGTCCTGTGGCACTTCAGAGACGAATGTATTTATTAGGTCATGAGCTTCACGGGCAAAACTCACTTCTTCGCATGTGTTTTTTGGAGTGGAGATACAGAATCCAGGGTTTATATAGCGGGAAGCAGGGGAGGATAAAAAGAAAGTTACCTTTCACTAGTAGGACCAGTAAATGAAGCTTCTTTAACTAGTCCTACTAATGAGAGGTAACTTCCTACACTGCCTCTCACCCCGGTCTCTTCTATATAAACCCTGGATTCTGTATTTCCACTCCAAATTCCAGCTGCGGGAGCGGGTTTTACCCACAAAAGCTCATGACGTGCTAATTATGTTAGTCTCCTAAATGCCACAGAACTGCCACAAGAAGTTAGAGACGAACACAGCTACACTCCTGAGACCACCTACATCAAATAATTGATATTCTCAGCTCAAGAAAAGGACATTACCTAGACTATTGAGTATGTATGTGCATTGGCAGAATAGTATATGAGGAAGAGCACACAGAGCTCTTTGTAGTCTAACAAAACAAACCAGCAGTCATGCAGCACTTTAAATACCAATAAAATGATTTATTAGGTGATGAGCTGAAGAAGTGGGTCTCTCCCCGAAAGCTCATCACCTAATAAATCATTTTGGTAGTCTTTAAAGTGCTACATGACTGCGGGTTTGTTTTGTTAGGGTTTAGCAAGTGTCCCAAAATGTACTTTATCAATATGTCAGAGCTCTAACATTTTTGACAGTAAAAACAGTTGTTTGTGTTTTGTGCAACTATGGGACATAGTTGATGATATGCCTTGATGTTAATGGAAATTAAAGGGTTAAATCCCTAGCCACCACAATGAAATGCAGTAGCCTACATATTTTCAACTTTAAAATGTCACTTTATTTTTTTAATTTTAAAAGTCTTTTAAACAGGAATAGAAAGCAAGAAAGAAAACTTGGCTCATTAGATTTTGAATAAAGTTTAAAAACTGAGTTCTTTGACCCATCCTGCGTCAGGGCTTGCAGCATCTTCTTGTCTGGGTCAAAGCTCACCTTTCCCTTGATTGCGTCTTTATTAACAAGTTAAACATGAAATAAATAACAGTTTCGATTAAAAACAATGAGGAGTCTTGTGGCATCTTAAAGACAAAGATTTATTTGGGCATAAGCTTTTGTGGATAAAATCCACTTTGTCAGATGCATTGGAGTAGAAATTACAGAGAAATCATTTGTTTCAAGCCTTCTGCTTTTTCTTGGCTGTTCCTAGGGATCTGGACCCCAACCCCAGATTTCTCTGACTAGGCAGAATATCCCTACCTCCTTTGGATGGGTTAACAACCTGAAAGTGCCAAGGGGAGCAGAATGGCTCAAGATCATCTCTCTGCACAGGCCCAACATTTGCTACCAGAATGGATTAACAAAAGATCCCAGCCACCCTGTTTCAAGCCTGCTTGACATCAAAGTTTGCATTAACATTCACGTTAGGAGGAATTATTTAAAGGAGAGATTGAGGAGAAGCTAGAAGATCAGTTTTTGAACAGTTCAGTTATCGTATCCCATGTTTTATATTCTGAGGTTATTTCACATTGCCCTTCACTCAAAGTTAATCAGTCAAAATATCAATCCTGACATTTTCTCAGGTTTGCAATATCCCCTCCTAGTGTAATTGTAACAAAGGTTAAAACATTCACATATGTAGAGAGAAAATATTCTTAGAGGGTCCCTTACACAAAACCAGCACTGCCTAGATATTTTCCATAAATGTCAAGTTTATTCCAAGTTATCCACAATACTAGTGCTGAGATCAACCATTGAAGCTGTGAAGAGTAAGCTGTTAAAACAAAACTTTTACCTCATTTTGTAGCTAAGTAGGCCTTTTTAGGGCAGTCATTGGATTCCTTTCCATAGCTGTAAGGTTTTGCTGAGTCTCTGTGCTAAAATGAGATTTCATATGCACCTGCACACACAGTTCTCCCTTCCACAGCCATTATTAAAATAAGAAATAAATGATAATGCAACAATGGACTGAAAATTCTGCACTGTGACCTGAGTAAAAATACAGCAAAAAGCAGGGAACAAGACGTGATTCTTGAATTTTGTGTCTGAGTCCAATGTTACAATTAACCAGATCAGTTCTTGTAACAAAAGTATTTGTTGGCACCACCTCAATTACATCCAAACACTACGTTGTTCTGGCCCGTTAGTTCAGTCTTCATATTGCTGGACGTGCTCACCTCTCCTGCTTCCCCTTATTACTCTAACACCAGGATGGGCAACCACAGATGGTGAGCGTGCTGCATGCGGGGCCCTCCTTCACCCCAGAGGGCCACAGCAGTCCACAGCCCACTGGGGCTCCATCTGTGGTCCTTCCCTCACCCACGCGGTTCTTGCACACTGGGGCAGGGGAGCCCCACACTTCCTACACCTCCCTGTCCCTCCCAGCACTTTAGGGCTACGTCTACACGTGAAGCCTACATCGAAATAGCTTATTTCGATGTAGCAACATCGAAATAGGCTATTTCGATGAATAACGTCTACACATCCTCCAGGGCTGGCAACGTCGATGTTCAACTTCGACGTTGCACAGCACAACATCGAAATAGGCACTGCGAGGGAACGTCTACACGCCAAAGTAGCACACATCGAAATAAGGGTGCCAGGCACAGCTGCAGACAGGGTCACAGGGCAGACTCAACAGCAAGCTGCTCCCTTAAAGGGCCCCTCCCAGACATAGTTGCACTAAACAACACAAGATCCACAGAGCCGACAACTGGTTGCAGACCCTGTGCCTGCAGCATGGATCCCCAGCTGCCGCAGCAGCAGCCAGAAGCCCTGGGCTAAGGGCTGTTGCCCACGGTGACCATAGAGCCCCGCAGGGGCTGGCGAGAGAGCGTCTCTCAACCCCTCAGCTGATGGCCGCCATGGCGGACCCCGCTATTTCGAAGTTGCGGGACGCGCAACGACTACACGGTCCCTACTTCGACGTTGAACGTCGAAGTAGGACGCTATTCCTATCCCCTCATGGGGTTAGCGGCTTCGACGTCTCACCTCCTAACGTCGAAGTTAACTTCAAAATAGCGCCCGACGCGTGTAGCCGTGATGGGTGCTATTTTGAAGTTAGTGCCGCTACTTCGAAGTAGCGTGCACGTGCAGACATGGCTTAGGAGTGCTATGAATTCACTGATCCATGCTCGTCTCTGCTCCTCTCCCTCCTGCCCAGAGCTGAAATGCTGCAAACAGAAGACTCGTGGCATTCCTGGTCTGGGAATAACGGAGGAGCAGGGATGGAGTACCAATCAGACGATTCCCAGGTGCTGACATGCAGGGTGCAAGGGGAAGGCCTGAAAAGCGTGGGGCTCCAGTGCCCCAGTGAGCGAGAGGTGCACGGTGGGGAGAAGGGCGGCCAGGAGGTCCATGGACGACAGATGGACCCAAGTGGGACGCATTTGGCTTGCAAGCTGCAGTCTGCCCACCACTGTTTTAACATACCTGAGCCCACGTTCACACTGAACCGCAGATAAAGCCTTTTCCCTTCCAGAGTCAAAACTCTTGTTTCGCCTCTACACAAAGGATCAAACATGAAACATTCAGTGCAAATACTTAGTAATAGGATGTGACAGTAAGGCAAGTTTGTGAATAGTGGGCAATTAGGAGGTGACCCTTTCTGCACTGACTTGTCGGAGCTCCAGGAAAGGTAATGCATTCCAGAGTTCTGTGATGTGGGGGAAGTGCCTCTGCTGTACCACCGGTCTAGCACAACAGTTGGCTAGTTTTGCTGGCTGGTGAAGGTGAAGGCAGGAGGAATTATGTCATTATCTCCTCCCTGTTTCTTACGCCCTTTCAAAGTCCTCTCTCTCTATTGTGGCCTTTAAGGGTGGAAGCTCTTAATTCCGCTCCCCCCCCCGCACCCCCCCGTGCACCTGTCCTGAGGCCAATCACAATTTGCCTCCTGAACACTGTGGAGACTGGCTAACAAAAAAAAAAAAAAAAGAGAGAGAGAGAAGAGAGTTGGAATCTCTTCACTTCTCGCATAATTCTTCATTTATGTTAACTCCTACAGAACGTCTGTTCTGGTATGACTATGGTCTGGAGAAGTGGGTCTGTCCCACGAAAGCTCACCTAATAAATTATTCTGTTAGTCTTTAAAGTGCTACTTGACTGCATTTTTGTTTTGATGGTATATAGACTAGCACGACTCCCTCTCTGTTAGTATTCAATCTGTGGATGGTGTGTCTATGATTTCTAAGCTCCTGCTGGCTGCCCATGTTTACCAAATTTTAAACTCACAGCCTCTGTTATCAAAGAAATTCACATTCAAAAATAAACATAATGGAAAGTACTGTAATATTTGGGTAATGGACACATACTAAAGCACAAGTGACTATCTGAGAACTCAGTTATTTGTATTCTATATTGTGTTACACAGTAACTGAGACTGCTATAAGCTCTAGATGGCACTATCTGTTCTGCCATCAGAAGTCCAATGCCTTACCTGGCCTTCGGACCCTGCGGCCCCAGCCTCCCACCTTAACCACTAGTCCTAGCTACTCAGCGAGGAGCTCATGACAAATTGGTGATACTGAGTTATCTTCCCAAAAGAAGAGTTCTTCTTCACCTGCATATCTCTGTCTATGACAGTCTCCTGTCCAGGTCTTTCTAAAACTGTGCCAGCTTTTATATTTCAAGAATCAGACTTCCAGTTTGCTTCCTTATCGCCTATACTTGACAATGTAATGGGCCGTGTGCCATATTCCCTACAAGGATCTCCTGCTGTTCCCAAAATGATCTTGCCAACTTGAATATCTTTCAGAAAAAGGCTTTGGAAGAGTCACTACTAAGTCAAATAAATCAATAAAAGTAGAGACCTTGCTTGTGATTTTGAATTCTTTCATATCACATAGGGTAACTGTCTTTAAATGGACCTGAGTGCTTCCCACAACCATCAAGTATTTTAGTCGGGGCCTGCAAGCATAACTTACTTTGATTAAAAGACCTTAGGATATTTGTGTATTGAATCTTTTGCTCAGGTAACAGTGGCTTTAAAATATAGCCCTGCCTAAACAATGGCATGGTAATACAAAGAGTAATCCACTGAAAAAGAAAGCAGCAATTGATCTTTATGCCCTATTTTTCTTAACCCCACATCACTCTTCTCCTGACCCTATTCTATTTCTCCCACCAACAACAGTTTTCTTTCTGCTGCTGCAGTCTCTGCCACTCTGTGCCTCACCTTCTGTGAATCAGTGACAGGAGGTGCTCTGTGTGATAGAAGGGGCTCCCACCCGCACTTCTAGATTAAAAATAGAAACAGATACCATTTCTCTTAGTGTGGAAAGGAAAACATTTTCAGAAGTGCTGAGCACCTACCATTCCACTGCCTTCATCACTTAAAATCAAACCCTTAATAAATTATGCAATTAAGCTTTACAGGGAATCTTCTAACCCAGATTCTAGCTCTGGTAATGGATAAACAAGCTTTTTGGCTGTTCTTTTATGAACTATCACTGTTAGATACAATGACCCACTAACTTTATGAAGTACTCTTTAAGCTTAATTGTAAGGAATATTATTTTATTTTTAACTTTTTCCTGTCTCAACACTATCTGTGACTGAAATTCTGCTTATGTTATTGTTCACCGGGTCTTTATCTGAAATTGTTAGTGGAATAATAAGGGTAACAATTGGCACAAGACATGAAAGTCAACATCCAACCTCGCCTTTTGTCTTCCTTCAACACAGCAAGTCCATGTCTACACTAGCCCAAATCCTATCAGCAGATAGGAATAAGGGGATTTTGAAGTTGGAGGGTCCTTTTGAAAAGGAGCCCCATCTGGACGAGCAGCGTGGCAGCAAGCAGCACCAATTTTGAAGTGCTGCAGCTGCTGGCACGCTTATGATGTGCTGAATATATATTTCAGCGCCTCATTAGTAATCTTCAAAATGGCCATTTGAGCTAGTGTATATGTAGCCCAAATGATGTTAGTTTGATGTAAGTTAGTGTTGCAAGCAAATATGCATGATCACTTTACAAAAGTAAGTCCAGAACTAAGGCACAGAGTTTTGGGGGGGTTCATGTTTTCTACCCAACTGCAGGTGGATAAGTTGCTATTTAGAATATTTATGTTATATTTGACTCATCTGAAATTACACTATTTATTCTACAGCATGTACATTAAATTAGGCCTTGAACAGCAGACTACCAAACATGTTCCGTCTTTGTTGTTTAAAGTGAAGAAAGTTCACACAGAAGAAAAAGATTGTTTTTTTAAGGTACTATTACATTTGTAAGACAAAAATACTCCCTGGGATCCATTTTACAGGAACAAAGGTTTGATTAATAGATGTTTCAAATATTTTTTTCTTGAATATGTATTAGTTTGCCAAGTAATTAGCATGAAAGCGTAGTCAAAAGGAAAACATCATCTAGAGAACTGAGCAACTCAGTCAGCCTCACAGGAATTTAATTAAATGGGTAGACCAAGAAATAACTCTTCAATATGGTTTTCAGAGACAGAGCAGAGTATCTTTTAGAACTGGATATTTAGTCAAGGTCTGATCATACATGGGTACTGGTAGAAGAAAGTGCAGGATGACCATATAAAGAAATATGCTGGTAACATGGAGATATATTAACAATAAATGCTTGCATTCCAGTTTTTAAATATTTGAAACCATCTTGAATCCAAATACGATTAACGTGATTACTAGTAGCTGTCATGTGAAAACATTAGAGGAGAACCATTACTGAGCTGGAAAACTAAGCCTTCTGCTATCCAAAGGTTACCCATGAATTTTTGGAGTTCCCTGACATTTAAATAAATAAATAATTCCTATTTGTTTATAAGGGGATTTCAACATCTGCGGGGTCCTTTCGAAAAGGACCCCATGTAGATGAGCTGCGCGTGATCGAAAGCGGCACTTTTCAAGTGCCACAGCTGCCATTATGCTAATAAGGTGCTGCGTATTCATTGCAGTGCCTCATTAGCATATTCCTAAGTGTCTCATTAGCATCATCCTTTCGAAAGGCAGGGGAGTGGCTAATGTAGACATAGCCATAGAGAACATATTGTTTCAAATAATGGAGAATAAAGGTAACTTGAAGAAAAATTGAGGGTCAAACAAAACAAGGTATAACATACTCACAAACCAGGTGTGCTGCTAACTCATGATGTCTGAATTCAAGAGCAGCCTCAATACACTTACACACTGAGGCTAGCCATGGTGGTAGTTAGCAGTGTCAGGCAGATGCTAGTCGTAGTCTCTCTGGATTGAGAATATGTAGCTATGCAATTCATTTCCTTTATCAGTTCTATGAATGTGACACGTAGGATCAGAGCTACCATATACAACATGAGGACTGAAAGTATTGTCTAGGCAGAAAATCTGACTGCCCCAAAAGAAGCAGTGGATGAATATGCAAGTAGCTTCCCTTTGATTTCTCAATCATTGCATTAGGGGAGTGAGAGCTCTTTGGCACATGCCCAAAGTTGTTTTTTGGGTGACAGATAAAGATGCCTGGACCTTGTGAAGCTAAAAAGATAATGCGGCAGCGGGGTGTGTGTGTGGAGGGATGCAATAATAGCAAAGGATAATATTCAGAACAATTTATAGCCTTAACTAAAAAAAGAAGAAAATTATAAAAGTTAAATAAAAACTGGAAAATGAAAGTAAATTTAATGAAGAAAAAGATAACATAGAAGTATAAAATACAATGAAAATTTTAAAGCTAATGTAAAAGGCATGTATAGAGTTAGATAGGTGTCTTTAAACATAATTAAACATCAAAAGCCATATAGGTAAAAAAAAAATACCCAGAGTCAGACATTACTTTTCATTGTACTTAAAGATATTAGCTATGTCTACACTTGCCCCCTCCTTTCATAAGGGTCATGTTAATGAGGCAGCTCAGAAGATGCTAATGAGGTGCTGACATGTATATGCAGCACTCATTACCACAATGGCAGCTGTGCAGGATTCAAAAGTACTGCTTTCGAAACACATGCCGCCCTTCTAGATGGGCACCTTTCAAAATGACCCCCCAGACTTCAAAAGCCCCTTCTTCCTAAAACCAAATGGGAAGAAGGGGCTTTCGAAGTTGGGGGTCCTTCCAAAAGGCCCTTGTCTACATAGGTGTTGTGCATTCCAAAAGCGGCACTTTCAAATTGCACATGGCTGCCATTATGCAAATGAGGTGCTGCATATGCATATCCACACCTCATTAGCATCTTCTGAACTGCTTCATTGACATACCCGTTCCAAAAGGAGGGGGCAAGCGTAGACATAGCCATTATGTATGCGACGTATCTTATTCATCTAGACAGAGAAAGGAAGAGAGAATATAAAATTCTGGAGGTAAGAAAGAGATGTGCCAGCAAAACCAGCAATGGAACAATACCTACATAAAATGGCCAATAACAAATAATAACCATCTTACTTAAATCATTTCATTTTTAATAGATGGGGTATATTTAATTACTCTACTTGAAAAGCTATTTCATTTTCACTACAAAATACATTTTGAAGATTGATGTTAGTAGACCAGCATCAGGGTTCAAGCAACACAGCTTCATGCGCAAAATATAAAATTATGTTGCTTCTTACTCATGTATAATAGAATAGTTTGAAGCAATTTTGCTTTGTCCCTCCGTGGGCTTGTCTACACTACCTCCCAAGTTCAAAGGGAGGACAGTGAGTGAGGTGTTGGGAGTTTATTAACAAAGTGCTGCACTGCGTATGCACTGCAGCACTTCATTAAGCAAATTCCCTCTGTGACAACTCTGAAGTGTTAAACTTCAAAGTACCGACACGTGAGCCAGGGCTAGACGCTCGCTGGCACTTTGAAGTTTTACACTTCGGAGATGCCATGGGGTGGGGTGAGGGAATTTGCTTAATGAAGTGCTGCATATGCACCGCAGCACATCATTAATAAAGTTCCAACACCCTAATTACCATCCTCCCTTCGAAGTAGGGAGGTAGTGTAGACACAACCTATAAGAAGTGTAATCAGCTAAATGAGCTAAGACCTTAAATCTCATTTTTAAAAGTGACTTACAGCCTGATTTTCAAAGATATTGAGTCATCTAAAGATCAGGCCTGGCATTGGACAACAAAGGTGCTTAGATCCTTTTGAAAATCCCACTAGACATATCTTTAGAATCCTTAATGAATTTTAAACAGGCCCTTAGGAGCTTAAGTCACATTCATTGTCAGTGAAACTTAAGCTCCTAATTTGGAAATTTTCAAAAACACGTAGGCTGTGTCTACACTTGCATTCCTCTTTTGAAAGAGGCATGCAAATGAGGGAAATTGAAAATGCAAATGAGGTGCAGATTTACATATCTGGCACCTCATTTGCATATTCATCTTATGAAAGAAGAAAAGCAGTGTAGATACTGCTCTTCTGAAAGTAAACCACATCTTTGAAAAAACCCTTTTTTATGGAAGATTCTTTTGAAGATGGGGTTTACTTTCAAAAGAGCAGTATCTACACCGCTTTTCTTCTTTTAAAAGAATAATGTGCAAATGAGGTGCCAGATATGTAAATCTGCACCTCATTTGCATTTTATTTCCCTCGTTTGCATGCCTCTTTTGAAAGAGGAATTCAAATGTAGACACAGCCCGAGCAATTTAGGTCCCAAAGTCCCTTCGAAATCAATGGAAGTTAGCTTGTGTCCTTTTGAAAATCTTATGGTATGTGTCTTTTTGAAAGTGACCTAGATCCTCAATAGGTCCAGATCCTCAAAGATAATTCAAAAGTGATTTCAGTGGAAGTTAGGTACCTATGCAGACTTTTGGCATTTTTAAAAATTTTACATTGAAGCTCATTGCTGGTGGATTATCAGGGATGGGGTGATCCACATTCTCCCTCTCTTTTGCTTATAACTGAAGTCTTCTGTGCGCCTCATAGTGCATTAAAAAGAGATGGACTATGTGCAGATGCACATAGTAGGAGAATAAAAGTGCAGCAGAGGAGATTAAAAGAATCAGTAATTACCAGAATAAGGACTTATGATTCTTACTATTTTGTAATAAATGATCTCTGGGGTTCTTAAAAAAGTAATAGAAATTTTACTAAATGACACCATTCACCAACTTGCAATTCTTAATGCCATATCTCAATACCCAGTATATGAGAGATAATTCTATCTCAAAAATGGAAGAGAGTTGTTATTAATTCAAGCAGTATTCCCAATTTCATATAGGAGGACTCACTGTCAAACTGATAGAATATCTCAGAATTTAAGAGGCTTTTAAAAAGCTCCTCTTATACACCCGTAGGAATTGCCAGATAATTACTTCTCTTAATTTTCCTTTTAAATTTAATATAATCTTCTTCATCACACTGTGCCAGAACTGATCTTATTAGTCCTAAACCATCACCAATAGAAATAATATCCAGACTTAAATAATGACAATTCCACAATATCCCTTGGAAGCTTGGTCTATTGGCAAAAGTTTTTTCACCAATATTTAACCTGATTTCCCCAGCTGTAAACTAAACTTTTTGCACTGTCTTTCCTAACTAAAGAAAATAATTGATCCCTGGTGTTTTAATAGTAAAGATCATCACACCTTTGCATACCAACCTAGTTTAATTGCTTCATCATTGGCATGAGAACATAAGAACGGCCATACTGGGTCAGACCATAGGTCCATCAAGCCCCATATCCTGTCTTCCAACAGTGGCCAATGCCAGGTGCCGCAGAGAGAATGAACAGAATAGGTAATCATCAAGTGATCAATTCCCTGTTGCCCATTTCCAGCCTGTTGCAAACAGAGGCTAGGAAAACCCTCCATGCCCATCCTGGCTAATAGCCAATGACGGACCTATCCTCCATGAATTTATCTAGTTTTTTTTTAAACTCTAATATAGTCTTGGCCTTCGCAACATCCTCCAGCAAGGGGTTCCGCAGGTTATCTGTGTGTTGTGTGAAAAAATATTTCCTATTTTTTGTTTTAAATCTGTGGCCTATTAATTTCATTTGCTGACCCCTAGTTCTTGTGTTATGAGAAGGTGTAAATAAAATTTCCTTATTTACTTTCTCCACACCAGTCATGATTTTATATACCGCTATTATATTACTCCTTAATCATCTTTTTTCCAAGCTAATAGGTCCCTTAACACCCGGCACCTTAATACATTTTGCTCGTATCAGCAGCTATGAAAAGTAGCAAACTGCAGGAATTCATACTGTAGGGAGTGGTGTCTCCTTAGCTTCTGTGTAGTTTTGGAACAATCCCTCAGAAATGTGCAGAAAAATTTCTTATTTGACGGCAGCGCTCTCCCACTGGCATTGTGAGCATCCAGCACTTTTGAGTGGATAGCAACACATAGCAAATAATTTGAAATAAAATTATTTTAAAGTCATAAATCATAGAATCATAGAACTGGAAGCAGCCTTGAGAAGTCATCATGTCCAGTGCCCTGCACTCATGGCAGGATCAAGCACCATCTAGACCATCCCTAACAGTATCAGAAGGACGTTTATCTAACTTGCGCTTTAAAATCTCTAGTGACAGGGATTCCACAACCTCCCTGGGCAATTTATTCCAGTGCTTAACCAACCAGACAGCAGACAGTTAGGAAGCTTTTTCTAATGTCCAACATAAACCTCCCTTACTAAAATTTCAGCCGATTGCTTCTTGTCTTATCATCAGAGGTTAAGGAGAATAATTTTTCTCCCTGCTCCTTATAACAACCTTTTAGGTACTAGAAAGCTATTTGCATGTCCCCTCTCAGCCGTCTCCTTTCCAGATTAAAGAAACCCACTGCTTCCAATCTTCTTTCACAGGTCATGTTTTCTAAACCTTTAATCATTTTTGTTGCTGTTCTTAAGGGATATCTTGCTTACAACATTCTTGTTAATGCATTGCAGAAATATGTTTCATTTAATGCAACAATGTCACAGTATTGATTCGTATTTAGCTTGTGATCCATTATGACCTCCTACATTCCTTTCCATAGTACCTTCCTGGTTATTTCACATGTTGTATGTGTGCAACTAATTGTTCCTGCCTTCCTTTGACCTTGTTGAATTTCATTATGTTTACCTCATACCATTTCTCCAATTTGTCCAGATCATTTTGAATCGTAATCCTACCCTCCAAAGCACTTACAACTCCTCCCAGCCTGGTATCATCTACAGACTTTATAAATGTACTCTCTATGGCATTATTGAAATCATTAATGAAAATATTGAATCATAGAATCACAAAAAGGTAGGACTGGTATGGACCACAATAGGTCAGATAGATTGGTGCCCTGCAGTCAAGCAGGACTAAGTAATAACTGGCGGATGTTTGTCTAACCAGTTCCTAAAAGCCTTTAGTGGCAGAGATTCTACAGATGTTTCTACAGATGTTTGTCTAACCAGTTCCTAAAAGCCTTTAGTGGCAGAGATTCTACAACCTTCATAGGTAATTTGTTCCAGTGCTTGCTTACCCTGACAGGAAGCTTTTTCCTAACATTCAGCTTAAATCTCCTTTGCTGCAATTTACGCCTATTGCTTCTTGTCCTCTCCATAGAGGTTAATCAGACCAGTTTTTCATATGCCTTATTGTAATAATCTTTTAAGTATTTGAAAACAGTTATGTCCCCTTCAGTCTCCTCTGCTGTAACTTAAACAAACCTATTTTTTTAGTCTTTCCTCATAGGTCTTGTTTTTTAGACTTGTAATCAGTTTTGTTGCCCTCCTCTGCATTTTCTCCCGTTAGTCAGTATCTTTCCTGAAATGCGGCACGCAGGACTATATGCAATACTCCAGCTGAGGTATTACCAGCATGGGACAGCACAGAAGAATTACTGCTCGTGTCTTGCTTACAACACCCCTGATCATACATCCCAAAATGATAACATAAAAGGCTTGATTCTCTACTCCCCTTGTGTAGTTATCTCCACCTATACAGAACCTACCAATCAGGAGCATTGCAATTTGACTTATGGTGCCAGTCTGGAATGTTAGCACTTGAATGTTTCATTTGCAGATCGCACATATGTAAATAACTGCGCAAAGAGCAAGATGGTAGCAAATTAGCTCACTGAGAGCTAATGTACCCCAGAGTTACATTAAGCATGATAGATGCTATGAACAATGGACACTTTAATATCTTTAGCTGAAAGTCATATTAATGATGTGAATCCAAATTAGAGGAAGAGCATTAATGTTTGTACAGGATTGAACCTGATGGGTAATTTGGAGTCTTTTAATAAGTGACCTATGTATTAAGGCATACTCATACAAACACAAGAACATTATTTTATTACAGTCCATTTGCAAGAATTGGAAGTATTTATTGGCAGGAATTAGCAGATGTGCAAAGTTTGATCATTGGACCCGAAGCATTTATTAAAAAAATCCTTCTGATTCATAGTATCTATATGCAATGTGCATGCCCCTCATTACATATTTCACAGTCTTTAATGCATTTAGCCTCACAACATCCCTGGGCGATAGAAATATTCTGTTATCCCCAATTTTACAGATGGAGAAGCTGAGGTACAGAGTGATTCGGGGCCCAATTTGCAAAGGTATTTAGGGACCTCATAGATGCAGATGATTTCAGAGGGCAAGAGGTGTCCCCTTGGTTTTGAAAAATCTCACTGGCTGCATCTTTAAACACCTAAACACCTTTACAAATCTGTTTGGGGGAAACTTGTCCACATCTATGCAGAAATCAGTGGCTCAGATGTCCATACTCCTAGATTAGTACCCTAACCTCTGGACTATTCTTTCTCTCCTACTTTATTGTTATATTTCTATTTTATTCATACAACTAGGACTTCTCTTCTGGTGGCCCAAATAACAACTATACATTGCCAGGAATATGAATAAAAGATCCTTACTTATCATGAGGATACTGGACTAACACTCCCTGAGCCCTGATGATTAAATCTGCACCGTAGTACCAACTGAGGAGTCTAACTTGCACCCACCTGCAATGATCTCAAAGGCTCATTTCCAGACATGAAGCTCCCCAGGAGTACCAGGGGTCTCCAGCACTCCTGCCCCCAGCCATACCCCAGCATTATGGTGGAAAGAAGAGGTGTTCTATTAGATCTGTCTCATCCAAGAATTTTCCTGTACTGCAGGACTCCTCCACCCATGCAAAGCATACATACTGAGGTTATGACTGTGGGCCCATGGAGTTCCAGTGGTGCTAGGGGGTTATTTTATTAAAACTTACATTGATTTTTCAGCAGTTATAATTCAGTTAGCTTTTCTACCGTAACTAAATAAAATTAACACCCTTCACCTATAAAATAAGCAATGGAAAGGACTGCTCAAGCTTGATATGTCTTATCAGTGCTATTTTGAGTACAGGGGAAACAAAAATTTAACCGGTTTCTAGCAGAACAGCCTCCCTGGGAAAAATATAGCCATTGAAATGGTCAGGTTAAACAAAACATAATTCAGGCTTACATTGCCTCTCCTGCTGGACTTAAAGCACACATAAGAGCAGGAAGATGGACAGCAGTAACCTGAACTGTGCATACTATGCTTTGAATATTTATATGCCTTACTTTTTATGTATGTATAGCTGCTTTTCCAGAGTCCATTCATTCATATAGCTAAAACATTCTTTTTCAAACATGGTGAAATATATTGCGATAGATATGTTTTTAACTAGTTGCTAAGAACCAGTTCTTTCCTTGTGCTGGTACTTGCTGGCACTGAATACGGGCATCTTGGAAGCCCTAGCCATGGGACTGGCAGGGCAGAGGGGTGGGGAACCAGCTGATTACCAGTTCCCCTCTTTTCACAGTAAAAAAAAAAGAGCACAGCTAAGAACTGTGTCCAGTATATACCAGCATGGGTCTATGACTTGATTTCTGTGTTTCATTAACTCAGTAATTATGAAATATGCATTTAACTGTAATTTGATTTATGTACGTATGTATAACGAGTACTATGCAAATAAAATTATATATCTGCCCAGAAAGTCTACAAATCGTATTTTATTTTCAAATTACAACCCCTGCCCTCTGTTATAACTAACAGAAACATTGGCTCCTTAGCAAACTGGAGAGCAAAGTCCAGGAGCAAAACTGTTTTGTTTTGTTTTTTCTGTTTTTTTCTCTATGATTTTAAATGCAGGAATCCATACTACTTCCATGATGCCAGTACTATTGCTGCATCCTGAGAGAGCCAAAACATCTAGCCCTGGTTTCCAGTGGATGCATTATTGGTTTTTGAATGTATCACAATTTTGAGACAGATTTGCAGACAGCCACTATTTTGAAGCCACCTCTGAAATCAAAATAACTATCAACAATACGTGAAGCTGTGCTCATGGTGTGCAAGCCTGTATCTATGGCAACCTTTTTAGCCCATTTAGATTTTTTCAGGCACCTCTATATGTTCTTCGTGATATTTGTTGACTGATGTATAGCAATAAATATACTTCTGACACTGTCCATTTCTAACCATATGATTTTTTTTCGTGGCCTTCAGAGCACTTAATTAGTCTATCTCCAAAATATTTTACTAAGGTCTCTTTCAGTACCAGTCATTGTGAGAAATTTCATTTTTTAAAGGAACACTGTTAGTTTGAAGTGTACTTCAAGTCCAGACAGGTTAAATAACTTGCGCAGGGTATCTCAGAATTTTAGTGCACAAACTGGGAATAGCAACAAGGCCATTTGTCTACTATTCTAGTACCCTATCCACAGAACCTAACTATCCCACACTAAAAATTGTTTCCGATACTACACCTACCCATGAGCCCTCCTTTCATAAGTTGTGGACTCCTAGTAAAGTATTCCTGTTCATTTTTTATTTCCTTCCTGTTGCTGTGTTAAGGCCCCACAAACCTTCAAGGGAATGTTGAGGATATGCCTGAAACAGCAAAGCTGTCTGTGCTAAAATATATCAGTAAACTCTCAAAAGCAAATGAAGTGCACAGACACAGGGACTTTAATTCCTCTGATCTCATCCAGTTATATTAATCTAAGATATTATGTGTAAGAATCAGATGCATGACATACATGCACCCAAGTAGAGGGAGAAAGCTGTAATTATGAAAAGAACCAAGGTGTAAGTGTGATGTCACAATATAAACAGTCAGGGATCTTTTGGGCTTCACGCTTAGAAGTTTTGCACTGTAGAGCCAGATACTTCTGCTGTCAAGGTAGGATCACATTTCTTGCATTAACATGTTCGAGTGGAGGAGACTTTTTGTCGCAGATGCAGTCCCTGTTCAGCTCCCAACCTTACTCCCAGCAGGAATGGTTAAAAGCCTTTGCAGCAACATGTTTTTCTTCGACAAGATCTCATGGAGGACTTTCTGCTTGTCTGGGGAGCTGCACAATGGAGTGGGGCAGTGAGTAACAAGATGGGATGCTCAGGGAGGTATCTCAGATAGGGTAGTATGGACACACTTGTATAACTTTTGTCACAACATAATTCAACAGGAGTTTGTTAGAGCAGCTATTCTGAGGGGAATTTTAGTAATGGTACAGAGGCAGCCAGGAACCCATCCTCTCCATAAAGGTAACTCTTTGCTCACAGACACCCATCAGCATCAGTGGAGTTTGAGAGAAGTTTCCACAACTATTTCAATTTGACCTTCTGGCTCCCAACAGGTCTGTTTTGAGGAGCTCAGCAAGAGAGCCTTGTTGAGTTTTCCACACTCTGTACGTCATATGCAGGTTTTACTGGGGTAAGGGAGTGATAAGAATATTTCATCTGCTTCTCTAAAAGCATATGGTTACTAGTTCAGACAATGTCCCAAAGACACAAAAGCTCAGCTGGTCTGGGGAGGTCCCTACCTACTTTGGATACTAAATAAATTGAGATTGGTATCTTCATTACAGAAGTTTTTTGCCTTTATACTAGGTTCATATTTGCTACAAGCACTTTAGGAAAAAACAGCATGAGAAATGAAAGCATGTTCTTTTGTCTTAAATTTTTTTCCTCATCTGTGTCCATCTCTAACTAATTATATTGTGGACTCAGAAAGGTAGCTAGGTTAGTCTGTAGCTTCACAAATAACAAGCACCTTAAAGACTAACAAATGTATTTGTTAGGTACTTGCATCGTGGTCTGTTGTGTCTCATTTTCCAACTTATCACACATGATTAAAGTAATGCAGTGGTATGTATCAAAGTGTTATTTGGCATTTTATCATCTCCATAATATAGCAACATTCTTACTGGCCAGCAAACCTGCTATAACTTTGCCAAAATCTTGAATTTCTGTAATTAAAGGTTTAGTCTTTAGCTGTGGGTGATTTATGATTCAGGACCAAAAGACATGCAAGGCATCTCTGAAATGTATAAGCCAATGCAAGTTACTGAGTTCAGATGGATTAGCTGGGTTGAGTGTCATAAGCATAAGTATAAAATAAAATCAATTCATGCTCAGTGGCCATATCACCCAAAGTAATATGCTACATCTAGGGGGAAAGCCATCTTGTAACTGGCCAGCCAAATGTAAAATAAAATGCTCAAGAATCTGGGCACAAACTATATAGTTTCTGAGGGCAGCCAGGTTAATTACAGATGGGAAAGAGAGCGAGATGCAGCAAATCATCAGCCTCACGAAGCAGAAGTTGCTGCAACCCTAGTTCTAAAATAATTAGTAACAAGGACTTACAATAAAGCTGTCTTAGTGTTAACACCTTGAAGGGCTGAAAACAATTTATCTCCAGGAAATGGTGTGTCTAACATAGATTGAGAAGGCAATATTAATGAACGTCAGAGTCAGGAAATAACAGCATACTTAAAGCTAAGCAGAGCTAGAATCAATGAGAAGAGGAAGTCAAAACCAAATGAGTAATTTATTAAGCAATGATAGATTCAGGGAAGCAACTACAGAACAGTTAGTGCTTATTCTGACGTGGTGTGGAGCTCATTTAGTTGTTTTGTAAATTTAGCATCTTTGTGCACCCTTAGAGTTATTTATAAAACAAACCTTCGGGAAATGTGCTTACTTTCTCTTTGCCTGGACTTCACTGGAAATGTAAATTTTCACAAAGCTTTTTTTAAATCTATTCTGGGAAAGACTATATACTGAAATTAAACTGCTAGTGAAACATTCCCTATATTTATTACATTACTGTTGATATTATTTATTTATTGATTGTTGCTGGATTGCTTGTTTCAGTACAAACATAGAGAAAGAAATTGTTTCTTCCTTAATGGAATTGCAGTCTGAACCAAGCACATATCAGACCCAAATCAGTGCTCTAAACTTGAAGCAATGAAGATTTAATTTTATTTAAATAACTTTTCTCTTTAGTAGATTATCTCTGAAAGGCTGAATACAGGGAAAGTATATTCCATTCACACAATGAGCTCATTAGGAAATTAAATTTTCCCATTGAGAATTTATCTGTTTCCTATGAATATGCAAATTGCCAGTACTCAACCATGAATCCCACAGAAGATAAATAGCCCAAAGAGAGGCATCAGAGAATCAGAGATTCCTAGAATACTAGGACTGGAAGGAACCTCAAGAGGCCATTGAGTCCAGCCCCCTGCCCCAATGGCAGGACCAAGTACTGTCTAAACCATCCCTGATAGACATCTAACCAACCTGTTCTTAAATATCTCCAGGGATGGAGATTCCACAACCTCCCTTGGCAATTTATTTCACTGTTTGACCACCCTGACAGTTAGGAACTTTTTCCTAATATCCAACCTAAACCTCCCTTGCTGCAGTTTAAGTCCATTGTCTCTTGTTCTGTCCTCAGAGGCCAAAAGAACAAGTTTTTTCCTTCCTCCTTATGCCACCCTTTTAGTACCTGAAAACTGCTATCATGTCTCCCCTCAATCTTCTCTTTTCCAAGCTAAACAAGCCCAATTCTTTCAGCCTTTCTTCATAGGTCTCATTCTTTAGACCTTTAATCATTCTTGTTGCTCTTTTCTGGACCCTCTCTAATTTCTCCACATCTTTCTTGAACTGCGGTGCCCAGAACTGGACACAATACTCCAGCTGAGGCCTAACCAGTGCAGAGTAGAGCGGAAGAATGACTTCTTGTGTCTTGTTCACAACATACCTGTTAATGCATCCCAGAATCATGTTTGCTTTTTTTGCAACAGCATCACACTGTTGACTCATATTTAGCTTGTGGTCCACTATAACCCCTAGATCCCTTTCTGCTGTAGTCCTTCCTAGGCAGTCTCTCCCCATTCTGTACGTGTGAAATTGATTGTTCCTTCCCAAGTGGAGCACTTTGCATTTGTCCTTATTAAGCTTCATTCTGTTTACCTCAGACCATTTCTCCAATTTATCCAGATCATTTTGAATTATGACCCTATCCTCCAAAGCAGTTGTAACCCCTCCCAGATTGGTAGCATCTGCAAACTTAATAAGCGTACTTTCCATGCCAATATCTAAATCATTGATGAAGATGTTGAACAGAACCGGTCCTAACACAGACGCCTGCAGAACCTCACTTGTTATACTTTTCCAGCAGGATTGAGAACTCTAAAGAGCTACTCTCTGAGTACGGTTATCCAGACAGTTATGCACCCATCTTATTGTAGCCTCATCTAAATTGTATTTGCCTAGTTTTTTTATAAGAATATCATGTGAGAGCATGTCAAATGCTTTACTAAAGTCTAGGTATACCACATCTATCGCTTCTACCCTATCCACAAGGCTCGTTATCCTATCAAAGAAAGCTATCAGATTAGTTTGACATGCTTTGTTCTTTACAAGTCCATGCTGGCTCTTCCCTATCACCTTACCACCTTCCAAGTGCTTACAGATGATTTCTTTAATTACCTGCTCCATTATCTTTCCTGGCACAGAAGTTAAGCTGACTGGCCTGTAATTTCCTGTGTTATTCTTATCCCCCTTTTTATAGATGGGTACTATATTTGCCCTTTCCCAGTGTTCTGGAATTTCTCCTGTTTCCCATGATTTTCCAAAGATGATAGATAAAGGCTCAGATATCTCCTCTATCAGCTCCTTGAGTATTCTAGGATGCACTTCATCAGGCCCTGGTGACTTGCAGACATCTAATTTTTCTAACAGCAACAAAGGGTCCTGTGGCACCTTATAGACTAACAGAAAAGTTTTGAGCGTGAGCTTTCGTGAGCACAGACTCACTTCATCAGATGCTTCTGATGGTAGGTAAGCATCTGATGAAGTGAGTCTGTGCTCACGAAAGTTCACGCTCAAAACTTTTCTGTTAGTCTATAAGGTGCCACAGGACCCTTCGTTGCTGTTACAGATCCAGACTAACATGGCTACCCCTCCGATACTAATTTTTCTAAGTGATTTTTAACTTGTTCTTTTTTTATTTCAACTTCTAACCCTACCCCTTTCCCACTAGCATTCACTAGACAAAGAAGTCATTAAGCATCTCTGCCATTTCCAACTTCCTTGTTACTGTTTCTCCCTCCTCACTGAGCAATGGCCCTACCCTGTTCCTGGTCTTCCTCTCGTTTCTAATGTATTTATAAAAAGCCTTCTTGTTTCCCTTTTTCCTGTAGCTAGTTTAAGCTCATTTTGTGCCTTAGCCTTTCTAATTTTGCTCCTGCATTACTGTGTTGTTTGCCCATATTCACCCTTTGTCATTTGTCCTTGTTTCCATTTTTATATGATTCCTTTTTTATTTTGAGATCATGTGAGATCTTCTGGTTAAGCCAAGGTGGTCTTTTGCCATATTTTCTATCTTTCCTACACAGCGGGATAGTTTGCTTTTGGGCCCTTAATAATGTCCCTTTGAATAACTGCCAGCTCTCCTCAGCTGTTTTGCCCTTCAGTTTAGCTTCACATGGGACCTTACCTACCAGCTTTCTGAGTTTACCAAAATCTGCCCTCCTGAAATTCATTATCTCTATTTTGCTGTTTTTCCTTCTTCCCTTCCTTAGAATTTTGAACTCTATGACTTCATGATCACTTTCTCCCAAGCTGCCGTCCAGTTTCAAGTTCTCTACCAATTCCTCCCTATTTGTTAAAATCAAATCTAGAACAGCTTCCCCCCAGTAGCTTTCTCAACCTTTTGGAATAAAAAATTGACTCCAATGCAATCCAAGAATTTACTGGATAGTCTGTGCCCCACTGTATTAGTTTCCCAACAAATATCTGGATAGTTGAAGTCCCCCATCACCAACAAATCCAGGGCCCTGCATGACTTTGTTAGTTGTTTAAAAAAAGCTTCATCCACCTCTTCCACCTGGGTAGGCAGCCTGTAGTAGACTCATAGTAGGATTTCACCCTTGTTTTTTACCCTTCTTAGTCTAACGCAGAGACTCTCAACATGTCCATCTCCTACATCCATCTCCACCTCAGTCCAAATGTATACATTTTTAATATATAAGGCAATACCTCCCCACTTTCTTCCCTGTCTGTCCTTCCTAAGCAGGCTGTACCCTTCAATATCAAAATTCCAATCATGTGTATTATCCCATCAAGTTTCCATGATGCCAGCAATGTATAGTTGTACCTATTTATTCGCACTTCCACTTCTTCCTGCTTATTACCCATACTTCTTGCATTTGTTTTTCGGTATCTAAAATATTGATTTGATCTTGCCTCCCCGTTTTTCCCTGACCCTCGTTTTACTCTGACATTGTCGCCCATGCTGCCTCCCATTTCTGACCCATCTCCCAGGTTTCCATGTTCTCCACTTACCTGTGGGCTTTGCTCCCCTGCCTCCATCGAACCTAGTTTAAAGCCTTCCTCACTAGGTTAGCCAGTTTGTGTCCAAATACCGTCTTTCCCATCTTCAAAAGGTGAACACCATCTCTGCCTAGCAGTCCTTCCTGGAATAGGATCCCATGGTTGAGGAAGCCAAAGCCTTCCTGGCGACACCATCTTCAAAGCCAGGCATTCACCTCTAGGATGCACCTGTCTCTGCCTGGGCCCCTACCACTGGCAGGCAGGATTGAGGAGAATACCACCTGTGCCCCAAACTCCCTCACCCATGCCCCCAGAGCTCTGAAGTCACTCTTGACCTGCTCTGCATCACACCTCGCAGTATCATTAGGGCCCACATGGATGAGAAGCATGGGATAGTAGTCAGAGGGCCAGATAATCCTCGACAACACCTCTGTAACATCTCGGATATGGGCCCCGGGAGGCAGCGTACCTCCCAAGATGAAATGTCGGGGCGACAGATGGGCGCCTCCGTCCCCCTCATCTGTAGAAGAATGTCCTCTTGCTTCACACGAAAAATATATGGATCACAAAAATAAAATAATTTTAAGAAAAATGTCCAGAGAGGAATTGTGTAAATTGCACCCTTGTCTCCTTTCCTGAGGCTGATACTCAAATGTCTGCTCTGCAGAAATTGACATGGCTTTCTCCAGAATGATTACGTAGTCATGCATCCTTTCTTCTGTCTGCTTGGAATAGCTGACCTTTAGGAGAGCTGCATGGCTTTCGCTTTGCCAGTTGGCCCTGGTCAAGAGAGAGCTCCACAGCTTTTCCTATTCTCCGTGGCAAGCATCCTTAGGCTTGAGGCCAGGAATGCACTTGCAGAACATTTACTTGCTTTGGGGACCCAGAAGTGTCTCCAGTGACTCTTGTTACACTTCAATCAAAATTAGGGCTTAACAGAGAGACTGCAGGGCCCCATCTTAATACTCAGGGGTTTCTGTTGGAGAATATAGTTAGTTTAGTATATATGTAGGACTGTAAACTCTCTGGAATATGCTCCTGACTTCAGAACCATCTGTAGCACACCTACTTATCATATCAATGCTACCTAAGTTACTGTAATGACCCACCTCTTTCCCAGTGACTACATGGGGAAGGAGTAAGTTCCCTCACACTTTACCCCTATTATTGGCCTTACTTTGATAGGGCTCAGCAACATGGAAAATCCCAAGATAGGGGTAACTGGAGCAAGGTTGAGAAAGAAAAGCAGTAGAGCAAGGGAAGTGCTGCTCTTCTCCCAGATTTCTTTACAGTAATCTAATTCTGAATTTTTCCCATGTGTTTGTTAGGGCTTGAACAAGACTGCACCATCCCTGTCTATCCTGGGCTGTTTTTTTGTGTGCTGCAAAGTCCCATAAGTTCTTTCTCTTGGAGGAAATGTCAATTATGTGTTTCCTTCAGTCAGCCAACAAGGGAAAGGCTAGCTTAAGACAGGAGTGGTAGCTCAGGGTTAATGCATTGCCCTAGTAGCCCCTGGGTTGTGGGTTCAATCTTTGAGAAGATCTTTCCAGGGTTTTGGGGTGGGTTAGATTTAAAAAAAAAATCTGTTAGGGATGGTGATAGATTTTGATGAGTACAGGGGACTGAACTCAAATGACCTTTCAAGGTCCCCTCTAGCTCTATGAGATATGTATGTGTCCATGTTTCAAGCCTAGTTCATGTGGTCCCCCAGCAGACACTCTGGCTCCATTCTTAATGTATGTACTGAAAATTGATATCATCATTTGTGGCTTCTTTGGGGTTAAGGAGTTGTAGAACACTGAGGAATCCCAGCATTTGTTTTAAATTCATTCTGTTGAATACCCTGTTCTATTAATATCCTATTCTAATTCTATTTATTCATTCTAATGTTTCCTGAAGCATTTGCTTTCAAAGGCACTTAGACATACGTCTCTACCTTACAAAGCTTTTGAGCTTTCACACCCTTATGTTAAGGTGGAAAAAAATGGAGTTGGAGATTTGTAGCATCATCTTTATATTGTAGATTTGAAAAGAACAAAGCTTACTTAAGCTGGTGGACGTGGCTTACCAGTTTATGGTATTATTTCCTTCCAGATATCCCTGTTGGCTAGTGCATTACCACCAAGGAACATAGATTGACCCACTTCTTGTATTTTTTTGCCTACTGAGGTAATGCTTGGGTTCAGAGTTGCTGGGGTTCTCATAACTGATAATTAACCCCTTTTTGGTGACAGTAGACAGTCCAAAGAAGACCTATTCTCTCTGCTCTCTCTGGCCACGTCTACACATGCACACTACTTCGAAGTAGCGGCGCCAACTTCGAAATAGCGCCCATCACGGCTACACGTGTTGGGCACTATTTCGAAGTTGAAATCAACGTTAGGTGGAGAGACATCGAAGTCACTAACCCCATGAGGGGATGGGAACAGCACCCTACTTCGAAGTTGAACGTCGAAGTAGGGCACGTGTAGACAATCTGCATCCCGCAACATCGAAATAGCGGGGTCTGCCATGGCGGCCATCAGCTGAGGGGTTGAGAGATGCTCTCTCTCCAGCCCCTGCGGGGCTCTTTGGTCACCGTGTGCAGCAGCCCTTAACCCAGGGCTTCTGGCTGCTGCTGCTGCAGCTGGGGATCCATGCTGCATGCACAGGGTCTGCAACCAGTTGTCGGCTCTGTGGATCTTGTGTTGTTTAGTGCAACTGTGTCTGGGAGGGGCCCTTTAAGGGCGCAGCTTGCTGTTGAGTCCTCCCTGTGGCCCTGTCTGCAGCTGTTTCTGGTACCCTTATTTCGATGTGTGCTACTTTGGCGTGTAGACGTTCCCTCGCAGCACCTATTTCGATGTGGTGCTGCCCAACGTCGAAGTTGAACGTTGACGTTGCCAGCCCTGGAGGACGTGTAGACGTTATTCATCGGAATAGCTTATTTCGATGTCGCTACATCGAAATAAGCTATTTCGATGTAGCGTGCACGTATTGACATAGCCTCTGTGTGCTCATGCCTGTATGAAAGTAGAATCTCCCTCCTTTGCAGGGGAGGGCAGGTGACATTTCCCCTAGTACACTTGGACTTCGGCTCAGTCCGATTTCTTGTATGGGCTGTTCCACAGTCTATGGTGTCTTTTACAAATTTCCTGCCTCCAGTTTTTGAAACTTCATCCTGGATGTAAAATTGCCTCATTGCTTCCATCTACATATTTCTCTTGGATAGAGGAAGAAAGGACTGTCAACCCAGCCACCATCACTGACAGCCTTGAAGATCGATTGCTAGGGCTTGAACTAGGCTCTGAATCTTAGGAGGAGTCAATATAATCCATGAAACTCTGTTGTGAGGCATCTGCACCTATGTTTCCTGCCTGACAACCATCCCATTATCAGGTGCATGAATTATAGCCTCAGTTAAGCCCTACCATAAACCTGTGATAGAGGTACAATAATGTAGCTAGTGCTCTACTATGTACCTTGTGTACTATAATACTGGAGGGATTACAATTTATATCTCTGCAACATAACTCTCCACTATTTTTCTGCATTCATTTATTTTTAAATCTGGCAACATTGTTTGCTCTGATTTCTTGGCTATATGAAAGGACGTTATCCCTGGAAGAAAGCATAGTTGACTGAGAAGTAAGAGGGAACTCTGTAATTCAAGGACTGGTGAGGAAAGGCAGAACACTGCACATCAAGGTTACATCTGGACTGTAGCCCTAATTTGGAATCATTTGTGCAATGCAAATCACCTAAATTATTTTGAGTTACCTTACTTTGGACTTGGTGCCATCCAAATGGCAGCAAAATTTGAAATAAGGGGATACTTTGAGGTTTCTGCTACACCCCTCAAGAAGAGGGAATAGTGGCAGTAGAATACCATGCTCAAAATAGCTGCACTACTTCAAGCATGGTGAAAAGCCCCACAGTTACTACTTTGGGATACATTTGTATCCCAAAATAGCAACAATAGTCTAAGACATAGCCCTAGGTTGCTTGTTCAGACTGAGATCGTGATGATACAGGCCAAGATCCTGTCTTATGCAGAGCTCCTTGGCAACCTCTGTGAATCATAGAATCATAGAACACTAGGACTGGAAGAGACCTTGAGAGGCCATCGAGTCCACCCCCCTGCCCCAATGGCAGGACCAAGTACTATCTAAAGTTTCTAAACCATCCCTGATAGACATCTATCTAACCTGTTCTTAAATATCTCCAGCAATGGAGATTCCACAACCTCCCTTGGCAATTTTTTCCACTGTTTGACCACCCTGACAGTTAAGAACTTTTTCCTAATGTCCAACCTAAACCTCCCTTGCTGCAGTTTAAGCCCATTGCCTCTTGTTCTATCCTCAGAGGCCAAGAAGAACAAGTTTTCTCCTTCCTCCTTATGACTCCCTTTTAGATACCTGAAAACCACTATCATGTCTCCCCTCAATCTTCTCTTTTCCAAGCTAAACAAGCCCAATTCTTTCAGCCTTTCTTCATAGGTCTCATTCTTTAGACCTTTAATCATTCTTGTTGCTCTTTTCTGGACCCTCTCTAATTTCTCCACATCTTTCTTGAACTGCGGTGCCCAGAACTGGACACAATACTCCGGCTGAGGCCTAACCAGCGCAGAGTAGAGCAGAAGAATGACTTCTTGTGTCTTATTCACAACACACCTGTTAATGCATCCCAGAATCATGTCTGCTTTTTTTGCAACAGCATCACACTGTTCACTCATATTTAGCTTGTGGTCCACTATAATCCCTAGATCCCTAAATAATCTTCTGCTTTCAGCCCTGGTGCAAGTTGTCACAGTGGGTTTCTTTCTGAGTTAAAATGGTAGAGAAGAGAGTCCTCTTTTTGGTCCTTTCCACTTTCCTGTCCACAGCTGAAAAAAGACATAGAGTTTTCCATCTTCTCCTTGAGCTAGTTGAGCAACACTCCCACACCATCTAGAATGATGTAGCAAGAGCCCTTTACTCCCTTTGCAAGCTACATTAACCACTGGCTGTTTGCCTCGCCCAAACACCCAGAATTTATTACTGTTATGTCACCTTTGTCTAGAGTTACTGCAGAGAAGTCAAGGACTGAACTGAACTAGATTTTTACTGCCAGCTGATCACTCCAGGTCAAGATTGAGCCACATTGGCCTAAAGCAGGAGAAACTTGCTCCCGGTTGTGTGTGACATCCATGTTCAGTGGCTAGAGGGAGGACTTTGCTACCCAGTTTTATCAGTTGCTACTGTCAGAATCATTTAATTTTACATTTTGAAAGAGAAAATAACTTGAAAAGTGTGAATATATTGATGTGAAAGAAAAAATTATATGCATATAATAATATATATATATCTGTGTTCACTCCAAGCTTAAGACACCTGCCCACTTCTTCATAGCCACCTCATGTTTCCTTGATTTTTTACAAAAATTTATGTTCTTCATGAAAAAATATAGAGGTTCTTTAAAATATAAGCTTTAAGGAAACTAGTGTTTCCAGTATAAAAAAGCTGGTGGAGACTGTTCTAATTGGTATACTCGGCCTTTTCACGGGAGATAGCTGTGGTACGTACTTTTTAAAACATTGCTTTCTTCAGGACACCCTGCTTCACATTTTTTTACATGCTGCCTATTCTTTACAGGTGTGTTCCTGTAAGAGACAAAATGTTTCCTTCTAGTTGTTAAGCTCCCTCCATCTGAGGAAGCTGAGGGTGCTCAATACCTTTTAAGATCAGTCCCTTGGAGAGAATTAGAGCTTTATTCTTTTTACATTATTTATTCTCATTCTTACTCTATCCTCTTTTGGCACTTTGAGGCCCTTTATGTGTCTGGAATAATGGAAAATGAAACTAAAGCCCCTAGATTCTAATTAACAATTCATCATGTTGTAAGGATTATGACAGATTATGATTTAAATATACATATGCAAAAATGTGAATGATATATTTTCTGTCAATTTATGGGAGAGGTAGACATGATATCTCCCTTTCACACACACAAACGTTTATCAGCATAGTTTAATAATATTGTATTGAACAGTTTAATCAATACAATATTGTAATCTTGTACTATGGTGCAGAGCCAGGCAATAAAATTGCATTGCTACTGTTTCAATATAGTTTAATTAATATTCAGAAGAGATTAAATTATAACAGTTGAGTGCTGAGATCAGTAACCTAGAAAGGAAGAAAGAATGTTTTCATGAGGTGAGATTGTAACCAGTACAGTCAGTGTAAGTGTAAGGCTACTCTGGGCTCTGTTATTGAGCTTCCCTTTCCAGACATCTTTTTGAATTTCTAAGTTAGTGATTAAGATCAAATTTGATAACAGAGCTAAAAATGACCCCACTTAATATGAAAGAGAGGAAGTTCCTGATGATAGCACATTTTCAAAGTGAAAAGTCCTTTTAGATGGAAAAGACACACCAAGATTAGTTTTCTCTCATATTGCATTGCTGAGCAGCTAATAGAAATATTCCCTAATCACCCAACCTTGATTTCAATTACTCTCTTTCTCTCCAGAGAGGAAATCAACTTTGAGTGGATACAAACATTGTCCTTTTTTCCCTCCTTCAAGTCTTTAATGTCTGATTATCTCAGGCTGCTGCTACACTACCACTCTCCCATTGAAGGTGCCATGGTAATGAGGCAATTTGAAGCAAACTAATGAAGTGCTAACGCACATATGCAGTGCCTTGTTGTCATAATGGCGGCCATTCAAACAGAATTTGAATTGCAGATTTACAGTGAAGATGGGGGCAGCTTCAAAATAAGTGCCCCGCTTTGACATTCTCTTACTCCCACAGAACTACTTCCGAGGAAGGGAATGTCGAAGCGGGGTGCTTATTTCGCAGATACCCCATCTTCACTGTCAATCTGCAATTCCAAGTCTGCACTTTGAAATTTGTGCGGCCACCATTATGCTAATGAAGCACTTAATAAGCACATTAGCACCTCATTAGCCTGCTATGAATTGCCTCATCACCATGGCACCTCCGATGGGAGAGGGTAGTGTAGCAGCAGCCTCAGTCCCATCACTTCCATTCTCTGTCTCACTTGTGTTACATTGTTTGTTCAAGGGAGCTGCTTCAGTTTGGATTTGTTAGAGCCCAGACCCATCTGCTACCTTCTCTTAGAGCTTCCTAAGGAAGTCCTTCTGAACTACTCTTTAAACTGTACTCTTTCTTCCCTAGTTCAGCGATTTCTGACTTATCACCACTGCACTTAGCTCAGCTACTCCCTCACTATCAGTACTGGCTTAATGCCCCCACAATGAATGTTTAAACAAAGAACTCTTAGAATTCTAGAAACACTTCTTAGTATTGCTTCTTTTTATGCTAATTTGTTATTTTCTATTGTGTCCCACTTTCCTCTCATATACTTTATATCTGTGAGCATGATAGCACATTCAAATCTTCCTACTTGTGAATGTTTGCAGGGAGTTCTGGAGCCTGATGTTTCTTTATGAAATTAGTTAAAAGTGATGTACAGCATATAGCCAATACACTAGTAAAAGCTAGAAAAGCTACAGCTAACATTATTGAATTACAAAGCTTTGCTTTTACATTTCTTCCAACCTTGCAAGTACACTATATTGCATTCATGTCTGCATCCTGCACTGGCTACGTTCAACGCTTCTCAAACAAACCTAATTTGTAATGATCTAAGTATTAAGGAAGCATCAAAAAATTCCTTCAAATGCAAACCTGCCTTAGAAGCCAACTGTGTAAATGGCTTTCTGGAATTTCATGTTTCACGTATTTCCAGCTTAATTGGCTCAGATTGCAAGTGAAAATAATTTCCAAATACAAACCCAACAATCTTATCTTGACAGTCAGTCTACATTCTTTTCTTTCTCATGTGTTATAACCAGGAACAAAGGTTCTGCAGGCTAAATTATGCTTTCAAATTATGCCTGTGTAGCCCCAGTGTCTTCAAATTATGCTTTCAGACACACCTGTGCAATAATATTAGCCTTCAGTCATGTGTGAGAAGGTAAGAATTCTGATTGACTTGCTGAGCCTGGACTGCTTTTGCATGGTTGACAGTTCAAAACCTAATCTTTTTTACTTCAAAAATAAGCTAGAAATTTTAAAGACACAATAAACATGGAAACCACATTTTGCAGAGTCATTCTCTGGGTTAGAGCCACACAGAATAAAAAAAAAAAAAATTATTCCTCAAGCATAGATAATTCACACCCATGGTGAACTGATTTTTTATGAAATATCTCTGCTCTGTTCACCTTTGTGCTTAGATCAAGAATGAGTCATTTGAGCACTGAAAGGTATATTTTTTCTGAACAGTCTTATGAAGAACCTGAAAATAAGGGTGTTAATAATAAGCATCATTTGTGGGTTAGTGATAGCGTCACTGTCACAATACAACACACACCTTTGTGTGTGTATACGTAGGCAGAAAGATATTTAAAAACTGACATTCACATTCATGTTTACACTTTCGAGCTGTGGAGGTAGTTGTTTTTCTCAGTTCTCCCAAAAGGCAAACTCCTCTGTGCTGCTACACGTTGAAACATACCATGTTCATGTAAGAGTTAAAATACTCTTCAAGTTCATCTGTCCTGACAGGTTTGATGTTTCCCATGTTTAAAGATAAGTGTAAAAGTTAATCTAAACTACAACAGAGCCAAGTTCGCTATGTGTGCTGTGGAGGCCGTATTCATGCAACAGTAAAATTATTCATACATTAGATAGGAAGGGTTTATGTAGCCCAGCGCCCTTGCCATGGATACAGCAGAATTACTGGAAGCATTTTGTCCAAGGAGAGGCTATGTGCCATCATCTGTGCACTTTTCTCCAGCTACACTAACACTACAGGACCTGATTTGAAGCCCATTGAAGTCAATGGGGGTCTTCCAATTCATTTTGATGGATTGTGGGTCAGGTCCTTTAACAAATTTCTTAGCTTTTGTGTGTAAAACCAACTTCTTCAGATGATTGGAGTAGGTAAATATAATCCAGGGTGTATATACTGGCAGGGGTTAAGGATGTGGGGGAAGTGTTACCTGTCACTAGTAGGTGAAGCAAATTTAGGCTGCTGGTATGCCCTCACTCTCCGGTTGGAGGTGGCATTGTAATGAGGCAATTCAGAGAAGGCGAATGAAGTGCTAATATGCATATTCAGTGCCTCATTAACATAGTGGTGGTTGTGCAAATTTCAAAATGCAGGCTTTGAATTGCAGGTTGACAGTGAAGATGGGAGTAGCTGCGAAATAAGTGCCCCACTTCAACATTCCCTTCCTCTGATCTAGTTCTGTGGGACAAAGGGAATGTCGAAGTGGGGTGCTTATTTCGTAGTTGCCCCCATATTCACTGTCAACCTGCAATTTGAAGTCTGCACTTTGAAATTCGCGCAGCAGCTATTATGCTAATGAGGCACTGGATATGCACGTTAGTGCTTTATTAGTCTGCTTCAAATTGCCTCATTTCCATGCCTCCTCCAATGGGAGAGTGAAAGTGTACAAGCAGCCTAAGTAGGATATGTCTCATTCTTGCAAATATAAAAGGCTGGGAAATTCCCTTTTAGTGCATAAGCTAGTTGAAAGTTCTGTTAAGGCCAAGGTGAATCGAGTTGGACGCTCTATAATCCCTATCAACTCTCATAATGAGGTAGGACAAAAGCAGCAATGTTTTCCAAATCCAACAAAAAACCTGCCTGACTTCTGGAAAGAGCTGGTTGGTCTGAGCCAAGTAATAAACAAGCAATCATCTCACATCTAATTTGTAGAGCAAAGCTGTCCATTATGTTTTGTAAGTGTCTGGAGAAGAAAACTGGCAGAGAGAGGGATTAGGGTGGCCAAAGAACCACCAAATCCACAGTTTCATCATTCATGGGGCAACTACCATCCAAAGAGCAGTTTAAGGATTCATTCATTCATTCATTCATTTACACTTGCCTGTATACTGGCAAGGCATGTACCGCATAACCACACTAAGTGCCCATACATATCATGCTGGGCCTGGGCATATGCTACCCATAGTCATTAACCCAGGTCCACACTACCTTTTTGGGGTATGTGACATTAGCACTATCATTCCCAGGAATTTCATTGTATGATTTTGCTGATACTGGCTTGGATGTAAATAGCATCAAGTTGCTGAGGGGGAAAGTGCAAGAAGGTCTTACTGAACTTCCTTCTAAGTGGATTTGAGTAATGATCATGCACACTTCTTTCACAGGGAAATGAGATGCATAAATATCTTTCAAGCTAAATTTGTGGGATTATGATCACTAGCTGAATCTCATCAGTGAAAATATTATAAATTCTCCAAGATGGATGCTGTAAGATTAGGGTTTAGAGCTTGATTGGAAGCTCAATTGGCCAAAAAAAAAAAGCTTACACTATAAACTTTCTTTCTGTAAAAATGTATGGGACTCTAAGGATTTCTCAAATAAAAGAACAAACAAATCTGGGACAGATGGTCAAGAGTGATAGATAAAATAAGCAAAGCAAAAGCCCAGATATTGGAAAACCAGAATAATTTAGTACATTACAGAGAGCTCTGCAAATGTGCTATCATCCTGGTAATCCAAAAATTTGACTACCTCTATGGTAACTACCAGTTGATAATCCCCCAGTACTGGAAACATTAGTGAACTTCTTGCATTTTGCAAAACTCTAAGTTTATCTGTACAATACCCAAAGAGGACAATTTAATATCAGTTATTTTAAAGTTTATATAGCATTGTAGTTTAGCAGAATTGCCATACCACCACTACTCTCACCCTTAAGGTTTTAAGAGATATGAGCTGATTTTCTTGCTAGATGACATCAGAAGTACAATAAACTAACAGAAGACAAATATTGTTGGGTAACCTACTTGTGAGTGCCCCTCTGTGGCCAAGGGGTGCCCCGTGCAGTCTAGCCTGGTCATCTGACAAGATTCTGGGGCTAGGATCTGACTAGTACTGTCCGCAGTCCTGTCAGGTCATGGGTCAGGCTTGTGGCCAGTCTTTGACCATGGGGCCAGAGTGTTGCCCAGGTCTAAGTTCAGCTCACACTTGGAACTATTCAAAGTACTGCTGGTTTCCCAGACAGTGTGGAGATCTGCCTGGGTCGAGCTTTTGAAAGAAACTGCCTAACCCTCACCCAGAGGCTTCTTTTATATTGGCCTGCTGGGCCCTGACTGCCTGCCGCAGAGACGGCTGCTCTCTCCTCCCTGGAGGACCTTTCTTCTGCTCCTCTCATTGGGATGGTGTATGGCAAGGCCACTGGCCTCCTGTAAAGGACACCGGGCTTAGTCCACCCCATCACAGTAAGAAAATAAGGTTTAAAATGCAAAGGTTCTTTCAAACTTCTTTACGGTGCCATTATTGTTCCTCGTCCTGGAAGAGACTCCAAAAAGTCTGCAGTGTACTGTTCTCTGCAGTTTATAGTTCTCAAACCTTTAAGATAGTAATAGTTCCATTTTTAAAAATATAGCCTGCCTTGTACTTAAAGTACATTTTTCTTACTTTGACATTTTGTAAAGCTATTATTGCATTTTTAAACAGTGTTTCCTGGAGGCGAACCTTTAAATGACCGAAACTCTGCCTCTAAAACATTGTCGAAAGCTCAGGGCACGCTACTCCAGAGCTTATAGTGATACCTTGCAATGTCTTTGTAATATTTTTATAGCAGAGCCAAGACGTCCTGAGTGAGTATTACCCATAAGGCAGTATTTTTTCTTTGTAATTTGCTTCATAGAATCATAGAATTCTAGGGCTGGAAGAGACTTCAGGAGGTCATTGAGTCCAGCCCCCTTGCCTAAAGAGGGATCAACCCTAACTAAATCATCCCAGTTATGACTATGTCAAGCTGGGACTTAAAAACCTCCAGGGATGGAGATTCTACCACCTCTCTAGGTAACTCATTACAGTGCTTCACCGCCCTGCTAGTGAAATAGTTTTTTCTAATATCCAACCTACACCTCCCCCTTTATGTTGGAAAATTATTAGCATCTACCTTTCTTTCAGTACAGATATGAACTTGGGCCAAATCCTGCAGTCCATATTCAGTCAAAACTTCCTAGCAGTGATTAGTTTCGTTGACTAAATAAAGAGAATAGGCTTTATTCTGCCATGCATTATTTATGGACTGTATAGTTGGTTACATGAAAAGTAAAAAGCTTTGTTTTTGTGGGGGTTTTTGAGGGTTTTTTTTTTTTTTGTTAGGGTAGGTAATACTCTGTGTTACCTATGCTGTTTTTCTCTGACACTTGCTACAATGACAAAAACCGTCTTTGGGGAACAATTATTGGGCATGTCTCAGCTTTTATAAAAAAGCCTAACAGAAAGGCAAATGAAAGTTTTCTGGTATGAATTCATAATATGTGAGCCAGCTGCTGCAGGAACACAGTTATTTTTGTGTTTTCTATCATTCTGTTTACTGTGTATTTCTCTATATATTCTTTATTTCTAATATACTATAGGAATGCTTCCTTCCAAGCAATTTATCAATTTCAGGGGAAAGAAATCCAACACAACACTGTCCCAAAGATCTCATGCCCTTCTACTGACATTTTTAAAAGAACTCTGAAATTGAACACATTGGCTAAGATATTTTTATCATAGGCCACATCTACATGGCACCTCCTTCCTGGAAGGGGAATGCAAATAAGCAAGATCAAAAATGTAAATGAAGTGCATATTTACATATCTATAATTTCATTTGCATATTCTTACATGATTGCGCTTCCAGAAGAGACACTTGCGGAAGCAAGACCTGCTATGTAGACAGGGTCCCTTTGGAAAAAGCCTGTTTTTGAAAGAACCCTTCTTCCGCATTCATTTAGTTTTTTTTCTGAAGGAACCCCATCTACATAGCTGTTTTTGCATCCGGAAAAGTCTATTCCAGAAGCGCGATTGTGCAAGAATATGGAAGTGAGGAATGAGATTGAAATCAAAGCTTCATTTGCATTTTTGATCTCACTCATGTGTATTCCCTTTCTGGAAGGGGAGTGTTATGTAGATGTGGTTAAGAGGATGGCTTATTTTGCAATTGTGTCTAAATGATACTATCGATGATGTACCATTAACAACAGCTGCTGGGAGGATAATCATAATCAGATGCTGTAATTGTTGGTTTGTAACTATGGAATAAGAGAGATTGGCTGTAAGTGACCTGAAAAAAAAATCCAGACCCTTGTTAAGTGAATGACATCAGGTTTTTCATTTAATATATAGAACTCTGGAGATTGCAGTCATGTGGTGTAGAAATGTTATCAGATTAATGCTAATTCAGGAGAGTTTATGACTTTTTTGTTGCACTACTGTCTCCAGTTAACTTACTGGACAAAATACAGAAGTATGTTTTATAGACATTAGAATTAGAATGACAGAATTTTGAAACTTCATATGTGCTTTAATGCATAAAAAGAAATTAGGTCTAAAGCCCAGACAGACAGGATTAACATGCACATTACTTTAGTTCATCATCATCATCTTAATGCCTCCAGTATGTTCATATGACCATTATGTTATTCTTGGCCTGCCTGCAAATCTGTCTGTCTATTGGACTAAGTTTTTGATTGTAATATGGTCACCCAATGTAACAATGTTGTCATTATTGCTTTACTAGGATGGATTTTATGATCTTACATGGTTTTGGAGTAGCTAAATTTAAGGCTTAATGATAATAAATTAAAAACTTAATCACTAACTTCCCTTTGTAATTAGGTACTGGAACTAGGATTGCTTTAGTGCTGCTGCACTGACTGGTTTGAAGTGGTTTCCACCTTGGCCTTTGGTTCAATGGCTTTCACTATCTACAAGACAGATAGAAATTATAGCGATACCCTTTTGCTATGTGTATAGACTATAGACTACTATAGCAATTGTTCCACCACCCCTAACTGGAATTGTTTCCTGACAGATGTGGAACGGTCATGTGGCTTTTATGATATGTCTTTATCCTGTGATTTATTTTTAAGTTACAGGATAAAATAGACTATACACTATCAAAACAAAAAGCAGTCAGTGTATAGACTAGCATGGCTCCTTCTCTGTTAGAATAAAATAGAGTGCTTTTCCTGTATGTAATAATTTTATATGGGCCAGGTTTACAGTATCTTTTATTGCCTGATGATATTTTCAAGTATATATTGTGATGTCTCTAACATCAGTGAGAATTTTGCCTTCAAAGCTAGGTGTTTTAAACAGGCCCTGAGAGTAGCTGTGTACCAGTTCAGCAATAGGATTCAGTCTGAATTTAGGTCATACTCTACAGTGTAACCTCAAAAGCTAACCTCTAAGTTTTTTGTTTCACACACATCACTGAGGCAGCTGAAAAATTCCATGTTTCTCACAGAGATGTTATGATAGTCAAAAGAAATTTTGTCAATGCAGTATGTCAGAATTATTTATAAATAAGGTATAGACTTTTATGCATAATTTTAGAGTTTTGTTATTGTCCCATTTACCTGAGTGTAAGACAGGAATATTTCTACTGAAATCAATGGAGTTACACTAGTGGAAACCAATGTGGGATCTGAACTGGTCATCAGGAATATTCAAATGAGATAAAGCTGCAAAATTGGACTCATTAAAATAATTCCTCTACTGTGCCTTAAATGTCACAGATATTTTAATTGTTAGTTTTTATTTCTTAATGGTTAGTGCATATTGACAATTCTTTGTTTTTACATTGCTTTGCATAACTTGATTTTTTAAAAGTGGTAATTATATAAAACTTATCTAATAATAAAATAAATAGCTGTATTGCTTAGTTGACATACAGTTAATGAAGCTAAAGCTGTTTCTTACTTTTAAATGAATAATAGTAAGGTATGTATCAATTTATCTCTACTGGACTCTTCAAATAGATGTAAAGTTGTTTGGTAATTAGCAGATTAAGAAATCCAACTGAATCTGTCATTTGAGAGAAATAGTAAAGCTAAATTAGTACCATGAAGAAGCAACAGAACTACACTAGTAATATGTGCAATACATTAATTTGTTTCAGATGAAGAATTGTTGTTTTGGCAGGGTGATTTGATCATAGTCTGGTTATATTTTAAAATGTAATAAAGATCTCTATACTTCATATTCTATAATATCAGTGGGATTTGGTGCTAGGGAATTACACATTCTGCATTTAATAGTCTGAAATCTACTGTATGTAGAATTACATAGTGAAATAAAGAAGTGAAGTGATGGATTATAATTTACTTCCAAGGGACAGTCAAATTACTTATATGAGCCAAAACGTCAAATTTAATTAAGGGCTACAATAACAAAGCAGAGTGTGTGGTGGATGAGTTCAGAGTACTTTTCAGATGACAAATGACTGACATGCATAAAACAATAATCAATATAATTGTTAAGGTTGAGTTGCTTAAACCTGACTAAAAAAATGACAGGCCATGTATGCCAAAAGTATCCTGCAGCGTTATATTCTGTAAGATTTAAATTAAAAATCAAATAAAGGAGGAAGCTTTAATCTGCCCACCGGAGTTCAGATTTATCATCAAGATTAGTCTGCATGATGGGAGAAAAATATAAAAAATGGCAATTAAGTTTGTTAGTTTGTATTTCCACATTCACTGTGTTCACAGAAGTGATATTGCAGTGTTCAGTAACCATGCAACCTACTCACTGCAGAGATTTGCAATGTTCTGTGGCCAAAGTAAAGATGTAAGAATCCTTGTTCGATTTCATATTTAAAGGACTTTCATAAAAACTGTCCATGTTAGTGTATTTCTGAACAGGGTTCAATCTGTTCTGCCTCATCCAAATCCCCACGGCAAATGTGCTATAAAGATAGAAGTGTGATATTCGGGGTGAAGGTCAAGCTGATAGAATATGACAACCCTGTGAAGGAGAAATGATTGTCCCTATGTATTCAGTGTGAGCTTTTCTTTGCTCCCTGCAGGGCATCTGCACCACGACCACCGCATTTTTACACTTCTTCTTCTTAGCTTCGTTCTGTTGGGTTTTGACAGAAGCGTGGCAGTCGTACATGGCTGTTACTGGAAAAATTAGGACACGACTCATAAGGAAACGCTTTTTGTGCCTTGGATGGGGTAAGCCCATAAATATACATAGCTAGAATAATTAAAATCAACATTCTTAGACTCATCAATGTTAGAATGGAAAGGGGTGTTGGTATTTATTTCAATACTCCTGACAGGTTATCAATAGCATAGTTACTAAACAGAAAAGCAGTACAAGAAGATTTCCTTTTATTGCTAGCACCAATATACTTTTATTCTCTTGATTTGGCTCAAGTTACAGTTGTTGATGAATATTCCAATGTTACGGCATTCTATTAGGCTGTAATAGATATGCTTTGACTTCTTTTTAGTAGCTTTTCTGCAAAAAAAAAGGCTACAGATACAAAAGCCCCTCACTGAAAATTCACTGAATCTATGTGTTATTAGTTCACTTTATACTATTTCAAATGCACTGGTAACTTAGCAACACAAAAGTGATGCATACTGGGCTGAAACCCAGCTCTTCCCTTGTGCTTGGGAAAGCAACAAAAGCTGCAACAGAGCAGCGCTTTGTTAAATGATTCATTCCATCCAAAATCAATCATTTTAGATGAAAGTGGTTTGCTCTCATCATTTCGTACCCAAAAGCCCAGTGGTATTTAGCTGAGTCTTAATGACGATTGCTGTTTTTCCCTTTTTGTTTTTTTCTAGGTTTACCAGCATTAGTGGTGGCAATATCAATAGGCTTTACCAAGACAAAAGGATACGGAACATCTCACTAGTAAGTCAGTCCGCAGTGATGAATCATGTTGTGGGTTAACAAAGCTGCCATGCCCATTAGAGATTATACAACACAGTCTTGGGGGTCCATTGTGTGTCCATTCATGGGCAGGACACGGCTGGAAGCAAAACGACCCATATAATGAGTGAAAAGAGAATCGGAGTCCAGTGTTGTGCTCAGTCCTGTGAAGTCCTTAGTATACTCAACTCCCAGTGAGCACTGATATATTTTAGGGGACATTCAGTACTCTGCAGAATCAAGCGTGTTTTTAGCACTATTGTACTTATCCTGACGAGTTTATTTAGGTAGGATTGGTTACTTCAACTGCATAGTTGTTTCCTGCTTCCTGCTGAGATGCTTGGTAATTTTTAAACAGCAGCATACTGAAATATTAATGGAAATACCAAATCACTAATAAGAAGTGACCTTAAATATACTGATTTATGGGTTACTTGTATGCCTGACAGCTCCTCTCCAAACATTCATATAAACAAAACCAGCTTTCCAAGTACCTGTGGAGCTAGAAAACCCAAAAGGACATGCATACAGACCACTGAAGTCGGGACCTGGCTTTCAAAATATGGTCTTGTTCACTACTCTTTATGTCTTTGGAAGCTGCCTCAAAAGGCCACTTCTTCCCCCAGTCTGTAAATGAGTGTGAGAAGTGATTTCCATTTTACACAGCACATGAGGAGCTGAGGAGCTATCCCACTCTGGAACTCAACAGTGATAGGGAACATTTCCTCATTCTTGTACCCATTTAGCTAAAGCAGTGCAGTAGGAATTATGTCTGAGATTATGGTTGCTAAGGTAACCTTGTGGGTTCTTTAGCTACCCTGTATTAAGAAATCCAGTGTCACTATTTGTCAACCCACAGTTACAAAGAACTGGCAGCAGGAACAAGACTTGTTGCCAACTATTTCTAGATTATAGGGTGGCATTTCCAGAAGACCTTTTCCAGAGAGAAAGCTCAATAAATGGAGGTGGTCCTAGTCCCTTGAAGAAGGAATCTAATGGTAAGAGGGAGGACCTGTCAGGGAGGAAACTGATTAGGATGTAGGATTAAGAAATAAATAAGAAGCTGCCTGAGTCACTCAGACACTGTCCCAGTTGAAAACACTCCTAGATGCCAAACCCAGTTGAGCCTGTTAGTACAGCTAGTTACTAGGGGTCTGCAGACAAGAAATCTCTATGTAGAGAGTGGGGAGCTGGACTGCGGGATACGATAAGAGGTTGGAGGGAGGGAGGGTCTGGAGCACCACAGGCAGGCTGTGGCTGGGACACTTACCCGGGTGACTCTCAACCATCAGCCCAGCTGACTTCTCAGACAGGCTCCCTGCCTGCCCAGCCAGGACAGGGGACATGGCTGTCAGCCTGAGGGGAAGAGAGGGGCAGTTCAAATAGGAAGCACCACTGGGCAGAAACTAGCCAATGGGATTGTCTTAAGGGAGGGAGCTGTGCTTGAAGCCTCTCTTCCCCACCCTCTGGGCTCTCAGCCATTGAAAACAAACAGGACCCTTCAGTCACTTTTCTGAGCAGCAGAGGTAGAGGGGACAGGGCAAGCCGGCAGCCTGCCTGAGGTTCTTCACTGTGTCCATGAGCCAGATCCATAGGTTTGGTGGGCCAGACCCAGCCCATGGGTCATATTTTGTCCACCCTGATATAAAGCAAGGAGCCATCTAAATGTGGATATAGAAAAGGATGGGGAGAGGAGTGGGTCTGAAGGCCCACCACTCAAAGGCATCTACCTCCACTCAGGTAGATTCTCAGGGGTTTTCAGTTGCGAATGTTCTCCAGGAGTAAGATACCCAACCAATTAACATTTTTTTTCAAATAAAAGATGAAAAAGTGACAGAGGATAAGAACATTTTTATGTGAGTTCATCTATGCATGAGATCAAAATAAATGCTATTTCTTGCACATGCTCACCTGCTCAAAGAAATGTGCATTTCTTCTATGAATGTACAGTCACTAGCACACACACAGAGTTGTATTTACATCCATAAGTGAAGCTCCTCATAGTGTTTCTTTAGCTACACTTACCACTGCAGCATATTAAACATTTAAGACTAGGTTTTGCAAGCCCTCTGAATCTGGAAATCTGCCTGAAACACCATACAGAAAGGCCTTGTGCTATAGGACCTGTAGAAGGACAGATTACATGAGACATGAACAATTTTCAAATATATATTATTAGTTTTAATATTTGGTATTTCAGAGACACCATTTGGTCCATAATGCTTATATGGTGAATAGTGACGTCTTTAAAGTGCATATCATGCATAAGGCCTTATCTTATAATTACCAAATACACTTGTGAAGATTTATCAAGAACTATGGTTTCTAATCAAGTTTACTCAACCATGTCATAGGCACTTGACCTTAATGATCATATAAATATAAGTACTTTTTGAAAATAAAGAGATGTTGAGTTCCCTGAGATGAAATAAGTTTCTGAAGAATTTCTTAATAGGTGGAAATTATCTTTTTTGTCATTCACAGTTAACTCAAAAATGGCTAAATGAAATTTTACAAAACTTTACAGAAATATTTAACTGTGGACTCAGAATAAGCATAAGGAAATTCAGTGTAAGTGTAACTCGTTTGAAAAGTTGCAGAAGCATGAAAATGGGGCCGAAAATGAAACTCATTTATCAACTGTGTATAGCATCATTACATCAACAGCATAACTTCACTCTTTTTTCTATCCTTACACATCTTTCCATGTAGGATTGAAGCCTATGTCAAGTGAACAGCTTCTATATATGTTTTATTCATATCACACCTTCACTGTTTAAAATATATTATTAATTTTTGTTAGTTCTTTTCCTCTAATGTTCTTTCCAGCTGCTGGCTGTCTCTTGAAGGAGGACTACTCTATGCATTTGTTGGACCTGCAGCTGCTGTTGTCTTGGTAAACACTTAAATTATTTTAGCATTTTCATTAGAAATGGTGGAATACCCTTTCTGAATTAGAGTAATTAGTTATGCAGTGGTATGAATGTGATTGTTGATATCCTGAAGAAATGGTCAAGATTCCCACAATGTTTTGAAAATGCCATGTTTCTGGTTCTGTTTATTTTATTATGTAGTTTACGTCAACATTATATCTGTTATCATTTACACAAAGCCACATGAACATATAGCATATCCAAAGACATTTCTGTATGTACTGCACAAATGCCTCGTAATATATATTCTTATTAGTGCATATATATTTATACAGGTTTATATATGAAGTGTGGCATAGTTCTATACAACTTCAAAAGAAATTCTCCAGGAGCAACACCAGAATTTATTCAACGTTAATTACCAGGATGAGGAGAATGGTTGAAACCCTGGTCTCGTTGGCAAAACTATTCAGTTCGGTGTGGCCAGGATTCACCCAATGCTATTATGCAAGATAATGTCTGACTGATGATCTTTTCTGAAGGAGCCAGTTAAAAGGCATGGGGAATATATTGAAGAATTAAATAATTATAAATAATCATAAAAATAGAGTATAATTTCTAACTGTTTAGGAATTGGCTATACTTCATTATATGCAAATTAGGATGAAAGGCAATCTGCTGGAAAAGGGTTTTGTGTACAGCTGAAAACATTTGTTTTGTCAAAATGATGCCTCGTTCATTTTACTCCTGAAATACACAGAATAAAGCTTGGAAAGATTTTTGTTGCAAGTATCACTGAACTCTTAACAGTCATATCCATATAACTGCTTTCTGAGGCTATGTCTAAACTGCAAGCTTCTGTCGGAAGACTGGAGGTCTCTTGGCAGAAGTCTGCCACATCAGGAGCATTCTGCTGAAATCCAGGATGTCACGGCAGAAGGTGTTTTCCTGACACGTGGCCCTGTGTGGACAGACCAAATATCAGGAAAGCTTCTCCCAACAGAACAGAGCATCTCCCTTTGGCATAGAATGTCCTCACCAAATGTTCTAGTGCATGCACACAATAATATAAATGAGACCTTAGATCAGAATGGGTTTCTGTAAGGTTTTATTATGCATATTGGAAAGTGAGCTGGATTTGTGAAAATCCTGAATCAAGCAGCACATTGGGCATTTGCATGTAAATATACCTATGCATGCACAAATCAGGGTTTGGCATACACTCTTTTTTGAAAATGTGATACTGAAAGTCCTTCTTCAGGCTCTGTGTACTAGTTTACAAGAGGCCAAACCCCTTCTTAGGTACAGCTTTGGTACCTTATAAAATTAGTCCATGACCTTGTCCTGTGGGGTACACACTTTACGCCGGTGAGACCAGTATGAATAGGGTACTTCACCTCACCAGTAGGGACATGCTAATCACTGATGCTTCTTTGCCTCCCTGTAGCCGAATGTATGAGGTAAGATAATTTAATTTTAGAAGAACCCATATCACCCACATGCATACAACCAGCCCTCACACCAAATATTCCCTCCCACCACATAGGCATTTGCTGATCTCAGATTTTCTGAACATTATGAATGCAAATTTGCCTCCTCGTTTTGCTATCTTTTGAAGTTCATTGACTCAGTCCTCAACCCACTGTACATTTATTTGCTAGGTAGCTGTTCTGTATGAAGGTGCCACAAAACAAAGTTAAGTAACATTATATGCTTATTTTATAAGTCTTTTATCAATATGATACATTACTTCTTCCAAATTTCCTCATCTAATATTTTGCCGTGTATCCTGAAACATGATACCCTGACAGAGAGCTGACATCTACAAGTTCCAAGGGATGTATGGTTGGTCAGAATTAGACTATGGCATCCAAATATCACCAGCATTAATAACTTGTTTTCAAACAATCATGCCAAGTTTCAGTGCCACTAATCTCATCCTCCTAAACTGCTGTTCCTGTGTTTCTCTCATTACTAGCTATAAAACAGACAACATTTGCTTAGAATCTGTGTCAAAGCAATATCTCCCACTTTCTACTGACTCTCCAGAAATATAGGTTAATCTGTGTCACGTACTACAGGTTCAGATGAAGCCAAAAGGTTCCACAAATTAAGATGAAGAGTCACCTTAATCAAATGACTTTATGACATCAAATAAAATGGCACCCCTTAACAGTACTTGTCCCCTCTCTATACTGGTGATCTTTAGGGGCATCTTTTATTATCAGCTAATAAGAACCTATTTCTGAAGTCAATTTGATCACTGTGTAATAAACACTCCAGCATCTTTCTTTAATTTCTGGTAATAATTTCATCTTGGAGGTTAGAGTATTTGGGTCTGAATCTCCTTGTTCATACATCAATTTTAGACCTGTGTCCTTCTACTGACTTCAGTTGATTTAGTCCTGATTTGTATTAGCATCAGTGAGAAAGAAGACCTGCACATACCAGAGATATAGGCATATAGCTACAAAGATTACCTGTATGTTGAAGTTTGCAGCTCCCACAGAGTATGGCTCATCTTCATGTAGAGTGAAGCCAGGAACCTTTTCTACGGCTCACAATCCATGGCACAGCCAGGCAGCTAAGGATGTTTACAAAAGCCAATCACAATTTCCACATGGAACTGTATGTTCTCTGTATAATTGGCAAACATTATTCAGAGATGTCTGATATTCACAGATATGGTTTGCTCCCCCATTAGTTAGCAGGTGTGGAGAGAGCTTTCTCATCTAGCCATTTAAATAAGAGTACATAAAAGAAAAGGCTCAGCTGAAAAATGTAAAAGCTCAAATAAACTGAAACTAAGAAAAGCCTATAAGAGCAGGTGTGTAGGAAGAGCATACTGGCAAATAATCAATGTTTAATGTAGTTCTCAAAGGTCCATTTTAAAAAACATTTCCTATCTATTTTTGTGGGAAGTCCAGTTTAAAGGCTACATTAAAATCATAGTATTACAAATAGAATATGTATTAAGGACCAAAGACTTTTGAAATACATGGCTGTTTGAACCAGATATTCAGGAGCTTGTTTAAATAATTATAATTCTCTTAATTTATGGATTGATACCAGTTGATACCAGCTGAAGATCTAGCCCATAAAAAATACAAGCAAACTATCCTATATATAGCTAACCTAAGTCACATTTTGACATATGAATAGGCTAGTCAGGATTAGATATTTGTCATTAAATGTTAATTTCACTGTACACAAACCACTCAGTAAATATTTCCAAACAGGCAAAAAAAATGCTACCTGAGAGCTTATTAGAGTTTGATTTAAGGATATTTACTTTGTATATTTTTAAATGTGATATTGACAAATTTTAATTTAAGTTATAAAGCTTACATTTTTTGAATATCAAGATCTGCTGTCTACAGACACCAATTTCTCACCTGTGAAAATTTCAAGTGATAAAAATGAAAAATTATTCAAAATAAGCATGGGTGTCATCTATTTAAATTATTTTTAAAAAATTAAATTCTGCCAACCCTACTTAAGGGGAAGTCAGGAATGAGGAAGACAGCTGTCAGTGGGTGAAAACAAAACCAAAACCAGGAAAACATAGATTTTGCTTTTGCATGAGTGAGAACACCTTGCAGCAAACAGGCATAATTGGGACTCAAGTAAGCATGGCATATTTAAATAACCACATAAAATTATCCTCATTCTGCATGCATGCAGCACCTAGTGGAATGGAGCTCTGATTCATGACTGTGGTTCTGAGTTGCTATGGCAATAAAAAATAACATATAATCATTTTTAGTTTTTTACACAAAATTCAGATAAAATATTCCACCCCATCTTGGAATGGATACATTGTTTTAATTAAAGTTTATGTTTAATCAGTGTTTAGAGTCACAACTTCCTACTGCTTATTAACAGGCAGACAAATACATGGCCAGATACATGCCGTAATTCAGGCTATAATTAATACAGCTGCTGGTGACACATGTTGGTGACTCCTGTTAGATGATAGGCACAGGAAGGCAGAATTTAGCCCTAATATTAAGTACATTTTGTGTGTCCTGAGACTAGCACAGTACATAGCTTTTCACCAAATTCTTCAGAGATCTTCATACAACCATATTTTGAAATTCCATCAGGCTGGCAAATGCAAAAGAGACCATTTTCTGTAATAATGCATTGAGGCGTTTTCCCTGACTGTCTCTGAAAGATCAAATGTTTGTTTCTATTTGACAGGTCAACATGGTGATTGGCATTTTGGTATTTAATAAACTTGTTTCCAGAGATGGGATCCTAGATAAAAAGCTCAAACACAGAGCGGGGTAAGCAGCAATTGGGACATTTTAAAGCATACTGAAAATGTATCATGTATGTTCAATTACAGATTTCACCAATACTGCATTTAAATGTGCTTTGAACTTTTTTCCTCAGCATAACAGTATGTCTAATAGATTTCATTCATTGCAAAAGTTGCAGTTGCATTACCCTCATGGAATGTGACTGAACAAACTGAAAATAAAACACAAGTACAACAGTATTAAGTTAATAAGAAAGAGGATTAAACCATTACAAAACTGAGCAGTAATTCATATATATTTTATAATTATATAAAATGTGTGTACAGAAGAAGCTAATTTTTTTCTTTCTTTCTTTCTTTCATACCTGTATAATCTCACTGAAATCAGTAGGAGATACCAGAGGAGAATTTGCCTCTGTTTGCACAGACATATATATGTGATTGTGCTCTGAAATGAGCAAAAAATCATAAATAGGAAAGGTCTCTGTGTATTTGTATCCATGATATCCTTTTAGTAATATAATTTTACGTTCAAATTCTGAGTTTCTAATGATAAAAGAAGTAGGAAGTGCACAGTAAGTCCTAATAAAAGATAGCAATTATTTTGCTATTGACCTCAGTAGGTACAGGTGAGTTTCAAGGTCTGCTGCAGTGAATATAAATGAAGTCCACATGAAAAAGAAATATTTAAAATGCATCTTAGATTTCTGAATATACGTGCAAGTGTCTTTTTTTGTTTTGTCTAATGATAAACAATCAGCCTTTTTTTACTTCTCCACTTGTTGCAGTATTCTTTTCTTCTGCACCATTTTTAGGTGATTCCCCCAATATTCACATGGCTAAAGATGATTTTATATGACTATATCGCTGCTGTCTATAAACATTTCTTAAAACCTTACTTTGAATTATTTGATCATTCCTATAATAGCATCATTCCTAATGTTCAATTAATTGATTAGTTGTGTATATTGATGACATACACTTTGGTGCGCTTACTTTGTCATTTAGTGTTAGCTTAATGAAGCATGTTAAAGCTGTCTTTGGTTTTTACTTCTTAGTGTTCTGTTTCAAAAACAGCCACCACCAAAGCCCCTTTTGTTCTTGTTTTTCTTTTCCTTCTCATTAAAATAATAATTTCTTAATTTTACCCTTGTCTACAAATTTCCATTTGTCTTCTGAGTGTTGTGATGTAGTCTTCATGTTCTGATTAATGTCCCATATTTTAAAATCAGCCGTATTTCAGCACCAGTGAGTATTTTTTCAATATTTACACTCAAAGAAGTTTTGAGCTTATAAGTCTATTGCACATTTTGTATAATATTTAAAGGATAGGAAAATTCATATTTAATTGCAGAATAGCTTTTTAGCTATTCAGTTATACACAATTAAAATCAAGTTAATTATAGTTTTCCAATTAACCAAATATTTGATTTCTATATGTTTGTGTCACCATAAAACAAATGTTATTTTAAAAGCTAAATAGGACAAACCACTAGAAAATATGCTGTCAGAAATAATCCTGCACTGCCAGGATGAATAAGGAGCTAGGTGCCTTAATCAAGATTAAAACAATCTTTCAGATTTGAGTCATTCTCTGGGGCAGTGGAAATTGCATAGGCCCCTTTCCCCTCATAAAAGGAGAATGGTCACTCATTAACTCATTAGTTAAGTCTCAGAGGGGTAGCTGTGTTAGTCTGTATCTGCAAAAACAATGAGGAGTCCTGTAGCACCTGAAAGACTATAACAGATTTATTTAGGCATAAGGTTTCATTGGTAATACTCGTTTAATCAGATGTGTCAGAGAGGAAATTGTCCCTGCCTTTGTAATTTCCACTTCAATGCATCTGATGAAGTAGGTATTATGCACAAAAGCTTATGTCCAGGTAAATATGTTAGCTCTTAAGGTTCCTTCTTCTTTCGTTAGTTAAGTATTCCTACCAGCCTCATCTACAATCACGGTCCAGTGACACGGTCAATACTAAATAGCATTTAATTAGGACTAGAGCATTTACAGAAGCAAAATAGTGGCACTCCAAATGATCATATCCTAGTAAAGCACACTGGGATGCCTCAGGTAAATATAACAGGCCAGATCATGAGCTGCTGTGAAATAACATATCTGGTACAATGAGAAGTCAGTGGAGCTATGCCATTATCTCTCAGCTGAGGATCTGCCCCCAAAATATTTAATCATAAATGACCTGTTTGAAGAGAGGTATCATAAGTTTGGGAAAAGGCATTCCATTCTCTTTTAGTATGTACATATTCTGAAGTTATGTGAAGGATGGATTTGGTCTTTTAAATCTGTAGATCTGTTCTGCATTTTGCAATAATAACAAGATTTTCATGAGAATAACTGCTGTAGCATCAAGACCAAGATTTAATTCCTTTTGTCTTCACCAATTGTTGGCTAGACCCCCATAGATATTGAATATAACTTTGCTCCACTGATTTCATGTTATACCAGCTGAGGATCTAACCCTTTGTTTCTATGCATTGTGCAAGAAAGCAAAAGCAAACTTTTAGTTTTGGTGGTAAGTGAGAGGGTGAAATATTGAGAAATATTAGGAATCTTTTGTGGGTGACTTCTTCTGTGAGGGGTTGGTTGGTGTTTATGTGGGGTATGGGTTCAGTTATCAATGGGTAAAAAAGTTTTCCCTTTATAGTCGTAAGTTTCTTGATATGATATGGAAATCACTGGTTCTGGTGGCATTTGAGAAAATAAGACATCAAAGAAGTGATTTATTTTATCAAAAACATCAGAATGTAAATGTATGTTGTACATAGATGAAGAATATTCAAGTACCAGGTTTTACATTTTAACTCTGAAGAGTTGTAACACTGTAAAAGTAATAGTGTAAAAAATGCTGTAAGCTTAATGTTGTGTACTGTGTTTTATTAAAATGGAATAACATATCATCCCTTTTTTAGTCCCTAGTAATATTTATTTTCATCAAATTCCATACATTTCAACCCCTATATTCAGATCTTTATAGAGTGCTTTCTCCAGCTAGCACACTGAAATTGCTATACCAAGACATTTGCTAACTGGCGGTACAGTAAGCCCATCTTGCCTAAATGACTTGAGCACATTTTGGAGGTCTATTCCTTTATTAAGGTTCATATAATAATCAGCATAGTATTTTATACTCCATATTTGTATGTCCTATCCTTATTTCTCTGTAAGTGAACATTGATACTTTAGTCTTGTAAATGGTCTGAATAGAGGGATTTCACAGTGTGTGTCTACACTAGCACGTGCTTATGTTTATCTCTTTGTACTGAGCAACCTTGATATCTGAATACTGGGGCCTTTTTAGCTTAAATGGAAGAAATAGGGCCTGCATGAACTTAAGCCCCATAGCATTAAAAGTTAAAGTTAATAATGTATAGTACCAATATATTTTGCAACAATCTCGAGCATTCATCCTGAATAAGTCTACTTAATTTTTCTGCATGACGTCATATTTAAAAGCTAAATTTCAGTAGCAACGTTTTTCAGTGAAAATTCAATATTTTGTTCTTTTTGTGGGTGTTCTGTTTGTTTGCAGTCAGATGAGTGAGCCTCATAGCGGTTTGACGCTCAAATGTGCCAAGTGTGGAGTAGTTTCAACAACAGCTTTGTCAGCCACCACCGCCAGTAATGCCATGTTAGTCCTAATCATTTACATCTTCTTGTTACAAATCTTATACAGTGCATGTGAGAAAATACTTTGATGATGAAAACTGTGTTTGCTAATACTGTATTAGAGCACTGATCATATTTAAATATTCTTGTTAAAATTGGCAACTGTGTTTATTAACTGAATACAGGATACTCTTTATAACATAAAGTACATTTTTATATATTTGCCTGTGGTTTTCAAATTAACTAATAAGTTGCCATCCTTAAAGTTTTTTTTTTAATAGTGGGTTTTTATTTATCTACGTGCCCCTATATAATGTTGGTTTTTAATCTCTCAATAGGGCATCCCTTTGGAGCTCCTGTGTTGTGTTGCCTCTTCTGGCTCTGACGTGGATGTCTGCAGTTCTGGCTATGACAGACAAAAGATCTATATTATTTCAGATACTCTTTGCAGTGTTTGATTCATTGCAAGGCTTTGTTATTGTCATGGTCCACTGTATTCTCCGAAGGGAGGTGAGGAATAATTTTTGATCACTGAAATGATGCTCTTCTCACATACTGCTTAACAGTGGGTTGTTTGTAAAAAAAAAAAAAAAAAAAAAAAGAGGAGCTGATATGCAGACAGCTCCCTGCCCTTCCTCCCCAGAGCTCCTACAACTGGGGCTGCCGGAGGGGCTCCCTGCCCCAGCCAGCTCCCCATCACAGGACGGCTGCGGATCCCTAATCCCCAGCAGGGTCCCCGGGGCTGGAGCTGCTGGTGGGGCTCCATGCTCCAGCTGGCTCCCAGCCCCGGGGCTGCTGGGTTTTCCCCACTCCTGTCCGGATCCCAGGACTGGAGCTGCAGACAGGTCCCCCTGGCACCTACCTGGGGATCCTGGATGGGGCTGCTGAGGTTCCAGTATGGCATACCAGGCCATAATGTCAGAAAAAGAGCATTGCTGCTTGATATTATATACAAAATATCCTTTCAGAAATTCAGTTATTGGCATAAAGAGAAAAAAAGGAATACTTGAGATGAGATTTAAAGAAAGGCAAGTGAATAAGGATCTCAAACAGTTACAGGCAGATGAGGCATCAGAGAAAAGCCCGCACAGATAAAATGTCAGTCAACAGGGACAGCTAGGAAAAGTGAGTAAAAGAATGGAGATGGTGGAGAGGAGATGTGCTTGAGTATAAAGGAAGAATGTTTCATTTCAGATGCAAAATGAAGCAGTTAACTTCAGTGAAAAATGGGCCGAATTAGTTAGAGGTCACCTTTAAAATAGACCAGCTAGATCTTGTTTAGTTTTAATTTTATGCATCTTTGATATCATGATTATATACTTCAAGTACAGACACAAGACTCCTTTACCAAAGCAACAGATTCTGTGAGTTTTTTTCCCATGTGGAAAGACTCATTCAAATACAAAATTGCTTTGGTTTACACTATGCCATGTTAAATAAAAAACTGTTGAAAATATACAAAAACAGCTGGTAGAAGTGATGTCATTTTAAGACCAAGCCTTTCAACTCTGTATCTGTTCAGCTCTTCTTAGGTCACAAGTTACAGTAAGTGTGTGGTGCTTTCAATTTGTCTGTTGGAATGTTTATCCATATCACTAAAGCGTACAACGTGTTTAGCACAGTTCTCAGGGATTGACAGTGATTCAAGGGAGCTGCAGAGCTGGAGTATCAGGGTGTTTCAGATCATGTTTAAGGTGTATTGGCCATGCTGAGTGGGGAGGTCTGTGTGGACAGTGGCTTTACTCTCCATTGTTCACTTTCCTAAGCACTGAAGTTCACTGTATTAATTAAAACAAACAGGGAGGTTATTGATGTGTTCTATTTCAGTCTCCCTGTGATATTTTAATCTGTGTCAACATTGCATCCTACCCAGTGTGTGTTTCAGGTGGGCGGCGCCAGGGGGAGAGAATCACCTTGTGAACCACTATGTCATTCAGTTAGACATAGGCAAGAGTTGGAAAATAGAATAAGTGTGTGTGGTAGCTTAAAACAAGAGATTCTGGGATTCTGAATTCTGAAGTCAGGCCTTGCTCTTTTCCTAACTTGCAGTGTGACCTTGGATAAGTGTCTGTGCCTCATTTTAGCCATTAGTAAAAAAGGTAACAATACTGACAGTAACCCACAAAGGTGTTGTGAGGCACAATTATTTAATGTTTGTACAAGAGTCTGAAAAGCTGTATATAGAAGACACTAGATATAAAGCACAATTTTTTAAAAAGTTTATATTACTGTTATTGCTTATTACCCAGAAGTTCTATTGTTCCCTCTGAATATTGTATACCTTTTATAATATTGGGTGTGCAGTTACTTGCCCAATTGGAAGCCACCAGATCACGCATTCTGACAGTGAAATTGTAAAAGACTACAATTACTTATTCTTCATTCATCCGGCCTGTTTTATGTAGAATTATTAGCTGAATCCCTTCTCCTTCAAATGATGACACATAGCATCTTCTTTCCACCTTCTTATCCTAACATCCATCCAGACTTAAGGGCTAGAATAAAAACTGAGGAGCTAATTAGGATTTTGTTCCCAATGGGAAAAGGATTAAGAGATGATACATTACTGAACCAATTTGCTTCCATACCATTAGTTAATTGTCACAGGATACAAGGCAATGCAAGCAGACTTCTCAGAACACTTCAGCACCCACATTTTAAAAAGGCCTAATGTTCACCTCTATAACATGCAAATGCATGCTCCAGTGGGTGAGCAAGAAAGGACACACATTCATATATCCTTTGATCTCACAAAATACTTTTGCATGGTCCACTGATCAGCATGCACCCTACCTCTTCTGTAGTCAGTCCATAGTGGGTAGCGTTTGCAGCAGTTTTCAGCTGAAGAGTTCTTTATTTCAAGGCATGGAAACTTACAGCCTTAGCTCTGAAGAGTCTTGATTGCATCAAAGCAGCGTCAGCAATATAAGTGGGACGTCTCTGTCATTAAGTGGTACGGACCACACAAGCTCTGGATGCACTTCTTCTGCCCAGACGTAGGAAGTAACACATTACTCAGGTTGCCTTATGTCCCAGTCTGTGCATATTGCCATGACGAATTCAAGACCCAGGTGCTTTAGTCAGGCTGTAGGGTTTCATGCTTTTAGCTCTGATAGGCTGCAGTTCAGTCCCTCGTGTCAGCTAAGATCGTGCCTATCACATAGGCACATTTTCATGGAGCAATTTAGTCCCTACATTGTACAGAACACATTCCACCTTAAAATGTAGTCCATTACTTTATGTAGTCCAAAGAAGGCATTGAAATCTTACCAATGTATTTGTTATTCTTGATGATGAATGCTATACACATTATGAAGACATCTTGTTATAACTTCCATAGGATTCATCTATATTTACAATATGCCAACATAAGCAAAATATTAATTTGGACTAACAAATAATAGATCAAAATAAAATATAGAAAAAAATCAAACAAGGGAAAGGTCAGGCTTGCTTTATTATGCCCTTACTAATGCTATATTCCAAAACCATTACATTCTTGTTCATGAATATACATACAGTTTTTTCTCATTATACTTGATGTATTATAAACATTTGAAATGTAAAAATGTGTGTGTCTACACTCCCTTGCCAGCCATAACCCACTAGTATGTCACATCAGTAGATCTGTCTGAAAGTGGGCTGTTCTAACAGCCTGTGTGACTGTTCAATAAGGCATTGAAGTGGGACTCTGATGTCTGTTCCCAATCTGCTATGTGATTTTAGGACTGTCACTTCACATCCCTCTTCCTCAGCTCCCAGTCTGTAAAATTAGAATATGATACTTTACTCTCCTTCATGCTTTGAGGCCTAGGGATGGGAAATGCTATAAAAGAGTGAAGTGTTGTTATTTTAAACTTGAAGACTAAAGGGAATATCCCTACCCTATCGTATCACTATTCATTCTTGTCATCTTGCTGTTGAAGTACCTAATGAGACATAGATGGAAACTGGTGTGTGTGTGTCGTAAAGCAGTGAATGGTGGATGAGCTTGGTTCTAATAGTCTTCCTTACCAAAACAGTATGCCTGATATGCTTGAACACCGCCTCTTTGAAACTAGTTTGAGTCACGCTGAACAATTGCAAAGGATGATCGTGATGGGATAAACCCATGTGTAGTTTCTGCTTTTTCCCTGCTCCTACTGATTGAAATGCATTTGGATTAAATGCATGTTTGGTGTTTAAAGCTACAGCCCACATTTCTATATTGTCAGAGAAAAAAGATGCATGATGAGGGAGAGAGGGTACGTTATAAGAGTTTTGAATTGGTTACTGTTGCTAGGGAAACCAGTTCTTTGGTTCCTGCACATACATCACATCTGTCTCTCCTAATCTGCCTGGCTCTAAAACAATCTGGCAACTTAATGTTAGAAAGAAAAAAAAAATCAACTACAAAATAATTCTGAGTGAATGGTGGAGAAAAACAAATGCAAGCAGAGTGTAGATTTGAGCAGAGCCCACAGCCCAAATCCCTTCACCAAGGGGCTATAGGTTATGAGGGAGCAGGTTATCCCACATCTGCAAATGTTTTGTGTGGAATTAGGCACCCTCGGAGCACCTCCACTGGATCAGACTTGAAGTTCTTTCTCTAAACTAGAAACTCCATGGTATTCTTAATGATCAACCAGAACTTTTCACCATTCCAGCTACATGTGCCTCCAATATGTCTCAGACCAATTAAACACATGGGCTATGTCTACACTTAGTAAAAACTTCAGAATGACCGTGCTAATGGTCAGATCAAATAATACTAATGAGGTGCCAACATGCATATTCAGTGCCTCATTAGCATGCCGATGGCTGAGGCACTTCGAAATTGCCACGTTTTGCTGCTGTGTGGCTCGTCTACACTGGAGTCCTTTTCAAAAGGACCCCACCAACTTCGAAATCCCCTTATTACTATGAACTTAAGTCAATTCCTGGCCAAGTGCACTTTTAATTACTCTCACACTTGAGTTCATAGGAATAAGGGGATTTCGAAGTTGGTGGGGTCCTTTTGAAAAGGACTCCAGTGTAGACAAGCCATACGGCAGCGAAATGTGGCAATTTCGAAGTGCCACAGCTGCTGGCATGCTAATGAGGTGCTGAATATGCATTTCAGTGCCTCATTAGTATTCTTCAATCTGACCGTTAGCATGGCCATTTCGAAGTTTTTATTAAGTATAGACATGGCCATGATGAATGGAGTGATGAGAACAAAAAAAAAATATTGTCATGGTTCAGGCTTACAAATTTCAGCTTACATCATTTTGATAGACACCGCTCCCTCATTCAGCTATAACATCCACAGAGCATGTTGCTTGCATTTTGCACCTATGAGAGTCAATTCATCAAAGACTAACCAGTTCATTGCTGATGGAGTACTCGAGGTAGATTAATGAGCTCCATAGAAGTGTGAGATGTGGGGAGTTTGCATGAACATGTAAGAGAGATTTTAGGGAGCAGAGGTTGTCACTTAGTTGAAGCAATAATAGGTTTAGGTTAAATTACCTTGATATTTCACTGAAATTTAGGGTGGTCCTCATTTTGTCAACATAGCTCACCAATAATTACCCTACAATGTAAAACTCTAAAGTGTGACCTGAGACTTCAACAGCAATAAAGAGAGAAAATAATTGGATTAACTTTGTATTATCTGGGAGATGCTATATCAAATTGGTGTCAGCTGCATGAAAAACCAAAACCAACATAATGCTTAAAATCAAAGTCTGCTTCATCATCCTGGCCAAGTGCACTTTTAATTATTCTCACACTTGGGAAGTGTTTTGAAATCACACCAAACATTAGTATGCTTGCTATGGCTTTTTTTCTCTGCCCTTTATTAGTCTTTCCCAGCTGCAGTACTCATTTAGACCTAAATATTGTGGGGCAGTTTAATTCATTCAAGGGTTGAGCACTTTAAGATAATACTGTCTAATTATAAAAATAAGGCAAAGTTTTCCATCTGCCTTTTTTTTTCTCTCTGCTGGGAAAGACTGTGCGAGCTCTCAAAGAATTTGTAACATATAATAATGTCATTCAGAAAGCAAGGCCTTGGGCTGAGCTTCACTTGATTAAGTTAGCTTCTTTTACTGTTTACAAAATGTGAGTAGCTTATGATTTTCTCTGATATGATTATTCTAAATCAATAACAATGTAATTTCTACAAATAATGAAAGGTCTGTAGAATGCGCACAGGGAGTTCACTGAAAAGCATTTGATATTCAGCATAAAATGGGGCTGGTTAGTTTTGATGAGACACTGATCACATCCATGGCTAAATTTCTGTATCCAGACTGGAAGATGATAACTCTTGAAACTAGATTTCAAATATGAATACTAACGTTTATTAAATATAAATTCTTTATTGTGAGTCAAAACATTCATCCCAACATACTAGTTTTCCACAATATCTGTGACAAGTGAATACAAAAGACACAAGAATAAACTTGGTTCTTTATTCACAGAAATATTCCTATGAGTTTCCAAAACCTCAATTAATTTTTTTTCCATTCCAAGAATATTTTTGCTGACTTCATATTTAGTCTTTGATAAGGGCAGGAAAATATACTCACTGGACTGCCAGTGGGCATGGGCTTCTGTTTTTTTGTATGATTTGGATACAATAATACTCATTAGCATGTGATGACAAATTATATCTAAATTCTACGGAAGAGTTAAGTAATAAAATCTTGTATCATTGTGGTGCAAAGCGGGCTACTCTGCTGCTCACAGTGCTCATATTTGATACGTTTTGTCTATGCTGAAAATTTTACTGCTGCAGAAGGTTCAAGAAACATTCCCTATACATAAAACTAGAGCAGGAATCAGCAAACTTTTTATGCTGGGCCCCACTTTTCATCCCTGCAATTAGCAGCCCCCATACCCTCAACTTATCTAATGTAATCCAAACCAACAGAAGTTTCACTTATGTTCATGTGAAAAAAAACCTTTTCATCATGTGTAAGAAAATACATATGTAGAATGTAAAAGCTTTATTAATAGGTATATAAATGTGAATACGCATACATACAGACAGTAACAGATTTCAACATTTTAATGAGATGCACAAGCCTGACCCATAGCCAATCACTATATTTAGGAAAATACTTCAATGTTAATACAAGTAACTACTAAAAGTCACCTTCCAAAACCCTCACATTTTTCAGGAATACATTTTATTTTGCTATGGGAATAAAGTACTTTTTATAAATCTACCTTCTGACCTGCTGCTGCAGTCAAAGTGAACTAGAAGTCAGAGTCAAAAACTGCCACAGAAGACAGCTTGGGGTTGAATAGCCCCTCACTGTTGATTGTGAAATCATTATGTTCCTTTACAAATTTAATGGAGTCTCGTAAACTCAGCCTGGTAGATTGGTAGACTTTTATATGAACCCTAAGGTAGAGCAAGAGTGTGAAATGGCAGATACAAATATGCATTTATTAGTGTTGATGTATAGAATATCCTAAAGTAAAATTAAATTTACAGTTTAATTATTTTTATAACCGTATTAAAAACACAGGAAAAGAATACTCAGTGAATAGTATTGTCTTCACAGGTTCAAGATGCATTTAGATGTCGATTAAGAAACTGCCAAGATCCAATCAATGCAGATTCTTCAAGCTCTTTTCCTAATGGACATGCTCAAATCATGGTGAGCTTTTATTCTGGACTTGCAATTCAATATCGCTAGCCAACATAAAAAGATGACGGTACCTTACTGCACATGTGAAGTGCATGCATATAATAATAACAATAATAATAATAATAATAATAATAATAATAATAATAATACAGTACTTAAGTATGAACCTTAAGTACAAGTCTTACTTCAGCTCATTATCTCTTCTCTGAAATGTTTTAAAAGAGTTCAGCTTATTTGTTCAGGGGTCTCTTAAACAGCACTATCATGCGCTGAATCTTTGAATACCAAGGTTCAAGAGCAGCTGAGACTCTGCCTTTGTGGGCAATTGCGTCTACAATGTTGTGGACATGATATTTTCATTCTCAAAGATGAGTGGCGAAGTGTGAAATATGCTGTATATGGAACTTCTGTACCCCACTAGTGTCAGCTTGTAGAGCATTGCTACAGTCTAGGGAACTTCAGAAATGTCCTGCTTCCCCGGCTTTAAAGTAAACTGATTTCTATTTTATTAATATTTATTTATTTTAATGTATTTTATATTAAATTAATTAAATATATTGAATATTTTATATAGTTATTTTAATCATATTTTTATGGAGGAGAAGGTGGCAGGCATTCTACACTGAAAAGAACTGGCTAGAATTAAGGAGTCAGTGAAAGTTCAGCCTCCCCTTTTTGGCTGGACATATTACTGAAGATTTCCTCACATGACATAATCTTTAAAGGTTAATCTTTAATATATAGGGACTCCAGGACAAGCCTAAATGGTTGGCAATCCTAATGTATTATAGAATTTGCTCAAATATCTTTAGGAGCAGTTTAGTAATCAAATACTTATCCCATTGATTTCGATGAGAATAGGATTAGACCCTAGAAGATGCCAGGGTCTCTTAGCAAATGCCCTTGAAAGAGACTTTGAGCAGAGGAAAATCAATGCTGAGATGTGAGGGAAGAGAGTAAATTGACCCTTTCTGTAAAAAGAGAAGGGGTGCTGCTTGTATTAGATGCATGTAAATAAACTGTGAGGAAAACTGAAAGGCATTTACCCTCTACATCAAGTTAAATAGTGTTTCTTTCACTGTGATAGAGTGATATTAGATTCTTAAATGTTAAAGCTTCAGTCTTAAAACTGACAGCCTCTTTACCCTACTTTGAACTGAATAATAGCTGCTTTCATTTTTGGGGTGAAGGTTGGTGCTGAGCTTACTCTAATTGCATTAGAAGCAGAGGTATACAGAATGCTGTATAAAACTTAACTAATTTAATAAGAATGTTTCAGATAAAGTGAACTAATTTGATTAAGCTTATTCATGGTAATAAGTGGTGCAGACTATTTTCTGTACTCCTGTTTATGCAATCACTGTGAAAAGCTTTTTCAAAAATTACCCTTCTATGACATGGAGAACTTATTCTTCCATACAAATGTAAAATTACATACTGTATTGTTTTATTAAAAAATATATGCTATTTTGCACTCTACTTTATTTTATTTTTTGTGGTCAGGCAGCATACTTTGAAAACAGCTCAGTTATACTTTAGGAAACATTGTATTGCTCTGCTGTTGTAAAACAATAAGGTCCACCTTCCCAGCAACAAGAAACCACTTTTAAGAAACTGTGATTCTGTAAGTAGGACATTTTGGAAGCACTGGTTGTCAAAAGGCACTGTGGTTTGATTTCATTTAATAATGGTTGCCTTGTTTCCTTGTTTCTTGTTACAGACAGATTTTGAAAAAGATGTGGACATTGCTTGTCGGTCAGGTAAGGATATTGGAACATGTATTTCAAAGTGCCCGTGGCTAGACTGCCTGTCAGCACTTCGAAGCTGGCAGCTTCAAAATTCACACGGCTGCCATTCTGCTAATGAGACACTGCATATGCATGGTAGCGCCTCATTGATATTTCCTAGTCCATGTTATTTCCATGCCTCCTTCAAAGAAGAGGGCTAATGTAGACGTGGCCTATGGGCACACATTTTATCCATTTCAGTACTCTGTACTTTAAATGGCCCCTTTTCTGTCTGGTTCTGCTACTTACAAATAATTATCTTCAGAAACTTACTTAGCCAGTGTAGTTTAAATAAAACATGATGCGAAATGCAAGGTCTTTGTAACTCACTGAAAATTTTAAGATTAGAGGTTGCCGATTCATTTTTCACAGTAGAGTGATAGTTCTTCCTTATTAACTAACATTTGTTACTGCTGATGTGTTTTGAAAGAGGTAAGGCAATGGAATTTAAAAACAAATGCTCCTCCTACCTTCCTAGTGGAAGGATAAATTCACACTTAACCCACAAAGCTGCATACTTTATCAGCTTTGTAGTACAGAAAGTCATGTCAAGGACACACTTAGAGGAAGATACTGTTAATGCAGGCATGAGTTGACTTCACCATGTAAAATTACCTGATGTATATTTAATTTCCTATAATGAAAGATTTAGCAAAAGGTGACTGGGTGAACTGGCATCATGGTTAGAAATAATCTGATAATCACTTGCATTTCCTAAAATGAGTTTTTTACTTTTTTTTTTTCCACTGCTGCCAAGTAATGCGATTTGGGCAGTTGAAATGCCTGAATTTCTCGCTTGCATTACCTTGCTTTTAAGGAAGTAATGCTTAAAAAAATAGAGACAATCATGTATGAATTAACACAAAGGACTGCCCTTGTGAGCTGATTATGACTGTATGAGAGTACTGATATGCACAGTAATATTAGAGCTACCACATGAACTTCATGACACAGGAGAAGGAATAAATGCACTTGTGTGTATTTCTGTACCTCTTATTGTCTTACTCACAAGATTTTAATTTTGCTGTACATGCTAGCACTGTTTTGTAGCAATATTTTACATGAAGGAAATAACTATATGTGTGCTAGAATCAAGGATTTGTAGCAGTTGGATATTTTAAATTTATCTTTCTTATTCTGCCAATAATTTTCTTTCTCAAACAAAGATTTAGTGTCAGTGTTGCAGGAGTGACTAGATTTTCCTCAATATTTGATTGGTTATTTTAGTGTCCATGAAAGGTTTGCATCTGGGGAAAGGATTGATAGATAACCTGTGTACTTGGAGCTGAGCCTAGTAAAAACTAGTGGGCATTATTATACCCTTGACTGGAAAGACCTCCACAGAACCTTGTGAATGGTTATTTTATCAGCCATGTCTATATAATCTGTAGACTCTTCAGCTGCATTACAACATATTTATTCCATTTAAACAGGTTTCTTTGCCTAGTTTGATCATATGCTGCAGATATTCAGAGATGAATTTAATACAGGAGAGTTACAAAACACAAAAGAAAAGAACATTTAGGAGTGAAGTGGGAGAAGACATACAAAACTAAGGAGGTCATTAAGATAGACTAAGGAAAAGATCTAGCTACACAATCTATCTGATGTTTCCAAGAGAATATAAAGAGTTAAAAAGAGACATCCAGATGTCATAGTGTATTTGGGCTTTTGGAAGTCCTTAATCAAGCTCCACATGGCAGGCTTCTGTTTAAGATTTAGGTTACCTAAGATCTATCTTAGACTGTAGAAATGGATAAAGAGCTGTTTTTAACTCATATAAATGATCTAGGCATAAGGAGATGAATAGGTCAGTTATGTAAAACCCTGTTCAAACTCATGTTTATGGCACTAAAACAAAGTTATTAAATGGATAGAAAAGATATAAGGACATAGACTGGTGAAAGGAACATACACCAATTTAACCATAAGAATGTAAAATAAACTACAGCAAACATAACTCCTTGTTATCAAAATCCTGTTCTATAATTCACAGTTCTACATAAGGATATTGGACCGTGCAGAGCAGCTACAATAACAGGAACACTTTCTAGGATTTCACTAAATGATGATGAAGAAGAGAAAGGAGCAAATCCTGAAGGTATGAGCTATTCAACATTGCCTGGAAACATCATTTCCAAAGTCATCATTCAGCAGCCCTCAGGCCTCCACATGCCTATGAGCATGAGTGAGCTGGCTAATCAGTGTTTGAAAAAAGACAACAGTGAGTTGCGGCGGACTGTGTACTTATGCACCGATGATAACTTGAGAGGTGCAGATATGGACATAGTCAATCCTCAGGAAAGGATGATGGAAAGTGACTATATCGTTATGCCCAGAGGTTCAGTAAACACCCAACAATCACTGAAAGATGAAAGCAAACTGAATATAGGCATGGATACCTTGCCTCATGAAAGGCTGTTGCACTATAAAGTTAATCCGGAATTCAACATGAATCCCTCCGTAATGGACCAATTCAGTATCAATTTAGATCAGCATCTTCCCACCCAGGAACATATGCAGAATTTGCCCTTTGAGCCTCGCACAGCAGTAAAGAACTTCATAGCCTCTGAGCTGGATGACAATGCAGGATTAGCAAGAAGTGAAACTGGATCCACAATATCAATGAGTTCTTTAGAGGTCAGTGATGCATAAGCAAATTACATGTTCTGTTGTTCTAATTATATGGCAACATAATAAGTCATGGCTCCTTGACTCCAGCTAATGTTTATGTTTGAGGGGTGCAACTAATGTCTTAATTAAGATTAAATTGCTGTTGAGGATCATGATTTGCTTGTTTGTTCCTATTAAACAATACTGAAAATGTTTAGAATGGGAATAAAATATCAAAGTAAAGTTTTAGCGATTTCAGAGTGGAACGATATATCTTCGAGCTCCAAAATTCCAGCTGTCTTGCCAAAAATTTCCTGACCTGTGGGATGAATTCTATTAAATAATTCTGCGTTCCAGTGAAAAAGAAAAACCCATGCCTAGAGAATAACATTTTTACTTACCTTCCTGGCATCCTGAAACAATATATATTATTCGTTATTTATTTACCTCATTCAATGTGCATAATTCTTTACCAGGAGTTAAGGACAATGGATTTGATTCTACCATGGTGTAACTCAGAGTAACTCTGTTAAGTAGCAGTAACCTAATTTGCATTTACGGGTGCCTGTTTTTGCCTCCTGAAAGTCTGTTGCACTGTAAAGATCTCAGATGTCATTCTGGTTATAAAATTTTTCTGGAAATCATTACAGGAATCTGTCTGTGGGACTTAAACGTTACAGATAATTTTATGTGAAAACAATTTGCTTGTTTATTTAACACCTAAGGATCAACCAGTTCAGTTCTTAATAAGTCTTTACATATGCAAAACCTTCAGTAAGGTCAGTAGGAGTTTTAATGGACGTGTTGACTGGAGAATGTGGTCTAGAGATCAGAATTTTGTTTCTCTCATCAACAGTTTTGAAAGCAAAATACTTCCCTTACTACTTGTATTGTGTTCATAATACCCAAAACTCTTACATGAGAAACACAGATTAATTAATTAAATTTAAGAGAAAGAAGATGAATTGTGGGCATGGAAGAAAACCAAGGAATGACTACTTTTTGTAAGTTATATTAGCATATAAATCTATAGATAATCCTGGGACAAATTTTCAAATAGGCTTCTTAAAAATGGATTTTGCAAACATGCACAGTTGCATACCTGCATTAAGCATGAAGTTACACAATTAACATGCACAATTCCTGCTTTAGTGGATCCCATTCCTGAGGCACATTTGAAAATATATCTTAAATTCTATAGCCATGGTTACACTAGCGAGTTTTGCCAATGGAACCCCATTTTTGTCGATGAAACTGGAGGAACATCCATACACAAAATGCATTTTGTCAACAGTTTGTCAACAAAACACAGCACTTCCATCGGCAACATTCTGTCTCTCAGCCATGAGGCCTAACACTGCTGTTGACAGATTCTGTTGACAAAAAAGCTGTGTGGATGCTCTGGGGCCTTTTCCCAACAGAAAAGGCATCTGGAACAATGGGCAGCCCTGTCTGCTGTAGCTCTGGGTGCCTGTTTTATCGAGAAAGCAGCTGGAAAGTCTGGCTGCTCTGTTGACAGAGTGAAGCGCTCTTCCAGCTGGCTTTTGTGTGTGGCCGCACTCTGTCAACAGAAGTTTTGTCAAGAAATCTCTTCCGACAGTAACTTCTGTCGACAGATCGCTGTACTGTAACTGTACTCTATGAGTATGTAGTCCTGTGTCTTCATAATTTAAAGTATTTAGTTTAGTTATAAAAGCTTTTCAAATCATTTCTAAATGTGTTACTCACACTGGGTCTGATTTACCATGCCCTTACACCACTTTTATACTTACCTCACTGCACTGAAGTCAGGTGTGATGATTAGGGCCATTATAATATATGTGTTCTCTCATACTATGGCAACCACACAGGATCAGTCTGATACACATTTGCAGCTTTGTACAGTGAAAAGAGTTTCTGGTCCCTCACAGGTACATAGGCAACTGAGAAAAAGTGTGTGTGTGTCTGTGTGTGTGTGTGTGTACTGCATGTGCACACACATGCAACATGTATGGCCCAGTAGTGTGAACACATTCCTACAACTGTCATTGCTTAGATGTGACAAGGTAGTTGAACCTTTAATGATATAAAAACAAATTAAAGCAGAGATTGAGGTGGAGGAGGTCCTCTCTCAAAAAATTTGAAATATCCTGTGCCATGTCCTCCATTTTAGAAGATATTTCAAAAGACAGATTCAGTGCAAATCTTTGTATTGGCTATTATTAATACCTCTTTCCCATCATAGAGCAGAGGGCAAATGTTTCTGTCCTTGTTCTCAGATAAAGCATACAAATAGCTTCTTGTCTAACTGAGAAGTCCTCCTTCTCCCATCAAGACCCATTGCTTCTCTTGTCCCCCCACAAAAATATCTGGGAGCCCTCGAAGTTTCTCTGCCAAGCACCAGGCTCCTTTTAAAGCTCCCACATCAGGTCCCCTTGTCAGTAGCAAGAGAAAAGGGGAGATGCCCTGTGTCAGAAAGAAAAGGGGGAGCTTTTCTTCTGCATTCAGTGTAGGATAGGGAATGCTGTTCCCCTGCACTCCTCACTGCTTATATCCCTAGTACCAAGATACTTACTCTGTAATAATTCTGTCAAAGTGTCATTTTTACCATGTCATTCTGTAGTAGTCAACCTTTAACATATTAGCAAAGTCACTATAAGATAAGTGGTATAACTGGAAAATTATTTACATGTTACAGAAATAATTTTAGACATCATAGACCCCATATTTGGAGGGAATTGTGGGTGCAGTTTTTTTACTTACTGATATTTACAACAAGCAAGAATTATTACAATGAAGCAATTGGTTACCTCTGAACACTGTTTCCCGAAACAGGTGTTTTGTATATCTAGTTGCTATTTGTTCCCTCAATTTATTGTGGGCACAAATAGTTGTGGGCAAAAAACAGAACCTGCAAAAGTAGGGGACAATTTTTAAAATTTAAGTCTTTAGTTTTAGGTGCTCTCACAAAACAAAAAGCAATTCACTTGAAACTAATTCCCATTTATTTCTGAAAAATCAGGCATGATGGAATTTTCTAGCTTTTCCCTCTGTGTGTCACATTTTTAATTTTTGATTGGCATAGGGTTTTTTCTTAAGAAACAATGTTTAATAGAAAATACTAAAATGCCTTATTGTTATGAGATCTAGTTAGATAATTCCTTGAAGGTTCTTCTCTAGTTAGATAGTTCCTTGAAGGTGATATATTTATTCAGTGCTTTTTTGTGCTGGTACTTGCCGGTACTGAGTACCAGCACCTCGGTAGCCCAAGCCACAGGATTGGCTGGGGGTTGGAAGCAGGGAGCCAGCTGAGTACCAGCTACTTTTTTGTTGTTGTTTTTTTTTACAAAAAGCATTGTCTTCATGTACAAATGTACAAATGTTATCTGGGCACACTCATACGTGTATGAGTTTGCAGATTACTGGGGTGCTAGTGACATTTTACTCTATATGCTCCATGTAGTATTGTTGTGAGTATAGACACATACAGGTATAGTAGTATACCATGGTGGTTCTTACGGGTAATCATTTTAACATTTGGCTAATCTCCTGTACCTTCTTCATATGCACGGATTAAAGTTGTCTGTACTACCTTGGGATCAAAGTGGCTTTTAATGTGCTGCTTCAGTTCAGAGTTCAGTATAATTTGGTTTTAATGAAGATATGCCTTCTTTTGGAACGCTTTTCATTTTGAAAGTCCACACTCACAGTGCTGTGCTCATTAAAACCGAATTATACTGAAGTGGAGCACTGCAGTCCCATTTATGTCCACACCAGAGAGAGAGAAGGCATTTAAAGGCAAAGAAGAAAGAAGATCTATGCCAGAGGGAGAGCACCTGCTTCCCCAAAATGTGGAGCAAACAGGAACCAGCATCATAGTGGAGCAATAGTGGCTGGTTCTTTTAGAGGTATAAGGACAAGAAATGAAACACTATACTTGGGTTGTTTCAAAGGAGGGGAAAAAGGTATTTAGGGGGGAAAAAGATCAAAATGGATAAACAAAGGAAAGAACTGAGGGACAGTGAAAGATCTAAAAAATACCCACCGCCAACAAAACAACTGAAAGCAAACATGCAGAAAGTAAAGAGATGTAGCCGTGTTAGTCTGTATTCTAACAAAACAAAACAGCAGTCATGTAGCACTTTAAAGCTTAACAGAATGATTTATTCAGTGATGAGTTTTTGTGGGACAGATCCACTTTATCAGATCAGTAGCATTTCCAGAACAGATTGACATCTATAAGTACAGAGGTCCAAAAAAAAAATGCCTCACCCCCCTACTCCTTCAGTCCTATGTACTTGATTTGTCAAATTTTATTGCATTTTTTTGGACCTCTGTACTTATAGATGTTAGTCTGTACTGGAAATGCTATTGCTCTGATGAAATGGGTCTGTCCCACTAAAGCTCATCACCAAATAAATGATTTTGTTAAACTTTAAAGTGCTACATTACTGCTGTTATGCAGAAAGTGAATATGAAGTCACATTAAAAAGCCAAAAGGACTTGCTCTGGTAGCTAGGAGAGTGACAAAAGGATAAACTGTCAAAGAAACAGAGCAGCTCTAATTTAAAAGACAGTGGTTTCTTCCTTGTCTGCAACATTCTTTTTTCAGTATTATCTTCTAAACAAGAGGACCTAAAGAGGTACTTTGCAGGAGTTCAGTTTCCAATCTCTCATTACTCTGTGTTCATTTTTTCAACTCGCAGGCCCTCATTCTGCAATCTGAGATTTCCTTTGAGACAGGCACACTTCCATAAGTGGGAGGCCCTTGGTTGCATCACTAAAATATCCCTTCTGACTCATTAATGAGAGACATTAACATATCCCAAAGGGCAGCTCCTAATAGACCTTCTTAGCCAAAGATCTGATTTAGGGCCTCAGAAGGAGAGTAACATCACAGATAGGAAAAGATGAGAGAACTGAAAAGATAGTGATGGAGTTAATAACAAAAAGAAAGCAGAAAAATAAATGGAAAGACAGAAGAGGTGAGAGAGGAAAGGCAAATTCAGAGACACCAGAAAGGGGGAGGGAAGTTCAAGAGCAACTTAAAATTAAAGGGTTCAGAAACAGAACATGGAAAACTAAATTAAAGAAGAAAGTTAAAAACGTGTGGTACCAATGGAGGAAAGAAAGTGATGAAAGAAATACTCTACCAAAACAGTATCTCTTATCTGCAAAGATGCAGTCATCATGCAATTTGGAAGCACTAAAGTAGTCTCAGAGAGGAAGCCGTGCTAGCCTATACACTATCAAAACAAAAAGCAGTCAAGTAGCACTTTAAAGACTAGCAAAATAGTTTATTAGGTGAACTTTCGTGGGACAGACCCACTTCTTCATGGTCTGAAGAAGTGGGTCTGTCCCACGAAAGCTCACCTAATAAACTATTTTGCTAGTCTTTAAAGTGCTACTTGACTGCTTTTTGTTTTACTAAAGTAGTCTCAATCTCTTTTGACCTATGACATGAGAACTGAAGCAATACTTGGGAATAGAGAGTGGAGAGCATCATGGGAGTTTCTCCTTCAAAATGCATCCAGATTGCATCAGTTGTGCTGGACTTCCCTTACCTAGATTTCTTTTTCTTTCCTTTTTCCACTCTTAGTCACCTGCAAAAGCAATGCTGCTTGCCAGATCTGACTCTCAGTCTAAATAAAAGCCTAAGCCTATTATAGCTCACACATTGTCTGATTTCCTGGGAGTTCCCCCAATTCCAAAACTTCCAGTATATCATTTTATGTGACTTTTTTAAAGGTGAGGGGTTAAACCAGGCACTGAGAGTGAAGTAACTGAAGGGCTACGTCTACACGTGAAGCCAACATCGAAATAGCTTATTTCGATGTAGCAACATCGAAACAGGCTATTTCGATGAATAACGTCTACACATCCTCCAGGGCTGGCAACGTCGATGTTCAACTTCGACGTTGCGCGGCACCACATCGAAATAGGCGCTGCGAGGGTACGTCTACACGCCAAAGTAGCACACATCGAAATAAGGGTGCCAGGCACAGCTGCAGACAGGGTCACAGGGCGGACTCAACAGCAAGCCGCTCCCTTAAAGGGCCCCTCCCAGACACAGTTGCACTAAACAACACAAGATACACAGAGCCGACAACTGGTTGCAGACCCTGTGCCTGTAGCATGGATCCCCAGCTGCCGCAGCAGCAGCCAAAAGCCCTGGGCTAAGGGCTGCTGCACACGGTGACCATAGAGCCCCGCAGGGGCTGCAGAGAGAGCATCTCTCAACCCCCCAGCTGATGACCTCCATGGAGGACCCAGCAATTTCGACGTTGCGGGACGCGGATCGTCTACACGGTCCCTACTTCGATGTTGAACGTCGAAGTAGGGCGCTATTCCGATCCCCTCGTGAGGTTAGCGACTTCGACGTCTCTCCGCCTAACGTCGAAGTTAACTTTGAAATAGCGCCCGACGCATGTAGCCGCGACGGGCGCTATTTCGAAGTTAGTGCCGCTACTTCGAAGTAGCGTGCACGTGTAGACACAGCTAAGGTGTATTGAATGAATGTCCCATTCAAGACCTGGAAGAATAACCTGTATTTGAGACAGTATATTACAGGTGCCCATTTTATCTGCATGTGTTATTTAAGAAAAATACGTATTTTCAGTCATTTACTAAATTAAGAAATGCCTATATCTTTCCCCCTAAGAGCATAGCAGCTCCAAAACAGCCATTTATAGTCTATTGAGTAAATGTGTATGTAGGAGCTGTTATAAAATGACACATGCCCAATACATTAAAATATCTGTGCGCTGAGACCCTGTGGGTTTTGCAAGTGGGGTGTACGCTAAAATTGCTAGCAGACCTTCAGCACTCAAACATTCCCACACTTATGTGGGTATGCACATTTTTTTTCCACACAAAATTATTGCCTTTTGACTCACGAGCCTTAAAAACTATAAGCCTGCACAACCTCCTACTCCAAAGCAAAGCTTTTTTTTATTTACCTGAACACAAATGGGCATTTTTAAAAGTCTAAGATTCTGCTCATGCAGCACTTTTAGATCTCCAAAATGCCAAAAGAATATCTCTTCAATTTTATAGGGGGAAAAGAATCCTCCCTTGGGCTAAAATATTATATGTCAAGTTTAATCTCAGAGTGAATTATAAACTTCTGATAATAAGGATTTTTATTAATGGAAACATGGATATAGCCTTCACTATTATATCTCTGGTTTCAATTAGACTTCACACTGCAAAATATATCTTCAGGAGTTTATGTAATTAATCAGATTGCAGTATAATGCAGACTAGAATAGGGAGCAGATCAGGAATTCATGATTTTACACAGATGGAGAGGGATTATATTAGTCATTTAATGGGAGCAGCTCCTGCCTGAACCAGTACATGTTGGTATATGGAAATTATCTTTTAGCACTGTTCTATTTTTTCCACCAATGAACAGAGTTCAAAGTACAAGCTATACACAACTAGAACAAAACACACCTGATTCAGAATAAAAACAAAAAAGCAGTCAAGTAGCATTTTAACAAAATAATGAATTAGGTGAGCTTTCATGAGACAGACCCACTTCTTGAGACAAAATGTCCCATGAAAGCTCACCTAATAAATTATTTTGTTAAAGTGATACTTGACTGCTTTTTTATTTTGATAGTATATAGACTAGCATGGTTTCCTCTCTGTTACTGATTCAGAATGAATTGCTGCTGCAGACTTACTTCCCTTCCACAGAAGTTTACTTTGGTTTTGATATAAGGGCTTTTTCCTGTGATGAGGCTTTAATCTGTCAAATCAGGCAGTTATTGAAATTAGAGATGAAAAAGAACTTCCAGGTCACCTCCTGTCAATGCAGAAATATTTTCTACAATATATTTCTCCAACACCTTGCCCAAACTAATGTTCAGTTAGTGTACTGATGGACATCCCACTGCATCCTTTAAATAATTTCATAGTCAAAAGGGCTGCACTTTGAGAATTTTCTTAATTATCTGTCTAAAGGTTCTTTAATTTCATCCCATTATTCTGGAATTCTAACTTTTTCAGACATGTTCCTCCCCAACTAGCCTACTTCATTAGTTAGCACTATCAGACTTACTCAGCATTGCTGTAGTCCTGAACTCAGTTAAGGGTATTTTATTTTTGGCGGGGGGGGGGGGGGGAATAAAAGAAAAAATAAATGCTCTACTTAAATGTTTGTATTTTTCTTATTTTTATTAAGTTAATTTGTATTATGGAGCTCTTAACAAAAAGGATTGTTAAAATGTTTCCATTTATTTTTAGTAAAATTTTACAGTGGGAATTCTATCAAGGGTATTTTTATTTCATCCCTATAACATCGTATCATTCACCATATTTAAACAAAAAAGGGTTATCACCAATTTGATTTCCAATAATATTTTCTTCTAGTTTTCAAACCTTAAGAATTGATTTAGCAGTGCCAAAACAGAGCACTATTCCAAATTTCTCCATTTTTATCTCTTTTCTTTAAGGTCTATTGAGAAGGAATTCTATTCCAGGTTCATCCTGTTTTTCTGGCTCATTGTGGTTCAGTCCCTTTCTATATTCACTCAGTTATGTCAGTTCTGAGGACTGTATTTGATGTGGTGATTCTGTCTCTCTTCTATTTGGTTTTATGGGAAGTGGTCCCATTCTAGGAACATCCCCTTTTCCTGATACAATCAAACATTATGAAGCTGAATACTGAATTTTTACCTTTGACTTTTCACTGATATTTGCAATATGCTTGAACTTATATTATCCACTAATTTTATTTCCTTTGAAGGTAACTTACTCTTCCAAGAACAAAAAGAAGTCCTATGTCACCTTATAGACTGACAGATATTTTGTCACATAAGCTTTTGTGGGCAAAGACCCGCTTCGTCAGATGCATGAGTGGGGGGATTTCAGAGTATAATAATAATAATAATAATTATAAACATCCACCCCCCACATTCATACGTCTGACAAAGTGGGTCTTTGCCCCCGAAGGCCAAAATATCTGTTAGTCTATAGGGTGCCACAGGACTTCTTGTTGTTCTCGAAGATACAGACTAACATGGCTACCTCTCTGATACTTATTCTTCCAAAGCATTAATAAAAAAAATAGCTACAGTTGAGGCTAACTCTGATCCAGGAAAAACCCTCTTGCTCTCATTATTAGGTTTGTGTTGATTAAAGTGATTCTTTAACGGGTGGATACATCCAACTACTGTAAGAAAGAAGCATCATGGACCACCTTCATCAAGCTATGCATTCACTGGCAACCAGAATTATTTTTCCTTACTACATCTCATTATGCTTTTGACTTCCATTAATTAAATTTGTTGAATGAGCCAAATGGTTGCCTAGATTTATAAGACTGTGGAAGTGCATGTACAAGCGCCTCTTCCTTTGCCAACAGAGACACCACTCTAGAAAATCAACCTTTTATTTGATTTAAGAAACTATTTTTGAGGTTGTTTGATTACTCATGGAACCTAAAGATGTAGTCCTGAGGTGGACCGGCAGCTTGTGTTGCTTTTGCTATACCACATCATGTAGAAAACAGGGAAAACAGACATGGAAATGGCAGAATTTAGAAATGAAAGCTTCTGAAATGGAATATTAGGGAATGAGCCAATTTCTTTAAGTCAATGTGAAGACTTACTGCAATGTAAATTGGATCAGGCCTTATACATATTTCCCAGCTCCAAAATGCTAGATTGCCAGAATAATAGCTGGTAGGACCTCACCTTATACTTACTGATGTCATAGGCAGAAATCCAGGGGACTTCAACTCAAAGCATAACCCCAGAGTTGCTCTACAGATAATTTCTTTTATGTCTTTAGGGTTATATGCTGTGACTGAACACCATATGCAGCCCTGAAAAAGCACAAAACTAATATTGTTTAATGTGCAGTTAAAAATAAATGGCCTCATTCTGCTTCCATTCTGGCTGGACTCCAAAAAACTGCTGTTTGACATAAGCACCCAAAATAGCCTGCTGAGTCACAGTACCAAAGAGATGTGATGTAAAAGCAAATTTGCAACAGTGCCTTCTAGCCAATCATATTGCAGTAAAGTATGGTACAATGTGTGGCTCGTGTTTAAAATGAATAATATGGTTATGCTGGGACTTAAACCTAAACACTTATTTCAGCTTATAGGTAATGCCAGAGTTCCTGTGCTGTCTGTGAGCAGAGTAGGAGGGAAAATGTAAAATGGGAGTTAATACTCCATTTTTCTAAGTCTTGATCTCTTGCAAACCAGGTCTCTAAACTACGTTTGATTCAGCATCTTCCTTCAGGCAGCTCAGTCAAACCAAATTTATTAGGTAATTGTGTCATACAACTGGGCTTTTTCAGGGCCATCTATTCTAAACTTTACCTCAAAAATGAGTCTTTTTTCTTTTGAGACCATACAGCCAAGCATAATACCAAATATTCAGAGTGTCCAGAAGTCTTTATGAGCCATTTGTGTGTTTTAGGGGGTATATAAATCTTTTGAGGTACTAGTTCATTGTACAAGTTTCTCTGATCTCTCTGGTTTTTTTTTTTTTTTGTTTGTTTTTTTGGTTGATTGTTTGGTGTTTTTTTTTAATTGCTGCTCTTCTGGGTTATTGCGGTTTTTGTTTTGTTATTGGTGCTGTGACGCATTTTTTTCCAGTTAATCTTTAAATATTCCTGTTAACGTGGAAGGTAAAGCTGAGCTTTTCTGGACAGCTAATGAAGGACTTATCACCAGATCACAGTTTTTCAAATATTCTATTATAAGTCCTTGCCTGTGGGCTGATTCCCAGCTCTTCAGATCCCGGAATGTTGCGAGGGTAACCTTGGTTGCATACTCACAAATGCAACCATTTGGAGGGTGCCAAAATTTTACACCAACATAGTTTTTCAACAAAAGTGGCTTTTTGACTAATCCAAATATGTGGGGGAAAAAATCTGTTTTCATCAAACACTCAGAAATAAAAAAAAAAAAGTTTGAGTTGAAAAAAATGTAAAATTTCATTTAATCAAAAAATAACTTGATCAAAATTGTTCACAGTTGCTTGGCCAGCTTTATTAGAAATGAGTGCCTCTGCATCACTTCCATCCTCATTCAACTCTACTCACATCCCAGTCAGTTCAGAACACTGTTAAAAATTGCCCTCTTTTTAAAATCCAGTGAATTTGTTCCAGGTGACCGACCTTATTGCAAAACATTCTTTTGTTAACTAGGTGGGGAGGGACTGAGCTGTGGAGCAGGTGGTCAAGCTGGCTCAGCAGGGTCCTGAGCTAGATCCCGTGGAAGTCAACTGGCATCTTTATGACAACTCCAGGGTACTCTGGAACCTGCCCATAGTCTCAGTTACTAAGATGTTATGCTTACTACACTCCACAACTCTGCAAATGCATGAAACTGCAAAAAGTAGGGAAAGCCTTTGAGGAGGAGAATGAGTAAGTCATGGGGAAATGGACTTACACCAGATGCTGACCCTAATTCCCCATCTTGGCAAACTCAGATTACTCCCCTTAATTGTCATGAGGCCACATCCCTTTAACAAGAGAATCTATCCTGTCATCTACTAACTGAGCTGTGCAATGGTGCCCAGATGTAGTTGTGCAGTTCTTTGCTGACGCAAACTTGCAAAAACATCATGTACAGTAAGACTGAGGATCACGGCTTGTCTTATACGCAAGCACACACCCTCCTTTAGAGACATACTAACACAAGTGCCTGGGAATGCATTACATAAGGTGCATAGCAGGACTAGGATTTATTACTCTGAGTAGACTTTCTTCTCAGTTATAAAATGCAGTCATTAGCCAAACAGAATCAGGTGTTCTATTTTCTTTTCCCTTCCTTTCACTTTCCCTCCCCAGTAATAATTCAGCTCTGGCCTTTCTTCTTTCAGTTACATAATGTCCCCAACTTTGGAGCAACTTTTTTCTCCTCTGCTACTTCTGCTGCCTTCCTGCATCCCTTTGCCTCATCAGCCCTGTATATTTTATCCCACCTCTACACCATTCAACTTCCTTTGCTTCTATTGTTATTTACACTTTCTCACTAATTCTGTATATTTTAAAAATTCCTTGAAGCATTCTGAGTTGCATTTTGTACAAAAGATACTGTACAAAAATAGCATTTTCTTGTATAACAGCAAATACATTGTCACTGAAGAATCATTTCCTTTATATTCAGTTTCCCGGACTAGTCTGTGTCATAAATGCAAAACTAATTCAAAGTTGTTCTCTCCAAATGAAGACCTCATTGCAAACAAGCTGAAAGCTGTATCAAAGCTATAGCTGCCTTTGGCTTGATTCCTCTGTCTCTAACCCTGTGTAAACTTGGAGCAAATTCTGCTGAAATCAATCTAGTGAGAACGGAGAACCAAGTTCTGGATGTCAGTATGATACCAGAGTGATAGGTTCCTCATAGAGATCATGATGTCCAGCTGCAAATCATACTGAATGAGGTACCTGACTACATGCAGAACTTGCAAAATGCAGTTTCATCTCATTCCATAGAAAAACTAGCTCATTTCTAACAAACTGTGCATGATGTCACAGATTAAAATTTAATTGTTAAAATAAAAAGTACAGTTTGCTAAAGAACTATTTCATATAAATAAATCAAAAGAAAACATGAGTGTTATTTAAACTAATGACTATGATTGCATGAAGAGACCCCATGTTAATGCACCTATTATTTTCTTTCCTTTTCTAATGCTTAATAGAGAAGAAAATCACGTTATTCGGACCTTGACTTTGAAGTAAGTTTAAATTATTCCTGTTTATTAAAACTATATTAATATAAAGTTCATAAGAAATTTTAGTTTAAGCCACTTGATATAGCAGATATGAATATGAAGGTTTAAATGGGTTATGTACAATTCATGATGGGAGTTTCCTTAAACCTACTTGGGTGAAAGTTCCTTCTAAAAGATTCTAACATCAAACTAGCACACAGTACCAATGAAGCATCATGATTTCTGTTCTAAGCTCTCTGCCATTTCAATTGCATGTATTTTTTTCCTTTGTATACATCTATTAATTTCCCTGGTGGCCGTAGATTCTGCTGGTTTATTTGAAGAAGTGTGTTTCATTTGTTTGATAACTGGTGTCACAGCAAGTCTGCCTCCTTCCACAAATTTCCTATTTTCAGTCCAATTGCCATTTTCTTTAGAGCTCTTCTGGCTTCTGGGCTGTAAATTTTCAAAACAGGTTAGTGATTTTAAGTACTTAAGTTAAAACACTTTAAAGTGGCCTGACTTCTCAAAAAGATACTGAGCAATTGAACTTGAAAAATAAGCCCTCTTAGGAGTATGTCTACACAGCAGACATTATTTCAAAGTAAAATATTCCAGAATAGCTATTCCAGAATAGGTTAGTTTGAAATAGTGCTGCTACATATAAAATGCATTTCAAAATAGCACATAGTTATTTTGAAATACAGCATCTATACATACTGGCTAATGCCCCCTCAGACACCAGTCCCTTATTCCTAAAAGATTTCAGACATAAGAGACAGGCAACAGATGGGCATTTAGCCAGAAGAGGCTCATCCACATGGCCATGCAGCCCCGAACTCTTGGTGGCTATGGTAAAGAGCTTTGGGAGTATGCAAATAAGCAGCCATTTGCAATCTTGAGAAGCTCACTATGCATAGCTCTGCCAGCAGCAGCGCTGAGCAGAGCTCCACGTAGGCCTAGCCATGAGCCTATTTTGAAATAGAGCCATAGACTCTATTGCCCATATTAACAGCACATATTTCAAAATGCCTATTTCAAAATAGGCACTATACCTTAGCTATGTCTAGCCCCTGCCTTTTGAAAGGGGGATGCTAATGAGGCACTGCCATGAATATGCAGCACCTCTTTAGCATAATGGTAGCTGTGGTAATTCAAAAGTGCCACTTTTGAACCGTGCACCGCACATGTAGACCAGGGTGGCCTTTCGAAAGGAGGAATAAGGGGCTTTCGAAGACTGGGGGGTACTTTCAAACGGCCCCCATCTACACGGGCAGCGCACAATTCAAAAGCAGCGCTTTTGAATCACTGAGGATACCATTATGTTAATGAGGCATTGCATATTCATGGAATGCCTCATTAGCATATCTCAAAGTCTCTCATTAGAATCCCCCTTTCAAAAGGTGGGGACTATTGTAGACATAGCCGTTGTGCAATGAGGTTTACCTATTTCAAAATAAGCTATCCGCTATTTCAAAATTATTTCAAAATAGCATTTGTGTTGTGTAGGTGCTAGGATAGTTATTTCACAATAATGGCTGTTATTTCTAGGTAACTTTGCTGCATAGACCTACCCCTGGTATCTCAAAATTGATAACTATAATCTGACTCATGAAATCTGTAGTTAGTAGTGGAAATGTAGGCTCCAGGGCCGTTTCTACATAGGCCACTTCCTTCGGAAGTCGCATGCTAATACACAGAGTGAAAGATGCTCATGAAGCGCAGATGCAAATTCCCCATGCCTGATTAGCATAACGTCACGTGATTTGGATTCCCAAAAATTTTCTACATGGCATTTTGGAGTCCGGAAGAATGGTCTTCCAGACTCCAAATCACATGATGTTATGCTAATGAGGTGCAGGGAATTTGCATCTGTGCTTCATTAGCATCTTTCACTCTGTGTGTTAACATGCCGAAGAAAGTGGCCTATGTAGAAATGGCCCAGTTGTTTAGTTAATTCAAGGTTTTTGCTAGCCCAAAAATTCAGGTGAAGGTGTTTCTCTTACTGTTTAAGAGCACAGTTGCTCTATGTGACTACAATGAGTAGTCAAAGTCTATATTCAGCAGAATATTAATGATTTATGGATGTTTTGCATAAGCTGTCATTTTCATGCATTGTTGATAGTTTGATATAATTCATGATGAGCTTTTTCATTGATGCTTCTCACACCATTTTCATAGAACACGACACATTTAAGACCAAGTTTTAATATCTAGTGAGATTGACCTATCAACTGTTACTTCAAAAATCAATGAATATACTTACATATATAACCATGTATATATGCCAATGACTAGTGTAATTTTCTAGTCATGACTTAAAGCATATCTTGGATCGGAAGTCAGAATCTGGCCTATAGTTACTGATACAAAAGCTATGGCAGTTCCTTTATTACCTCTTCTTTTGAATCATTCAGGCTGTGTCTACACGTGCCCCAAACTTCGAAATGGCCATGCAAATGGCCATTTCGAAGTTTACTAATGAAGCGCTGACATGCATATTCAGCGCTTCATTAGCATGCGGGCGGCAGCGGCGCTTCGAAATTGACGAGCCTTGCCGCCGCGCGGCGCGTCCAGACGGGGCTCCTTTTCGAAAGGACGCCACCTTCTTCGAAGTCCCCTTATTCCCATGAGCTCACAGGAATAAGGGGACTTCGAAGTAGGTGGCGTGCTTTCGAAAAGGAGCCCCGTCTGGACGCGCCGCGCGGCGGCAAGGCTCGTCAATTTCGAAGCGCCGCTGCCGCCTGCATGCTAATGAAGCGCTGAATATGCATGTCAGCGCTTCATTAGTAAACTTCGAAATGGCCATTTGCATGGCCATTTCGAAGTTTGGGGCACGTGTAGACGTAGCCTCAGTGTATAATACTGAGTATTCCTGAGTTTTAGGCTATGTAAGTTTGAAATTCAAAGCATAATATAAATTACATGTTCAGAGAACCTACCTAAATGATTTGAGTGATGAAAATCTTTAACATTTGAAAATCTTAAAACAATAGGGCTACGTCTACACGTGCCCCAAACTTCGAAAGGGCCATGCAAATGGCCATTTCGAAGTTTACTAATGAAGCGCTGAAATGCATATTCAGCGCTTCATTAGCATGCGGGCGGCAGCGGCGCTTCGAAATTGACGTGCCTTGCCGCCGCGCGGCACATCCAGACGGGGCTCCTTTTCGAAAGGATGCCACCTTCTTCGAAGTCCCCTTATTCCCATGAGCTCATGGGAATAAGGGGACTTCGAAGTAGGCAGGGCCCTTTTGAAAAGTAGCCCCGTCTGGATGCGCCGCGCGGCGGCAAGGCACGTCAATTTCGAAGCGCCGCTGCCGCCCGCATGCTAATGAAGCGCTGAATATGCATTTCAGCACTTCATTAGTAAACTTCGAAATGGCCATTTGCATGGCCATTTCGAAGTTTGGGGCACGTGTAGACACGGCCTAGGGTTACAGCTGACTCTGTAATGTTACATGCAATGAAGGAGACTATTATTATGGACAAGTTGGTCGTGTTTCCATAGCTAATGCAGTTGAATTTTTTTAGTTGGGAAGAAAGGAATTTTATGTATGAAAAATGTAGTGTATACTTACAAAAATTATAGTACTTACTGTTTGAATGAATTGTCTAAGAATTTACAGATGAATTCTTTATCTAATGTCAGTTAAAATTTATTTAAATATGGTTCCATTAAAAATATAACAAATTTCAGGCCTTGTTTTTCCTGGAATGGTCTGAATAACATCAACTTTGAATTCCCAGATAGTAAACACTTATTGAAATCTTCTGTATAAACTAGATTTGAAGAAATTAAGTTGTAAAAAACCTGTTAATGATTGTGGTATCTAACTCTGACATTTATTCAGAATATAGAAGGACCTAGGTCTACAGCTCAAATGAAGCTTAAAAGTTGGCCCTGTGACATCTGCGATAACTCGCTCAACCATTGCTGACCTGTAGTGATATCATGAGGGAAAATACTATGAAAGAACACAAAACCTCTTTCTTTGCAAAATTAGTTTAAACTAATTTTGAACACAACACAAAAAGATCATGATTATATTATTATTTCATGGTATCACTATAGGATGAGAGTTAAGATTGTCTGAGAGACTTAATTGTGCATTCCCTTAGCATGTTTGAATTTCTTTAAAGTTTAATGATAACTCTGAATATTATTGGTTTGTAATTTTTATTTTGGGGATAATTTCAACATTCTGCAATATTTTTTATCCATAAGCAATCTCTAAAATTTAATACCAATCTGTTATAATATTTTTCTGGACACACACACACACACATGCGCACGCGTGCAAGAAAGGTAAAAGGACATCAAGATAACTACATTTAAACAAGGAAGACAAATATACATCATCAACACAATCTAAGGAGGCAAAACACAATTTTAAAATTAAATAAAAACAACACAACAGAAATTATGCAAGCAGAGCAATGAAAATATTTCTGAATTACACAATTCCATTTTGAAGGTCAAGAATTCATTGCAGGTCTTTCCGAGCACATTCTCTATGGCAACTGCTATGAAGACATCCATCCTGGCAGTCAAGAGAACATGTTCCAGCACCAGATAACTACTGACAATACTATGCACACTGTGTTCTCAAGTATCAGTTATCTAGCAAATGCATTTTCAATTGACTCATGTGAACTGTATATGTGATGCTTGCATCTTTTATTGTGTTGTGTTTGCAATTGTTGCATTGCCTAGATTTTTTTGTTAAATATGGTATTGTATATGTGCACCATATATAAAACATAACGAAGAGGAATGGGTCTTCTATATGTGTGTACATTGCTATGCTCAAGTGGCATCAGTCCTAATAGAGGCCATTTGGGATTACTGTAGTGTCTTATAAATTACCAACAGCAGCAGCAGCACCAGTGATATTGTGGCAGAGGTATTGTAGAAGTGCTGAACCAGAACCTTTCCCTGCTTTGAGATTTCATTACCAGTACTGGATCAGATCATCAGCCACTCTTTGTGCCACTCGGAAAGCTGGTCTGGATGGCCACCATTGATAGGAAAATCGCAGAGGAGTGCCACAGCCATCTCACCCTTTCATGAAGAGAGAGGTGAAAGAGGAGCAGGTTGTGGACCAAAAATCTGGTCCATTCTATTAATACCTATCGCCTAAATGGCCTCTTTAAGGCCATTGAATCTGATTGTCACTTACATGGCCCTGAGGATTCCCTAAGTGGTTTTGTGGGCCAAATATGTACCCAGGATTGCAGGGGACAGAAAGATAGCTTTAAACCACCTCTGCCACCTCAGCTGCATCTACACTTGCATTCCTCTTTCAAAAGAGTTATGCAAATGAGGGAAATCGAAAATGCAAATGAGGTACAGATTTACATATCTGATGCCTCATTTGCATATTCTTTCAAAAGAGCATCTTTTGAAAGGAGAAAAGTAGTGTGGCTGCAGCTTTTTTGAAAGTAAAACCGTATCTTCAAAAGAACCCTTTTTTGCTTTTTTTTTATGGGAAGAAGGGTTCTTTCAAAGATGGGGTTTACTTTTGAAAGAGGTGCAGCTACACTACTTCTCTACTTTCAAAAGAAGCTCTTTTGAGAGAAGAATATGCAAAAGAGGTGTCAGATATGTAAATCTTGGACTATAGCTACAGAATAGCATTATTTTAAAATAGCTGAGCGCTGTTTTGATACACATTTTGGTTGCATCTACACTACATTCCCATTTTGGAGGAGGTATGCAAATGAGGGAGATTGAAAACGAAAATGAAGTGCTTATTTACAAAGCTCATGCTTCATTTGCATAATCTTGCGTGATCGTGTTTCCGGAAGAGACTTTTCCAAAAGCAAAAACAACCATGTAGACAGGATTCCTTCAGGGAAAAAGAACTGAAATTTTGAAAGAACCCTTGTTTCTATTTTGTTTCAGGAAGAAGAGTTCTTTCAAAAACAGGTTTTTGGTTTTTTCTGAAGTATCCCCATCTACACAGCTGCTTTTGCTTTTGGAAAAGTCTCTTACAGAAACACAACTTCATGAGATTATGCACATGAAGTATGAGATTTGTAAGTCAGTGCTTCGTTTGCATTTTTGGTATCCCTCATTTTCATTCCTCCTCTGAAAGGGGAATGTAGTGTGGACACAGCCTTTGTGTGTGGACATGCTATTTGGAAATAAGCTATTCCAGAAAAATCTCTTCCATAATAGTTTATTCCAAAATAATGCTGCTATGTTGACATAGCCTTCTTGAGTTTCCTGGTATGGACAGCAGAGTGATGATTCTTTCCCCCTTTTTGCCACAGTCCATCTGCACCTCTTGGGAATTGTTTTTGTAGAACCTCTGCCCCTACAACAATGTATCCCATGCCTTCTGTTCAATGGGGCCTTCTTCTGACTTCCTTCAGATAACTCTACCAAACCATCTTCTACCTTCTTACTTGTTCAGAGACCCCCCAAAACAGTTTCTTCCTTCTATCTTCATTGGGAGTAGATAAGTTTTCTTTCTTCTGCTGGAGGTCACATACTGCCATTATTCTCCTGCTCTGCACTCCTCTTGCTGATTCTTCAGTATGCTGTGCGTGCAATAGCAGGCTCTGACTTCGAGCCAGAAAGTCTTCATTTTCTCTACTCAAATGCCGGTTAGATACTTGGGCCTCTAATCCTTTAACCTTCTCTTCCAATATGAAAATGAGTTTATTTATTTAATGCTTACAGTGTAAGTTACTCTTTACACATTTAATTGTATGCAACCCTTCTATTAATGCCAGGTGCCTGCCAGAAGGGCCAGGTTCAGCTCCTAGGGGGTTTCCTGTCAAGGATACAACCAGCTGGCTTGATCCCCCACCCAGTGGCCTGGGACAATTTCACCCCACTTGCTGGGTGCCTGTAAGGCAGTTTTCCCCTGCCTCACAAGCATGGAGTCTAAGATAGAAACAGCTTATTTAATGACAATAACCTACCCCAGGTTTACTGTGACAGATGCAGTATATCTAAGCAAAGGAGAGACAAACCCCTTTAACAAGATACCATCCCCATATGCTACAGAACCAAGTCTCTTGCTGGGGCTCTTGGCCTTTAACCCACACATTGTTACAGGGTGTACCTCTCGCGGCGCAGTCCCGGACCCAGAGCCCACAGATACATCACCAGGGCTGTGTCTACACGTGCCCCAAACTTCGAAATGGCCATGCAAATGGCCATTTTGAAGTTTACTAATGAAGCACTGAAATGCATATTCAGCGCTTCATTAGCATGCGGGCGGCAGCCACGCTTCGAAATTGACGCTCCTTGCCGCCACGCGGCGCGTCCAGACGGGGCTCCTTTTTGAAAGGACGCCACCTACTTCAAAGTCCCCTTATTCCAATGAGCTCATGGGAATAAGGGGACTTCGAAGTAGGCGGCGTCCTTTCGAAAAGGAGCCCCGTCTGGACGCGCCGCGCGGCGGCAAGGAGCGTCAATTTCGAAGCGCGGCTGCCGCCCGCATGCTAATGAAGCGCTGAATATGCATTTCAGCGCTTCATTAGTAAACTTCGAAATGGCCATTTGCATGGCCATTTCGAAGTTTGGGGCACGTGTAAACATAACCAATATCTCCAGTAGGGAGCTTTATGAAAACCCTAATATCCAGCTTTATCTTTCAACAGGTGGGAAAGACTACTCAAAACAGTCTTACAGCAACATAGCCAAGACATAGGCAGGATCATGAACAAGCTGACTCAATTAGTACCCCTCCCCCTCCTTCCTTACAATGCTTGAAACCAGGGAGCCCTGTGTAATCAATGTCTTATGTAGCTATGGTGACTCCCCTGTCCCCCACAACAACCCAGAGCATTGGTGAAATCCCACACTGAATGTCAGCATAAATTGTGGTTTTACAACAATGTGTTTACAATAGACAAAATCTCATGGCTTACCTGCTACCCATTAGGCTTTGCCTGAAAGGTATCACACATGCACCCCTTTGCATTCTCATGCAAATGATCTCTGGGAGACTCATTCCTCCCAGCCTTCAGCAGCACTGTGTTCCTGCTGCCACATTCCTTACATGTACAATGAACCAGCTAGAAGGGTTATAAAGGCTGGAACCACGAAATACAAAACAACAGAAGATAGCTAGTTTTCAGTTAGGTGGGTAGTTTTTCTTCCAGCAAAAAATGTTAAAGTGTTTACCTTCCAGACTTGCATAGAAAATGATTAATTTCTTCTCCCACCTGCTTCTTTTCAAGAGTAATATAATGAAGTAAGTGACGCATTTGCTTTATTCATATTTGCTATTTCACAAATACTTCAGACCAACACTCAGACATATATCAAAAAGGTAGCATTCTGTACATTCAGTTTCCTACCACTGTTATACAGTTTCCAGCTGGCATCATTTTTTTTTCACAACCATATGTCATTTCCCAGCTTAATGCCTGTTTTTAACCTGCAAAATTTGTTTTCCTCACCCTACTATAACTTCTTATATTAGTAAAAAATAATCTTTGAAATGGAACCTTGCCTTTTGAAATTCTGTGTATATGAAACCTGATCCTTTGTCTACCATAGCAGTCATATCTTCAAAAATCTGCAGCAAGTCTCTTTTATGAATTTAGATCAGAAATCTCTGAGTAAATAATGTTTTGCAAAACATTTCTCACTGAATCTTACAGAATTATTTCATATGTTCTCCCCACAACTCATCTTGGCTATGTCTACATGGGCAGCCTGTGTCAACAGAGGTCACTGTCAACACAGAAACCCTGGCAGTACCTTTGTTGACAGATCAAGTCTACATATAAAAGACGGTGGCCACACTTGGCCAAAACTTTGAAATGGCCATGTTAATGGGCAAACTGAAGAATACTAATGAGACGCTGAATTGAATATTCAAGGGGCTATTTGAGTCCTGAAAATTGACAACATTATTCACAATAGGTATATGAGACATTGCAAACACTTAGAGACTGATTAACTTAAGGGCCACATCTACATGTGCAGCTTCTGTCTACAAAACTGGGCTTTTGTTGACAAAATTTGCCGAGTGTCAACATGTTAAAGCGCTCGATTGAGTTTGTCGACAAAACTGAGCTGTTCGTTTGGCAGTGTTATACCTCTCCCTGATCAGATATAACACCTCTGTCAACAGTGTTTTGCTGACAGGGGGACCACACAGACATGCAGACCATGCAGACCCTGTTGACAGACAGGGCTTCTGGTTTACCAGGCTTTCAGTTGGCTGTTCTGTCAACAGGGGGCTGGACAGTCTTGCTACTCGCTGTCGACAGAGGGTGTTGCAGGCGGGAAGGGGGCTGTATTAGGTATGGTTGTGTTTTGCAGACAGAGGTTCTGTTGGGAAATATCTGTCGATGGTGACTTCTGTTGACAGAACTATGTAGTGTAGACACAGCTTAAATAAAAATGGAAGAAAAACAAAACACATAGCTATAGGTTTATTTCGAGGCCATCTACTGACACCCTACACTGAGTAGTATTCTTCTTAATTTGATTATCCACTGTGAGTGAGACCAGAAGAATCAGTCTTGGATGTAAGAAGATTGTAGAAGTTTCCAGCCAGTGTAGAGACTACTATTGTGAATGTAGAGACTACTATTGTGAAAGACACTTGTATGGGTCACACAAAGGACTGAAGTGCAAGGTAAATGTCTGAACCTACCTCCTCCCACATAATGGGGTATCACCATCTGGCCATGTACAGCTCTAAATTATGCATAAGTTAGGGGTTTTTTTTCACTTTTTTTTACATAAAACCTGCTTTTAAAAAACTGTACTCTTGCTAGCCCAAACCATGAAATGACCCCACTTAACACTTTATAGAACTAAAATTTAAAGCGCTTACAAGTTTTTGGACAATTACCTACTGAACATGAGTGGCATGCTTGCCACAGAAGTTCTGTCACCATGAGTATCATAACACCTCCAGAGCCACAGTCCCTGCTGGAGTAAATTAGCACTGCAGCATTGAGGTCAGTGGAGTTCCTCCACTTTCATACTAGCTGAGAATGTGTCCCAGACCTCAGAAGGCTTCAGTGCTAATTATGGATGTATGTAGTGATTGAATCCATGCTATTCAAGCACAAACTCATACAATACTGAAAATCTATCCTTACATGTCATTTAGCACTTATCGAACTTCCTTTTCGGGAGGTGCAAATGACAGAAAGGCTCATTTAGTTATAATACATGGACTACAGCTACACAACAGGGATCTTTTGAAGGAAGCCTTTCTTGAAGATCTCTGCTGAAAGAACTTCTTTCAAAAGAGAGCATCCACACGCTAAAAAGCAGGTCAAAAGAGCAATCTGCTCTTTTGAAAGAGAGCGTCCACACGGCCCCCCACCCTTTCAAAAGAACAGGCCAGGGATCGAAAAATCAGGCCCCATGAGCACTGCTCTTTTGAAAAAAAGGGCCTGCGGAGTGTCTATGCATATTTTCTTTGAAAAGCAGCTTTCGAAAGGGGGGGGGGGGGCACTTCCTGACATGGGAAAGGAAGAGTGATTTTGAAAGCAGTGCTGCTTTATTTCAATTTAATTTTGAAAGAACACTTCTTGCATGCAGTTGCTCTGTGAGATCTTTCGAAAGAGCCCCCTTCTTCTGAAAAATCTTTCAAAGGAACTTGCTAGTGGAGACGCAGCCATAGTTTTGGACCATAACTGCAATTCAGAGGTGGTGACATACATTAGCATCTCATACTTACCATCTTGTCAGAGTGACACATTTGGTTTTTTCTATCAATATAGTCAGTCCTGCCTCCACTGCTTTCAGGAAAAAAAATAGCCTTTCCATGCATTCAGGGATTACTGTTTATTTCATGCTGAAATTCAGATATTAATTTCTTCTACACTGAATGCACACCTAGAAAACGTTTTAAACCCGTGACTGATGACAGTCTTGTGGAAGGCTGCTATTGCATTCTTAATGTATCTAACAAGCACAAACGAAACATCTCCTTATTTCATCAGTTCAGTTAATGGAAGGGTAAAAGCAAGACTTTGTATACAAGAAGTGCATTATAAATGGCAGATGGGAAGTTTAGTGCAATTAATTTCCATTTACTGAGTCTATATGGAAAAGATGGTCTTGTCAAATTCAATTTACTTTATTATGTTGGGGGGGAATAATGGTTGGGTTTTTTTTAAAAAATGGCCAAATTCAATTACAACTATAGTCAATTATGTTCCATTTCACAGAAAGTCATGCATACAAGGAAGAGGCATATGGAATTGTTTCAAGAGTTAAATCAAAAATTTCAAACTCTGGACAGATTTCGGGATGTGCCAAAATCAGGGAGCATTGTAAGTATATTGTTCTCTTTTTATGAACTTAAAATACACTGGTTCTGGAGTTTAGTAAATAGACTATGTAACACCATTTCATGGGAAGATAATGTTGTCATGTGCTACTGTTCAGTAGCCCTTGGACAGAGAACCAAAAGTATCTGCAGTATTCTTACCTTTGACACCATTCATTAGATTTCATAACTAGAGTGTAATGATTCACCAACATCATTATAGCTGACAACTAATTGGATTGAAAGGTATACATTAAAAATCTGCATGTATCTACCAAACCTGAAGGATTTAAACAGAGAAAGAGGTTTGTCAGTGAAATGTGGCTAGCATAATGTTTTCTTGTCTTAGCCAAAATCATTTGTTGTATCTTCTGCTAAAATTACCCGCAGCTGACACACTTCTGAGAATATATGGTCCTGTAGTATTGTGCCTGGTCTGTAATAGATTTATAAATATTTACTGTTTGAAAATTAAAACAGAGTCATTTATAGCTGATTGTTAAGTTAATTGTCTGTGCACAGCAAAAATAAAACTAATACAACCAATCTTCTTTATTTAAGTGTGCCTAAATAGTGCGAACCGTTTATTCTCTTTCATTAGAACAGTTTGCTGTGCCCCATGTATTAATCAGCATTAGCATTGTTTTGGTTTCAAAAGTGCACATTACAAATAAACTACTTAATTAAGATGTGTTTCCCTTTATATATTTTCAGCTTTGAGGGCCAGATATTCAGTCAACATAAAAACAGTGCAGATGTGCACATTTATATTAACTGAAATCTGGCCCTGAATTTTTGATCCCTCGTGGTTTGTTGAGTATTTTCTTTATCTATGATCCATGTGAACTTGTACCCACCTTGTTCCCATCTTTCCCCTCATCTAAGTTTTACCTTATGTTTGGGGTTTGAATTAATTCAAAATCCCAAAGGAAAACTTGTCTGAAACCATTGTATCTCATGAGTGGGACTGACAGCCAACACAGATACTGAGGCAAAGCCCTTAGAATTGACGGGACCTGATCTGGAAGGAGCAGGGCCTCAAGCAGTCAGCCCTTAGTGCCACTCAGACCATGGTGTTCTGGCAGTAATTCAAAGGGACCTAGAGCTCCCAGCAACCAGCTCTTCTCCGGCAACAGTTGCCAGGAGCTCTGGGTCCCTTTGAAATGCTGGGCCCCAGGGCAACTGTACCCTTGCTCCCCCATCCCCCACTCCCATCAGTTGGCTTATATCTCACCTAGCTTCACATAAGAACCATTCAAACCCACATAATTGATATGATTTTGATACAAACCATACAACTGTTTGAAGAGTTCTTGAAAGCTTTTTAAAACATAATGGACAAATATGGTGTACATTGCATCTGCTCAATGAGATGAAATTTGTATGGTTTGGGATTTTTTTGTAAACATTTTGCACAGCTTTACTAGTGCCAGCTATGCTAAAAATAAAAGATTGTGTGTCCTAGGTAGACAATGTTTTTAATTATCATTTAATTTTGTTTCTGGATTTTAAATACACCCTTAGTTATCTATATTGACTAAAATAAATAATTATTGGTTTTTCCTTTCCAAATTATAGTGTTTTCTTGTCCTGATTGTCATTTTATAAAGCAGCATCTCACAGAAATGATTTCCATGGCCAAACTTATTTTCCAGACCAAACATCCAGCCTGCAATTCAGGAAACAAATTTGCATTGCAGCAAGAGAAGCAGTGTTGTTCTAGGAGGCACAAGAGGCAAAATCACATAAGCTTCGATTTCTGTCAGGAACCAAATGGCGGTCAAATGGTGAATATTTAGGGCTTGATACAAAGCTTACTGAAATCAGTGGGAGGTTATATGCTGAAGATGATGTATTTAAACTGGACTCTTCAAAAGAAACTGATATTGTATCTTTTAATCAACATTGTAAGATGCACTATTCAGAACTTGATGTCACTTAGGGTCTCGTTATGTAGCCTTTAGAGTAAAGTCCGTGTGAGTTGTACATGCACAAGGAATACAGCATTGGGCCCTTGCTGGAAGAAAGCATGCAGATCTCTTTTTAAATCCAAAACTTTGAGTTGTCTTCCCTATTGGGAAATGTCTGCTGAATAAAATCTGGAAAGAAAGGACTTCTAGGTTCTATGCCTTTTTCTTAAAGTAAAACCCTTAGAACTTATATATCTACACTGCAGCTGAAGGTGCAGTTTTGCAGCCAGGGTGGCCATACCCACACTGTTTTATTCCAGCTAGTTCCCTAAAATCAACAGCGAGGGCATGGCAGCATGAGTCTCAGGATACGTGTACGTGGCAATTAAAACCCCATGACTGGTGTATGCCAGCTGCCTTAGACTAAGAGGCTCAAGCTCAGGGTTTTTAATTGTGGTGTATGTGGTCAGGTTTGGACTGGAATCTGGGGTCTAGAACCCTGGCTTCTAGGAATCCTGCAAGGGGAAGGGTCCCAAGGTTTGGCAGGGTCAAAACATCTCTACTACAGTTAAACAGCTCCTTAACCTGAGCCCCGTGAGCCCAATTCAGCTAACATGGACCAGCCTTGGGTGTCTAATTGCAGTGTAAACACATCCTGAGGCTCGCTCTGCCATAGCTTCATTGAAAATGAGCAGTCCTGTAGCACCTTAAAGACTAACAAATTTATTCATTAGGTCAAGTGTACGATCCCTTTTATCAGATTTGAGTAGAAATCTGTTACTACTATTCTACTCAAATCTGAAGAAGTGGGTCTCATTCATGGATGCTCATTACCTAATTAAATTTCTTAGTCTTTAAGGAGTTACAGGACTGCTTGTTTTTGTGACGCTACAGACTAACATGGCTGCCCCTCTGAGACTATAACCTCATTGCTATTTTTTGCAAGCCAGGTAGACCAAAATGAGTACAGGTACATCTGCTGAGCTGTAAATTACACTCTGATTGAAACAAAAAGCAGTCAAGTAGCACTTTAAAGACTAGCAAAATAATTTATTAGGTGAGCTTTCGTGGGACAGACCCACTTCTTCAGACCATAGCCAGACCAGAACAGACTCAATATTTAAGACACAGAGAACCAAAAACAGTAAGCAAGGAGGACAAATCAGAAAAAGATAATCAAGGTGAGCAAATCAGAGAGTGGAGGGGGGGAAGATCAAGAATTAGATTGAGCCAAGTATACAGACGAGCCCCTATAGTGACTCAGAAAGTTCCCATCACAATTTAAACCGTGTGTTAATGTGCCAAATTTGAATATAAATGTCAGCTTGTCCACTTCTTGATTATCTTTTTCTGATTTGTCCTCCTTGCTTACTGTTTTTGGTTCTCTGTGTCTTAAATATTGAGTCTGTTCTGGTCTGGCTATAGTCTGAAGAAGTGGGTCTGTCTCACGAAAGCTCACCTAATAAATTATTTTGCTAGTCTTTGAAGTGCTACTTGACTGCTTTTTGTTTTGGTAGTATACAGACTAGCACGGCTTACTCTCTGTTACTCTGATTGAAGTGTAGATTTCACCATAGACATTAAAGAATGGGAATAATAGGCATTATTTCTGTGGTTCTTACATGATGTTTTGTGTTCTTTCTACTAACTTAACTGTCCAGCCTCCATTAACAACTGCAAGCCCATTAAACCACAGTTACAGAATTGAAGTTTTTGTTTTTTCAGAAGAAATAATAAAGTCAATTTCAAGATCATTCAAATATATGAAAACAAATATCACTATTTGGTTTAAAAAGTGAATAAATACAAAATTAGTAGGGAACTCATATTTCCAAGTTTCCAAGAAAGGCTGTAAAATAGATATTACAGATATACTCCCAAATGTTTTGGTTAAATCACTCAATAGTCTTGTTTTGCTCATGGCTGTCATTCACTTATTTTCCTTATTTAGGACAATATGGAAGTAATATTCTCAGTTACATCACAAATGTTAGGTTTTTTTTTTATTCTACTGCAGTTTGAACCTCTCTAATCCAAAACTCTCATCCAGCAACATCCATGGTCTGGCATGATTTTAAGTTTGCTGGGTGTCTAATTATGATGGGTGTGGCCAAGTTTCCCATTGGACCATAAAGTTTGTTTACAGACTCCAGTCCTGGCTCTCAGTGTTCTGTGCTGTTGTTTAGCTGCAATTTACTGCTGAATGTCTTCAAAGGACCCAGTAAACAGTGGAACTGTTGGTAATGTTCTAAAAAATATTAACCTCTGTGATTTGACAAATTCTCTCATTTGGCACTGGTGAGGTCCTGATGGTGCTGCACTAGAGAGGTTCAATCTGTACTACTTTTCTTACAATTGTGAAGTCTTTGGGCTAACTCCTAACCTCAGACTGGGCTTTCTCAAAAGCTCACAAAAGTCACCGGCAACTTCCTTCATCTTCAAAATTCCTGACTATGACACATCTGCACACACACAGACTTCATACTGATCTCTGTAGGAGTAGCACATGCATGGCTGAGAACAAAATTTACTGGCCTTATTCTGACCTTGCTTAATCCAGAACAATGCCAGTAAAGTCAAATGAGTTGAACCTCCACTCATCAGGGCTGAATTGCAGAGCAGCTGCTCCAGCAGAGACCATGGCAAACACACTCAGACTTGCATTGTTCTAATACTTTCTTAAAAAGAGAACTTTTGTATATTAGCAAACATAATAAAAGTAGAACTCTCTAATACCTTTCCAAAACACTAATCAAGCAAATGAGGTTAAGTGTTTGCTAGCTGGTAGCAGATGCAAGGAATGCACTGTTGGACCCCAGCGGAGACATCAATAACCGTACCCAGAATGATGTGGACAATTTGAAAATTCAGCATTTAAATGATTTGGGGAATTATTTATAGCGATCAGCCTTCAACTTCAGCCTATATTCATCCCACCATACAGAATTTCATCAATTCCCATTGTATTCAATAAGAGTTGACAGCTCTCAGCCCCTCCTGGAATCTGGTTCCTGTCGTTGTGTCATAAGCAGATGATCTAGTTATCCCAATTTATAAGCAAACTAGCAACTTCTCTTGTACATCACTCCATAATTCAAGAGAAAAAATTTTCATTTCCCTTTACTTCCTCCTACTTTTCTGTAAAATAGTTTTTAAAATCTGGCTGTCAGTGATGGCCCACATGCCTCTTGCCATTCTCTGTTCAGAACTGGCACATACTTTAAAAAGAGGATTTAGCTGGCAGCTAAGGAGATGAGGTTTCCAAAGTGCTGACTGCTTAGACAGAGTATTGGCTGAATGATGATGCTGAATACCAACCACTTCAGCTCCCTTCAAAGTCGTTTCCTGTCAGTGATGTCTCATCCCAGGAGGGTACCACAGTGATCAAAATTATAAACAAAAAACATTTATTTCTTCCTTTTAATTTTTTTCTTTCTATTTTTTTTTCTGTCCTCAGGAAAACCCAACACCAAACAAGGCTCCATGGGACACTTTCAAAAACACAAATGAATACCAACACTATACTACAATAAATGTATTAGATACAGAAGCAAAAGATGCTTTAGAACTAAGACCAGCAGAATGGGAGAAGTGTCTGAACTTGCCTTTAGATGTGCAGGAAGGAGACTTTCAAACAGAAGTTTAACAAAATCAAAAGGAACTGAAACAAAAATGAAAATGAATTCATTGCACTGACACAAAAGACTTGGGAAGCCTGACATTTGTGTCTGAACATTGTGACTAGTTCATGTCAGGATCTTCATGTGCCAAATGTCAGTGTTTTTTTTTTCTTTTTCCGTACGATATATTCCCACTAGTAAAGTTAGTGGAGAACCAGGTGTACAATTCTTACCATCGTGTGTTGTAAGTACCCGTGGAATGGATTTGTAAGGTAATCTTTATAGATAAACCTCAAGCAACGATTCATGTTGTAACCGCTTCATTTGGTTTAGTTTTCAAAAAACTTCACCATGAAGCACAATGTATATATTTATGCAGTTTTTAAAGTTTATAACAGTCTGTTTGGCCATTACTACACTTTTTACTTTATAATATAAAAGCAAAGTTTTTGTCATTAAATGAATGTCTGTTGAGCTACATTCTTCATTGCTTTAAATGCAATAAAGTAATAATCTCACTTTTATATGAATAATATATTTCACATCTTTATTATTGCAGTTTTCTCTGGAAAGCTCGGAGTAGCTTTCTCTGCTGCAGCTGTGTATAAAATATTTAAAATGTTGTATGGTGTAAATAAACTTTTGTCTACATATCAGTTTTTTCAGTGTATTTTATTTTGGATTTGTTGATTTGCAATTTGCATATTTATAACATTTTATTTAAAACCACAGATACTGAAAATGTATTCTGAGTTTAATAGCATTGTTATTATTCCTTTGAGGCTAATGATTTTCAAATTTAGTAGTAAGTTTGTATAGCTGTTCTGTATTTTCTACCAAGATATTCTTTGAAAACAATGTACTGTGTAAATTGGAGTTGTCAGAATATGGCTACAATTGTTCTATTATGCAAGCATTATGCTTTTCTGTCTTGTTGTGGAAAGACAACTAATAGAAAACGAGTAAGGTATTTTGCACAAAACCTCAAGGAAAAATGTTGATTTACACTAATTAAATTGTGTGCATGTACACAGTAGGAAGAAAGCCACTTGTACCTCTTACTGCAACAGAACAAACAACAAGAAATACTTATGCACCTCTACCAGATCAAAAACTCAGGAACATATTTCTTTGCCAAAAAAAAGTTAATGCACGTCATGTTCTAAATCAATATTGTAGTCTATTTTTATTAGGTATCTAACTATATAATTAAGATAAAAGATTGAAGGTGCTGATTATGAAACCTATCTGTAAGGTTTGATATGATCACTCTGGTGAAGGCTAAATATGAGCCAAAAACACAATCTCCTTCCAAGAGTGAGTGGGTTTGAATTCCTGAATATGACTCTTCCCAGTTTGTTTATGGACGCAAATACAAAACAGGAAAGGGCTTATTTTTCACTTTGGGTAGAGATGCTGCTGAAATTATACACTCTTACAAAATTCTGGAAGTCTCTGCAGAACAGCAAATTTTATGACATTTCCAACTTTTAAAACCAGCTCTGAAGATTTGCCTACTACACTTGGTTCTGCTCAGAATTCATTAGCTACACTAATCTCCCTCAAATCAGCATGAAAGAGACTGTTATATATTAACATAGTCTCATATTTACAATAATAGGAGGCTTCAAAAGCAAAGTAGCCCATTGAGCTTTCGATTATTTGATTGGTTTAATGTTAAACCAGACCTGCCCTGTCTTAAAGAGTCAAGGACAAGAGTCAGTCACTGTCTTTTTCAAATGGTGTAGCTCAAGATGAGACGAGCATTGAGAAAAAATGAAATGTGTAAATGTATTATTATTTATTAACAGTATGTAAAGCACAGACAGTGGGGGTCATCGGTGCTATATTAAATCCAAAAAGAAATAAAGGTCTTACGACAGAAGATTACAGCCTAAAACCTACTGTGAGAGGCAATGACATGTACCAAAATACCCCCAAAAAGGAGATAAAATATTAAAAATAAAAAACATGGATGGCTTTTTCTTGTGTGAATCTGAAAATTCCTGTCCCGCTTTAGATAATGGTCATTTATTTTGTTCTAAACTTTCTGTGAAAAATATTAATTAAATTTACAAATTCAATATGTCAAAAATGTGTTCTGAAAGGCAAATATGTTGTAAAGAAAGGACTGATTTTTTTTTCAGCTGGAAGTACATATTAATTGCATAAGACCACCTGCTCCCCACCTCTGCAGAAGAGAGAGGGATGATTTCTAACAATTTGCTTCTAGTCAGAATGTGGCTGGGCCCCTTTTGTATGGGAATACAGTGCTCACAGATCCTTTGCTCACAGATGATGTGCGATTGTCAGATAGCCACACAAGACATCCATTTCTTTACTATTCAGTATAAGGAATGAGAATGTGGCCAGGCTAAAGTCATTAGGCCACACCTGCTCTGTTGCACATGAGCCCACGACAAAGTGATGTAATTGCTACCAGATTTTTCTATGAAGGTTAGTGGTTTTAATTCAGTTTTCTTTCATGCCGTTTGGTGTCCATGAAGGGGACTAAATGAAGAGTGCTGCTGCCAAACACCCAACGGCAGTAAGGCAGTACTAACTCTGCATTCCCTGGGTATGGGCCTGAAGGCGGGACTGAAACAATGGCAATGTCTGAGCTTTTCTGACTGAAATAAATGAAAGATTTCACCAACAGATCCCCAAAGTTGACAGGGCTATAGCAATTGTCTGCTAGCTGCCCCATGTAAACCAAGCAATGATGTGGTGTGTCTTAGAGTCATTTGACCCTCAGAGATTTCCTGTAACAACATCCCCTTTTATGTGGAAGGGAAGGCAACATTGTTGTGATTTAAATAAAAAATATCTATTTCTTCTTTAGCTTTCCCAGGCTGAAAACAATGAACTATCATATCTTCCAGTTGCTGGTAGATGTTCTAATAATGGCAAGATTTAACACCTCAATCATCTGCCACCCCAGAAAATTTCTTGAGGTCTCAAACTTCTAATACAATATAAGTGAGATGGTGCTACCCATCTGACAACTCAGAAGATGTAGTAGTTGTTAATTAGGAAGAGATGATTGGACTACTGTGTATTGACTGTGGGGTTATGGTTCTTTGAGCTACAGTTAGCATCATTTGTACACCCCTTTTGCCTATGCTTTTACTCTGAAGTAGGTGTAGAAAGGCCACTGACTGGAACCTCCCCAAGGGGCACAGTAAGCAAGAAAGTCCACCTACTGAGCAAAGAGGAGTTCCTACTATTCCCAGAACTCTCAATCAGCATCCCCTTTACTCTTTCCCTCCAAGCTTTTGAGCATCTAAGAGAAAATGTTCTTTCCATCTTTTTCAAGGCCTGAGGAAAAGATCTGTTAGAAAGGAGAGAGAAGGCTTCTCAGAGACTCTGTTGGACTTGAACCCAAAGCATATTTCTTGACCTCTTTCTCCCCACCAGCCCCACACCCACGCTCAGCAAGACTGCCGTGCTCTTCTTGCAGCGAAAGGAAGTAATGGGTTCACTTGAAGGGTAATGGACTTGTGAAAGATGAGAATGCTTCATCACATGTTTGAAATATATTTTGCTTACCAGACTTTGGGCTCCTGTTCACAGCCCCAGAATGTTGGTCTATCAGTAGATCTAGTGTGCCCCATAGGGAAGTTCCAGTCAGTGGCCTTTCTACATCCACTCACCTACTCCAAAGTCAAAGCAAAGTTTATCAGCTTGCCCTTATCAATAAGTTAACACAGCAAAGCCGTGTCCACACATGCACGCTATTTCGAAGTAGCGGCGCCAACTTCGAAATAGCGCCCGTCACGGCTACATGTGTTGGGTGCTATTTCGAAGTTGAAATCGATGTTAGGCGGCGAGACGTCGAAGTCGCTAACCCCATGAGGGGAAGGGAATAGCGCCCTACTTCGACGTTCAACGTCGAAGTAGGGAACGTGTAGACGATCCGCGTCCCGCAACATCGTACTAGCGGGGTCCTCCATGGTGGCCATCAGCTGGGGGGTTGAGAGACTCTGTCTCTCCAGCCCTTGCGGGGCTCTATGGTCACCGTGTGCAGCAGCCCTTAGCCCAGGGCTTCTGGCTGCTGCTGCTGCAGCTGGGCATCCATGCTGCATGCACAGGGTCTGCAACTAGTTGTCGGCTCTGTGTATCTTGCGCTGTTTAGTGAAAGTGTGTCTGGGAGGGGCCCTTTAAGGGAGCGACTTGCTGTTGAGTCTGCCCTGTGACCCTGTCTGCAGCTGTGCCTGGCACCCTTATTTCGATGTGTGCTACTTTGGTGTGTAGACGTTCCCTCGCAGGGCCTATTTCGATGTGGTGCTGCGCAACGTCGATGTTGAACATCGACATTGCCAGCCCTGGAGGATGTGTGGACGTTATTCATCAAAATAGCCTATTTCAATGTCGCCACATCGAAATAGGCTACTTCGATGTAGGGTTCACGTGTAGACGTAGCCCAATAGACATCTGTCCTTGTTAAGTGCAGCAAATGTTGGTTGTAGTCTTCAAGATTGATATTGCTTCATCTTAGAGAATATTCATTGGCCTAGGACAGACCTAGAACCTCCTTGTCCAACAACAAATACAGATATTACTCTTCTGGGGAGAGCACTCAGTTTGGCTATGTCCTTCCAAATTTAGCCAGGAGTTGAGCTATCACAAGTCGTGAACATTCAAAGCTCTGAGAGGGAGGACCAAGAAATCATACCGTAAGGCCCATAGCATATTATGGCCAAAGTAAATGTATAACTTCTGAAGCTATAGTCTAGCCCTTGCCACACAGAGTGGGAAAGGAAAAGAAGGCATGGAAGGGTCCATTATGCAAATCTGTGGGAGAAATCTACAAAGTGAAAGTGGTGTAATTGGCCTCTGCCAAGAACTGCACACAAGGCACTCCTATCACTCCCAAAACATCTTTTGTATCCTCTTCAGAACCATGGAAATAAAAGGAGGTGCTGATCCAATGTCTGATAGCTTCCCAAGCCAAATGAAGGGAGAGGGGTGCCAGTGAGTAAACTCACTCTTCTTGGAGCTGCCCTATGATCCAGAGAGCCATACCTAAGCCTAGATCTGAAATAGCTCTGCACATTTGCCTCATAGAAGCTTTTGCAAGTATAAGTTCTAAGAAGCACGGTAATCATGATAAACACCTGGGGCCTTTTTTATGTGTTAGTTGACTGAAAGAACTGAAGAAAAAGTGCGTGCATGCATGTGTGCTTGCATGTGTAGATTTTTTCTTCATCTTCCTTGAATTATGTGGAATTGGAAAATTTAAGATGTGACTGTGCTTTAATTGCCAGCCCAGAAAATGGTGGTATTTACACTATAGCAACAGAAGAGTCACAACCATCTTTTCATTCACTCTACAATTAGTTGATAAGGGTCTAATTGTCTGTCATGGCACTAGAGAAAACTGCATATTCACTATATAATCTGGCACGCAACACCAACCCAGAGAAAATGCTTACCTCCTCTCAGCATCAAATTATTCTTTGGCATGAGTTCCCTTAACTTTGCTAACAGGAAAATCACAACATCAGAGTTTTAGCTCACCCATCCACAAGACAGCCTTCAGAGATGTGTCTCTGCTGTCCACTAATGAGGAAAGTGGGCAAACTTACATCCAAGGCCTATCTCCCAGTTGCCCTCTTCCTCCAGCTATAAAATGGAGGGCTTACCATTAACAATAACAGAGAGATTTTTTGGCAATCATTGTGTCAATTGCATACACAGTGACCTCTGTGGAAGCATGTTGTAAAAATTAGGTGTGACTACACTAGACAAATCTGAACCAGGAAGAACAGATATTTTCACAATTGCCTGTGGCCTTAGGTTAGTTCAGCGTGTCATTCACTGTGACTTTTTAATCCTCCTCTAGACAATCAGTGAACCATTCGTCACCTCTATCAACCTGCAAGGGCACACTACGGCTATGTCTAAACTAGCCCCAAACTTCAAAGGGGGCAGGATAACTAGGGTGCCAGGAGATTACTAATGAAGTGCTGTAGTGTATATGCAGCACTTTTTTAGTCAAAATCTCCCCCACAGCAACTTCAAAGTGTCAGCTTGCAAGTAGCCATGGATCAGCTGCAGGTACTTTGAAGTGCCTGTGCTACATCCAAGTCCCTTTACTTCTCAAAATTTTGAAGAATAAAGGGACTTCAAAGTACCTGTGGCTGAGCCACAGCTACATGCAAGCTGTCACTTGGAATTTTCACACTTGGAAGTTGCTGTGGGGGAGATTTTGACGAATGAAGTGCTGCATAGGCACCGCAGCACTTCATTAGTAATCTCCTGACACCCTAATTACCATGCGCCCTTCGAAGTTCGGGGCTAGTATAGACACAGCCTATAAGCTGAAATTTACTGCTGATTGGCATACTTTCTTCTCAGAATGGTTACTCATTTAGTTGTCAAACTAGCCCAAGAAGCACATTTACTTATTTACCAACACCTGGTCCCTGAAATAATGATCTCTGCACAGATGTGCTTCAGCTAATTTAAGTAACACAGGAGATATCAAAGGGCTAACTGTCCACAACACACAGCAGAAGATAATCTATAACAAATGCAAGGAACCAGGTGGCTTCTGCGAACCTGATATTTACCTTTTCCTCTCATCTCTAGGGAATTTTGGAAGGTGAGGAGCAAGGTGACAAATCTGGTCTTGACCACTCTCGACTTGACTGGTCTAGCAAGAGCTGAAGGTCCAAGCTCCTGCAGCTGCCATCCATCGAGCATACCACTTCCTACAGATATGGCACTTCTCTCCCAACAATCAGTCCTCACAGGTTGCAACACAGACTGCCTGAAGGCTTGCTTCTTGGAAGTAACATGACGATTGAGATGGTGCCATCCCTAATCGCTTTCTGGAAATTTGTAACTTTTAGGACATATTTTAGATAGTAAGTAGGAAAGAAGTATTTCCAAAATGATGTCTTTCTGAGTGGGTATGAGGCAAACTAAGTTCCTCAAATGCTGCAACAAGCTGTAAAGATCCTAAAAGAGCAGGTAACAGCATTGTGCATGGCTAGGGAGACATCAACGACGCACCTTTTAATTGTCAAGTTTCCAAAGCAAGAGCTTTAACTTCATATTGAACAGCCATTATCTTCCTTTTCTTTGTACCTTTGGACTTGGTTGACCAAATTTATCAGAGCACCTGAAAGCTTCTCTAGTTGTTGGATCTCTATATGTGACCATTTATCAAGGTGACATCTTACCAAGTAGAAGGTGCCTCCTGGCCGCTGTTGGTGAGAGCCCACTCCACTCAAGATTTTGCAGATTCCTGGGCAATAGAAGGTTGCTACTGATGTTCAAAAACCTCCTACGCAGCCCTCTGACATTCCCCAATAGTTTCACAAAGAATTCAGATATGCAGCCTTTCTCAGATTGTATATTGAAAAAAAAATCAGGTAAATTTTATTTTGATAATAGTAACAACATACTACTGCATGTTCACTTGAAATATATGTACCTTTCCTGTGTAGATAAGGTTGGTCTGAGCCTCACACCTCAGAATATTTTGTGTATGTCAATGTATTTTATATCATACACTCAAACAAACAAACAATATTATCATTGTAGCAAACAGAGGTGCTTAGTACTGGCATTTCTAAACAAAAATTTAACTAAAATAAAACAAAGACTACTGCTCCAGTCCAGTTCTCATTAACGCTAAGCACATGAAAAAATAGTGTGTAAAGCTAACTTCCAGAAGTATTTATGAAATCATTAAAGTTTGAAAATATATGTATCGCCATTAAAAGCCAGAATTTATTTACTGTATAATAGTATGTGAGACTAACACTCTTTTTCCCTCTAAACAAAAAAGATGATAACTATACCTACCATTGTATGTTTCATGCTAATAGTGGGCATTCTTGAATATTCTTAATTGGCTTCTTCAGCAGCTGATAGAAAAAAAATTAGAGCAGTTATGTTGCATTACTTAAATTTTGTGGTATGATGTAAGCTTATATCAAGAAGTATAAAGTCATGCTATTTAACTGCAAGATATAATTTGAAACTTACCCTACTGTATATGATAATGTATGGTGCAACTTGGGTTATTTTAAATTTTTGCTACAGTAATGACTAGAATATGCAGTTAGTATGGAGACCTCATTATGCAAGGCACCTTACAAATATGTATGAAGATGTGATTCCTAGATACTAAGTTACAACCTAAAAACCAGTCCTGGCAGGTATTAGTGCTAGTTACTATTTACCTAACAGGTAAGATACAGTAGATGTTTTACAGACAAAAAGCGAATAAGGCTCCTGCCCTGAAGGGTTTGCATTATGAACTTTGCCAAAAAGGAGCCAATATCACATAAATTATCTTTTCTTAGGCCATGTCTGCCCCGCTGCTGTGCCACATACTCCCACCCAAACCTAGGCCGAAGAGCCCAGCACAGCTGCTTTCCTTTCCCTTGGGTCTAGCAGCATGACGTTATGCATATTGTTTCCTTGGAAGAGAAGGTTCTAGGCAAAAATGTTACTGTAGCGCAAAAAGAGAGACATGAGCACGCACGCAGCAATACATATTTCAGTTAAGCTCATTGGTTAGCGTTAAAAGAATGTGATTCTTTCCTTTGCTCACTGATAGTGAAGATTTCTGTACAGCTGCCTACCCTTACCACAGCCTCAGACTGGATGATGGGAGGGTGAAAATCTATTGGCATCTGCCCTGAGTATAGGTATGCTGAGGAAGAACACTTTCAATGTTTCCATCCAGGCCTACTGACCTTGATGAACCTGATTGGAGTGTGAGTGGTGGTGGCTGGAGCTCCAAGCCTCTTTGAAGTGCCACAAAGCGCTACTGTGCCGTTACGCCTGGTTGTGAGTGGGGGCAGTGATGTGGTCCAGGAGGCACTGAGGGCTGACTGCTCTAGCCCCCTGTTCTGCCCTTAGCCCCACCCTTTCTGGGGCACGGAGCTGTGCCCCTCCCTCTCACCCTGTTCTGGGGCCCACAGTAGCTGTCCGTCCAATTGCAGAGAATCCATTCTGTCATTCATACTGATCTATTAGTCTACGTCTATACTACAGCAATATTTCCAAAGAAGTTCTTCCAGAAGATCTCTTCCCAAAAAACTTCTTTCGAAAAATTGTGTCCACACACGAAAAAGCAGATTGAAAGATCAGTCTGGCCTTTCAATAGAGAGGGGGGGCCACATAGCCCCGATCTTTCAAAAGAATGGGCCAGGGACTGAAAAACCCAGCACTGTGAGGACAGCTCTCTCAAAAAAAAGGGTCCCTGGGGCATCTACACATGTTTTATTTTTTTAAAGAAGCTTTTCAAAGAAGGTGCTCTTCCTGATCCAGGAGTGGAAGAGGGATTCTTGAAGAACTGCACTCTTTCAATTTTAGATCAAAAAAGCTCATTTTGTGTGTAGATGTTTTATGTGTTCTTTCGAAAAAGGGCCAGATTTTCTGAAAGAACTTGCTAGTGTAGATGCAGCCTTAAAGTACTGAGTACAGTAGAACACCACCACCCCCCCGCCAACTTACACGTAGGTTATGTTCCTGGGCAACCATGTGTAAGTCAAATTGTGTGCAAGTCAGGACCAGGTGAGGGAAGGGCTCTGCCACTTTTGGACCTCGGTCCTGGGTGCACCTGTCTCCCAGCTCCCTTCCACTTGTGGGAGCCAGGAAACTGACTCAGTTTTACATGGAAGAGAGCTGGGAGTCAGACTGCCACCTGGTTTCCAGTTCTCTGCCACACCTGGGAGCTGGGAAACAGACCAGTGCAAGTGGAGGGGGGGCCAGGTGCCATGCTGCTGGTTGGTTCCCAGCTCCCTTTCGCTCACAATTTCAACTCGCATTATTGCAATAAATGCCTACATTGAAATAATGTAAGTTGGGAATCTACGGCATAGCAGTTAAATCATGCTAGTCCATCCAGGTTTTGGTTGTTTTACTAGACAGTTCAGTTAGCTATAGGATTAAACCTCTGACCTCAGGAATTTTATTTCAAAACTGCCTGTGAGACAATGTAGATTTTTAATGGAACTGCTCATGTAGCCTCAGAGGGATGAGGAAGTAAGGTCAGAGGTCCTCCCTGCCTCAGCCACACTTGGTGGGAGAGGGCTTGAATATCCATTTATTTAATGAGAGAAGATGGTAATTTTGAATTGACTTGAAATAGCTATATGGACTAACACACTTCCCCCAGTCCAGAACAAAACAGACTTTTCACCAGTCTATTTGGGGGCACCCAAGCTTTTGAAAGTGTTGGTCACAAAGACTTCTGTACGGTGGTTAGCTCAGAACCAGGTGATAAGGTTTCCCATTCAAGAATTAAACTATAGTTTTTGACTTCCTAGCTTTAGAGAAGGCCATCAATACGTTCAGCACAATTTCAAACGCATATACCTCAGCTTTAGCCTTTCCTAGGTGTCTCCAAAGATAGAAATTCCATTATGCTAGTCAGTTCTGCCTCCTTATCAAAGCCAATAAAATGCAATTGAACATTTTACTAAAATTCAGTCTCCAACCTCAATTGACAATTACTCTCACAACCCAAGAGATCAATCTGCAAAGCTGGCAGGCTTAGCTTCATGCTACTTGGTCAGGATGCTGGGATTGGACTTCAGAAAAGCAATGTCACCTTAGTTGAGAAGAAAAGCAGGAAAACAATGAACACTTTCTGTCAGGGAAGACAAAACCTCAGATTTATTGTAATCCTGTTTTGCTCCATGTTGCTGCAGATGAACCAGAAACATGTATTGTCTGCTTTCTAAGGAAGTGTTTGGAAAGACAGAAGGGCTGGTAAATAATCCATTTTTTGTGACAGCTGAAGGGGCCAGCAAGCCTGTTAGGCCTAATACAATCAGCTTTGGGTCTAAATCTCACAGAGGAGGTACTGGTATAGACATGCAAAATTTGGAATCCACTCGATTAGGGGAGCACCAGTGACTGCTCTGACCAGCACAGGATATGACTCTGGCTTCTATTATCTCTGCAGCACCTTGGGTTCACAGCCAGACCTTTCATTTAGCACTATTTGGGACAAACAAAATCTGGAAGCTTCAGGTCTCAGATCCTAGGAGATACTTCTTACTCATGTGTGAACAATAATGTAGATTTATTCCTAAATGTATAGAGGAAATGTTACAAATGAAATTATATTCACAGTAGATAGATCAGTCTCAGGGGGTAGCCATGATAGTCTGTAGCAGGACTGCTTGTTATTTGAGCAGGAAAATCAATTTACTTGAGGACATTAAAGGGCATGCACCAAATTTTTATCCTCAGCTGTACTAATGTAAATCTGTAATAAGTCTACTGGCCTGGTGGAGTTACTCTTACTTCACAGGAGTAATTAAGAACAAAATTTAGTAATTATTTTCTCTATGCTAACAAAAACAAAGATTTCCATGCCTGATGTATATGTAGATGGGGTAAATTCTTCCTCTTATACACACATCCCTGTTGCTGTTGGATACCTCAGTATTTTCCTTTTCTCCTGCCCTTGTAGAAGAGGAAGTTGTCAATAGGCACCAGAGAGAGAAGCCAGATAGTGAGCCTTCTTGCGTCTACTGCCTCCCCAGATGTTTCTCATTCTCTGGAACCACTAATAGAAATTTTCTTGTTCGGAACGTTCTACAGGTTCTCTTCTAGCTCTCTTCAGAGGAAGTTTCTCTCACCTGAGGGTTTAGGTTGTACCAATTTTTTACAACTATTCAGAAGAGTGGGTTGTGTATGACATATCTATATTGATCTCACTGTGGTTTTGGATATGAATGACAAAAGCATACTCGTAAGTGCAGGAACGAGTGTGGGGGATGCTGCGGCAGCCCCTGGCTTGAAGTGATTTTTTTTTATATACGAGGTTTATAATTCGGTAATTGGCTCTGAGAACCCCACTATAAAAATTGCTCCAGCTCCCCTGAGCGTGTAACATTGTTTTTAATTTTGAGACTCTAAAATCTCTTTATTCCAGGCACTGCAGTTTGTTTTAGAATCAGAGAAGTTGGAAAAATAAGACACCGCAAAATGCCACACTAATACAAAATGGATGCCCATGAATATAATGACTCGATTCACCCCATTCTCAGTACCTTGAGCAAACAACAGGAAACAGTTGGTGAGCTTTTGCATATTATACTGCTCATTGATCCAAAGTACAACATTGTATGCTGACACTGAGTGGTTTCAGCTTTATTTAACAATCTCTTTGAAAAGCCAGGCTGGGTGTGAGTGTCAATGAGTGTGAGCAAGTGTAAGACATGATGGATTACTCAAATTATACACAAACTGATCACAGCAGAAGTTAGCCCAACACGTCTCCAGTATGCTGCTGTCACAGACAAGAAGCATTCTGCAGAGCAGAGTATTGGTAGTATCCTGCCTGCTGCGTTATGCCCAACTTGGCTGATTTTTTAATTCACTAGGGCAAGGGTCTGACCAACTTGCAAGTAGGCTGCATGCCATCATAACAGATTGGCATGAGTGGATGGAGCTAAGAACCAATATACAAATAAGTACATCAAGTGTAATTACCAGTGCTTGAAATAAGTCTCTCTCTAGAGCTTCCAAGCCTGTTAGAGACCGGATAGGTGCCAGGAAATTGTAGTACATTTTTAAAAGGAAAAATAACTTCCTTGGCTGCACAGAGATTGAATTTGACCCTGTTAAATCAGGTGAGGGGGATAGGCATGAGGTGAGTTAGTAAAATCAGGTTTCCAACTCTTTTGTCTCTTCTTTGAAAGGCATTGGGGAAAAGGCCAAAACATGCTTTCCTAGCCTTGCCAGATATAACAGTGAATCAGCAGGCTCTGTGTAAAAAATCTGTTTCAAGGCCTGCTGCAGGCTTAGTCCTCTGTAACCAAAACACAGATAATTTTCCGTGTATAGAAAAGTGAACTGTTCATGCATGCATGCTATGTGTTTGTGGAAGAATTTTGTTACTGTGTCAATAACAGAATGAGCAGATCTTATACAGAGAGGCAGGGTCTGGTCCTTACTTATGTTGTGTAGTACCAATCCTGTACTCCATGAGTAGCTGTATACAGCCAGCGTCAGCTACCCTTATTTAAGTGGCACTTTACTATCAGATTGGCCATTGCAATCAAGCTGCGTCTACACGTGCACGCTACTTCGAAGTAGCGGCAGTAACTTCGAAATAGCGCCCGTCGCGGCTACACGTGTTGGGCGCTATTTCGAAGTTGAAATCGACGTTAGGCGGCGAGACGTCGAAGTCGCTAACCCCATGAGGGGATGGGAATAGCGCCCTACTTCGACGTTCAACATCGAAGTAGGGACGTGTAGACGATCCGCGTCCCGCAACATCGAAATAGCGGGGTCCTCCATGGCGGCCATCAGCTGGGGGGTTGAGAGATACTCTCTCTCCAGCCCTTGCGGGGCTCTGTGGTCACCGTGTGCAGCAGCCCTTAGCCCAGGGCTTCTGGCTGCTGCTGCTGCAGCTGGGGGTCCGTGCTGCATATACAGGGTCTGCAACTAGTTGTTAGCTCTGTGTATCTTGCACTGTTTAATGAAAGTATGTCTGGGAGGGGCCCTTTAAGGGAGCGACTTGCTGTTGAGTCCGCCCCGTGACCCTGTCTGAAGCTGTGCCTGGCTCCCTTATTTCGATGTGTGCTACTTTGGCGTGTAGACGTTCCCTCGCAGCTCCTATTTCGATGTTGGGCTGAGCAACGTCGAAGTTGAACATCGACGTTGCCAGCCCTGGAGGACATGTAGACGTTATTCATCGAAATAGGCTATTTCGATGTCGCTACTTCGAAATTAGCTATTTCGATGTATCGTGCACGTGTAGACGTAGCCTCAGTGATGCTACTCTGAAAGTCAGGATACATCTACACTACAAAATAAAGTCAAATACATTAAAATCGACTTTTTACCACCAGATTTTATACAGTTGAAGATGAGTTCACACCTGCTCACAAAGTTGACTTCGTGCATCCTCACTAATTTGCCAAAATTCATCTTTTGCAGCAGTGCATTGTGTGTACCCATCCCACAGCTACTTCAGCACGATTGCAGTCTGGGTTTCTTGCAGTGAATTATTGGAAAAAATGGCCTGCAAGTGGTTGTGGGTGAGTGACGTCATCTTCCCAGACAGCATTGCCCTCATTGCTTCATCCGGGCAACCATTGAAAACAAACAGCCATTTTTCAGAAGTCTTTTTTCTCCAAATGAGAGAAATTGTCTCAGACATCCACATTATGGGAAAAAGGAAGCTCTTACAAAAGAGTTTTTTTTTTTCCAAAAGACTTTAAATTGACATTAAAGGACCAAGGTTTGAACAAGAGAAAGAGAGAGAGAAATTTGTGACCCATCACTGCACAGCAGTGAAGACCAGCCATATTTTTCAGAAGCCTCTTCCCCCAGTGAAAATACACCAAACAGGAATGGCTCAAAGTGGGTCTATGCAATGTTATTTGCAAGGAAAGAAGGGAAAGTATGGAATACCAGAGAGCACTGGCGTCTAGTCATTAGTGTGACTCAAAAGATGAAGAGAAGAAAAGATAGAGGTAAAAATACACCAAACAGGACACTATAGGCTACGTCTACACGTGAAGCCAACATCGAAATAGCTTATTTCGATGTAGCAACATCGAAATAGGCTATTTCGATGAATAACGTCTACACGTCCTCCAGGGCTGGCAACGTCGATGTTCAACTTCGACGTTGTGCGGCACCACATCGAAATAGGCGCTGCGAGGGTACGTCTACACGCCAAAGTAGCACACATCGAAATAAGGGTGCCAGGCACAGCTGCAGACAGGGTCACAGGGCGGACTCAACAGCAAGCCGCTCCCTTAAAGGGCCCCTCCCAGACACAGTTGCACTAAACAACACAAGATACACAGAGCTGACAACTGGTTGCAGACCCTGTGCCTGCAGCATAGATCCCCAGCTGCCGCAGAAGCAGCCAGAAGCCCTGGGCTAAGGGCTGCTGCCCACGGTGACCATAGAGCCCCGCAGGGGCTGGAGAGAGAGCATCTCTCAACCCCCCAGCTGATGGCCGCCATGGAGGACCCAGCAATTTCGACGTTGCAGGACGCGGATCGTCTACACGGTCCCTACTTTGACGTTGAACGTCGAAGTAGGGTGCTATTCCGATCCCCTCATGAGGTTAGCGACTTCAACGTCTCGCCGCCTAACGTCGAAGTTAACTTCGAAATAGCGCCCAACGCGTGTAGCCGCGACGGGCGCTATTTCGAAGTTGGTGCCGCTACTTCGAAGTAGTGTGCATGTGTAGACACAGCTTATGTGAGTAGTGAAAGACTTTACATTGTTCACAAGGAAAGAAAATACAACAAAAAAGTTCTAGTGTATCTGTCTGAACGAGCCAGGTTTGAAGGAGGGAGAGAGAGAGTGGGAGAGAGAGAGAAATTTGTGAGTCGTCACCACATAGAAGTGAAGAACGCTCTAGGGAGGCCATTGCACTGATGTCTCCAACATGAGGTGAGGAGAATGTTAGAAATAGTAGCTCCATACTCCTCATGAATCCCTAAAACTAAATAGAAGAAATCTCAGAGGATGTTAGTGTCTAGTGACTGCTGGAAGGAGCCGTTACCCCACCAGAAGCAGCAGTGGCTTGGGAAGAGAAGGAAAAGTTAAGGAAGCACAAGAAGATAGAAAAGTTGAGGAAAAAGTGAAGAGATTCCCTGGCCTTTTCTGGTAAAAAGGCCATAGACCGAGCAACTGCCTGTGAGAGAAAGAGCCTACAAGCTTCATTTCATCATAGGAAATCCTCCCGAGCCACACAGTTTGGGAGGGGAGAGCACTCCATTTGTCCCCCAGTCATATGTTACTTCCACCCCAATGAAGATAAGCCCTTTCAAGCAGTGAAGCCCCACACAGGACAGAACATGGTGCTGTCTGCAGGCGTGGTCTGCGCTATCCAGCCACCACGTCGTGTGGTGGGGCAGGGGAATAGCCAGGTGGTGTGGTGGGGTAGGTTAGCCAGGTTGGGGTGGGGAGGGGCTAGCCCACCAGCTGCATGGTGCCTTGGGGCTGGAGCAGAGCCATAAAAGTGAAGCAGAGAAAACAAATAAGGCTACAAGTCTGTCATGGAGGTCCTGGATTCTGTGACTTTCTGGGATCTCTGTGGCTTCTCCTGGGGCAGGACTAGAGGAGCTGTCAGCCCCAGGGCTGGCAATCATTTGATCCCAGAACAGCTAACCAACCAGTGGCCAGCCCCAGGCTGCAGGACCAACACACTGGCAGCCAGCCCCAGGACCCTGGCTGGCTAATATTGGGTAAGCTGGCACACAACAGCAACTAAGCCCCTCTCATGAGGCAGCAGTGGGGTTGGAGCAGCGGCAACCTCTGGCAGCTTTCTATCTCCCTGCTCCACCCAGCGTACTTTTAGAAAAAGTCAGGGATAGGTCAAGGCTTCCATGACTTTTTATTTATTGCCTATAACCTGTGACTTCTACTAAAAGTATGTGTGTCAGAACTGCAGTCAGAAGACTAGAAGAACTGAGCCCAATGAAATCCACTGAAATCAATGATTCTAGTGGATAAGTACAGTACTGCTCAGACTAAAGGGGCAGGATCTGGCTCAAAGAAAGCAGACATGAAGAGGACTATATATTTTCTTTCAAATATTACTGCCTAATCCCTCGTCATCACGGATTATTTTGCTCTATATGCTGAAAAGCTTGTACACTCTGATTTCGTCATAGGCAACAGACAGGTTCTTTCCTACATGGGTTTCTGTCAGTGAATTGCCCCTCCTCTTATCTGCTGAAAGTTAAAAAGAAGAGCCATCTGGTATTTCATATCAAACTATTTAGAGGGTGTGAAGCGGTGAGGCTGTGAATAAGATAATAGTCTGATAGGCTTAATTCACTCTGGTTATATAAAAGACTTCTGATGACATTTCTTTATTATTTCCTTCCCCCAAATAATTAATCAAAATTGTTTCCTCTATCAATAAATATCCCCATGATGCATCCACTAAAATCACATTTTTTCCACTTCTGCACTAAATTATACTTAAAGCTATGTATGCAAAATAAATTTTTGCCTCTCCTGTGTTTTCCTACCGGTAATATTTTTTTTATTTTTTTATTTTTTTTGCTAGTGAGGACCAAGTAGAACTGTAGGCTTCAAGAAACCTAAATCATCCTGAAAAGCAATTTGCCACGCTGCCTGAAGACATGTTTTCAATCAATGATTCCTTCTGCAATGGTTTATGGGTTGGAAACATGGATGATCTGAGAAAAAAGAAAGAAAGAAAGAAAGAATTAAGTGGAGGTCAATATAGAAGGATGTATGCTGAAAACAACACAGAAAGGCAAGACAAAATAAGTGCCTTTGACAGAGAAGCAGGCTGCAAGACTCATTGAAAAAAAAAGTATATGGGCATGGGCCAGGCACTGTGCAGGACAAAATGATGTAAGGTACAGTAGATAAAGTTAATGACACAGAGAGATATAAACAGAAAGCAAAGGTAAGGCAGACATAAAAATTGAGAGGAGTGATAAAAAAAGTGATAACTGCATGATGGGACTGCATGAGCCCAGGACAACTGTACAGTTAAAATTCCCAATGTGTATCATGGTTTATGTTGAGACCTCTGACCCATTAGGCCCAAATTTCATAGTCTGGTATAAGGCCTCACTAAACATGGTTCATGAAATCAGTTCATGTAAGTGAAAACCTACTGTTTCTGCTCTTTATCTTACATTACAGGCCTAGGGAAGGTGGTAAAAAAAAATGGTGCCTTAAAGTCTGGAGGAAGAGATAACTGCCCCAGCAGCTGCTTTCCAAGGCCACTTTGGACGTCTGAGAAAGGCTTAGGCTGTCACTGGGGGATGAGGTAGAACGTCCTCAGTGTTCTCCATACCCAGTACCTCTCACTGTTGCCAGCCCGACTCTCAGTGATAATAACAAAGTATGAAAAAACCAATGTGCTCACCATTTATTTTAACTGTTTTGCTTTAACTCCCTCTGATATGTGCCACTGGATCATACCTGTCAGGAAAAAGTCATCATCACTCCTTTGGACACATGACTGGAATTCCATGCAGGCTTTGTTTAATTAAATGACGAAGCCATACCACCTGCGTATTAGGTGAAATGTTGTGTGAGCTATGGGCGGCGTCATTGTGTAACCTGTTAGAGTATTGGCTAATTGTGCTCATTTCGTCGTGCTGCTAGTGCCTGTCCAGGGGCCTGGGAACTCCCACGCCACCACTTCTCTCCATCCGTTGGCACCCTTTACAATCAATTGTGATCAGTTGCCTGACAGTGCTCCGCTGAGCCTGACAGGTGGTGTGGCACTCTGCCAGCTGTGCAGAATAAACCCTCCTGCTTGATTCATGCATGGTGTCCGGCCTCTGTTCCTGCAACAACACACACGTGATACTGTATGTACAAAACTGCCATACACCAGTGCATCAGCACACAACAGCTAAAACTTGCTTACCAGCCATCTCCTGGGAGCTGGAAATGCTTTAAAAAAAAGACTATATTATGGTGAAATAGTTCCCCTTTGCTGATAACAAATAATAAAAAAAAATGGCCTAAATAAAAAGGACACGATGATAATGGACTAATGTTTTCCATAGTTCTTAGTATGTAGGTAGAGTAGCAGGAATAACCTGTTTGAAGTTTATTAATATTCATTCATTATTAATTTATACAGCATCACAGGTGACACATAAGCCTGATAATTTACTGCCAGATCTAAAGAAAAAGCTAACGAAAAGTTCCTGTATCAAGATTAAGTTACAATCCAAGTCTGTGCTACAGATTTACCTAGTGCTTTTTTTCTGGAAGAAAAGGTGATGGAACTCAAACCCCAAAACACCACTACGAACCCCCGCCCTGAGGCCCAACATCCCCACCTCCTCCCTGGTGGCTTAACCTCCCCTTTGCAGGGTCTGAGCTGCCCCCTGGCAGGCTCCAAGCCACCCCCCAGGGCCTGAACCACCCTCACGCATCTTAAATACCACACAAGGGGGTTCCAAACTGCTCCACAGCAGGGCCCCAGCCACCCCCACCTCCCGTGCAGGGCCCAAGCTGCTCCCTGATGGTTAAACCATCCCCACGACATCGTAACCACACCCCAGAGGGGCCTGAGCCAACTCCTGGTGGCTTAGACCCCATGTAGGTCTGAGCCGCCCCCCACAATAGGTTCTGAGCTGCCCCCCCAGTGGCTAAATTGCCCCCCCCAACAGCTTATCCATACCCCTGGTGGGGTCTGGGCCATCTCCTGGTGGCTTAACTGCCCTCCCAGTGGGGCCAAAGCCTTCCCCCCAGCAGCTTAACTACCCCCCAGCAGGGCCCGAGCCACCTCCTGGTGGGTGGGGCCCAAGTCACCTCCTGGTGGCTCAGCCCCCACCCCCGCATGCAGAGTCCCTGTTGTCCCCCCTCTCTGCATGGAGCAGCTTATCCCACGTGTGGGCAAGATCTGCCCCACATGGGGCCAATCAACACCCCCCCAGCAACTTAGCTGCCCACACAGGGTCTGAGCTGCCTGCCCCCATGTGGGGCCAAAGCTGAACCTTACTGTGAGTCAGGCACCCCTAGACCCCTGCTCTTAACCCATCTCCCCTCCCCTCCCCCAGAGCCAGACACCCACAGACCCCCCTCTAACCCCATTCCCTCCACCCAACACTGACTGACCTTATGCAGGAAGGAGTGCCACATGGTTCTTTGGCACCCGCCTCCTTTTTATGGCTCCCCTATGTAAAACAGCAGGGGCAGCTTATGGTGCCCTGGCATTCTGAAGAAAGGACTCGATTTAATTGGTTTAATAGCCAGCCAGTCATTAAACCAATTAAGTTGAGTCCTTCCTTCAGTACTCCAGGGCACAGGGCTGGAAGTGAGTGGCAACAGCAGCAGCAGCATCAGGAGGTGCATATTGGCTCCTTAAACAGCTGCATGCACCTCTCAGAGCACTTTAAAAATGGCAGCACCGGCACCAACAAAAACAGTGGTGGAATGCCGTTCTGCAGCGTTCCGCTGGAATAAAAGCTTTGGACTGACCTCAGTTGTGTCAACTTTGGTAAATATTTCTTCCTGCAGGGCAGAACTAGAACATGTGGCCCTACTGAAAACAACACGCTTTTTCCACAAACGTGCTGCCACTGCCTGGGTCCACACTGGTGGATATTCGATTGTCTAAGTTGCAATGCCTTCCGCAGGGTGCATGTCCCAATTCATAGAACTGCTGCAAACAGAGAAACATGCTGGTTAATGGAGATGTGACTTGTACTATGTATTTTACAGAGGTTGTCTGTTTGATCCACAACTCTTCCTAAATCATGAGAGCTAAGACCGTCAAATTCAGTGTAGAGCCTCCTCTTAACATAACTTAGAGCAACATAAGGGTTTGGTTGTGCCAGGAAAATGGGATGCACCTGGAATGGGACCACTTCTCATGAAACCAAACAGAGAGGAGAGAGAATTATCCAATCAAGTACAGTCCTCAAAATTGACACAACTGAGTGAAGTTCAAGTTTTAAAGAGATTGAGCCAAGATGAGCCAGAAAATTAGGATGAACCTGGCGTAAGATTGCTTCTCAATAACCTTTGCAGTAAAGAGATAAAATGGAGAAACTGGAGGTAGCGCACTGCTTTGGCACAGCTAAATCAATGCTTACAGTTAGAAAATTAGAAGAAAATGTAGCTGGAAACCAAACTGACCATAGCCTTTTTTGTTAAAATGTAGTTAATTATTGAGTTAATGGGGATGAAGAAAAATATGTTTGATGAAATTTTCATTTTAAAAATGTACTAAAAATTAGACACCTTTTAATAAGCCTGCTTTTTAAGAAATTAACTTCCTAAAGTATCACTTTATTTTTGAAAAATACAATAAATTTGCATAAAGCATGTACATTTTCCTTTTATTTAAACACACAATTTAATTAGCTCTCATGATTTAGGAAGAGTTACAGGATGTACACTAGCTGAAACCTTACAATTGCATTTATTTTAGACTAGCAGATTTACCTGGCTTTTTGTGATTTTTGCAATGCCTTCCACGGGGTGCATGTCCCAATTCATAGAACCGCTGCAAACAGAGAAACATGCTGGATAATGGAGATATGACTCGTTACAGCTCGCATCTTAGCTCTCATGATTTAGGAAGAGTTCTAGATCAAACAGACAACCTCTCTAAAATACATAGTACGAGTCATATCTCCATTATCCAGCATGTTTCTCTGTTTGCAGTGGTTCTATGAGTTGGGACGTGCACCCCGCTGAAGGCATTGCAAAAATCACAAAAAGCCAGGTAAATCTGCTAGTCTAAAATAAATGTAATTGTAAGGTTTCAGCTAGTGCATATCCTGTAACACATCCTCCCTGGATCTCCTCCTGATGGAGTACAAACCCACTAGCCTTTGGGCCACTGTCAGGGGGTCTCCTTTGTGCTTGCAGAGCCAACATGCCTCCACTGCAGGATAGTTTCTTGGTTTTGCTCTATGGTAATATGTGTGCCTACAGACTTTCTGTAGCCAGGCTGAGTGATTCTGCTGCACAAGCCATAGTCATCCTGATACTGGGGCAGGTGAGAACTTGGCATGCTCATTAGGTAAATTAAGCTATTTGAGAGATTTACATGGCGGGCAAGCAGTGTGGCAGCACATACCCAGAGTCGTTCTCTAAGAATAGAACCAATGAGACCACCAGGAGAAGAGTTTATAAAGCAAAACAATGGAAGTCAGACTGAAGAATGCAGTGGTGACCCTCTGTAATGTTGAGAAACTTCTCCTGTAAGGACTGTATTCCACAGACTTTGCTGTTTTGGTTGGGTGTTGCTTACAAGCTCTCCCCCCTTGCTGAAGAAGAAGACAAGGACACAATATTCTGCACACTGTACAAACTACAGATTGATATTTCAGAGACTCAAGGGACATTTGAAGGCAGCCGAGAGACTGTCACTTTCCCCCCAGCTTTTAAGGTACTAATGTGCTCTGCAGAGAGTTAGATGACATTCCACAGAGACTGAGACAAGTAAACGTTCCCAGAGAAGAGCCCTAGAGAATTGTGTGTCTGTGCGTGTGAGCATGCATCATTATATTTTGAGTTTGAACCTGAGGTAGAAACTCCCCTAAGAGTGTTTTCTTTAAAAGTGTTTGCTACTCATAAGAGTCAATCATTTCATGAGTTATAAGCAAATTATTATGGTGTTGAGCAATAGAGAGTGAGTTTTTCATTTAGGCTACGTCTACACGTGAACCCTACATCGAAGTAGCCTATTTCGATGAATAACGTCTACACATCCTCCAGGGCTGGCAACGTTGATGTTCAACATCGACGTTGGGCAGCAACACATCAAAATAGGCGCCGCGAGGGAACGTCTACACGCCAAAGTAGCACACATTGAAATAGGGATGCCAGGCACAGCTGCAGACAGGGTCACAGGGTGGACTAGCGCTTCCGGGGCAACAGCTAGCCGCTCCCTTAAAGGGCCCCTCCCAGACACACTCAGCCTGCACAGCAAGCGGTCTGAAGAGCCATAGGCACGCAGACCTCGGGCGACGCAGTCATGGACCCCCAGCAGCAGCAGCAGCAGCAGCAGCAGCAGCCAGAGGTCCACCCAGCCCTCCCTGCAGGAGCAGGGCTCGCCCTGATCCATGCCATGCGGGAGGCAGCTGAGCACCTCCTTGCCACACCGGAGGAGGAGCGGCCCGCAGGGGAGCAGGACTCAACCCCCAACCGTGCAGCACCCCGACCCCTCCCGCCTCACACGCCGCTGCCTGTGGAGCTACCCCACCAGCACCGACTGGTGGGAGTGGCTGGTGCTTGAGGAGTGGGGGGACGACCACTGGCTCAGGAACTTTAAGATGAGCTGGCAGACATTTATGGAGCTGTGCCAGTGGTTCACCCCCGCACTCAGGCACCAGGACACCGCCATGCGGCGTGCCCTCCCAGTGGAGAAACAGGTCGGCATCGCTGTCTGGAAGCTGGCCACTCCAGACAGCTACCGATCCGTGGGACAGCAGTTTGGCGTCGGCAAGGCCACCATTGGGGCAGTCCTCATGGAGGTAAGAGGACCCACGGGGGGAGGGGGAGGCAGCTCTGGGAGGGCAGGGGAGGGGAGGGGGGCCCTGGCAGGGGAGGGGATGGCAGGGCAGGGCAGGGAAGGTAAGGAGAGGGGAGGGGAGGACAGGGGAGCCCTGGCAGGGCAGGGCCACGCACCCCCTGCTCACCCCTCATTGGTGCTCTCCCATGTGCTTCCCCTGCAGGTCATCCGCGGCATCAACGCCCTGCTCCTCCACGGGCTCGTGAGGCTGGGGGACCCAGATGCCACCATCGCAGGCTTTGCCACGCTGGGCTTCCCCAATTGCTTCAGGGCTCTGGATGGGACTCACATCCCTATCCGCGCCCCGCAACACAGTGGAGGACGCTACATCTACCGCAAGGACTACCACTCAGTGGTCCTCCAGGCCTTGGTGGACAGCCGGGGCCGTTTCCAGGACGTTTATGTGGGCTGGCCTGGCAGCACCCATGACGCCCGGGTTTTCCGGAACTCGGGCCTGTGCCACTGGCTGGCGGCAGGGACCTACATCCCCCAGCGGGAGATCCCTGTGGGGGACACCACCATGCCCCTCTGTGTCATCGCAGGTGCGGCATACCCCCTCCGGCCCTGGCTCATGCACCCGTACACGGGCCATCTCTCTGCCAGCCAGGAGCGCTTCAATCAGCGCCTGAACCACACGCGCCAGGTGGTGGAGCGCTCATTTGGCCTCCTCAAAGGGCACAGGAGATGTCTCCTGACCCGCTTGGATGCGGGCCCCAACAACATCCCCCAGATTGTGGGTGCCTGCTGTGCCCTACACAATCTGGTGGAGAGCAAGGGGGAGGCCTTTTTTCAGGGCTGGGCTGTGGAGGCCGGCAGGGCCGACGTGCAGCCACCCGCTGCCCCCAGTCACCAGGTGGACCCCGAAGGGACCTGGGTCCAGGAGGCCCTGTGGGCCCACTTCGATGAGGCCGCGGGGTGAACTCTGCCAGGCACCCCACTGCGCCCCCCCCCCTTCCTCCACAACACTCCCTGCCCCTACGCCCACACCACGGAGCACCCAACAGCACCCCCCCCACACTTTTCCTGGACAAATAAAATCACGCACTTGTTTGTAAAATCAAACTGGTTTTCTTTTAACTGTTCTTTTAACTAATACCAAACTATATACAAGAACGTCTAACAATTATAAGTGAAAAATAAAAAAGTATGCATATATTTTCAAAAAAACCCAGGGATTGCAGGGAAGGGGAGAACTATTTACATGGGGAGGGGACGGGGCAAACAGGGGGCACAAATGAATAAGTCCAAACTACATATGGGGGGGGCACGTCCTGGGCCCCACGCCCCTATAATCTGGCACTGGGGGTGGGTTGTACACCCACACCAAAATGCAAGTCTACAGAGCCTGCATCCTCAGCACCCTCCTTTACGGCAGCGAGTCTTGGACCCTGTAAACCCACCAGGAAAAGAGGCTGAACGTCTGCCACTTGTGCTGCCTTAGGCGCATCCTTGGAGTATCATGGAAGGACAGAGTGCCCAACACCGCTGTCCTTGAGCACGCTGGAATCCCAACCACCCACACCCTCTCCAAGCAGTGGTGGCTTCACTGGCTTGGCCACGTCCACAGGATGAATGATGGAAGGATCCCAAAAGACATCCTGTATGGCAAGCTAGCCTCTGGCAAAAGACCTCCGGGATGCCCCCAGTTGCGCTACAAAGATGTTTGCAAGAGGGACCTCAGGGAGGTACACATCGAGCCGGACAGCTGGGAGGAGCTGGCAGATGATCGCAGCAGATGGAGGCAGGAACTACACAAGGGCCTTCAGAAGGGTGAGATGAGGATCAGACAGCTAGCAGAGGGGAAGCGAGCCCACAGAAAACACAGTAAGGACCTGCCAGACACCAATTACACATGCAACATATGTACCAAGGACTGTCACTCTCGTGTAGGCCTTCACGGTCACAGTCGACACTGCAAATAATGATCTCAAATGGAACTACAAAGGGTGCGATCCATAGTCTACATAGACTGAAGGATGCTACTACTACTACTACTACTACTATATTACAAGGTGAAAGGGAACTCCTAGTGTGTATTTTTAAAATGTATCATGGGCCGTGTCTACATGTGCCCCAAACTTCGAAATGGCCATGCAAATGGCCATTTCGAAGTTTACTAATGAAGTGCTGAAATGCATATTCAGCGCTTCATTAGCATGCGGGCGGCAGCAGCGCTTCGAAATTGACGCGCCTTGCCGCCGCGCGGCACGTCCAGACGGGGCTCCTTTTCAAAAGGGCCCCGCCTATTTCGAAGTTCCCTTATTCCCATGAGCTTTCGAAAAGGAGCCCTGTCTGGACGCGCCGCGCGGTGGCAAGGCGCATCAATTTCGAAGCGCTGCTGCCGCCCGCATGCTAATGAAGCGCTGAATATGCATTTCAGCACTTCATTAGTAAACTTCATTAGTAAACTTCATTAGTAAGCACTTCATTTGCATGGCCATTTCGAAGTTTGGGGCACGTGTAGACGTAGCCATGGTGTGTTTGAGTAGCAGCTAAGCATGGCTGGTTGTAGAATGAGCATAAATTGAGAGAAATAATAAGGAGCCAATAAACAAAGAGGAGAACCCTGCTAAATCCGAGCTACCCAACCCACCACAACATGAGGAACTCTTTGTTCTCCTCCTCTGCAGAACGCATACACAACTCAGGTCCCAAAGGCCCCTGTGGTTGCAAGAACATTTGGTTTGTTGGCCCCTTGTGGGTGCTTCATTTTCCCTTGTTCCAAGTGAATTGTACAGTTCCTTGAACACAATTAGTACCCTAGAGAAAATGAAGTGTTCCCAGACTCCTCTTTAGACAAATGGTGCCAACATAATTGGAGGGACTGGTGGTTCCCCCAGCATTCTGAGCGAGTATCTTTGTGGTTCACTTTTAGGATCCCAAAGTCCCTTCATTTTTTATGACCCCTCATGCTGATCACAGATTGCCGCATTGTGTACCAGGGAGACAGTCAAGAGCCGAGGCTTCATGCTAAGTCTAAACAACTATACTGCAGTTTTATAGCCTTGGAACCTGAGTCCCACAAGCCTAAGTCAGCTGATGCAGGCCAACTGTGGTGTTTCATTGCAGGATAGATATACACCCTCAGTTTCAGATACCAGCTGTAGCCATAGAGATCGCCCCAGGAGCTCTCTGGAAGTGTTCCTAGGTAACTCAGATTCCTGTCCAGCCTGAGAAATATAAATCGTTTCTACTCACTAAAGTCTATAGTCTCCTGCCTTGCAGTGTGGAGTGACTCACAACTGTGAGCACCAGTTTCAGGGCAATCTGTCAATCAGCAGGGCAGAGACCCCAAACTGGTTGCATATTCAATCATTAGATTTCATCACCCCACTGACAAGGGTGAACACCTCAAGCACTGTAATAGTCTTACCTATGACTCAGACAGTTCCCTTGGGTAATCTAGTCAAGTGTTTCTCAACCTTTTTTTTTTTATAAAATACCCTTTTTCAAAAATAAAAAATTATAACTACCCGCCAGACTTCTCTTGTATATCCCTTAAGGTACGTGTACCACCAGCTGAGAAACATGGTCCTAAAGTAATCTGAGGTCTTGGAACAAGTGCCATTCAACCCACCCAGATTACTGTGCCCTTTACAGAAGTCAGATTTGGTTTGCATACCACCAAGTTACACCTCACTTAAAGACTACTTACTTTCAAAAACATGCACAAATATCACAGGAGACTACTACTGAAAACTTGCCAGCTTTCTACCATCTTATCATCAAATAGATGAATAGGAATAGAAACATTGTACTTACATTTCAATGTAAGGCATATGAACCAGTCATTGTCTAAATGGCCTTTTAGGTTGTACTGACTTTACTGGGATTTTTTTACATAGCCTATTGTAAAACTAGGCATCTATCTAGATGAGTTGATGTACCCCCTGGAAGACCTTGGTGTACCCCAAGGGTACAGGTGCCTCTCGCTGAGAAACACTGATCTAGTCTATCTTGTCATCCAGCAAAGATGGACACAGTGATAATTGGTTACTATACACAGGCGTGAGGAACCTTTTTGGGTTTGGGGCCCACTAACCCACAGGAAAAAAATCAGTTGGAGGGCCACATAAAAGTGAGAAGAAAAAAAATCCACAAAACCCTTACAATGTGGCCCCGATTGAGACACCACACTCCCCTCATGCTCCAGGGAGCATGGGTTGGCAGGAGGGAAAGGAGAAAGGAGGAAGAGGAGAAAGGAGAGGGGGGCTTCAGGGCTTCTCCCAGGCCAGATTAACTTTTCTGGGGGTCTGGAGTGAGACCAAAAATTGGGAAGTTCAGGATTCAGTGGGGAGCCCTGAGTTGCAGCAGCTGGATCTAGACAAGCCACTGTCTGTATCCAGTCCACAGTCTAAGGGTTCCCCATCCCTGGTGTACACCAAAGAGCACAAAATATTCAGGTCATTTTGAGTCCCACTAGACCAGTCGCTCACCTCACCTCTATTGTACCTCAGATCTTTCACAAAAACAACACTTGAAGTTAATGCTGTGATAAACAAACTGAAGATTTACTAATGGGGCAAAACAAATAAGAGCATTATGACGACTGGCTAAGACAAGCAAACATATATACAAATGAGTTATAGTCCATGGAATTAAAAGGTGACTGAGTTGTAGTAATCTCTTAACTCTGGACATCCTTTTGGGCTAACCAAAACTGAGTTTGGGGCTCTCTGTTTCTGTTTCATAGCCCTGGGCCTGTCAGAGTCCAAAGAGGGGGAAAAAACAGCAAGAGAGAGAAATCCAAAATTCCTTCCTCCAGAATTCAAGAATTCAAAATTTAAGCTAATGGGCTGAGTCCTTTTGCACATAGCTGCTTCAGTGGTGTGAAAGGGCAATTAAAAACATTTGGATTATCATGTCCTACCATAACCCATTTTGTTTTTCTAGGTCTTCTGGATGGCGAAGAGACAATCCCTCCTGACAGATACAGTTTTTCAGAGCAAACATCATTTACAACTGCAAAGCAAAAACTTAAACATCACCCTATAGCAAGTGATGAAGTTATAAGTGAGACAAATGTGTGCAGCACCGTAAAAGTATTTCATGAAATCTAAACACTGAATATCTTGTCACAATACTCATCTGAATCATATGAGCACACAGGTAAAATAGACTCTTCTCCAGCAATGAATTTGTCAGTGCTCAGCTGGGTTAAAAGCCTTAGTCAGAGCTGGCACTGGTTTGCAAACATCACACCTCCCAACCAGCCTTACGAGGAGCTGTTCCACATGTGTCCTTTAATCCCCCAATCTCAGGTTTGAGTCAATGAATCACTGAGAGGGGTGTCTCTTAAACTGGGCTCTGCAAACCCCTGAGGGTTCCCAAGAGCACTCCAAGGGGTCCTCCTGAACCACTGAGAAACTCTTCCCACTGCATCCCCAGGCATAGCTCCTGCTGGGCCAGAGGGATGCAGCTTCCCACGCTCCAAGGAGGCTGGGGCTGGGCTCTTTGGTGGAGGTGCCCCTGCCCCAGCATGAACAGGGGCAAGGAGGGAGGCAGACAAGAGCAAGGGCCAGGACCCTTTTCATCCTGGAGGGAGGGATAGCTCAGTGGTTTGAGCATTGGCCTGCTTAACCCTGAGTTATAAATTTGATCCTTGAGGAGTCCATTTTGGGATTGAGGCAAATAGATGTCAGAGGTGGTGCTTGGTTCTGTCAAGAGGGCAGAGGACTGGACTAGATGACCTCCCAGTTCTAGGAGATCTGTATCTCAAATCAACTCTTTTTTTTTCCCCCTCAGCTCTGACCCAGCAGCAGTGGGGCAGGGGATTGGAGCCAGGCCTGCAGCTTTTTTCCCTGGTTCTAGCACAGCAACAGTTGCTGGGGGGCGTGGTCAGGGGCAGATCCAGGGATGCTCCGTTTTTCCCCAGGCCCAGCCCAGTAGCAGTGGAGGGACTGGTACTGGGACCATGGCTTTTTCCCCACCCCGCCACAGCAGCTGTGTGAGGGCCGGAGGCCAGGGTGGTTGGAAAGACTGATGGCCCCAGAACAGAAAGCAGCCAAAGGGGGCTGAGCTGGGGCCACCTCTGGGGCTGGGGTGGTTTTCCTGGCCTCGGGGAGAGGCAGGGCTGGAGTGCATGGCCACAGCATCTTGGGAGATGGGTGCTAATCATGTGTGGGAGTTTCAGGGGGGCAGCAGGGCTCCCCTTGCATGGCACTCTGGCCAAGCAGCACTAGGGGGAGCAGGGCTTAGGGTAGAGGGGCACTTACCACTTTTGGCAGAGTGGAGAGCCCTGTCTCCACATGGCTACTGTTTTCCCGCCGTGGCTGCTCACAGTGGTCATTCTTCAGTATGGTTGTTCCCTGCACTCACTGCTTCCAGTGGTGAGTCTGAATTACATCAGAATCCTGTTGGTACCTTCCCTTTCCATGCTCTGGGAAACCCTGGGATTTCAGGCATTTCCCACTTTCCAGGCACAACCAACCCCTGACCTTGGTTGAAGTTAAAGTCAGTGTAAGAGGAAGTTGCATACCAAATTTCATGGTTGTAGTTTTTATGATTTAAGAGGAGCTCTTGATCAAAGTGGCACAGACAGACACACTCTAAAATATATAGTAGGCTGTGGAAGAATGATGCAAAGCAATGAATTGTAAATATGTCCCTACAATCCAGCTGACAGATCAGTTTTGGTTATTTTGGGGTGTGAGATTATTTCCTGTGCCTGCACTTAAGTTTGCCAATGCAAATGCACAGCTGGCATCCTCAACAGTCACTATGCTACACTCATTTTTCATTCCCCAACCTGCAAAAATGTTATTTTATGGCAAACCTGGATCCTGGTATTTTCTCCCCACTTGTTTCAACTCCTTGTGCCCAATGGTTCTCTAGAATAATTCTGGAACACTTTCCATCAACTGTATTTTATTGTATTTGTTGCTTCAGCCTGACGCATGGAAAGATAGCCCAATAAAGAACCCAACCGCATTGTTAAGTTCAGCACAATTACAAGCTTCACAAGCAACAAATAATTGAATGTCTCTCCTCTCTGGAACAGAATTGAAACATCCAGTTCATAGAAATAAGTTGTTTCTTATTCCTTCACCAAGGTGCCAAGATATTGACATATAGATTTAGACAAGCACAAAGCAGTCAAACTCATTTTCTAAATATATTATTAAATTACAGGCCATCCACCTTTCTACAGGGTTACTGAGTTATTTTGTTAAAGCAGTGGGAGAAGCTCAGCTTGCATCTGTTAAAAACAAGGACAACACTTCAATAGAAGAAAAGATTTATTATTTGCTGATCATTCATTGGAAGCTCAGAGGCACACAGTCTGCTTGGTAGACTCTGAACTGGTGAACAAATAAGAGAAATATTGGCTTCTTGCACACACCAAATATGACCTTTGAAAATATTATCTTGCTACCTAATCTTGAATCCATTGAAATGACTTCAATGTGTTTGCTGCAGAATGAGAACATACCCTTTCATGCAGAGTAGATCTGTTCAGGACTTTCAGGGAAGATTTGCAGATGCCGCATAATTGAACAAAATATTATATTAAACTGTGCTTAAATTTACACTGAAAGGGAATGATATCTGAATCTGCTTTTAAGAATAATTAAAATGTATGCAGTACTTGTATTCAGATTACATAACTATAATATCTGTTTCTCTGAACCTAACAAACAGAGCAGAGGAATATTGTCATAATGTAGCTTAGGGCTCAGTATTTTCTCAATTTTAACATCATAGATTATTTAATACAGAAAAATATTCCAGTCTTGTGCATGTTTTTCCGTCATATTGAAATAAATACCCGGAGCTGCAGGAATTTCTCATCCTCTGTCTCACAACCAAAATTAATGGCCAACTCTTATCTTGAAAATCATCAAACTGTAAAGAAAATATATAGAGTGCACTGTGCTGCCAGATCATACTTGTAAGAAGGTTCAGCATCATGTAATGTTGAAAATCTAAGAGGCCTACAAAAAGCACATGTAAAATTAAACCACAAAGACTGGCAGGTTAAGCCATGTTTAAATGAGTGTCTGGAGAAGTTAAAAATGTGAAGCAAAGCTAAATGCGCAGACAGTCATTAACTGCAAAAACCTACCTGTCCTGGAGGTCATAATTGCTTAAGATAATTATTGAAATAATGAACCCTGGAAGAAACATTCCACCTGTCCTCACAAGAAAATCAAAAATTTTCCTTCCCGGAGATTCACATCTGCTGTAACCCCTGGCCCTCTGGGATAGCAGATATAAATATCTTAATCTATAAAGAGAAAAAACTCAACATTTTAAAATAACTCAAATCATGAAGAAGTTAACATGGCCAGCCTATGATTTTATCAGTACTATTATACTCCACTTTCCCTCCTACCCTGTTGCCCAACTTCACTTAGCATTTGGTATACTCTTTTCTTGTGACTTATTCCAGACTGTAATTTCCTGAGTGATGGGGCTGTGTCTTCCTGTCTGTTTGTATTACATCTTGCAAAATGATTGTGTCCTTTGGGAGCTACATCAATAGATCTAATAAATTCTGATCCTACTTAAACTGGTGTAAATCAAGAGTAATTTGATCATTGCCTACGTTACACTGGCACCTATAGACCTCCATTGGGACCGAGAGTCCTATTTGCTGGGTGCTGAACTTACCCCAGCTGAGACAGCTCCTATTCTAAAGTGCTTACTATCTGAATAGACAATACAGATAAAGAATATCTGCAGTGGGGGAGTGGTAGAGCTGTGGATAGAACCAAATTCTCCTGAGTCACAACCCTGTGCCTAAGAGGAGATGCTGGATGCCAGAGGCATTCACATGTCATGGAAGGCATGTGACCTGCATTGCAGACTGGTGTGAACCCCTGTGAATCTGATGCTGTGGGGGGGACACTCCCAGGGACTACTTAACAGCTCTGGCAGAGCACAGACCAGGCAAATCTCTGGCAGGGTTACATCATGTAAAACCAGCATAAGGAAGAACAAAATCAGGACCATGAGACTTATTCACAACCAACTTGGAATCTATCCTACTGCATTGCATGAAATATGTTGCATTATATTTAGAATGATTTATTGGGTGTACTATTACATTAATAATAGAAATGTGACCCTTTTATTCCAACTCATCATCATCAATAACCGTGGGCTTAGCGCCCGTTGGTGTCTGATGCGTCTCTCACTATTTCCTTCCATCTTTCCCTGTCCAGTGCAGAGTGGCTTCGCTTCTGTAGACCAGCTCCGCATCTACCCATACTCCGTGGGGTTTGCCTCTCCTGTTCAAACTCTCCATTATGCCAAATACCAGGGTCTTGATTTTTCATTCGTCGTTCATTCTGCAAATATGCCCAAATAGTTGTAGCTTCTGTTTTATAACCTTCTGCAGCAGGTTCTCTTTCGCCTGTGTCTTTCTTTATAATTCCTCATTGGTGACCTTCTGCATCTGTCCTATTCTCAGAATCTTTCTGTAACAACTCCTTTCGAACACCAATATTCTCCTTTTCGAATCTTTCATTATCAGCCATGTCTCACATCCGTACAACGTGCTGCTGAATACACACGTTTGCAAGATGCTCAGCTTCATTCTTAAGCTAATTGCTTTGCTTTTCCAGATCTTGTCCATCGCCTTCAAATTCGCTGTTGCTTTCACTATTCTAGTGGCTATTTCCTTCTTACAGTCTAGATCATTCGTTATGTTGCTCCCTAGATATGTGAACTTCTCTACATTTTCTAGTTCAATACCATCCACATTGATCTTCCTTCCTATTTTCCTTATCTCCAAATACCATTGTTTTTGTTTTATCAATGTTCATAATCAGTCCGTACCACTTCCCTTCTTCGTTTAACACCTGCACCATTTTTGCTAGCTTATCCCAATCTTCCTCAATGATAACTATATCATCCAAGAACCTCGGGTTGTTAATGCTTTTCCCATGCACAGGTATCTCTTCTACCTCTTCTTTAATCTTGTCCATTGCTCTCTCCAGATGTGCAATGAAGATACTTGGCAATATTGGATCTCCTTGTCTTGTACCTCTGCTTGTTTTAAACCAACTTCCCAACTCCCCGCCAAGTTCTCACTGCTGTCTCCACATTATCACTGATATCCTTCAACAACCATATCCATCTGCTATCCACTCCATATGACTCCAACACCACCCAAGTCACTTTCTGATCTATATCATCAAATGCCTTCCAACTGGTGAGTATTTACTTGTGTATTTAGTCTCAGGGCTTGAAATCAATGGGACAAGTCACGTAACTAGTTTCTTCCTTATCTGAGGAGAATTCACAGCCTGGCCCAGAGTGGTGATGTTTCATTGAGACCATTGTAACCACTACAGAGGGTAGATAAAGAGGTATGAGGTGATATAGTGCAAGACTAATATTTAAAAGAGAAACATTTTGCATCATATTAACTAAGATTGTTTTTGTTGAGGACTTATGGCAAGTAACAGGTGTTGAATGAAAGTGGAAATCTAAACATAACTATGGTCAATAAGCTTACATTACTTCTGGTAGTTAACCAACTATCTGATTCCAAGGCTGTAGAGGTTAATGCAAATTAAGTCTCTTTATTGAACTGAATAGATCTTGTAGATATTTCCCGTCAGCAAAACAGAATGGAAAATATGCAAACCCCTCTCCATAAGGTCATTAATAAAAGAATAAATAATCTTTTAATAAATCTCCATGGAGTGCTTGTTATATATACCCTGATGGAATATGAGAAGTCTAAGGTCTCCCATCTCCTGCTATGTTGAACTATGAATGAAAATATGTCTCTTCTGCGCTACTCATAACATCTTTGCCTGTGTTTCTTCAATATGCACAATAGCCACCCAAAAGTCCTGGGTGACTAGAAAGTTTGGCTTGTTTATGGCCCTGGCAACTATAACAAGAATAAGACATGCTCAGTAATTCAATATCACACCATAGGTCAATCATTAATTTACAGATCCTTTTGTATAGGCCTTGCAACATGTTAATGGAGTTTTACAGGGTGTAAAGTAGGACTGAATATCTGCATTAATAGTGCCTGAAAAAAATTGGATTTGAGGAAGTTAAAGTACAAAGTTAATTATGGTATCAAATGTAGCACAGAGTTCCAGGAGGATGAGACTTGAAGAACCCAGATCAGGCAAGGGAGACTTATCCCAAACAAAACTTAGAAGAGCAATTTCAGAAATGCGAAAGAGCAGAAATTGGTTTCAAACTCAAGCAGAGAGGGATTTCAAAGAGGCGGACAATGTTAGGTGTCCTGACAGCTTCCTGGATTAGGCTAATGAAAATAAAGTAATAAATGTTTTCCAATTTTTGTGATACAGGAGTGACCAAAACTCAGGAACACAACTGAGATATAGACCAACAAAGCACTAATTTCATAGCTCAGTAAGAATATTTGCAATTCCAAAGACATCGTCTTACTCTGTTCTTAAAAGAAGTATGAAGTGATTGGAATAATGGAAACTTGGTGGGATGACTCGCATAACTGGAGCACAGTGATGGAAGGGTATAAACTGTTTAGGAAGGACAGGTGGGGAGAAAAAGAGGAGGAGTTGCGCTCTGTGTGAGGGAGCAGCATGATTGCTCAGAGCTCCAGTATAAGAAGGAAGAAAAGCCAGTTGAGTGTCATTAGGTTAAGCTCAGAGGTGGAAGCTATAGAGGTGGTGTTGTAGTTGGTGTCTGCTACAGGCTGCCAGATCAGAGCACTGTGGTAGGTGAGGCTTTCTTCAGGCAGCTATATGAAGCTTCCAAATCACAGGCCCTTGTTCTTATGGGAGACTTTAATTATCCAGACATTTGTTGGAAAACCAACAGAACAGCACACAGACAATCCAGGAAGTTTTTGGAGAATGTTGAGGATAACTTCCTGATACAAGTGCTGAAGGAACCGACCAGGGGCTGTGCACAACTTGACTCGCTTCTCACAAACAGGGAAGAACTAATAAGAGAAATAGAAGTGGGTGGAAACCTGGGCTGCAGCGACCATGAGATCATAGGTTTCAGGATCCGGACAAAAGGAAGAAAGGTGAGCAGCAATATACAGACCCTTGATTTCGAAGGAGCCAACTTTGACTTCCTGAGAGAACTGATGGAAGAGAATTGACCTCACTGGAAGTCTGTGTCAGGAAGGCCATTAAGAAAACCCAGGTCTCCACATTTCTAGCAGCGGGGAGCACAGGCCACTGGCTGCAGTGAGGGTTGATAGATCAGTACAGTACAGGAACTCAGCAGGGAGACTGCACCTAACCTTGACACGGTGCAAGGCTGTCTCTGCTCCTCTGTGCCAGATGTACCAGGTGTGGGCAGGTTCAGCCCAGCATGACCCAAGTCTGGGGGAGCTTAGTGTTGGGGGATCCAGGTGTGGTACAGACTGGATGTGGGTGACTCAATGGGAGATCTGGATGCACAGGGGTTTGTTGTGGGGTTCTGGGTGCAGGGGCAAGGGCAAGAGAGCTCTGATCAGGCTTAGTGGAAGGGCCAGGTGGAGGTAGGGATTGATGGAGTGTCCAGGTGCTGGGGAATTGAGGCTTGATGGGGTGGGAGATGCAGGTGCAGCTTGTTAGGGCTCAGTGGAGTGGGGGTCAGTGAGGGGTGCCTCATTGGATGGTGTCACTGTGAGGGTTAGATGGGCCTGCTTGACTGGGGACCCATAGCTGGTGCTGAAGGGGGCACAACATGCCACATTCCCACTTTCCCCTGAGATTCCCTCATCCCCCTTTCTTCTCCATCCATCTCCCTTCATTCCCCTCACTTCCCATCCTTCTTCACTGTCTCTCCCCCACCTCCTCACCCCATCCCTCATTTCTGCCACACCTGTCCTCATCCCCAGCTCCACTGCAGGCACAGAAAACAGGGAGGCTCACCTCCCAGCTCACAGAAGGGCAGACTGACAGGCACTAGGACCTAGCCAGCAGCCTGCCTTCCACTGCTCAGGCAATACAGTCCCTGGGGCAGTCTGCAAGCTGAGCAGTTCTGCATTTGACAAGAGAGCTTGTATAGTCCATGCAGGTTCCAGGGCAAGCAGCTGAGGAGGTTCCCTGATAATGCTCAGTCTTCCCTCATGCCCAGAACCTGCCTGAACCATAACATCAGGCATAATACCAGAAACATCAGAGGCATGGAACCAGCAGGGGTTTATGCAGCACCTACTTTGCCATATGGACCCCCTTCCCATGGCCATACAGGTTCATTTCTAAGAGAGCTGGCCTTTATATTCTTGTATGTTTTATTTAGCAGCTAGTCACCTAACCAAAGACCTTTAGGCAAAGAATTGCATAATAAACTACGTGGAGTATTTAGGGCTGTACGTTTTCTTTCAGTTCAGAGCATATTAAGTTTTATCCACAAATATTTCACACCATAATCAAGTAAAAACAATGAAAACTAAATACAAGTTATTGTGCAACTAATGTGTGAGTCAGAAACCCAGACGTCAATCAGTCAAAGGCAATTATGTAATTTTAAAATGCTCTGAAGGTGTACATTGCAAACTAAATACAGTGTTTTAGTTCTAGAAACCTCAGCACAAAATGCAAACTTAACATATTCATAATGGAGCTATCCATGCAGCTCCACAGTTAAAATATCAGTTAAGCTGTACGCTTGAAAAGGGAGTTGGAACCCTAAAACAAACTGTGAAGTGCACAGGCAATATTTTCCACCATGACTTGCTTGAATAAGGAGAACAAATTTAATTTTCTAGGCACTTTTCATGCCTCTTTAGGCAGTATTTTCTGAATTCATATTTATAAAAAAGATCTTAGACTCATGGAATTTAAACCTGAAGGTACCTTTAGATCATATAATCTTACCTGCTGTATAACACAGGCCATTACCTTTCCCTCAGCCATACCTGTATTTCATCCAGTAATCTGCCTTTGATTAAAGTACATCTTCTAAAAAGGTACCCAGTCTTATCCGAAGCTATCAAGAAATGGTCAGTTCACCCTTTCCCTTTGTTATTTTTCCAGTGGTTAATAATCCTCTAGGTTAAAAAATTTCATTTTATTTCTAATGTGAATTTATCTGACTTCAGCTTCCAGTACTGGTTTTTATTATTCCTTTATTTATTAAATTAAACAGCCCTTTAGTCCCCTGTATATTCTTCCAGCTAAGGCATTTATACACTAAAATCAGGTCCCCTCTCAGTCTTCTTTGTGGTAAGCAAAATCGACAAGCCTCTAAATATCTTACTCTGAGGCCCTTTGTCCATTTCACTTATAAGCCGTGTCTACACGTGCACGCTACTTCGAAGTAGTGGCACTAACTTCGAAATAGCGCCCGTCATGGCTACACGTGTTGGGCGCTATTTCGATGTTAACATCGACGTTAGGCGGCGAGACGTCGAAGTCGCTAACCCCATGAGGGGATGGGAATAGCGCCCTACTTCGACGTTCAATGTCGAAGTAGGGACCGTGTAGTCGTTGCGCGTCCCGCAACTTCGAAATAACGGGGTCCGCCATGGCGGCCATCAGCTGAGGGGTTGAGAGACGCTCTCTCTCCAGCCCCTGCGGGGCTCTATGGTCACCGTGTGCAGCAGCCCTTAGCCCAGGGCTTCTGGCTGCTGCTGCTGCAGCTGGGGATCCATGCTGCATGCACAGGGTCTGCAACCAGTTGTCGGCTCTGTGGATCTTGTGTTGTTTAGTGCAACTGTGTCTGGGAGGGGCCCTTTAAGGGAGCGGCTTGCTGTTGAGTCCGCCCTGTGACCCTGTCTGCAGCTGTGCCTGGCACCCTTATTTTGATGTGTGCTCCTTTGGCGTGTAGACGTTACCTTGCAGCGCCTATTTCGATGTGGTGCTGAGCAACGTCGATGTTGAACATCGACGTTGCCAGCCCTGGAGGACGTGTAGACATTATTCATCGAAATAGCCTATTTCGATGTTGCCACATCAAAATAGGCTACTTCGATGTAGGCTTCACGTGTAGACGTAGCCATAATGTTTGTGGTTTTTCCCCACCGTCTCTAATTCTTAAACATCTTTTTTTTTAAATGCAGCCACCAGAGTTATATGCAAAATTCCAATATCAATCTCACCAAGCTGAGTACAGAACTCAGGTCGCATCTGTACTCAGACTCATAGATTACAGAGCCAGAAGGGAAAACTGAGCATCTAGTCTGAACTCCTGCTATAAAACATCATACAACCTTCCCAAAAATAGTTTCCAGATCATAGCTTTTACAAAACATCCAACCTTGATTTAAAAATGGTCAGTGATGGAGAATCGAGCCTCCATAAATTGTTCCCTTAAGTAATTGCCCTCAGTTTTAAAAATCTATGCTTCATATTCAGTCTGAATTTATTTTGTTTAAACTTCCAGCTATTCGATCATGCTATACCTTTGAGTAATAGAATCAAAAAATCCTTATGAAATATTTGTTCTCCAGGTAGGTTCTTAGACATTGTAATCAATTCATCTCTTAACTTTTCATTTATTAATTCAAAAAGCTTGAAGCTTATTGAGTCTATCACTAAAAGGCATGTATACTAGTACTTCAATCATTTTTACAGCTCTTCCCTGACCCCTTTCCATTTTATCAACAACCTTCTTGAATTGTAGGCACCAGAACTGAACATACAGTTCCTGCAGCAGTTGCAACAATGCCAGACATAGAGGTAAAATAACTTCATTATTAGGACTCTACAAAATTCAAGTATGCGAAACATGTCACAGACTGGGAAGGATGGTGTCCTCCATTAAATATGACCTTTTGTGGGCTTTTTTCCTATACTATACGGATTTCACAGCAGAGGCCAGCATTTCTCAAATTGGGGGTCCTGATCAGAAAGGAAGTTTCAGGGGGATCATAAGGTTATTTTAGGATGATCACAGTATTGCCACCCTTACTTCTGTACTGCCTTCAGAGCTGGGCAGCTGGAGAGCAGCAGTTATAATGCTGGGTGAATGCCCTGCTGTGAATGCAGGACCCTACCAGCAGCAATACAGAAGAGTGGCAATAGCATACCCAAGCGACTCCTACTTTTTTTCTTCTGCTTTCTGTGCTGGTCACCGAGCAACTTGCAGCTGCCGAATAATGGGCTAACTGTGCAGGCAACAGTGCAGGCATAAGGATGGCAATACCATACCGTGCCATGCTTACGTCTGAGCTGCTGCTGACAGTTGCTCTGACTTCAGAGCTGGATTTCTGGCCAGCAGCCACCACTTTCCAAATGCCTAGCTCTGAAGGCAGTGCTGCTATCAGCAGCTGAGCAGAAGGAAGGGTAGCAGTACCACAACCTCCACGTAATAACCTTGCAATCCTCACACAACTCCTCTTGGGGTTTGGACCCCTACAGTTATAAAGCCATGGTATTTCAGATTTAAGTATCTGCAAATGTGAAAAATTCCATTTTTAAAATCCCATGACCATGAAGATGACCAAAATGGACCATGAATATAATATTATAACTCATTATTCCTATTCATGTTTCCCCATCTATGCATCCAAGGACCAACTGAAATATTTTAGCCACAGAACCACAGTGTGTGCTGATTACCAACTGTGATACCCAAATCTTCTTCAGAGTAATGGCTTCCCAGGATAGTCTCCCATCTTGTGTGAATGGCCTTAATATATATTTACATTTAGCCATATTACAATGTATATTGTTTGCTTGTGCTGTTTACCCAGCGAACCAGGTTTCTTTGAATCATTGAGCTGTCCACTTCATTTTGGACCAAAGACCAAAACAGACTGTTACGATTATCTAGTCCAACCTACCACACATTTCAGGCTACACAACCTCACCCACCCACTTCTATAATAGACTCCTTCGGCTGAGTTACTGAAGTCCTCAAATCATGATTTAAGGCCTAGGTTACACACAATCCACCATTTATACTAGCTTAAACCAAAATGTGACCCATAGAGAAAGAATTAAAATGACAGGGTCGCTGCCAATCTGGTCTGGGAGAAAATCTTTTTCAACACCAAATATGGCAACCAGTCAACCCCCTAAACTTGTCACCAAGACACAAATGCAGACACCAGGGAAAGAATTCTCTGTATTAAATTCAGAACCTTCCCCATCTAAGCTGGGTCTACACTATAGAGTTCTGTCAACAGAAGAGGCCTTCTGTGGAAAAAACTACCTAGTGTCTACACTACGAATGTGTTCTGTCTAGAATCTGTTGACAGAACACAGCCCTTTTCCCGGCAGGATTATGTCTTGAAAATTTGAGGCATAGCACCTCTGTTGTCAGATTGTGTTGACAGAAAAATACTATAGACACTCTGGGGGTCCTCTGGCAACAGAGAGGGCTTTTGGATCATCAGGCAGCCCTGTTTGCAGAGCTTCCAGTTGGCTGTTCTGTCAACAGAGGGCTAGGCAGTCTGGCTGCTTTCTGTCAACAGAGGGTGTTGACAGGGGGAGCCTGTATTCGGTCTGGACATGTTCTATAGACAAAGGTTCTGTCAGGAAATATCTATCAACAGTGACTTCTGTTGACAGAACTCTGTAGTGTAGACACAGCTCTACTGTCCCATCTCTTACCATTAGGAACTTCTTGCTACAAGCAGTTGCAGATGCACCAATGGCCATTGTAGGCATCTCATCATACCCTCCTTTTCACAAATTCATCAAGCTCAGTCTTGAAATAAGTTAGGTTTTGTGCCCCCTACTGCTCACCTTAGAAAGCCCCTCCATTACTTCACTCCTCTGAGGGTTAGACACCATCTAATTTCAAACCTAAACTTGTTTATGGCCAGTTTACAATCATTGGGTCTCATGTCTCTATTGCCACTTACCTTGAATAACTCCCCTCCCTCCCTGATATTTACCCCTTTGGTTTATTTACAGAGTAATCTTATCTCTCCTCAGACTACCTTTGGTTAGGCTAAACAAGCCCAGCAACTTGAGTCTCCCTCTCTCTATATATATACACCTAAGGATTCTATTAGCCCTTTTGCCACAGCATCAGCATAAGCAGCCCATGTACATTTGCTTTTCTTTCCTCTTAGCTTTCTCAGTCAGCATTTCATTCTTGATTAATTGAGGCAGTTCCTTGCTCAGCTTGCTAAGTGCCTAGCTCTCTCCATGTGCGGCACTGGAAGTGTGAGTGCTAACAGGGGCTGGGGGTGCCACTAGGAATCTGACCATCAAAGTTCAGCATTGGAATGTTGAGCAGGGCAGCACCTAAGTGCCATTAAAAAATGGGCCTAAGTACTTAAGCACCAGAATTTCAAGGGTTTTTAAATGTTTATAGATGGAGATAAGGAGTTTGAAGGCAAGTTAGGAGTTAATCTGTTTCATTGCCCTCACCTGGTCCCCTCCTTTTCTCTCTCTTTCTTGCTACATCTATACCTTATTTCTGGGTAATCATATCTATGAACACCAGTTTAACTCATATCTCTATGATGACAACAGATCTATCTACAATGCCTAGCACAATGTGTCTTCCAAGCACTACAGTAATAAAAATAACAAAATATTAACAACAATATATCTGGCAAAATGGGTCTTTGCCCACAAAATCTTCTTCTCCAATATATCTATATCTATATCTATATCTATATCTATATCTACACACACACACACACACACAGAGAGAGAGAGAGAGAAAATAAGCAACATCCAGAAATTGTACAGGTCTTCTGTAATTCAGTGTTGAGAAGTATTTATATAGACAAAGACTTGAAACATTAACAAACTGTGTACAAAACAAAAAAGCATCCCTGCAGCACTTTAAAGACTAAACATAATGTATTAGCTTTCATGAGACTTCTTCAGATCTAGAAAATGTTGATAAATGTAAACTGCCAAGAAGAGAATTTGCTTCTCAAATGGACCTTTCAAAAGTGGCTATTCTATTTGCTTCCCAAAATCAATAAATCTGGAAACCCCAGATGCCCTATCATTTCACATATTGGCACCCTTACTGAAGGACTATCCAGCTATGTAGACTTCCTCCTCAAACCCTATGCTACCAGCACTCCTAGCTGTCTCCTAGATACCACTGACTTCCTGAGGAAATTACAGAACATCTGAAATCTTCCTGAAAATACCATCCATGCCACCATGAATGTAGAAGCTTGCTACAACAATATTCCATATGAAGATAGACTACAAGCAATTAGGAACACTATCCCAAATGTTACCACAGAAAATTTGGTGGCTGAGCTATGTAACTTTGTCCTCAACCACAACTATTTCTGATTTGGGAACAGTTTATACCTCTAGATTAGTGGCACTGCTCTGGGCACATGCATGACCCCACAGTATGCTAAAATATTTGTGGATGACTTCGAACAATGTTTCCTCAGATCCCATCCCCTATTCACCGTCCTTTCCTCACACTGCCTTGATGACACCTTTATCATTTGTACCCATGGTAAAGAGACTCTTGAAGAATTCCACAGAGATTTTAATGACCTGTACTCCACCCTGAATCTCAGCCTTGACCAATCCACACAAGAGATCCATTTCCTGGATTCCACAGAACAAATCACTGATGGCCAAATAGATACCACTCTCCACCAGAAACTCACTCACTACTACTGTAACCTGCATGCCTCTGGTGTCCATCCAGGACACGTCACATGATCCACCATTTATATTCAAGTCCTTTGATACAACTGCATCTGCTCCAGTGCTACTGACAGAGACCAAAAACTTCTATATTTCTACCAAGCATTCACAAAACTAAATTATGCGCCAGGAGAAATAAAATAAAAAATAACATAAAATAAAAGAGATTGACAGGGCTACATGAATACCCAGAAACCAGATACTTCTAGAAAGACCCAAGATGCTTAATAACAGAACACCACTTGTCTTCACCTGTAGCCTCCAACTCAAACCCCTCCAGCACATTATTATTTAATTTATTTATTTAAAATATTTTTACCCCACCTCTCTCCTTAAAAGCCCTATTCAAAGTGGCTTACAAAATTTGTTAAAAATATAAACATATTATCCACAACCTATAACTTATACTGGAACATGAGGCTACATTCTCACAAGCCTTTGGTGAGAGACCTGTCCTTTCCTACAGACAGCCATCTATCCTCAGGAAAATTCTCACTAGCAAACACATGCCACACCACAGAAATACTAATCCTGGACTTTTCCTTGCAACAAAACTCTGTCCACATATTTACTCTGAAGACACCATCACCGGACCGAACCACGTCAGTTACATGATCAGGGGCTCATATTGCTGCACCTCCACCAATGTGATATATGCAATCATGTGCCAGCAATGCTGCTCCACTATGTATATTGGAGAAACTGGACAATCATGTCACCAAAGAATGAATAGATACAAATCAGACACTATGAATCTGAACACACATAAACCTATTGGTGAGCATTTCAATGGAGCAGGCCATAGCTTCCAAAACTTGAAAGCCTGCATTCTAAAATAAAGAGACTTTAACACCAGATTACGAAGGGAGACATCTGAACTGAAGTTCATTCTCAAATTTGATATTTTACACCTTGGTTTCAACAAAGATATCAATTACCTTACGCATTACAAGGACAGTTTCCCCATCTTTGATATTCGTAGTGAACTCAGGCATCCCACTTCATTTAATAAACTCTTGCAGTAAGTAATTTTCTTTCCCTTCCTTCCATCCTATCTAGCTGATTAGTCAGTTTTCATTTAATTTTTTCTATTTTTCTGTTAAATTCTCTTCATACCAATTTACAATTATCAGAATTTTCCAGATTTGAAGTGGGTCTGGCCCATGAAAGCTCATCACCTAAGAAATTATTTTGTTAATCTTTAAAGTGCTACATGACTGCTTTTTTGGTTTGTGAAGATACAGAATAACATAGCTACCTGTCTTTAACTTGTGTACAAATTGATTGTCTGAACTATTTGCATTGCAAGAGTCCTTTCAAGTAATGCAATGCTATCGTGTAGTCATTAATGACAGAACTTGGCAGCCCACCAATCACTGTATATCCTTCAAAGAAGACCATCCTATCTCTTCCTGCACTCAAACACAAATCTCTGAGCTTGAACAAATTTTGTAATCAACATCTTTATGCTTTTTTTTTTTTTACCATAACCAGTGGTAAATGTTAGCTAGTTACATACTTCCTTGTAATATCTTGTGATTAAGACAATGGAACAGAATTGGGGCTGGGGAGGAGGAGACACTTTTGAAAGGTTGTTTTTACTACACTGGCAGGCATTCAGGCACTTTGGAAAATCCCACTAGGTAGCAGCCTGCTTAAAAACCTTTAAAATTTACTCTGAGTTTTCTTTCTTTGAGTTTTTGTGAGATGTTGTGCAAATCATTTAATCCCATTTAGAAAGATTTTAAAAGGTATGTATTTACATACCTAAAGATACAGATAGGTGCTCAGTGAGTTTCTAAAAAGTGTCCAGGTAACTTAGGCACCTAAGTGCTTCTGAAAATTACACTAGTCACTAATCTGCATCTTTTGGCTCCTAAATAACTTTGAAAATCAGTTGTTCTACCATAAATGATCTTACAACATTACTCTGTCACTGGGATGTTGCAGTTAATTTATGTATATGAGGTGCCCAGATACATGAAAAAACAGAAAAAATATATGAGGTCACATCCTCATGTGGTGTAAATTGGTGTCTGACTAAAACTAACCTATTCTGAGTTACTAAATCTGAAGTTCTAGTCTGTTTTTATTTATCTAAATAAGCACTCATCAGACTAATGGAACTGAGTGTTGAAGAAACCATCATTCACAATAGCCGCATCTACGCTAGCCAGCTATTTCGAAATAGCCGGCCCAACTTTGAAACAGCATCCAGCGTGTCTACACGCACCGGGCACCATTTTGAAGTTGAAATCGATGTAAGACAACGAGATGTCGAAATCACTATCCCCATCAGAAGATGGGAATAGCACCCTACTTCGAAGTCCAACATCGAAGTAGGGCATGTGTAGATGATCCACGTCCCTCTACATCAAAATAGCAGGGTCCTCCATGGAGGCCATCAGCTGAGGGGTTGAGAAACACTCTGTCCAGCCCCTGGGCTCTATGGTCACCATGTGCAACAGCCCCTTAAAGCTCCATGCCCCTGATTTCCTGTGGCAGGAAGCTGAGAGCATGCAGGCAGCAGCACAGACACGTTCATAGCCTGCACGCCCTCCAGATGCCACGATTCCCCACCCAGCACCCACGGCAGCCAGCCAGACCCCCGAGCGCCCCCAAGGCACCCCTCCCAAGGGAACCCAGGGCTCCCAGCTGTCCAGCCAAGGGGGAAGAGTTGGTGGGGCCCCTCCTCGTCAGATGCCAAGATCCAGGACCTGCTGGGGCTTTGGGGTGAGGAGGAGGTGCTCCAGGTAAAGGGGAGCAAGTGGCGCAACTCAGATGTGTTCACCTAGCTGGCCAAGGGCCTGGCTACCCAGGGCCACCCTGTCCGCACTCCTGACCATGTCAGGAGTAAGGTCAAGGAGCTGTGGCAGGGTTACACCTGGGTCCGGGACACGGCCAGCCATTCTGGGGCTACCCCTGCCACTTGCTCCTTTTACAGGGAGCTCAGGGAGATCCTGGGCCCCCAGTACACCTCTTCCCGCAGACCACTCTTGACACCTTGGATGATGAGCCCCGGCAGGCCCCGGAGCTTGAGTCCGGCCCAAAGGACAGCCCTGCACCCAGGGGCCCCCAGAGGAGCCCACCCCTGGGACAGTGGAGGAGGAGGAGTAGGGGTCCAGCAACAGAGGGCTCCTGATTGACCTCCCCTCCCACAGCTCCAGCAGGGTGTCTACCCACTGGGTGTCCCCCGACTGTGGGAGCAGACTGTGAGGTACGTACCCCAGGTGCACACCCCTGGGTTAAGCGGCAGGGGCAAGGGACACAACCAGGGCCCTCCACACACCCAGACCATGGCCCCAGGACAGCAGTGGCACATCCCTCAGAGCCTGTCAGCACCTGCCCTCCAGGACGGCACCACGCCCCATCCCTGGAGATGGGGGGAGCAGAATCCCTGAAGGGGGGTCACCCCAGGAGAGGACACCACACCCATCATCATCCTGGGGACAGGGGATAGGGAACAGCAGCAGAGGGGTTGAGGGTGGACGTGGGCCATGGGTCAGGGCCCAGACTAATGGCTGTCTTCACTCTTTCCTGCTCTATTCTGCAGTTGCACCATCTGAGGGCCACGACAGCACGGGTGCCACATCCATCATGCCAGACAGCCCAGCAGGGACGTCACACTGTGGCAGCCAGGCAGCAGAGCAGGGACCGGCCACGGGACAAGCCCACCACTGCCGGGGCCAGACGCATGCAGCCACTGACCCACAGCTCCTCGCCACCCTCCGGCGTCAGGTGGAGGCATCAGACTGCCACTTGCAAGTGGAGGAGCACTGGCTCCACTTGCAGGAGAGAGCACTGGCCTGGTGCCAGGAGGCTTGGGGGTCCTTTGTGAGGACGTTTGAGCTCATTGCTGAGCAGATGGCACCCCCCCCCACCACTCCAGCCGCCGTCCCTCCCAGCTGCCCTCCACCTGCCAAGGAGGAGGACCGCGGGGCTCAAGGGCCAGCACGGCCATAACTTCCAGTCCTCCTGGCCCCCACCCAGCATCAACAGGGCCTCTGGCCCAGACATGGGTCGCACCCCCCACCCAGTGCTGGGCGCTGGACAGTAGTGGGGGAAGGGAGCCAAGGATTGGGCCACCCAGGCCCCTCCTTCGTACATAGTCCCCCCTCCATTTTGTAAATAGTTGCCTTGTCCCATCCCCCTTTAGCAGCTGTCCTTCCCCCAACATACATTGTTCTCCATTCATGTTTAGAAAGTTCATCACTGTTGTTGTTTCAAGAATGTTCGGTTTATTTAAAACAAAACAAATGTGTGTCATGTGCTCTCAGGGCACGTAGCGTGGGTGTGGGGGCAGTGTAGTGTGTTGTGGACAGTGGAGGGGGGACGGTGGGAGGCCCACCAAGCTGGCCCCACTGGCACTCACCCTTCAGCCTGGTCAAAATGGGTCCACAGGGCCTCGCAGCCCCGGATCCCCTCGTGGTCGGCTTGGTGGCTTGGGGCGGCGGGTGGCTGGGAGTAGGCCATGCCAGCCTCCACAGTCCAGCCCTGCATGAATGCCTCCCCCTTGCTGTCCACCAGGTTGTGGAGTGTGCAGCATGCTCCCACAACCTTGGGGATGCTGGGGAGCCCCACATTCAGGTGGGTGAGGAGGCACCTCCAGCAGCCTTTGAGGCAGCCGAAAGTCCTCTCGACCACCCGGCATGTATGGTTCAGGCAGGTGTTGAACCGGTCGTGGCTGGCACTGAGGTGGCCTATGTAGGGGCGCATGAGCCAGGGCTGGAGGGGGTAGGCTGCATCTGCCACAAGGCAGAGGGGCACGGTGGTGTCCCCCAGAGGGATCTCCCTCTGGGGGATGTAGGTCCCCACCTCCAGCCAGTGGCACAGGCCCAAGTTCCTAAAAACCTAGACATCGTGGGTGCTGCCAGGCCAGCCAACATATATGTCCAGGAAGCGGCCCCAGCTGTTCACCATGGCCTGTAGGACCACCGAGTGGTAGCCCTTCCTGTTCAGGAAGCATCTTCCGCTGTGTTCCCAGGTGCAAATGGGGATGTGGGTCCTGTCCAGTGCTCTGAAGCAGTTAGGGTACCCCGTGATGGCTGCACCCAGGTTCCCGAGTCACACGAGCCTGTGGAGCAGCAGGGCGTTCAGTGCAATGACCACCGTTGGGGGGACGACATGAGCACCCATGAGGGGTTTGCAGGGTGTGCCTGGCCCTCCCCTGGGGTTCCCCCTCCGCCCTGGGCTCCCCTCCCCTTGCGCCCCCTCTCCCCCCAGGTTCCCTCCTTCCCCTGGGGTCCCCTTACCTCCAAGACAACAACCCCGATGGCGGCCTTGCCCACACCGAACTGCTGTCCTATGGATCAGTAGCTGTCTGGAGTGGCCAGCTTCCAGACAGCTATGCCAACCTGTTTCTTGACAGTGATGGCACGCTGCATGGGGGTGTCCTGGTGCCACAGGGCAGGGGTGAGCCACTGGCAGAGCTCGAGGAATGTCTGCTGGCTCATCCAGAAATTCCAGAGCCAGTGGTCATCATCCCACTCCTCAAGCACTAGCCACTCCCACCACTCTGTGCTGATGGAGTACCTCCATAGCTGACGGCACGCGTGGCGGGGAGAGGCTGGGAAGACTACATGGTGGTCTGGGGCGGCTCCTTTGTCCTCCGAGGAGCACAGCTCATCTTCCAAGAGGTGCTGAGTGGCCTCCTCCACAGCGCTGAGTAATGCGGCCACTGCCTCAGAGGCGGCCATGTGGGCTTCTGGCTGCTGTTGCTGCTGGGGATCCATGCTGCATGCATGGGGTCTGCAAGCGGTTGTTGGCTCTCTGAACCTGTGCTGTGCAGGCCGAGCGTGCCTGGGAGGGGTCCTTTAAGGGAGCAGTTTGCTGTTGCCCCAGAAGGGCTAGTCCACCCTGTGACCCTGTCCTCAGGCTTTCCTAGCCCCCTTATTCCGATTGGGGCTACTTTTGTGTGTAGATGCTCCCCTGCGGGGCCCATTTCAATTTAGTGCTTTCCTACATCAACGCTGAACGTTGACAGCACCAGCCCTGGAGGATGTGTGGATGCTACACGTCAAAATAGTTTATTTCAATTTTGCTATGTTGAAATAAACTATTTCAATGTAGCGTCCCAGTGTAGACATAGCCAATGACAGGCATAACGCTATTCTTCACCAGAAGAATGCTGTCCTCCCTTTGAGGAAAGACTAACTTCTTAAGGCACTTTTAGAGAATATTGTGGTCTTCCAGAGACTGCAGCATTACTCCAGAAATCAGCTCTATGTAAAGATACTAGGTCAGCTTCACAAATTCTCCATTCGAAAGATGGCTTGTGATAAGTGTTGTAAAATGGTTTTGATTAAGTTAAATAACTTTCTATTTCTATAGAAATTCAGACATGCCCTTGCTCCCAGTCTATCTGCCCAGTCACCTCATATGAGCTCAGTCTTCCCCCTGCCATGTGGAATACTAGTATTCAAAATAAAGACAAAAATGGTATAGAGAAGCAAGTTCAGGAACTGGTGCAAACTGGTGAGTTGGATTTTAGTGGCATGTAAATAATTTTGTAATGTGTAAAACAATCCTATAAATACCACTAGATGGTATGCATATCTCCAAACCACAGTGGAAGGTGAATATATTGTGAGAATTTGCTTGCTGTAAGGAAAGCATGTGTGTCTCCTTCTTGTTTTGTCTTTGGACAATAAACTTAACTAAATGTAATTATTGGGTCTTGAATAATTTTAAGAATCAACCAAAAGTTTATTCAAACAGCTGACTACAAATTTTAGTCTTTATGACCTATCTAAGTGTAGTTTGGCATCAATTGAGAATGGTTAATATTCATAAATAATTGTTTGTGAATGATCAGCTGGCAAAAAATCATGTCAGAAATTCAGGAATAAATCTAAATTAGTGCTGAGATCCATTTCTGCACAGTTTGCAAACAGAAAAAAGGATATAATTCACAGAATATAAGGCAATGTTTTTGAGTCCACAAAGGTAAAACAAATGCAAGGAAAGAAATACAACTGGCCTAATTCAGCAGATTGAAAAGAATTATATCAGAACATCACAGAGTGAATGTTTAACAGACGACGAGATTGGCATGAGTGCTCTAAATGTATTCTCCATTGAAGGCGCGCTGTTGTCTAACAGTATCAGAGGCGTAGTAGTGTTAGTCTGTAGTTTTGAGAACAACAAGTCTTGTGGCACCTTATAGATTAAAGTATTTTGGAGCATAAGCTTTCGTGGGCAAAGACTGGCTTCTTCAGATGCATGAGTCTGATGAAGTGGGTCTTTGCCCACAAAAGCTTATGCTCCAAAATATCTGTTAGCCTATAAGGTGCCACAAGACTTCTTACTGTTACTTTCTAACAGAAATTCAAACAAAGAATTGTGTTTTATTAGATGGTGTCAGTATATGACATCATATAATTATGCCTAGTTCTTGTTGGTCTCTAATCCTGAGCTAAACAGAAGTATCTTTATCAGCCCATTTCACTCTGCTGCAGACATTACTTCACAGTTTTTCAAGACTTTGCTTTCCATATCTGCAGAGGGTACAAGGCACTTCTGGGGTCTGCAAGAGTTTCTGTCTCCTCCCTTACAAGTTCACTGCATGCACCTCTTACTAGTACTCAGAAAGAACACTGACTTTAACGTAAAATCAAATGATTAACATCTGTGCATATTTTGAAAGGAAAGAGGTACCAGGACTCAAGCAATTAGGTGCTGAAGCTCAAGCAATTTCTTAACATTCAGAACTGCTGCAGCCCATATGCATTTAGAACATGAGCTGGAGGGGCCCTGGCTCAGCCTGGGCACAAATTAAGCACTTGTCGATGTGTCAGAATGGGGGCAAAATCTCTATGAAAAGCAACATAAAGCTGTTAATTTTTAATAAATGACAGGGGGATTTAGGTAAGGCCTTTCCTGGTGAAGGCATCCCAAAGAACTTTACAGTAATAAATCAGAAGCCAGTGTTGTTCAGTGACTATTTTGACCAATGCAGTAGCATTGTGCACTCAAGCAGTAACTCATACACAGCTTTAGACACCACAGCCTCTTATAGTGAGACAGAATATGTGCCAGGAAATCTGTGCTATCCCCTCACGCTTTTCAAAGGGTGTTACGGGACCTTTTAGTTTCCACTTGAATAATCACCAGAAACCAGCAGGGATCTGATTGGTGCATCCCTCATTCCTTTTTAAAGCACATTAGATTAAAACTTGGATGATTTTCTAAAGCTGTATCTCCAGTGAAGTGTGCCCAGATAATATAGTCGATGCCAATTATGCGCTGTCTTCCCTCTCCTCAGCAATATAATTCATTTATTGTGTTTTAAAAGTGACAAGCATAGCCATGGATTGGTGACTTCTGTTCTAGCTGTATAACACAGGCCATGGAACTTCCCTCAAAGAATTCCTGTTTAAACAGGAGCATCTCTTTTAGGGGCAAAAAATCCAGTTTTCATTTTAAAATTGATGGTTAATTCACCACAATCCTAGGTAAACTTTCCCAGCAGTTAATTAACCTCACTGTTAAAAAAGGTACACTTTACGGACAGTCTAAATTTATTTAGCATCAGCTTCCTGACACTGAATCATATTATATGTTTCTCTGCTAGATAGACGATTTTTTTTGAACATTTGCTCCAGTCCCTCCACATCCTGCTCCCAACCTACTCTCAGGCCCTGCAGCAGCCACTCCGTCTTCACTATTTCTCTTACATTTCCTCTATTTCTTTAAGACACTCAGGTGCACATGTTGAATATGTTATCTGGCAAAAATAACTGCCCCACTATTTTTATTTATTGCTATCCAATTTATTTTGTTTATTTTTGACCTTTGTATTTTCTAACTTCCTTTCCCATTTTCCTACCTATTCAAACCTCTTCCTTTTTGGGGGGTGGGGGGGAATATCATCATGCTCTTTTACTTTTCCTTATTTCAATTTTATTTATTTATTTCTTTATTTTGCTGCTCTCGCTCTCTCTCTGTCTATCTCTCTCTCTCTCTCTCTCTCTCTCTCCACCACCACCCCCATTTTAATTGTCGGAATTGTTAAGCTGTGGAGCTCAGTCACTCATCTATGACTCCCTTGTCAATTTCAATGGACCCCGCAGTTGCTCAAGCTTGCCATATCATGTTGCTAGGCAACATGGTCATTTGCACAGCTTGATTTTAAAAAAAAAATTGGAGAGGTAAACTTTTGTTGCATTGCAACCATTTTTAACATGTTTGTGTTATATAATTCCCTCCACTTCAAAATCAAGGACACTGTTGCTGGGGCGAGTAAAGAAGCAAAGCAAATACATAGTACTGTGGTGCCAAGACAGTGATGTTTTTCTGCATGGATATGTACATATGAATAATCTGACAGGTATAACACTCAGACCTCTCTCGTGACTCAGAAAGCTTTTCACACAAAAGTTCAGCTGGATACAAAGTCTTCTCTTACTTTGCTAAGTGACTGGAGGCGGGTGATTAAAACCAGTCTTAGTTGGAAGCTTGAGAAACGGTGGGAATATTAATGTTCCAATTCAAAGAGAGAAGTCTAATATGTCCAGTCAAGTCTGTCTGTAGAGCAACCATTGAAATGTGAGTTAAAATGGCTGCAATAGCACGATACTGGAGCAAATCCCTTTTTACAGACTTATATTTTCAAAAATCATTATAGCAGAGCTGTATACTGAAGGCACTTGAAGTGCTACAATTATTGATAATGGGAAAGGCTAAGTGCTACCGATCAAAGACTGTAAAAGTGAGTTCTAAATCTGGCTCTTTGTCACACCATGGGTGTGTCTACACGTGCCCCAAACTTCGAAATGGCCATGCAAATGGCCATTTCGAAGTTTACCAATGAAGCGCTGAAATGCATATTCAGTGCTTCATTAGCATGCGGGCGGCAGCTGCTCTTCAAAATTGACGCTCCTTGCCGCCGCGCGGCGCGTCCAGACGGGGCTCCTTTTCGAAAGGACGCCACCTACTTCGAAGTCCCCTTATTCCCGTGAGCTCATGGGAATAAGGGGACTTCGAAGTAGGCAGCATCCTTTCGAAAAGGAGTCCCGTCTGGACGCGTCGCGCGGTGGCAAGGAGCGTCAATTTTGAAGAGCAGCTGCCGCCCGCATGCTAATGAAGCACTGAATATGCATTTCAGCGCTTCATTGGTAAACTTCGAAATGGCCATTTGCATGGCCATTTCGAAGTTTGGGGCACGTGTAGACACAGCCCATGTGATGCTGGATGAATCACTTAAACTCCAGGCCCTTTCCCCTCATATACTTTTGACATAACATTTCAACCCTTACCTTTTTTTTTTTCTAGAACAGCTGGAGATCTTTGCATAGAATGTGATTGTCAGGCAATAAGTCTTACTCCTGGGGCTCAGGTCTGTGCCGAGGCCTGTGAGCCAACAGGGTTTAGTGCTGGGGCTCAGGACTATACTTGGGCTTCACTAGATCCACACCCTGGTTCAAGGCAGGGCCACAAACAAAGGCAGCTCCAACTGGAGTCCCTAGCCCCAGGCCCTGGTTCAGGACAGGTCAAACAAACAGTTCACACAGGTTAGGCCTCTTCCCAAGGCGGAGAGCTGATGAACCTAGGCATAACCCTAGAACGATGACTGGGCAGACTGCCACCTACAGGTTAGGGGTGAGGGGAGTAGGCCCGCCCACTCCACAGTGCCCCACCGAGGGCCCTACTAACATAAGAACATAAGAACATAAGAATGGCTATACTGGGTCAGACCAAAGGTCCATCCAGCCCAGTATCCCGTCTGCCGACAGTGGCCAATGCCAAGTGCCCCAGAGAAGGAGAACAGAAGACAATGATCAAGTGATTTATCTCCTGCCATCCATCTCCTGCCCTTGTACTGAAGGCTAGGGCACCATAGTTTACCCCTGGCTAATAACCATTTATGGACCTAACCTGCAAAAATGTATCGAGCTCTTTTTTAAACCCCAATAGAGTCCTGGCCTTCACAGCCTCCTCCGGCAAGGAGTTCCACAGGTTGACTGTGCGCTGTGTTGACTGTGCTAGCAGTAGAGCAAGCTGCCACTGGGGTCAGTGGGGATCCAAAATGCAACACGTTAACCCAACTGTCCCTGGGTCACTTCCAGACTCCCTCTTCAGCTCATACCTCACAGGACTGCAGGTTAGGTTCCTCCATGCATGGGTAGAGTGGGGTCTCCATCCCAGCTTGCAGCACCTCTTTAAAGACACTTGGTGGTCTGCGACAGTGCTTGACCTACTGCAGGGCTATAATGGCCTCCCAGTCTGGAAGCTGAGGACTGACTGGGCTTCTGGATGGGCTTTTATACAGACAGTCCCACTCCCTGACTAGGTTCTTCCCCCTCTTGGTTAGTGAGTGGCCACACATGTTCACTACAGTCTCACATAAATAAAAACTATTTTTTCAAGGATTTATAGCTTGGTTAAAAAATAAAATAAACCCTCCCATGTTCAACCATGGGACATTGGCTCTCCGGATCGAAGAAAATATATTTAGATATTTCCTTTGCCCCCTCTGCTTTCCCAACTTATAAGACTGAAGAACTGTAAGAACTCAAGTGGTGTTAATGTTCATGGAAGGCGCCAGGAGGAAAGCCTCAAAGACTGAAACCTTCTACCCAGAGAACAGATACTGCACAGGTATTATCCAAGCCATTACTGAACATTTTAAGTAACACCAGCCCCAGGACTGACTCCTGCAGACCTACACGAGATGCCTCTCCCAGTTTGAAGGAAACTATTGGTAATTCTATGTTCCTTCAGCCAGTTTTGTGCATGCGTGCACACACACACACACACACACGCCCACGCGTGCACGCGTGCCCTTACAGGAGTTTCATCAAGACCCCATTTCCTTAGTAAATTTACTCCACCTAGGAAAACTTCACAGAAATACTGAAGGAAGTCCCCTGCCCTAATGGAAACCATTGTCCCCAGTGAGAAATGGAACTATGCCTGTGCTGGCAACCTACTGAGAAGTGGTGTGGAACTCCTGCACAGATTTGTTGCACTGCTGTGGAGGCTAGCCCTGCCCTTGACAGCCCAAATACCAGTGATGGGGCACCTTGGCAAAGCTGGAGTCTCCATCCTTCACAACCTAGCCTGGCTAGAGAGCGGGCAGGCAATCCTGCCCCTTCTTCCTCCTGGAATTTAGAAAATAACAAATTTTTCACCTGTCACACTAAATGCCGTAATATGTTTCCTCAGTACACATCAGAATAAAGAACTAGTAATATATATATCAGTTGCAACTTCAAGCCTTCCTGCTTTGATTTATTCATGGTTACTCTAGAGTGCAGCTGTACTAGAAGATGCAAATTGCTACTTTCCATTGCATTCCCAGCTTTCAAAGCACCATGTGTCCATCAATGGTTAGTTAGAGCTGTAAACAGAAAAATAGAATATAAGCAATTAAAGAGGCCATACTTGTCAACCCTATCAAAATCTCTCTTCCTTTTTTTTCTTACAATAATTATTTTTATGGCAATCAATTAAAGCTGTGTCAGCCAATCATGTTTTTCAATGACTGTCCATTAATTACTGGCATTTTCCAAAAATTGATGACTTTAGTCACTAACAAAATCATTTTACCAGTTTGTTAGTTTTTATTCTCAGCCTCTTTCTAAGGACATAAGGAGAAACAGTCCCTGCCCCAAAGAACTTGCAATCTTTAAAGGGACAAGAGAAACCAAAAATTCAGGAATATGGTATTTCATTATATAAATTGCTGTTATAGAGCTAACCCCCCCTATCTTTCCAGAGTAAGCCAAAACATAACTGCTTAACTATCTCAGCCCATCTCCAGGGATTCTTTCTTCTCAATCCCACATTGGTCACCTGTGCAAAGCCTTTGAGCAGAGACCAGGATTCCACCAGAAATGCTAAACCTAAATGGCAAATCTATTTTATAAGCTACTCAGAATGTGACTATTCAGTCATCTATGCAATTTCATGTCTATGACACCCTTTCTAACTTCCTGTTTAGTCAGAGAAATGCTACGTTGAATAAAAACAACAAGAAGGTACATCATTCCAAACACACCAGCAGGAAATAAAAACTAAGAAAGCCGTTCATCAGGGCTGTCAATTTTTATCCGCTGAGAAGGTGGAGTTATTTCTAGGGAGAATAAACAATTTTAAATGTGCTGGGATTTATTCTATATATGTACCTATAAAGGGTGATGTCAATGCCAAATGTAGCACACTTCTGTCTCAGAGGCAGTCTAAAAGCAACTGTAGAAATAAACTGGCTGAATGATAAATTTATCATAATGGGAGCTGCTGATAAGTACAATGGATAGATCTGAAAATTGACCTTTATTACACTTGATCTTACCATTATAGCTTGCCTTAATAACCAGTTCCATAAGTCAGTTCAAAAACTCTTGGAACATAAGTTCTGCTCCTCACATTGTTACAGAAATAACAGTGTGTGTATTTACAAACTGTGCGGGACGCAGGGATTCCTGTGGAGACTCTCCCATCATCTGTCAGGCTTTCCTGAGGTAGAAAGGAGAATATGTTTTTAAAGTCATAACAAACTGACTTCTGTAATGATACTAAGGGTTTTCCCTCCTTCACCTCCTGCTAGTCCAGCCGGTCTGTCTGTTTATTAATCACCATTATCCAAATCTTAAATCGGGTTTCAGGATGCTTAGGGTTCAGACGATTTGTTAGCAAATGAACTTGCCTTCAGTGAAATCTTTATCTCCAAGTCAGGCTTTGATATATGAATTAACATGTCTGGGAGACTAAAACTCGATTCAGAGTAATGTCTGACCACATAGAAGTGAGGCTACTCTATTTATGAGCCTTTCAGATTAAAATACCCACTAATCATTGAAACATATTATTTACCTAAGTAAAGCCTTAGTTACTGAGTTAATGCACCATTAAATTTAAGATTTTCAACCAAAATTTAAAGTTAAGATTCCTGTGCCAACATTAACCTGTTTGTCTCTTGCAGGTATAAATTATGTACATAAGTCCTCAAGTAGCTTTTATGGGAGTTCTGGAGGCTTCTACAGATCCTTTAGGGACACTGACAAAACTTTCTATATGACCAACCAATTTTTCTCTTTTGGAACAGGGAAGTCTGAGACTCTGACTCACTCACCTGCCACATCTGGCCCCTAATGACTGATAAAAGAAACAGCATTGAGCACATGTATTGCTTTTCAAGAAGAGGACCTGTGCTGTAGTAATCAGGGTCTTTTACCCTGCCCATCACTGAAATCTGAGCTTCTTCACACCCATAAGGCTAACAATCCTCCATAGATGAATAGGAAGTGAAGAAAAACACATTCATAAAGCTCAAATTACTGTTTTTAAACAGCTGGGGGACCTGTCCCTGGCTCCCTTCACACATTCTCCCATTTGGAGCCATGAAAATGAATAGCAAACACCCTATGAGTGCTCTGACTCTCTCTTTACACAGTCCCATCAGGAGGAAAAATTGATGGGTAGAGCTATATGGAGAAGTTATTTTATAATTGAAGGCAAAAACACAATTGGAACTGCAGCTGGCAAGGGAAGTGAAGGGTAACAAGAAGGGTTTTTTACAGACATGTTAACAATAAAAGGGTGATCGGAGAGGGTGTGGGGTCATTACTGGGTGAGGGAGGTAACCTGGTGACAAATGAGGTGGGAAAATCTGAAGTACTCTTTTGTTTTTTTTTTGCCTGTGTCTTCACAGATGATGCAGGTAATGCAGTATGGGAAGGGGCTGGGTAGCCCTTGGTGGGGTACAAACAGGTTAAGGGCTATTTAGAAAAGCTAGACATACATAAATCCATGGGTCCAGATTTAATGCATCCAAGGGTACTCAGGGAATTGTCAAATGTCATTGCAGAACCTTTGGCCATTATCTTTGAAAACTTGTGGAGCTTGGGAGAGGTTCTGGATGAATGGCAAAGGCAAATGTAGTGCCCCTCTTTAAAAAAGGAAAGGAGAACAATCCAGGGAACTATAGACTTGTCAGCCTTACCTCAGTCCCAGGAACAATCATAGGGATGATTCCCCAATGAATCCATTTTCAAGCACTTGGAAAAGGGGAAAGTGGTCAATAGTAGTCAAAGTGGATTCACCAAGGGCAAGTCGTGCCTGACAAATCTGATTAGCTTCCATGATAAGGTGACTAGGTCTGTAGACATGGGGAAGTCAATGGACGTGATATACCTTGACTTTAGCAAAGCTGCGGACAAAGTTTCCCACAATATTCTTGCCCATAAGTTAAGGAAGTATGGGTTGGATAAATGAATTGTAAGGTGGATAGAAAGCTGGCTAGGGGTTTAGGCCAATGGGTAACAATCAATGGCTCAATATCTGGTTGGCAGTGGGTTTCAAGGATTAATTCTCGGGCTGGTATTGCTCAGCATCCTTACTAATGATCTGGATGAGGAGTTGGACTTCCCGTCGGCAAATATGTGGATGACACTAAGCTAGGGCAACAGGTAGATATGTTGGAAGTAGGGATATGGTCCAGACTAACCTAGATAAATTGGAGTATTGGGCCAAAAGAAATCTGATGAGGTTCAACAAAGACAAGTGCAGAGTCCTGTCCTTGGGATGGAAGAATCCCAAGCATTGTTACAGGCTGGGAACTGACTGGCTAAATAGCAATGCATGAGAAAAAGACTCAGGGATTATAGTGGATGAGAAGCTGGATATGAGTCAACAGTATGCCCTTTTAGCCAAGAAGGCTAACAGCATATTGTTGTGCATTAGGAGGAGCATTTCCAGCAGACCTAGAGAAGTGATTATTCCCTTCTACTTGGCACTGGTGAGGTCACATCTGGAGTATTGTATCCAGTCCTGGGTCCCCCAGTATAGAAATAATGTGGATGCACTGAAGTGGGTCCAGTGGAGGAAAACAAAAATGATTGGGGGCTGGATCATATGACCTATAAGGAGAGACTGAGAGATCTGGGTCTATTTACTTTGCGGGAGAGAGGATTGAGGGGCGTTTTCATAGCAGCCTTCACTTTCTGAAGTGGGGGCTCTAAGGAGGATCGATAGAGGCTTTTCTCAGTAGTAACAGATGTCAGAACAAGGAGCAATGGTCTAAAGTTACAGAGCGGGAGGTGTATGTTGGATATTAGGAAAAACTATTTCACCCAAAGAATAGTAAAGCATTGGAATGCATTACCTAGAGAGCTGGTGGAATCTCCATCCCTAGAGGTTGTTAAGTTCTGGCTTGACAAATTCCTGGCGGGGATGATTTAATTAGGGTTGACCCTGCTTTAGGCAGGGGGATGGACTCAATGATCTCCTGAGGTCCCCTCCAGCCCCAGGATTCTATGATTCTATGGTTATATTATTCTAATACCCTACCTAGGTGCTCTACCTAGCAGGCACCTAGCTACCTACCTATGTCTGGCTACCAAGTAAATGTGGGTTCCCGTTTTCCTCCTTTTAGTACTCTCTTTTTCAAAATGTCTTACACAGTGAGTGATTTAAAGACAAAATCAACATTTCAGCATGAGAGGACATTCCCACCAGGTTAAAATGACTTTAATGGAAGGTCTCATTGAGGCCTATTTATCTGACTGTGCCTCTTTAAAGGAAAAAAAAATGTTTAATGCCATATTAGCTCATTGCTTAGATCAGCTTTTGTTGACTCTTTATTGATGTTTTCCATCACCCACAGCTTCATTAGCTGATTGGCAAAGTTCCTGTTATTTTCCTCACGCCTTAGGAGATTTCAGATCTTTTTTATGTTGCACTTGATGCTTCTTCCCATAATGGAAGCCACCCTCTTCCTGCACCAGCTGACAAGCCTTAAAAGTGTACTGCCAAAAATACCTACCCATGTTTAGTCATTACCAAAAGCACTGAATGCAGGTGCAGTAGTCACATGTGTGTGTCTGGCTATGTCTACACTAGTGCACTACATCAAAGTAGCCTATTTTGAAGTAAGAACATCGAAATAGGCTACTTCGATACGTATCGTCTACACGCCCTCCGGGGTTGGTGCCATCGATGTTCAGCGTTGAAGTAGCAATGGGAAACGTCGAAAGGAGCTGCCCTGGAAGGAAATGAGGGGCCAGCAAAGCCTGCAGATGGGGTCACAGGCTGGACTAGCCCTTCTGGGGCAACAGCAAGCTGCTCCCTTAAAGGGCCCCTCCCAGATACACTTGACCTACACGGCATGAGGTCCACAGAGCTGACAACAAGTTGCAGGCCCCGTGCACACAGCATGGACCCCAGCTGCAGCAGCAGCAGCAGCAACTGCCAGAAGCCCTGGGCTAAGGGCTCCTGCACAGGGTGACCACAGAGCCCCGCAGGGGCTGGACAGAACCTCTCTCAACCCTTGAGTTGATGGCCACCATGGAGGACCCTGCTATTTCAATGTAGCAGTATGCAGATCGTTTACACATGCCCTACTTCTACGTTGAACATCGAAGTAGGGCGTTATTCCCATCTTCGGCTAGGAATAGTGATTTCGATGTCTCACCACCTAATGTCGATTTCAACGTCGAAATAGCGCACAGTGCGTGTAGATGCAACGCATGCTATTTTGACGTTGTGCCAGCTACTTCGAAGTAGCCGGCTAGTGTAAACGCACCCTCTGTGTGTTTGTGAGGTGGGTGCTTCTTGGATGCAGCAGTTGTTATCTTCTTGTCTCTTTCCTGAATCATGCTGGACCAAGAGCAGCATAGTAACAGGAATAGCAAAAACTAACAGAGGACCAATACTGACACACAAGTATAGGGCAAGTGAGCATGTTTCTAAAGATCAGAAAAAATGAAGAGAAACAAATCTGTCACTGGAGCATAGTATTGTTAAGTCACTGGACTGTGACTCAGAGCTCCTCTCCCAGTTCTATCATAGAATTCTTATGTAACTTTGCTCACACAATAGAAAAACAGTGCTTCTTTTCCTCCACCCTTTAGAGTATATGATCTTCAGGGCGGATGTGTCTGTGTGTAAAGAGACTAGAGGTGGGACATGTACACTGGTGTGTGCATGTGTGTGTGTATAAAACCCATACCATGATAGGGCAAAGAATGCAGTTAAGGTCTTTTGAGAGCTCCTGTCATACAAACAAGTAATGTTAATGACCTATTGAAGCGTAACAGAACAAATAGTCATCTTGCAAAGTTAAGAAACTCATTGGCACAGCAACTTTTGTAGTTTAGCATCCCTGCCACACCACCAAAAAGTTGCACATGATATTGTGAAAAACTATTTACTAAGGAAATGTAATCAATGGCTGCACAGTTAAGTAGTAACAAGTATGGGTAAGAAAGACAATTCGAACATTAATAGCAAAGAAATGGTTGAGATACAGTCATTGTGGGAATAGACTAAATAAATCCCAATGGCGATGACAATAGGAGAAGGGGATCCACTAACTCCACCAATCTCTCCAGTCATACTCAGTGAACACCATGCAGTCACCCTTTCTTATGGGTGAGACAAGTAAAACACAAATAAAAATCACACAGGTGTTATAGGACAATTCTCGTAGCCCCTCACTTTCACAAGCAGAATGTAACAACTTAGTGAACTATCCTCTATAGTTGGTTAGTTTTCCACTTATACCAATACACTTTCTATCCAAAATACATTTACACAGAACATAAAATATACACAGAAAACTTTGATTCAAGGAGTAGCCTTTAGTCCCACCTGACCACATAGGATTTGATCAGTTATGTGACCAATATCCATTAAATCCCCTTTGCCAATTTTTCCACTAGACAGAAATCCTCAGGTGCCTCCATCTTCTGCTGATGGTCCATTTAGCATTCCAAGAGTATCCACATATTCGGGTAATTGCAGACCATGAATAGCACAGCAATCTTAACAAAGGCGATCTTTCATAGACTGCGGGGTGAGAAACCGCCCTCTTGTCTCATGAGTGGGATTGAACACAGGGATCCCCACTGCCAGTTCCAGCCTTTGGCATTTTACAAATCAAAACCGGTCATTTAAACTTTTCTGAACTCCAACAGGCATCTAGTGCAGACCCAGGAGCAATGGTAATACGGGCCCACAACTGAGAGGTGTTGCTACGTGAGCACGCTGCAGTCTTCACTGGAGTAAATTCTGGCACAGATTTAAAGTATTGTGCCACCCACAATGCACTGCCGGAATGCAATCCTGAAGGGTCAATTCACAGATCCTAGCCGCAAGACCCACATCTCACAATACATTTCCAGAATCCCCTGGCCAGGATGAAATGATAAAAACCTGACCTGGAAACTACTGCACCCAACAGAAAATGGATCTCCAGCACTACCTTCAGACTGAATATTCAAGTAACAAATGGCAGGAGAAATTCTTCAGGAAATGTGTGAAATCTCATCCTCGCCATCTGCCAATTCTTTGTCTCCTGGGTTAACTCACTCGGGATCAGTCTCCCTTATCATGGGACCATAGAGGGACCGTAAAGGGACTGCACAGAAGAGGCCAAGTTAAAAAGAAGCTCACAGGGATCACGCCTCTGATCCTCATAATGAGAAGGATATGAGAAAAGATCCAGCTCTGACTGGACCCGATTTCTGAGGCTATGAGTCCCATGAACTGGAGCCAGGATTCTCTTCTGCTCGTCCCATGCGGATCTGAGTGCACAACTTCGATTTAGAGCTCAGATTTCCCAAGACTTGCTTGGCTTTTCCCCTGGTACTCCTTTGGTAAGGCTGTAACAGCACATTCACTCTCAGTTTTCTATTGGTTCAAGGCAGACACGTCCTGCTCTGTTACTCTCTTCCTCATTGTCATACTCCTGCTTCTGCCGTACTACCACTTAACTACCTGCCTGCAGTTTGGACATTTCTTTATCTGTCTCTGTTTTCTCTCTCGTTGACTCCTGCATTTCTGCCTTTAACTCTACCATCTGTCTGCAGAGCTGCAGGAATGTTCTGGGACTGGTACAGCTCCCAGGCTTCCAAAAACCATTGTCATGCACCTGCATGAAATCTGCCAAGTTCTTGTCCAAATCTACTTCTAGCTCTTCTTTCTCTCCATGTGGTCCCCTGTCCTTCTGACATATTTTTGAACTCGAAAGGGCTTTTCAGCCAGGCCTGTAAATCAACAACAGAATGTGACCCTAAATCAACTCACAGACTTAGCATGAGGAATTACAGGTTGCTAAACTGTTCTTCTGGCCCCTTCACCTATTGCGACAAACAAATCACTTGCATCAATCATTCCTGTCCCCAATGGCTCCTGGTAAGCACACTAAAATCTGGTACCAGCTCTCAGGACCACCCCAGCATATTAACAATTTCACTCCAGGAGGTGTCAGAAATACTCAGTAGGAACACAGCCACCCTGTCTGATCCAGGATTACATGCAAGTAAGCATATTCTTGTCTAACACTGCACTCACACAGCTTCCCATTAAACTCTGTACAGAGGTTTGGTGCTGCAGTGTGAAGAGCTCAAAAAAGTTCAGCGGTGTGGAAGTTTGTGTTGAAGGTTGTTTTTTTATGAAAGACTCCATATTTGAGAGCTCTTTTTTGATGTTCTCCTGTTTGTTGTACAGGATGCTGATTAGGTGGTTCCTCAGTTTCTTCGAGAGTGTATAGCATAAACTCTCACTGTAGTCTGTGCAGTATGTAGATTGAAAAGGATTTTTCACCTTTAGTCCATCTGGTATGATGTCTATTCGTTTGCATTTGGAGAGAAAAATGATGTCTGTCTGAGTTTGTACAAGCTTCCTTGTGAGGTTGATAGATTTCTGCAGTGATCTGGAAGCCTACTTTCACCATCTCAGACTCAAAGAATACTTTCAACACAACACTGACCAGCATGCCATTACACAGACACCCTCCCAGCAGCACAAAAAGAATAACTCCACTTGGACTCCTCCTGAGGGTAGAAATAACAGTCCGGACTTATATATAGAATGCTTTTGCCGACACGCACAGGCAGAAATTGTGGAGAGACAGCATTGTTTGCCTTACAACCTCAGTCGTGCGAAACGCAATGCCATCCACAGCCTCAGAAACAACACTGACACTATAATCAAAGAGGCAGATAAAGGAGGAGCTACTGTTATCATGAACAGGTCTGACTACCAGAAGGAGGCTTCCAGACAACTCTTCTATACCAAATTTTATGGGCTACTTTCCTCAGATCCCACGGAGGAATACACTAAGAAACTACACCATCTGCTCGGGACACTCCCTACACAAGCACAACAGATTTATACCAACACACCTCTAGAGCCCCGTCCAGGGCTATTCTGCCTACTACCCAAGATCCACAAACCTGGAAATCCTGGACGCCCCATCATCTTGGGCATTGGCACTCTCACTGAAGGACTGTCTGGTTATGTGGACTCTGTCCTCAGACCCTATGCCACCAGCACTCCCAGCTATCTCCAAGACACCACTGACTTCCTGAGAAAACTGCAAGACATTGATGACCTACCAGAAAACACTATCCTAGCCACCATGGATGTAGATGCTCTCTATACCAACATCCCACACGAAGATGGAATAAATCCTGTCTGGAACAGTATCCCTGATGATGCTACAGCACATCTGATGGCTGAGTTCTGTAACTTTATCCTCACACACAACTATTTCAGATTTGGCAATGATATTTACCTTCAAATCAGCAGCACAGCTATGGGTACCCGCATGGCCCCTCAATCTGCCAATATTTTCATGGCTGACCTGGAACAGCGCTTCCTTAGCTCTCGTCCACTAACACTCCATCTCTACTTACGCTACATTGATGACGTCTTCATCATCTGGGCCCCTGGGAAGGAGACTCTGGAGGAATTCCACCGGGACTTCAACAACTTTCACCCCAACATCAACCTCAGCCTGGAACAGTCCACACAGGAGATCCACTTCCTGGACACCACGGTGCTAATACACGATGGCCACATAGATACCACCCTGTACCATAGACCTACTGACCACTACGCCTACCTTCATGCCTCCAGCTTCCATCCCAGACACACCACACGATCCATTGTCTACAGCCAAGCACTAAGATATAACCGCATTTGCTCCAACCCCTCCAACAGAGACAAACACCTACAGGATCTCTACCAAGCATTCTTGAAACTGCAATACCCACCTGAGGAAGTGCAAAAACAGATCAACAGAGCCAGAGGTGTACCACAAAGCCTCTTACAACAGGACAAGCCCAAGAGAGAAACCAACAGAACACCACTAGCCATCACCTACAGTCCTCTGCTAAAACCTCTACAGCGCATCATCAGGAATGTACAACCCATCCTGGACAATGATCCCCCACTTTCACAGGCCTTGGGAGGCAGACCAGTCCTTGCCCATGGACAACCTGCCAACCTGAAGCAAATCCTAACCAGCAACTATACACCGCACCACAGTCACTCTAACTCACGGACCTATCCATGCAACAAACCTCATTGCCAGCTCTGCCCACATATCTACACCAGCAACACCATTACAGGACCTAACCAGATCAGCCACACCATCGTGGGTTCATTCAGCTGCACATCTACCAATATAAGTTATGCCACCATGTGCCAGCAATGCCCCTCTGCTATATACATCGGATAAACTGGACAGTCTCTACGTAAAAGAATAAACGCACACAAATCAGATATCAGAAATGGCAACATACAAAAACCTGTAGGAGAGCACTTCAATCTCCCAGGCCACACAGTAGCAGACTTAAAAGTAGCTATCCTACAGCAAAGAAATTTCAGGACCAGACTCCAAAGAGAAATTTATGAGCTACAATTCATCTGCAAATTCGACGCCCTCAGTTCTGGCTTAAACAAAGACTGCGAATGGCTGGCTAAATACAGAAGCAGCTTCCCCTCCCTTGGTGTTCACACCTCCAGATCAACTGCTGGTAGTAAGCCTCACCCTTGCTGACTGAGCTAACCTTGTTATCCCCACCCTTGCTCTGACTTATTTATACCTGGCCCTGCAGATTTCCAAGACCAGCATCTGATGAAGTGAGTCTGTGCTCACGAATGCTCATGCTCAAAACTTTTCTGTTAGTTTATCAGGTGCCACAGGACCCTTTGTTGCTGTTACAGATCCAGACTAACACGGCTACCCCTCCGATACTTGACACTATACAGACTGCTGTTTCTCCATATTTTAGCTTCCATTTAACATGCCTGCAGCAAACACCCATGCAAGTATTATTTTAAGCATGAACCGAGAAGCAGAGAAAATTGAGAGTACTTTCTTACTCCAATGTGAATGTTGCCATTGTCTATACTGAGAGAAAATCCTAAAAGTATAAGGAAGGACTGATGGCGGGATGTTTTCATGTTAAAGATGGAATTCTTGCATCAAAACCTGAAGGAAGCAGTGGGTGATAAGCCGCCAGAGTTTTCATCAGCATTTTAGAAAAATTTGGCGTTGAATTTTCCAAGAGACCCACAAGCCTGAGAAATATCTTGTACTACCTGGAATATTCTATGATAAGCCACGTCACAGCACTGCTGTGGTCTGAGGCAGAACAGTCTAGGTAGAGAATATTTCTTCTGTTAACATTAATTGTGAGTCCAACTGTTGGAATTTTCAGTCACAGAGCACCAAAGATTTGAGTGATTTATTTGTTTTCTCTGGCTATAATTTCTAATAGCCTCTGGAGTTTATTCTTCTGCCGAGGGAGTTCCCTGTAACTAGCACAGATTTTAAAAGGAAAAGTTGTCCTTCTTAGATGGGGTTTTGTTCTTTGACATCATAGAAGGTGAAAGAAGGACTCGTTCTATATGAAATGTGAGTTGAACTAATAAAATAATTATGTTTCCATCTTTTATAATGGCTTTTACTATAGTTTGGCTAAGAGTGAAGACAGAATTTGTCTTCACACTTCAGTAGTTTGGTCGCAGAGTGTGATTTTTTTAGGGAATAATGTGGTTTAGGACTGGAAATCCTGAACACTGTGTTTGATTCCTAGTTATTATTATTTGCATTATGGTGTGACATACACTGTACAAATTCTTAGCAAGGATGGCCTCTGCCCCAAAGAGCTTAAAGGCTGTGTCTACACATGCCCCAAACTTCGAAATGGCCACGCAAATGGCCATTTCGAAGTTTACTAATGAAGTGCTGAAATGCATATTCAGCACTTCATTAGCATGCAGGCGGCAGCGGCGCTTTGAAATGGGAATAAGGGGACTTCAAAGTAGGTGGGGTCCTTTCGAAAAGGAGCCCCGTCTGGATGAGACGCGCGGCAGCGAGCCGCTTCAATTTTGAAGTGCCGCTGCTGCCCTCATGCTAATGAAGCTCTGAATATGCATTTCAGCGCTTCATTAGTAAACTTCGAAATGGCCATTTGCGTGGCCATTTCGAAGTTTGGGGCACGTGTAGACATAGCCAAAATGTAATAAAGACAAACAAAATTCTCCCTCTGACCTGGTGTTTTATTCTTAAGTATAGTCACAGAGAGGTAGACGTTAGTCTGTATCTTCACAAAACAAAAAAAGCAGCCCTGAAGCACTTTAAAGACTAACAAAATGATTTATTACGTGATGGGATTTCGTGGGACAGACCCACTTCTTTTTTCCAGATCTGAAGAAGTGGGTCTGCCCTATGAAAGCTCATTACCTAATAAATTATTTTGTTAGTCTATAAAGTGCTACAGAACTGCTTTTTTGTTTTATACTTAGGTATGCTGTTCAACCTCCCTGAGACTTATTTTAACATCTGTTTCATGAGGCTAAAAGGATTTGCCTACAGTGCATTCTGAATCTTGCAGCTACCAATGTTTAACACTTTGAGCATATTAAATATGAAGTATTGTTATTTATGTCCAATGTCAGTATAAAAATCTAAATGTTATTTTCACATGAAATAATAGGTATATTTCACAACATACAACTTGCATGAACATGCTGCTTCTTAGATCCATCCAAAAGGTCAAAATGTTCTCCCAACCACACCTGCAACACAGAGATCTCTTCTCCATATAATTTTCATTTTATAAACTATGTATAACACAGACGTCTGAAGAAGATATTATTATAACCAACCTGTTTTCGTCTCTTTTTGGTAATTAGATGGCTCCTATTGTCTTAGCACCTGAGCATCTCATAAACTTTAATGTGTTCATACAACAGCTCAGTGAAGCAGGGAAATGTCATTAACTCTATTGTACAGGTGGCAAAACTGAGGGCTGTGCAACAGCCCAAGCCCACACAGCACCCTGTCTCCTAAGTGCTAGATTAGAGCCCTATATCCTAGACCATCCCTCCTGTCTACAAAGCATTCTTACACATGTGCATGTAAATCTGAAATGGCCTCAATACTATGACAAATACTGCAAAGCATGTTTTCTTTTGCCTGTGAAGCTTTCCCAGTTAGCACTGTCAGGAGAATATTTCACCTTTCTGACACTGTCCCCACCATTACAAACACTTACAAACATGCTTCTATTTGTACCTTTGAGTAACCCCACTAAAGTTAAATGGGACTATTCAGAAATTCAAAATTAACCCTGGTTGCAGGATTATGACTATAGCTGATACAAGTAAGAATTCCTGTTCGTCTCTAAAATATAATGAACCCCCTGAGAACCACACTTTTTAATACCAGCCAGTGTTCTCACACAGAACTTGTAAAGTGTCGAGCCATTGCTCATAATAATGTTGTGTAGCCACCAAAAGGAAGATTGTAAAAAACACAGATGATAGAGGATGGGGGGTGTGCAGGTGTTCCATGAGCAGCATGAAAAGAACAGTGCACGGACAATGCTTTGTTCAAATAAATTTGACCTCATTAATGCTGGTCTTCCTCTTGATTGGTTCGCCTTTCTTGTCATGTGCCTATTTAGTTATACCTGCCTCTGGAATTTCCATGACTTTCATCTGATGCAGCGAGTCTTTGCCCATGAAAGCTTATGCTCCAATTAATCAGTTAGTCTATAAGATACCACAGGACTTCTCATTGTTTTAATCTCCCTCCTTTACTCTTATGTAAACCTTGCCACTCAGTACTCAGACTCCACTGCCAACAAGCAAAAGATTGATTTGATGTAACTTGTTGCCATTACAGCATTTCTTCCACCTCACTACACCAGTCAGCTCCAGTTGTGTAAAACCACCAAATGAACTGCTCAAATACAGCATCAGACTGAATTTATCCAGAGTCTTTTTGGCACAACTTTTGACAAGGGCAAAATAGGAATATCTGGTGAGTAGAAGCTCTCTGAATGGGCCCACTGCTGTGTCTAAGATTCATCCACGTTTCTAGATAATTACCTTTCTCTTTTTAGATAGCCATGTAACTGGTAAAATACGTAATCATCACGAATGTTTTCTTAGTTTATATAAGGGAGTTTCTGCTGTGTAGCTGTTATTAGCTTGTGTATTCAGTATCTGATCAGTTTTTCCTTGTTGTTTGTTCTATGTTTCCCACATAAAGTAGCAGCATGTTCCACTTTCATCCTTTTTTGATTTCTCGATCCAACATATTTCTATGCATGATTAAAGACCACTGGATAGGAGTTTGCCAGGCATTTGTTCTAATACTCAGTAGCTTTCCCACTCTGTCAGACACACAGCTGCTTCAAGCAAGATCGTCAGCATCATGAGATGGCTTCTTGAGCAAAGGCCTAAGAACTGCGGATTTAAGACAGCACCCTGCCAGGTCCACTGATGGGAAGGGGGTGCAAGAGGGGCTGTTGTCCTAGCAATTCAAAGGAGTGCAGGGCTCCCAGCAGCCACCACTATTGCAGCAGCTGCAGCCGGAGTTCCAGGCCTTTTAAATCAGTGCTAGATCCCCAGGCATCATGCTACAGATAGAGCGGATGAGAAGGAGCACTGTCAGCTTTGGTCCCGCCCATTCCATCTGAGGCCCCTATCCCTTCTGGAAGTGCAGAGCTGAGCCCTCCCAATCTTCCCCAGGGGCATGGTGAGGCTGTCTGCTCACCTGCACTCTGCCCTCCAACAGGGATACAATCGTATTCTTAACCAACACTAAAGTCAGTTCATTTCCACTTGATTTTAATCAGCCATGAAAGGAAAGTTGCCAGATGAAACTGCCAATGGAGCTAGGGCTCAAGACCAGACCTTCAGTGGCAATAGCTCTATTGATCTGATGGAGCTATGCCAAATTACACCAACTGAGAAGCTGATTCTCGGTGAGAAATGACTTAAGTTCAACCAAAGGAAGACGGTCTGTTTGAACTCTTCCATGCAGACCATTGCTAGCTGATCTTTTCTATGAAAGGGACAGACAACTCCTAACTAAAAGGGGGAAAAAAAGCAAAACAAAACTGGTTCTCATTCTGAGGACAGAACTTACCAAGGGGTCCACCACCAGATCTGCCAGATGAAATTCCATAAATACAATGGTGCAGGCAAAGAATGATCTCTCTACCTCGCCTATAAGTACTATGCAGGACTTTAAAAACTCATATGCTACAGTCAATCTGACCTGAAATGCAATTTCCAATATTGTCACTCTAATGTGTGTCTTATACAGAGTTGGGCAATAAAATGGTGGTGGGCTCACCAGGGTTAGCCCCTGGCAGGCAGCTGCCAATGTATTTACCTGCACCTCAGCAGGTACAGGTGATTGAAACTCTCGTCAGCTGTGGATCACTGTTCCCAGCCAATGGGAGCTGCAGGAAATGGTGCAGACTGGGACACCACTTCCTGCAGCTCCATTGGACAGCCAGGCTACGTCTACATGTGCACCCAACTTTGAAATAGCTTATTTCGATGTTGCGACATCGAAATAGTCTATTTCGATGAATAACGTCTACACGTCCTCCAGGGCTGGCAACGTCGATGTTCAACTTCGACGTTGCTCAGCCCAACATCGAAATAGGCACAGCGAGGGAACGTCTACACGGCAAAGTAGCACACATCGAAATAAGGGAGCCAGGCACAGCTGCAGACAGGGTCACGGGGCGGACTCAACAGCAAGTCGCTCCCTTAAAGGGCCCCTCCCAGACACACTTTCATTAAACAGTGCAAGATACACAGAGCCAACAACTAGTTGCAGACCCTGTATATGCAGCACGGACCCCCAGCTGCAGCAGCAGCAGCCAGAAGCCCTGGGCTAAGGGCTGCTGCCCACGGTGACCACAGAGCCCCGCAAGGGCTGGAGAGAGAGTATCTCTCAACCCCCCAGCTGACGGCCGCCATGGAGGACCCCGCTATTTCGATGTTGCAGGACGCGGATCGTCTACACGTCCCTACTTCGATGTTGAACGTCGAAGTAGGGCGCTATTCCCATCCCCTCATGGGGTTAGCGACTTCGACGTCTCGCCGCCTAACGTCGATTTCAACTTCGAAATAGCGCCCAACACGTGTAGACGTGACGGGCTCTATTTCGAAGTTACTGCCGCTACTTCGAAGTAGCGTGCACGTGTAGACGCAGCCCCAGGGTGATAATGACCAGAGGGAGTAGCAATTGCTCATACCTGCACAAGTGCAGGAATATACAGCGGTGGCAGCCTGCCAGGAGCTAACCCTATGGAATTGAATAGGGACTGCTGGCTGGCATTTGCTCACCACTGGTCTTATGGACTTCAACTGTTGCAAGACATCTATCAATACAATTGTCCAAAGGAGGCGAAACATGCATTAAACTATAAGAAATATATAAAAGACATAGGAAAAACTGTGCAATGTTCTAGTTCCGCAGAAAACAAGAACTCTGCCATTTCTTTCCTATGTAGCAATTTACCATTTAATTAGGAATGGAGACACATGCTGAAGATGGGCAGATTGTACCTGTTTCTGACAGAGATCTGAAGGGTTTCTCTTTTTAAAAATAATTTATTGTCATATAAGTCTAACGGCAGTGAGAACTATAATGTTCTGTGTGAATGACATATAGCAAAAGGATATGTAGGATCTTGGCGGCCACTGGATAATGAGTAGGATGTCTTCTTGTCACTCTGCTATTTATGAGTCTGTTGATGGCTGATCAGCCCAATTCTGAAGCCACAGGTATAATCACAGAAGGTGTAGGTGTTGGTAGCTGTTGGAGGAGTGTGGGGCAGTTTTTGATACTCTTTTCTTCTTCTCCACCTCTCCTCATCTGCATTGCAGTGGGAGCTCTCAAATTGCATTGCCCCCTCACATAAGAACATAAGAACATAAGAATGGCCATACTGGGTCAGACCAAAGGTCCATCCAGCCCAGCATCCCATCTGCCGACGGTGGCCAATGCCAGGTGCCCCAGAGAAGGAGAACAGAAGACAATGATCAAGTGATTTATCTCCTGCCATCCATCTCCTGCCCTTGTTATGAAGGCTAGGGCACCATACTTTATCCCTGGCTAATAGCCATTTATGGACCTAACCTGCAAAAATTTATCAAGCTGTTTTTTAAACCCTAGTAGAGTCCTGGCCTTCACAGCCTCCTCAGGCAAGGAGTTCCACAGGTTGACTGTGCTCTGTGTGAAGAAAAATTTCCTTTTATTAGTTTTGAACCTACTACCCATCAATTTCATTTGGTGTCCCCTAGTTCTTGTATTATGGGAAAAGGTAAATAATTTTTCTATATTCACTTTCTCCACACCATTCATGATTTTATATACCTCTATCATATCGCCCCTCAATCGCCTCTTTTCCAAACTGAAAAGTCACAGATTACCCTTCTCCACTGGGGACGATCTTGGGCAAAGTTCTCCCAAGTGTTGACACCAATGCTGCATTGTTTAAGGGGGGACCTTCAGCATGGCCTTATATCACTTCTGCTGGTCCCAAATGCATCTCTGTCCTTCCTCCAACTAGAAAACAGAATCTGTGTTGGGAGGTGCTGATCAGACATCTAAACCATGTAACCAGTCCAATGAAGTTGTTGATGAATGATAATGGCTTTAAAGAGTTCATGCGCCAATCCTCACAAGAGATATTTAGGATTCTTCTGAGGCATAATTGATAACATTTTTCAAGTGCCTTCAAATGACACTTGTATGTTGTCCAGGTTTCACATGTGTGCAGTAGCATTGGAACAACCACTGCAGGTATACAAGGCGCTTTGTCATGGGATAGATGTCCCGGTTCTCAAAGACCCTTTGTCTCAGGTGGGCAGAAGCAGAGCTTGCATGGTTTAGACAATGCTGGATTTCCACGTCAATGTCGACTTTAGCAGAAAGATGACTTCCAAGGAGTGGAAAATGGTACACTTTTTCCAGCAGTTCTCCACTGTCTTCAATTGAATGCACATGAATTTGTCCTGCCTGTGAGGGTTGGTGGAACACATTGATCTTTTTGACGTTCAGTGTGAGGCCGAGATTCTCATACACTTCAGCAAAGGCACTAAAGATGGTCTGCTTCTGCCTGACCATTAGAATCATCCTAACTACCCTAGATTACACCAGCCTGTAAGAGACCCAAATGCCATGAGAAAGCTGCATTACAAATAGCAATAAGTATGCAGGTTTGGCACAGTTTTATGCATGTAGCCATTATTATTCATTTAAAAGCTACCACTACAAGTAGATCTGTATAGACATACATAATTGATTCTAATAAATGTTTTATTGTTTTATCAGAAATGCTTGCAGTAACAGGATATCTGGAAATCTTTCTTATACAATATGTTGTAGTAAAAGTTAGTTGACAGGCCTATTTAGTTTCTCACTCTAACACCTTGTTTAGATTTCCATTTACAATAGGATTTAAGATCAATTTTGGCAGAAACCTTCACTGAATAGAACAGCCAATTTAAAAATTAATATCTTGCTGCCGCTTCCTGTCAAAGGTGGTTAAGTTTACGTAAGCATTTCAAGGCTACAATATATGGTCCACTAAAAGCTGCCTTTCACTGGGACTATTTCAGAGGTGATTGTAAGTAAATCTATGGTAATCTGAGCTGTTATAACTTCTACCCTCTTTGAGACTCCCTCAGAGTCGTTATGTAATTCTATTCCGGTGATTGTCCACACATCAATGTGACACAATCCCCTGTGTACATCAATGAGCACATATCAATTGTCCACATATCAATGTGACACAAGCCCCTCCTCCGCTATCCATGTCTAGACCCAACAGCACATATATGAAGGCCAGAGAAAGGTGAGTAAACTACCATGCTCACCTCAGGGTGTGGCACAGCCCATCTGTCCATGCCAATTCACAGTATAGAAAGTGGTAAGGAGTAATTGCCAGATTTTGAGTTTCAACAGTCCTACAGCCTGACCCTTTCCTATGTTCTAAAAGTGTAGCAAGCTGCCCTGCCCACATCAGAACTTGTTTCCACCACATGATTTTGATCAGTGCAGGTGAGCACAGATCCTTCTCGGAGAGCAGTTGCCTGGTCTGCTGACGCACTTGGACACTGCTGATCAGTGAGCGGTCAAAGCACGCCATCCTCCCTGAATCCTCATGGAGCAGCAAAATCATCCACCATTAGCAGGGAATTTCAGAGAGACTGGAGCAGGCAGGCACTGAGCAGACACTGGTCCATGCTGGGAATGGAGCAAGTGTGGGATGTTGCAGAACAGGAGAGTGAAAAATTCAGTCTTAGTCCATAAGGGCTCATTCTACATGACCCTTCCACAATGAGCTGGACTGGAAGTTTTCAAGGGCTCCCAGTACAAAGCCTCAAGTGGCTCCACGCTCTCATTCAAATGCAGATGAGGGCCTAGATGAAGAGGTAATATGGATCCCAGTGGATGCCCAGAAGATGACAAGGACAAGGAGTATATGATTTTGGACTTATACTGGAGGAAATCAGTTGAGGAAGCTCCATTTCACCAACACAAACCACAGCATGAAACAGAACCCCAGGTTTGCAAATCACAGTGAGCCTTCCACCACGCTCATCAATATCCCCTCTTGCTCTGGTGCTGGTCCTGATTTAAAGTCCAGCCCCCATTCTATTCTACCCTGAAATGTTCCCCAAGAAAGACCCAGCAGTATCTTGATGACTGCTTTGGTTTCTGATGAAGCACTATTATGCATTTTGTAGAAGTAGGGTGTTAGAAAGAAATTATTAATGCACAGCCCTTGTGCCCATGTTTGGACATTTCTCAGCCAGTGCGCAGGCAGAGCTGGCCCTGGGGCCAAGCAGACTGAGAGACAGAAGGGCAGAGGTAGGAAGGTCCTGGCTGGGGATGAGGCAAGTGTAAAAACATGTATAGATGTTTATCTGTGGTTAGTAACAGTCGTATTTTGTCTCTTTGAAAGTTACCGGTTCGGCTTTGCCCGACTGTGACCAGTCCCTCACAAATGAGCTATGTGGAGGGGAGGAGAATTTGACCATGTATAAGGACAAACATGGCACACACCATCCCTTTGCAGTGCAGAGACTAGGGGAGAAGGGCTGGAGATGGAGGGGACAATAGGGCTGTGTGGGACAGAGAACACAGAACGCTTCTGTTGTCCGAGGAAAAATTAATCACAGCAGTTCTCTCTCCCTTGGGAGATGATAAAATGACCCTGGATGTCTGACCTTTCTCCACACTGAGCCAAGCTGCACAAGCCAAGAGTTAGAGGTCTGGAAACAGGATCTGACCTGGCAGATGGAAAAAAACAGAGCAGTGTCCCTTTCCCGGAAGAGACAAGGGGCTTGTATGGTTAATCTGAAACTTCAAGGCACCAACTAAAGGTGCACATTATTTCTTTCTTTCCCTTTCCATTTCACCATTGGTAGGCAGGCACGGGGACAAGATTTTCTGTTGATGTGGAGGGAAGAGGGTACTTCTCACAGGTTTCATCTCCCTTTGCACAAACATGCGATTGGCTGTCTGAAACTATAGCCAGTGTCCATTTGAACTACCTCCCAGTTCAGTCAGTGTAACTCACACACCTGGGATGTGTCCACTGTCCCATGTAGTGGCACGTAGACCACTTACCCAGAGAAAAAATAAATCTTCTGTATGGCCTTAGCTGAGAACATGAGAACTTTCAGCTCAAACTGTAGATGTTCATGCACTAAGTCCCCAGATTTGACTTTGCCTGTCAAGGGTTACATAAGTTTATTTCAGCAATCAGGGTGTTCAAGAGCAGCACTGATCTGCCTGGGGGGTCTACCTCCATCGCTGACCAAGCCCCTCTGTTCAGCAATATGTGGAGAGGTAACCATTAGCAGGATGATCTTTCTAGCACAGATGCTGTATGTCCTCTCCAGGCCTGGAAAGCCACCACTCTGTTCTTTCCTGGCTCCCAGAAAAAGGCTGTTTCCCAAGTATCCAGCAGCGTTTAAAGAAGAAACTGTAAATTGGTAACAGCCCCTGGAATGAAAATGTCATTCCCATCCTCCTTGAGACATTAAGAAAACTTCAAATGTTTAAAAGCATTAGTGCATTGATCGTACTATTTGCAGACTCTGCATCTTCCTTGGCAGCTGCACAAAATTTATTTGAGAACCAACAAAAGTGGAAGTTACATTCCTGGAATGCTGAAAAGCACCTAAATGGTGTCTTTCCGTGGCAAAATTATGCTTTGTCAGGACATTTTTGGTTTCTCCCAAAGAAAAAAAATATTGTGCTACCCTTTTTTTTTTTAACTGAAAGGACTGTGGCTCCCAGGAGGGAAACCATTGCACCAAGAGGGAAGGAGCAGCACCCCAAAGACAGGAAAGGCAGATGTAGTAGGACCCTGACTGGACAGAGAAACAGAGGAGACTGGTTTACTTAGAGTTCTTGAGGATCAGGCTATTCTTCGGGGAAGGATTTTGATGAACAGGATGGACATCACAGGGAGCAGGAGAATTCCCTAATGCAGATGCTCATTGAACTAGAGGCAGAATGATTTGGGGTCTTCCAGGTGACAGGGCCACAACAGTTGTCCATGATTTGGCATCTCTTCTGCCTCCCCCAGCTGCCACCCAGAATGTTTGCTGGGACAGAGGACCAATTCCTGTGAGTGATTGGGAGAAGATAGTGACCCTGTAAGACTCCCAAGACCCGTCCTCCACCAGTGCCTGTTGTACCTCATTGTGACAAGCACTAGGGCTACATCTGCAGTACAGTGATCTGTCAGCAGAAGCTTCTGTTGGAGGATATCTCCTGACAAACTCCTGTCGACAGACTGCAGCCACACGCGAAAGCAGGTCATCCTTGCAATTGGCTTTGTCAACAGAGAGTGGCCAGACTGCTGGGTCGCTCTCTCAACAGAACAGCCAGCTGGAAGCACAGCAGACCAGGCTGCCTGTTGTCCTGGAAGCCCCGTCTGGCAACAGAGGGCCCCCTGGAGCAGCCATATGACTTTTTTGTTGACAGATTCTGTCAAGAAAAGCATTTTGCCTTACGGGGGAGAGGCAGAAAGCTGTCGACAAAAGTGCCAAGTTCTGTCAACAGAATGAATTTTTAGTGTGGACGCTCCAGGAGTTTTGCAGAAAAAAAAAACTGGAAACAGCACGCAGGAGTCTCTGAAGTCCAGCAAGTGCTTACCTCCAAGCCCTGTGCAGGAGTGGCTGCCAGGTGCTCCCAGAATCATTTTCCCTACCATCAAGGGGACAGAAACATTAAGATTTGGCTACTGTTTACAGCTTCAGTCCCTCAGCATTTGAAATACTGTAGGTTTTCTTCTCTTTATTGAAATATTTTACATTTTACTAGTGCATTCCATATAGTATTTCTAATAAATGTTATTGTTTCTCTACTTGTGTGCAGCCTCTCCTTCCTTACTACGAGGAACATAAAACGTTTAAGTTTGGGATTGGGTCCCACGATTCACAGCACATGAACTGGAATAGTGTAACTGTCTGATGACCTTCTACAGCAAATTTTCCCCCAGCCACACCTTCTAGGTTAAGAAATGTCCCGTGTATTCTGATGAGCTTCTGATTGGCTCTGCATTGAGGAGCCCATCTCAATACCGTTTCTGACAGAGATTAATTCTTTGAAATTTGCCATAGGCAAATGCAAATGAGCAAAATTAGTAGGATTTTAAACTAAATCTCATTCATTGGTTAATGCCGTGTTCATATATATCAGCCATTAACAAAGATCTTGTTGATAGTGGTACACAAGACATATTTGTTTTATTAAGATACAGGTAGTCCACAGTCATGGATTCTCTACAAGTTACTGAACAGCCAAGACAGAAACATTCTCTAGTTGGCTTGGCAACAGTGACCAGAAACGAATAGATGAAGCCACCTGTTCTTTCTCCTGGTAAATTTATGTTAGTCCTAGAGTAGGGTTCTAGTTGTAAAGCACACCGGCACCTATGTCCTTTATGAATGCTACGTTGTGTAGGTTAATACGTATATGTGGAAGTTGCTTTGCAGCTGTATGTTTCATATAACTATGCTTCCTTCAGCTCTGAGCTGTGATTCTTCACTGGAATCCCATATCACAAGCAAGCATATTTAAAAGAAAGAGCAATATATCATCTAGGACATTCAAAGTATGCAATACAATTGATTCATAGGCTCTAGAAAGGCTATTACATTTTGAAAAGTCAGAACCATTTTTTTAATTCCTTTTCATAATTTTCTTTGTTGTTGGAGGTATTATTGGGAAAACAAAACAAAACAAAACAATTCAGAAAGATAGCAACTGCAGCCCTAGTTCAAAGTAATTTCTAAATGTGGATTTAAGTGTTAAGATGAATCAAAACTTTAGAATTCAATTCTGTTCCCACCGAACTCCATGGAAATTTTATTATTAATATTGATGGGAACAGAGCTGGGCTCTAAGCTGATAATTTAGAGGAAACAAGGCTTTGGGTCAGAAGAGTACATGTGAGTTTCTTGTAAGAGTATAAATGAAGCTCATTGCATACTGTTACAATCAGCATTAAAAGGGCACTTCAAATAAAACATTCTTGTCATCTTGAACAGCCCAATGCCCCACTGAGTTTGCAATTCTTTACAAACCACATCTGTTACAATGCCTATAATGTTTCTTGACAAGACTGCACTGCAGTGGTGGGAATTCAATATTTATTAGTGTAATAGCAAAATGCGTGTGTGTGTACATGTAATTGCATATTTTGATAATCACTTCCCTCCCACACAACCTTCTTATGTGGGCTCTTCTCTTCAGGAGACGGACCAATCCTCGCCTTCTTTGCACAACAGCCAGCACAAAGGGGACCTGGGATTCAGTCCTCAGACACTACTGTAAAAATTAAATAATATCACCTAATTGGCTTTTGGCCAGGATCCAGTTTCAGTGGCTTGTTAACTACCTTGCCCTCACACAATACCTCTCATTATGCAACACTGCATTATGAAGAGAAAAATTCTTCCAGAACCTAATTGGCTACTAGTGAATGACTGGTCCTCCAGTGGTAAGAAGTGGCGATTGCCCTTAGGAGACTTTTATAATTAAGGGGCCAGGAATCAGCTATATGGGGGAGGGAGGGGAGAAGTATGTTGAAGACTGATATTGTGGACATTGATTCACATGTAGCAAATAGAAATTTTAGGTTTTAGATGAGGATTACTAGTATTAAAATATCAAAACTAGCAGGGCTGCTGTCAGGGGTGGGGTGGCCCAGAAATAAAATCCAGGATCTACAAACCCTGAATTCATCTGAAATGGGAAATTCAGGCCCTTGTTCTGTTCATAATTAGTGAAATGTTCTCTGTAGTGTGAAGCAGTCTGTGACTAACATTAACTAGGATGAGAGGAGAGGAGGTGGAAGAGAATAGATTAAACACCATGCTCTTCTGATGCTCAAAGATTTGGACATTTTCAGGCTTTATACTTACCATTCCCTGCTCTTAAAGTCCCGACTTCTCACTCTCCCATTTATATTGCTGTCACTCCTATTAGCTTTCTTAGTTAACACTAAAGGGAGTTTGCTACATTCATCTAAATGGTTTATTTGATTCATCTAAATTCTTATTTATAATATATTTCTTATGGTATTTTTCCCACAACTCACCCTTCCCAGAATAATTTGAATTGTCAATCTTGAAATTATATTAGTTATCCTGTGTATTGTTCCTTGCTAATATTAGTAACATCCCAGCTCCCTTGTCAGTCCACACTTACAGGACTCGAAATTGCCTAAAGTACACATTTGATCCTCCTCCCCCCTCCTTTTTTTAATTAACACAGGATCAATCTATGGCCTTGCGTTAAATAGCTAATTTTAGTATGTAAGAGAAAACTATGTACATTTGAACTCATTACAGTATTTCTTCAAATGCTGTCATGATGCATCACTGAAATAATGGTAAGTGACTGCTTTTATAAATCAAAAGCTTAATCAAATTAAAAAAATTCCTCACGTAAATATTCTCTAAAAGGAAATATGCACTGAAGCTTGAGGGTGGAGGGCCGTCTAAGTTTAAGCAAATTAAAAGAAGAAACTTGTAGCCATTTGATAAACAATAAACCACATTTACATTACTGTTAATTATTTGTATAACAGCAACCTAGAGACTTAAGGGACATCAGGGTTCCCCTGTGGTAACTGCTGTACTAATACACAGTACAAGCTTTATTATCTGGCATCCCTGGGGAACTGGGGATGCCAGGTAATAAAATGTTCCAGTTATTTGACCTAGGGGTGGCATCTGGCCCTGCTCTGCACCCCCAGCTGGGCAGCAGGCATCCAATCCTGCAACAGCCACAGCAGCTGACCCCAGTGAGTCAGCCAGCCCTGTGGCAGCCCGTCCCAGCCCGGTAACCAGCCCATGGCATGCCAGTTACCTGAATGTGCCCTTTATCCAGGTGCCTGATAACTGTAAATAGAATCATGGACTCCTGGAGCTGGAAAAGACCTCAGGAGGTCCTTGAGTCCAGCCTCCTGACCAAAGAAGGACCAACCCCATAGTTAGAATGAAAGAGTCTGGGAACCAAATGAACAAGACAGACAAGCAGCGGGGAAGAAACAATTATCGTTACATTTTGTAAATGGGAAAATAAAAGAGAGAGAAAGAGAGAGAAGTGACTGGCCCAAGGTCATGGGAGAAGCCTATGAGATACGCAGGAACTGAACTCAGATCCCCATTTAAGCACCTTAATATCATCCTTTTTCTCACCACAGTACTTTTAGATTATAATTTTCATGCCAAAGTCCTTCTTTACAAAGGTAATCGGTACACAGTTCAGTGTACACTGTACCAGATGGTGAATTGCAGTGGCTATGTGACAAAGCATGACATCATCATTCAAGAGTATAGGTCCAGAAGTAAAGCATTAATTATATTGCAGGAGACTCTGAGGAAGACAGAACTCTGTTATCCAAGCGAGCACTTACTAGGACATAGTGCTAAATTTGTGAAAGTGACCTCAGATATTTCAATGTCTGGGCAAGAACTAGTACCAAAGATGGCATTTTAAGTAGCACAATACCTGCTAGTGCTTGGTACCAGATCAGGGGCAAAAAGTGTCTCCTCCCAAATCACTCTCACCACCTTCTGCAAGACTTTCTAGGAGACCGCTATGGAACACTTAAATGATGTGGTGCAACCTGGTTGGTCTGACACACTTACAATATAAGCCCATATGACTGCAGCTATAGTTCAAATCTGGCAATATGGATATATATTGTTAAATTAATAAAGACCTATTTAGCATATGTTAATATTTTTATATGAAGCTATAAGAGTGGGAGAAACTTATTTGTGAGCCATAGCTTACTGACTAGTTGTAAAAGATGGTTTAGAAATTCAAACAGGCCTGTTCAGACAAGGATATTTTACCCCCTACGCGCAGCATATATATCTGTAAATAACAGATGTCAGACACAAAATACTCATCTAAGTACACATGCTGGAAGCTTTGCTTTTCTTCAAGGAAAAAGAAAAATAATATCCTATAAAAAGGTTATGATCACTGAACATTTACAATTCCTTATTATTTTCCATGTATAAACTTTCTTTGTAATTCACTCATAACAGTGACTATCTAGTTCACTGGAAATATAAACCTGGTATGATTAAGGTTGTCAAATGCATGATTTATACCAAAAAATGAATGTGCATGCCCTCACACACATCTACATATAAACTAAAATTTAATGCGCTTACCAAATTAAAGTTGATATATATTTTCAGTAAAACCGGTCAGAAAATTATTAGTAAGTAAAAATATTCTTGCTTATGCAATAATTTAAAACTCTTCCATTAGCAGTTAGTAGAGAAGCTATTTCAGAACACAGAATGAGGAATTACCTAAAACTTTCTTAGTGGCTATAAATTCTCATTTATACAGACAAAGTTTCAAGAATAATAATAAATAATTGGCATTTTTAAATCAGCATTTTTATATGGTTGGACTTTACCCAAGAGGGAAAAAAGATCATTTTCCCCCTTGCTTGGAGAAAAGTGATAAAGGAGAGAGTTGTAAAAGGAACTCTAATGCCAGTGATGTCAGGAAAAATTTACATCTGCTGCCACACTACAATTTTAATGTAAAAGACTTTCTGCATTCTTCCATTTCCAGAGTTTCATGTCTGAACTGGCAATTCGCCTGAAGAACCTATCTACTGACAGAATTATTGTCAGTGAGGTCAACTGTAAATTTAAATCAGCCAGTGTAGGGCACGAGGAAAACACTGTCAGAAATATTTCCCTACACCTTGGCATCAGACAAACACTGAATGTACATCTCTAAGCATAACGCTTCAACTAATAATTCAGGGAAAAATCAATAATTTTAAACTCACACTGCAGTTTGCTACTTCAATAGAAATCTTTCATTGATAGTTGCTTTCCTCTCCTGTGAAGAATAGCCATGCCATGATCACCAGGGTCAATAAATTTCTACTAAAAAAGGGAGAGAAATGTTATATTTTATTACAGATATTAAAACCAGGAATTACTGTAATACTTTTTTAACAAGCTGTCATTTAACAGCTATTGTGCCTCAGCATTATGTTCTCTTTCCGTATAGGTTATGTCCAGAAATAGCCTAATAACACAACATTTTGATGCAGATTCAGACCCAAGCATGATCAAGTCATTTGATTTTGATCACAAATCTCTCTCTAGTTGGTGTTTTTGAAAGCCATAGGCCCTGACCGCAGACTCTCAGGATTAATTCTAAAAATAATTTTTAGCTTCTAGCCCTCTCGGTGTCAGAGACAATCTTGAAAATGTGAACTCTTACATTTAAAAAGTCAGAACGCAAATAAAGGGAGCACCAAATGCATTGCTGCACAGATCTTGTCTCATGAGTTTTAAGGACGTGATGTGGGATTTTAAAATTGACATGGGACAAACCAAACACTTTGGCTGTGTCTCCATGTGCCGCTTCTGGAAGAAGCAGCATGCTAATGAGCTATCCGGGAGATGCTAATGAGGCATGGATGCAAATTTTCCATGCCTTATTAGCATATTGGCATGTAGTTTGGTGTCTGGAAGAAGCTCTTCCTGACTCTGAAGTACATGTGGAGACACATGGCCCACAGGGATCTTCTGGAAGGAAACCCTCCTTCGGGAAGCCCCTTCTTTCCCAAACTTCTGGAAGATCCCCACGGGCCACACATCTGCACGTGTACTTCAGAGTCCAGAACAGCGTCTTCCAGACTCCGAACCATGTGCCAATATGCTAATGAGGCAGGGGAAATTTGCATCCACGCCTCATTAGCATCTTCTGGATAGCTCATTAGTGTGCCTCTTCCAGAAGAAGCGGCATGTGGAGACACAGCCTTTGAGTTAGCTGATAAATTTTGAGTTTTAATCTTGGGCTGGCTGCACAAATCATGCCTTGTGCATTGCTAACTGGATAACCTTTATTTAATCCATTTCCGTTTGGTATTCCAGATGACTAAAACAATTTGTCTTCTTATGTGGAATCAACTGTCTGTCCTGCACTTCTGAAATCTTTCCTAAATGCTGATAGCAGGTTTTGAATGGTCTGAAGCTGTTCCCTTATTACATTCATTTTCAGTAAGCTGAGCTGATTCAGTTTTCATCAGCTAAGCTCTAAATTGCTCTGTCGTCTTTTGTTGCTGCAGCACAACCTCTTCCTTGTTCGGTCAAACTAATAAAGCTTCTTTATACTGCTGAGTGGTGTTTATGTGGTTAGCTTTTTTCCTGCTCTGGTTGGCCCTTGTCCTTCTGAATCATATTCTTGGTCTGATCATTCAGATGGAGTAATGCGGACATTGCTTCATCTTCCATGGAGTTAATAGTTTCTCACTCTAGGTGCTACAGAATGCACTTGATCAAACTTCTGCAGCTTTTGCACTTTACATGTGCCTACTCATCTCCTGCAGTTTGCAGCCATTCAGTCCCAGTCAGGAGCTCCTGCTCTGGGTGCAGGCAGCCAGCTTCCCATCTCAAACAGCAAATGTCCTGGGCTCTGACCGCTCTAGCCCCCGAAGTAGCTCGGGTACTGTGTCTCATGCTTTTCCTAGGCTATGCCTAGACTAGAATGCTGCTTTGAAGTACCCTGCTCCTGCAGAGGGCCATCCGCTTTGGGGACCTGGAGCACTGGGGTTTCTGAATTGCTTTGGGACCCTCGACGAAACCTACATACCCATCTGCACCCCGGAGCACAGTGGGCCACAATTTATAAACAGGAAGGGCTACCATTCCTTGGTCCCGCAGGCCATGGTGGACAGCCAGGGCCGGTTCCAGGATGTGTATGTGGGCTGTTCCGGCTGCACCCATGACGCGTGGGTCTTCTGCATCTTGGGCCTGTGCTACTGGCTGAAGGAAGGGACCTACATCCCTCAGAGGGACATTCTGCTGGTGGACACTACTGTAGCTCTGCCTAGTGGCCAATGCTGCTTACCCGCTTCAGCCCTGGTTCATGAAGCCCTATACGGGCCACCTCACTGCCAGCCAGAAGCTACTCAATGGACAGTTCAACTACACCCGCCAGATGGTTGAGCGCACCTTTGACCACCTGAAGGGCCAGTGGCGCTGCGTCCTCACCCACCTGGATGTGGGAGTTCCAAATGTCCCCCAGGTGATGGGTGCCTACTGCATGTTCCACAATATCATAGAGAGTAAGGGGGAGGCCTTTGTGCAGGGGTGGGCGGTCAAGGTCGGCTTGAGCTACCCCCAGCTAGCTGCCACCCCTAGCCACCAGGCCCACGAGGAAGGGATCTGCATCTGGGAGGCCTTGTGCTGGCACTTCGACCAGGGGCCCCAGTGAGTGCCACCCCCAACAGGCTTCCCACCCCCCCACCTCCTGCACACCACCCGCCCAACCTCCCAAATGAGCACTCAGGGGTATGGGAAAAATAAAACTGCATATATTATGAACTAGTGAAACTGTGGTTAATGCTAATTTTTGCCAAACAGCAGTGAGGATAACTATGTACAGGAGCAGGGTTAACTATTTACAGAGGGAGGGGGATGTGGATGGCCCGGCCATTGCACCATCACTCTAGGGCAGGAGTGGAGGAGAATGACCCCCCACCATGCCTGGGTCATATGCCCCCAACTCGTCCAGGGTCCCCAGCGAGGCCGGGTGGGAGTGGGGAGCACAGGCATGTACGTCTGGGACTCAGCCTTGGGCCCGCATTCAGGCCCAGTGGGGTCCTCTCCTGGGGGGCTGTCAGGTGGGGCCACAGCAGGAGGGGCAGCGAGGGACAGCAGTGGAAGGCAGAAGAAGGGGGCAGCCGGGCAACCAGCTCCCAGTATGAGGCCGCCAGGTCATTGAACATGTCCATGAACCATGCTCCCCGGTGCCAGTCAGCCTCCCCATCCTCATAAAGGAGGCATCTCTATGCCAGCTTGACCTGGCACCAGATGGAGGTGGCGATGTGGGAGTCCTTGGCTGTCCACCCCAGGCTCTGCTGAGAGTGGAACCATCCCAGTGCTGGTGGTGCCTCCAGGCAGTTGCTGTCTGTCACTTCCAGGAGAGCTGTCGGGGACCATGGATGGGGTGATGTTCTCCTGGCCCTCAGATGGTATGGCTGCAGAAACGGGGGGCGGGGGGGGGAAGAGAAGATGGCCATGAGTACCAGCCCCTACCCCATGGCCCTTGCCCCTGTCTACCCCATAGATGCTGGATCACCATCCCCTTCTCCCCATCTGTGGGTGCAGTGACCCTGTGGGTGGCCTGCTTATGTGATCGCCCCCGCTCTTCCCCCACCCCATGCAGGGCGCATTGCTGTCTGCAGGAGCAGGTGCTGACAGGCACTGGTGGCCGTGCTGCCATCCCGGGGCTGTGGTCCAGCTGGCAGGGTCTGCCAGGGGTGTGGGAAGCCCTCGGCCATGTATAGTGCCCCTGCCCCATTATCCAGGTGTGTGTGTGCTGTGGGATACATACCTGAGGGTGCACCACCAAGGTCAGGGAAAGCCATCGAGCAGATGCCCAGCTGGACCTGCAGGAGGGAAGGTCTATGATGAGCTCCCCCTCCTCACTCGACAACTCCACCTCAGTGCCCAGCTCCAGCTGCATCCCTGGTGGTGCACAGCTGGCCTCTGGTCCTGCATCCTGCTAGACAAACCGTTAGGGCTCCTCGGCCATGGTGTCGAGGACAGCCAGCAGGCGGGAGATGTCCTGGGGACCCAGGATGGCCATGAGCTCTTGGTAATAGGGGCAAGCAATGGGGGTGGCCCCCGAATGGCTGGCCGAGTCCTGAGCCCAGGTATAACTCTGCTGCATCTCCTTAACCTTATTCCTGATATGGCCAGGAGTGTGGGCAGTGTGCCCCCCAGCTGCATTCTGGCACTTGCTCCCCACTATGCGGTGCACTTCCTCCTCGCCCCAGAGCCCAGCAGGTCGTGGAGCTCAGCCTTGGTGCAGGAGGGGCTGCACTTCTTGCCCTCCTGGCTGGAGCCTTGAGACTTGGAGGGGGAGCTCTGTGAGTGCTCACCTTGCTGCCCAATTGCCATCTCGCTCCATGGGTTTCTGGGGGTAACGCTGAGGTGTGCAGGGACACCTTATGTACTGGCTGCTGCCTGCACACTCTCGGCTTCCTGCCACAGGGTTTCTGGGTCCATGGGGCTTGAAGAACCACTGCATGCACAGACCGTAGAGCCCCATGGGGCTGTTCAGCACGTCTCGGCCTAACAGGTGATTTCTGCCATGGCGAACCCCATTATTTCAAAGCAGCAGGACGCGGAGCATCTACACACATCATTTTTCGATGTTATATGTCTAAGTACTGCCCTATTCCCATTTTCTCATTGGCCTAGCAGTTTTGACTTCTCCATGCCTAACATCAATTTCAACTTCAAAGTAGCACGTGGCATGTGTAGACGCGTTGCACTCCACTTTGAAGTGCTGCCCACTACTTTGACGTAACAGGCTACTGTAGATGAGGCTTTAATGGGGCAGTTCCCCTTTCTTTTTTATTGTTCTCATCACCATTAACAAAAATAGCTGCCATAGTAAGTGATTATTACTAAACATACATAATATTGATCTAGAACCTCTAGTCAAGGGCCACCAAATTTTCACGAGGTACCACTCCAGCCTCAAGTGTAGCCCTCAGACAGGAGAGTGCAAAATGCTGCTTGAAGCTTAACCCGTTTGCCCCTTGAATCTCAGAGTGTACATAGACTCTCTTTGAAGTTTAAATTAGCACATGTAGACCCTATGGGGCCAGGTCAACCCTCTGTGCCATGTTAGTACAGGTATCAGAGAGATAGCCATGTTAGTCTGTATCAGCAAACACAACAAGAAGTCCTGTGGCACCTTACAGACTAACAGATATTCTAGAGTACAAGTTTTTGTGGGAAAAGATATTTGTTAGTCTATGAGGTGCCACAGGACTTCTCGATATCAGTACAGGAGAGTTTGGAGCCAGGGTCCCTGAAGGGGCTGATTAGTTGTGTTTCTGCATGAAGAGGGAAGGCTTCTTGGCTGCAGCCTGAAAGAACAAAAGGCAGGTGGGGTGACAGGTGCCGCCACACAGACAACCTCAACCATTACCACTTTGAACCTCACAACCAAGGTTGGACATGTTGAGGTTTTTCTTTTGCAGTTCTTCTTAATGCATAAAGCTAAAGTGCCCTTCATGTCTGATTTGGCTTTTCTCCTTTTAGGGGCAGTCTTGTGCTAGAAGATTTGAGGGGACAGCAACAGGCGATACTGTTACTAAAGAGTCAAGAGTGATGGCCTTTTGGCTGCTCTTCTGTTATGTAAGAAAAGTCATTGGTTAAATGTCTGGATTATGTCCAGCCCTAGGAAACTAATCCAGGACTAGACTACATCGCCTGCAACCTCAATCTTTGCCTGGATTGGCTGGTAACAAGAGGTAGTGGTGCCCAAGTTTGGAAGATGAAAAAGCATAACCTGAAGGGTAGGCAGATTAATGGGACTTAGTTAAGCAACTGTTCCCTGTGCACCAGAGGAAGATATACACGCACCAGGCCTCCTGTCACAGCCCTCTTCATATGGCTTTGTGGGGAGAAGGTGGAAAGAAGCCTACCCAAATCCACTTAGGCCTGGCTCAGGGGACAATGCAGTTTTGGAGCAGATAATGGGACACATACTAGGTTTGTAACTCTGAAGGGGTGAGCCACCTGGAAAAGCTTTATTTGCACAAAGGTGAACTCAAGGGGAGATATATATCCATTGACTTCATGACAGATTGCCTGGCTGGCTAGGAGTGCTGCTAGCAAAAGAAACACAAAGAATCCCCTGGCTAAGACAGCTGGGGCATCCATAGTAGACTACTTTGCATGAACTACAGTGTTGGTCTCCTTCAGGTTCACATCTTAGCAGCAGCGCCCACTATACTATTAATGGAAAAATTAAGTGGTGGAGGATTTATTGAGCATTGTACAGTTCCTGAATCAGTGCAGTGGTAAGTCCTTGAAGGGAGCATTGGACTGGCAGCTGAGTCAGAGGCGCTGAGGACATCCCACCTTCAGTTTCCAGTGAGGCAAATGGGACAAAGTTGATTTGGAAGAAGCAAGAGCTGCAAAGTAAAAAACAGGCATCTGTCCACATGGTGCCATAATGGGTACACTGAAGCCTGGCAGCATTTGCTAATGTGGGTCATGTATCGGGCATAAAATTTTAAATGAGGATATCTAGTTATCAAAACTCACATAGCAGAACTTACTTATTCTATTGGAGGAGCTGTCCCTTACCAAAGGCAGGTCAGCAACAGAGGATTTTTAAAAGTGTTTTGGGGTGTAGGGAAGTGCAATGAGGAGAAGACCTAACTCCCTGGCTCTTAGCGTGTCAAATCACCAATAAAAGGCTGGTAAGGTTAAGTCATAGTGTCACAAGGATTTGAGGATCAGGACTGGCCTATGCAGAGCCATACAGCCTGGCCTAATCTGGATACTGCTGGTGCCAGACCCACTGTCTTTGTGGAGAAAGGGATTACTTTGAAAAAGCAAATTTCAATTAATGATGTGAAGGAGCACAAATTCTTGATACTCCTCTGGTGAGGTGGGATCCCTCTTGTTCAGAATAAGAGTGATTATATCAATGTCACCGATTGGATTAGGACACCCATGAGTTATGCCTATCAATGGTGGTACTAGAGGCATAAAAGGGAGAATGGGCCCAGTCAAGGAGGATAAATCTATGGCTTACATGTGCTAAAGCTTTCCTATTTAATCCTTTCTCTACGATTAGGTGCACGGGTCACAGGTATTGATGCTGAGATGTGTGGGTGTAATACTGTGTATTTCGTCCACCCATTGACCACTTCTTGCAAGAGCAATTGCTGATTCTCAGAGTTGAGAATTCTCTGTGTTTGAATGGATAGATGTGTTTGATCCAGGGAGCAAGGGAAAGTCTTTAGGCGTAGTATTGCACACTGGGCCTAGAGGGACAGCAATGGCACTTGGAGGTTCTCAGCTGGGCCTTGGTGGTGAGGCCACCCTGAGATGGCACGGGAGGAAAGGCGCGTCCTGAAACCAGGTGCTGATCCTTTTACGCTCTTTGGCAGCCAGGATGCAATCACCTGACATTACCACTGCCCATCTCAGTGAACATGATTGGTAAGGGGATTGACTTAGTCATAAAGCAAAGAGACATAGGCAAGAGTCAGTATCTGGCCTGGGGATGATTGTAAATTGCTCTGTAGTGCTGCACCAAAGGGTATAGTGGGGATCTGGCTGACCTCCATGTGTTAAGTGGGAGGCATCCACTTTTGAACATGATCAAATTTGACAGCTGAATTATTCAGAGAAATGAGGTGCACTTCTGTGAGAGCAAAGCAGATAAATGTTTTGGCTGAGGCTAGGGAGGAAATAGTTAACTGTCTGGGAACCCTGCTGCTTTCATGTGGGGGCGATGGAAGGTTCAGGGTTGCTTAGTTAATTGCTGTTCCACAGCCATAGGCAAATAGTGTATTCAATACAAAATTAGGTACTTCAACAGAACACTACTCCCACATTTTAGGTTACTCCTACATCTTCATCTGTTAAAGTTTTTCTGAGTAATCCTATTGTCTCAGGGATGGTGGTATTCTAGGCCCCTTTTAGTCTCCCCCAGTTGCTCCTTTCAACTTACTCCTGCCTTATGAAGAGCTCATTTCAGAGACACTGAAGTAAGACAATTATCCCTGAAGTCATGTTGCGTCCCTTCTCCTCTCTTTGCTCAGCCCAGCTTGTTGTAAATGGTGAGACTGAGAGGCTCTTTTCCTCCTTGTACTTTCTTGTCTTTTTCAGTCTCTTCCTCCTCCTTAATAGTGTGGCAAAAGAGCATCTTAAGGGGTATAATTAAATGAACTAAAGGATTATAAATAGGGTTGCTGATTAATAGCATCCAATTAACTCAGCGTAATCACGATTAAAAATAATCACTATTAATCACACTGTTAAGCTGTAGAATACCAACTGAAATTTACTAAATATTTGTGGACTTTTTTCTACATTTTTAATACTGGTTTTCATTACAACACAGAATACAAGTGTATACTGCCCACTTCATGTTATTTTTATTACAGAGAAGTGCACTTAGAAATGATAAACAAAAGAAATGTTTTTTTTCAATTCTTCTCAAACAAGTAACGAAGTGCAATCTCTTTACTGTGAATGTGTAACTTACAAATGTAGATTTTTAATTACATAACTGCTCTCAAAAACAAAACAATGGTAATTCAAGCATGAAGGAACAAATGAATCTTTAGCACATCTGGCACATAAATAGCTTGCAGTGAGGGCTACAACTGTGCCATGTGAACACTTGTTCTCACTTTCAGGTAACAGAGTAAATAGAAGGCAGGCAGCAATATCTCCTGCAAACTGTAACCAAACTTGATTATCTGAGTGATTGGCTAAACAAGAAATAGGACAGAGTGGCCTTCTAAGCTCTAAAGCTTTATATTGTTTTATTTTGTATGAAGGTTTGTTAACATAAGTCTGTAATTCTATGATCAACTTTCATAAAGAGATTTTACTACAATGCTTGTATAAGATGAATTGAAAAATATTTATTTTTACCATGCAAATGCTGACAGGTGGAATCAAACCTAGGACCACTGGAGCTTAGGCATGGGGAACCATTCTTGGGTCAGGACCCACTGACAAACCAGTCAGAGTCTACCCACAAATTGCAAAATGGAAAAACAAAACAGAGAAAACAAAACTCATACCTCCATGACATGGGCCCTAACTGAAAAAAAGGCAACTGAAGGTACCCCTTCATTCCCCTCATACACCAGCCTCAGAGCCCATTGGAGCCAAGGCTAGTAGATTTTGTAGGGTCCTCTTAGGCTCTGGGACGGGGCCAAAATTAGAAGTTCAATGTGGGAGGGAGCTGCTAGGAAGAATGCTTGGGATATAGGCAGCATGAGGGGCCCAGGAGTGGACTAGGCATGTGGGGTCTGGCAGAATTGGAACACAGGAGTGGGTTGGTGTCGGGGGTGAGGCAGGAGAGAGGCACAGGAGTGAGCTAGGGGTTGGGGCACCTGGACAGGTGAGATACAGGAGTAGGGTGGGGACCTGGATGGGGGGGGGCTCCAGGTTGGGGGAGTAGAGGGACTGAGTAGGAGAGGGTGAAGAGTGTGTGATGGGGGGTCATTTACCTCGTGTAGCTCACCTGCTGCTCCCAGGCACGACCTACACACACAGAGTCTCACTGCTTTTAATGGCCACAATTTTGGCTAATCAGAAAGGTGTGGGAAAAGTCTCTCTAAGCAGTGCTGCACTGCTGTTCCCCCAGCCAGATAAGGAAGAGGAGGAGAGGTGAAGGTGCCTTCCTGATTCCTACCAGGCAGAGTCCATTTGTGGGATCTGGCCGTGGCTTGCCTGACTCCAGCCCACAAGGCTTGGGGCTTCATACACCTGATCTCACAACAGGCCAGATACTGGGGAGGAAAGCCCCGAGCCTCAGGGGCCAGATCCAGGAAAGCCACAGGCTGGATGTGGATCGAGGGCCTGGTGCTCCCTACCACTGCTGTACCACTTGAGCTAAAAGCCAGCAGGGTCTCTGCTAAGGCTATAGAGGAGACTCATTCTCTCTATCTCTCTCTGTAGCTGTAGCTTGTATATATATCTTAGATAACCATAACCTCACAAATAGATTATAATCATATATATGTAGACTTATAATAGATAATGTAGACATAGTTTGCAGATATTTGTTATACTATTATAGACTCTGTTACAACTTTCTGCTAGGTAACATATACATTCTCTGTTACTCTGTTACGAAACACATTCTTTGCTCTTGCCATGCTGCAATTATGCAAATGTGTGCCTGTGTGTGAATGAGAGAAAGAATGGACATGAAAGGACCTTCAGTACCCAGAGGATCAGAGGGGGAGCCGAGGACTTGGGGCAAACCAAAACAAGGCAGATTGACTACCTCAAAGATAGAGGCAAGGACCCCTTTGATAAGGAATGGATAAGGACTTTTCCAGACAACAAAGTTGGAGAAGACTGGATAAGGACTTTCCCAAGAGACCAACACTTTCGGGCCACCAGCATGTGAGGCAACACCCAGATGAGGTCACACTCAGACGGACTGCTGGAAATGCTGGGAACTGTTTGAAATGCTGAGTGATTGTGTAAGGCCTGATAAAGTGAAACACATGGACTTGTATGAGGGAAAGAACCTATAAAGAATGGGGTGTCTTGTCTTAGTTGGCGGGTTTCATCCTGCTAAAAATTGGAGCACCAGTTCTGAGAGAAAGAACTTGGCACAACCCCCCATCCCCATTCCTGAACTATCTGGCCAGTAGGCCAGGGTGGGCAACAGACTGGTAACTAGAACATCAGCAGGATGGGTGTGTGTGTCTGAAAGCATGTGCTGCTTTGCCTGTATTGTTTAATAAATGCAGCATGGTGCCTTATCACCCTGAAAAATATCCTGTGTGCTTCTTTTAAGCATAACACCTGTAAACGGTCCAAGTGTCACCAACATGGGACAGTGAACCATACACAATAGGTGTGTACATTAAACAAATTTACAATCAAGCAAAGCGAACACTCTCCACTACGTATTTTGTGCTCTAATTGAAATCAATATGTTTGAAAATACAGAAAATGTCCAAAATATTTAAAATAAATGACATTCTATTGTTAACAGTGTGATTAATCACAATTAATTTTTAATCACACAATTAATCATGATTATATTTTAATCACTTGACAGCTCTACTTATAAATGGGATGGGAAATATCCAAGTGAATATGAATTTCTAGTTTGGTGTTGCAGCAAATAGGGCAATTGTGACCCTAAGGCTATGTCTGCACTATCCTGAAAGAGAAACCTACTCAGGTCTAATATGCACACATGAAACAGATGTTTTGGGGGTCACAGTTGACCCCATACTCCTTGTGAGATGTGAGGAGTAAAGGAGGTTGATGAGAGAAACTCTCCTGTCAACTTTCCCCATTATAGACAGCCAAGCTAGCAGAGTGCAGATATGTCGATTTTAGTTATGAAATTGCTATTGCTAGAATTGCGTATCTGTGGTCAACTTACTTTGCCTAGTATAGATGTAGCCTTAGATGTGTAATCATGGAAACAGAATAGGAGGAAGGAGATGTTATTGTCTCTACTTATGGCAGGTGCCTAATACTGAAAGATTAAACTAGTTCTGTCTATTTCGTTTATTCACAAAAAGATCAAGAGACAACTTCATCATGATCTACCAGTACATGCATGGAGAAGACATTGCTGATAGAGTTCTCTTTAATCCGGCAGAAAACAGCACAAGGAAATCTAACCAATGGACTCTAAAATAAACAAATCCAGATTAGAAATACAGCACATACATTTTGCACATGAAAGGTAATGAAGCATTGAGGTCTCTGTCACTTGACATCTTTGAATAAAGAGTAGGTATCTATCCAACAAATGTGTTACTGCTTCAACCTTTGTTATGGGCTTGATAAAGAAATTACTGTTTGAGTTGTTTGGCTTTAGCAAGAGGTCAAACGAGGATCACAGTATACCTTCTGGCCCTGGAATTTATGAATAGACAGGGACAGGTGCATAAAATTAGGAAGTTAATCAAGTGTAGCTGTCTGTATTCTGTATTCTTTAGTTAAGGGTGAGTTGAGTATCATAAAGCCAGGAATTGACTTTTTTTATATTCTATTCAAGTATGTATTCAACAATGACTATTCATCTTCCACAAAGTTTCAAGTGAAACAAACAAAACCCCATCATTTCCTTCAAACTGTTTTTTCAACACAATGAACACTAAAAAATGCAGCAATAATTTCCCATCACTTTTTCTTTCCCCTCCGCCTTCAAAGGCAGGATGGGAGAGAAGGAGAAAGAAGAAAAGTGGGAGAAACGAATATGAGGAACTAAAATATTTTCATTGGAAAAATGGAAACTTTCAACTAAACTGAAAAAAATTCTGCATAAATGTTTGTTGTGGTCAAGAAGCCATTTTTCACCAAAAATGGTTTTGATTAAAAATATTGTACATTCCATTATGAAGGATATAATGCACCCTTTCCAAACTTACAGCATTTACTGCGAGTTGAGATTTATTTTTTTAGTGGATTGGTTTGTTAAGCTGTTAGAGTTACATATACTCACAATAAGCCTTGTTAACTTTGAGTTAAGATTGCTCAGTGTCAGCAGTATCAATATCAGCTACAAAATGGGGGACAATACACAGTTAAAACATTCAACACATCGACAAGTGCTCCTTTCTTTCGCTGCCCCAGGCCATCCACATACTGAACAATTGAGGAGTATTTCTGACTGCTGACCATGTTTATCCATTACATCCTCTAGTGAAGTGGATTAATTTAAATCACTGTCCTTAATCATGATTTAAATCAGCAAGCAGGAATCCTTGATTTAAATGATCAATTTTAATGTTTTGCATTTATATATTTTTTTCCTTTCCTATGCTGCTGTGGCATACCACTTAACCCACTGTGCCAGTTATCCGGGTGCTGGATAATTGAGTTTAATGTATACAAACTGCATGCTGAGCATGAGAAAGGACTGAAGAATAGCGGTCCTGTCTAAACACACTTACCATATTGCAGGGACAATAGATACTATGTTCAACCCACAAGGAAAAAGGAAAAGTGGGTGCCCAAGAAACACCTGGCATAGAGACCCAAATATAGACATTAAAAGGATGGGACACACCTGGTCGGCACTGAAAAAGATTGCCAAGGTGGGGTTACTTACGACAGATGTCAATGGCCTATGCTCCAACTTGTATGCATGGAAGAGGCTCACAGAATCACAGGGCTGGAAGGGACCTCAGGAGGTCATTTAGTCCAGCCCCTGCTTCAAGCAGGATCAACCCCTACTAAGTCATCCCAGCCAGGACCTCGTCCAGCTGGGACTTAAAAACCTCAAGGGATGGAGAATCCACCACCTCTCTAGGCAACACATTCCAATGCTTCACCACCCGCCTGGTGAAGTAGTTTTTCCTAATATCTAACCTACACCTTTCCCTCTTGAACTTCTGACCATTACTCCTTGTTCTGCCATCTGACACCACTGAGAACAGTTTCTCACCCTCCTTTTTAGAGCTCCCCTTCAGGAAGTTGAAGGCTGCTATTAAATCACTTCTGAGTCTTCTCTTCTGTAAACTAAACAAGCCCAAATCCCTCAGCCTATCCTCATAGGTCTTGTGCTCCAGACCCTTAATCATTTTTGTTGCCCTTTGCTGAACCTACTCCAGCAAATCCACATCATTTTTATACTGGGGGCCCCAAAACTGAACAGAATATTCCAGATGTGGCCTCACCAGTGCCGAATAAAGAGGAATAACTACTTCTCTAGATCTGCTCTAAATGCTCCTCCTAATGCATCCCAGTATGCCGTTAGCTTTCTTGGCTACAAGGGCACACTGTTTACTCATATCCAGCCTTTCATGCACCATAACCCCTAAGTCCCTTTCCATCGTACTGCTGCTGAGCCAGTCGGTCCCCAGCCTGTAACAATGTTTGGGATTCTTCCGCCCCAGGTGCAGGACTCTACACTTCTCGTTATTGAACCGCATAAGATTTATTTTGGCCCAGTCCTCCAATTTATCCAGGTCCCTCTGGATTCTCTCTCTACCCTCCAATGTATCTACCTCTCCCCCTAGTTTTGTGTCATCTGCAAACTTGCTGAGGGTGCAACTCAGTCCCTCATGCAGGTCATTAATAAAGATGTTGAATAACATCGGCCCCAGAACCGAGCTTTGTGGCACTCCACTTGAAACAGACCGCCATCCAGATATTGAGCCATTGACCACGAGCTGTTGGGCCCGACCATCAAGCCAGCTTTCTATCCATCTTCTAGTCCAAGGATCCAATCCATATTTCCTTAACTTATGGACAAGAATGTTGTGGGAGACCATATCAAAAGCCTTGCTGAAGTCAAGGTATATCACATCCACTGACTTCCCCATGTCTACAGAGCTTGTTACCTCATCATAGAAGCTAATCAGATTGGTCAGGCAGGACTTGCCCCTGGTGAATCCATGTTGGCTACTTTTGATCACTTTCCCCTCTTCCAAGTGCTTCAAAATGGATTCCTTGAGGATTCCCTCCATTATTTTCCCAGGGATTGAGGTAAGGCTGACGGGTCTATAGTTCCCTGGATTGTCCTTCTTTCTTTTTTTAAAGATGGGCACTACGTTTGCCTTCTTCCAGTCATCCGGTATCTCCCCTGATCTCCAAGAGTCTTCAAGAATAATAGCCAAAGGTTCAGCAATGACCTCTGCCAATCCCATCAGTACCCTGGGGTGCATTAAATCCAGACCCATGGACTTGTGCACATCTAATTTTTCTAGATAGCTCAGAACTTGTACCTTCCCCACAGATGGCTGCCCTCCACCTTCCCATACTGCATCATCTAGGACTGTCATGGGGAAGTTGACTTTGCCCGTGAAGACTGAGGCAAAAAACACTGAGTACTTCAGCTTTTCCTGCATCATCTGTCACTAGGTTACCTCCCTCACCCAGTAACAGCCCCACACCTTCTCTGATAACTATCTTAAGCTGTGTCTACACGTGCACGCTACTTCGAAGTAGCGGCACTAACTTCGAAATAGCGCCCATCGCGGCTACACGCGGCGGGCGCTATTTCGAAGTTAACTTCGACATTAGGCGGCGAGACGTCGAAGTCGCTAACCCCATGAGGGGATAGGAATAGCGCCCTACTTCGACGTTCAACGTCGAAGTAGGGACAGTGTAGACGATCCGCGTCCCGCAACGTCGAAATTGCTGGGTCCTCCATGGTGGCCATCAGCTGGGGGGTTGAGAGACGCTCTCTCCAGCCCCTCGGCTCACTGGTGGCCGCGTGGAGCGGCCCCTTAAAGGTCCCCTCCCCCTCCCTGCCTCTGCAGGAAGCTGAGGGAACATGCAGGCTGCAGCCTGCACACGCGGCCAGCCTGCACCACCCTCAGCCCCAGAGAGCTGCGACGGCCGCCCGGCAGCCCCCCCAGCACCCCCAGGGTACCCCCATCAAGGGGACCCAGGGCAGCCAGCCCAGCCAGAGGGGCAGCCAGGCTGGGAAGCGGCAGCGGGGCCCCTCCTGGACGGAGGCCGAGCTGCGGGACTTGCTGGGGCTCTGGAGCAAGGAGGAGGTGCTCCAGGTAATGGGGAGCAAGAGGCGGAACGCGGATGCGTTCGCTCGGCTGGCCGACGGCCTGGCTGCCCGGGGTCACCCTGCCCGCACTCCTGACCACGTTAGGAGTAAGGTGAAGGAGCTGCAGCAGGGTTACTCCTGGGCCCGGGATGCGGCCAGCCGATCTGGGGCTGCCCCCGTCACTTGACCCTTTTACAGGGAGCTCAGGGACATCCTGGGCCCCCGGCACACCTCCTCCCCTCCGGCCACCCTTGACACCTCGGCTGACGAGCCCCAGCAGGCCCTGCAGCCGGAGTCCACCCCGGAGGCAAGCCCCGCACCCCAGGGGCCCCCCCCGGAGGCCACCCCCGGGACATCGTGGCAGGAGGAGGAGGAGGAGGAGGAGGGGTGCTCCTCCTCCGCAGAATCCAGCCTGCAGATCCTCCTCCTGCCATCCCGGAGCAGCAGCAGGGCCTCTGACCCCCCGGGGATCTCTGGACCGTGGGAGCGGACCGACAGGTAGGTACCCCTCTCTGGTGGACACCCCTGGGCTTGAGGGGCGGGGGTAAAAGATGTGTGTCCTGGGCCCCCCAAATGCTCACATGGCCATGGCCCCAAGGACACCAGGGCCATGGCCCTCACAGCACTGCAGCCCGTGCCCCCCCCCCCCCGCATGACAGTGCCATGCCCCATCCCCGGGCCAGGGGGGAGCGGAACCTCGAGGGGCCCCCGGGAGGAGGGGGTGGAACACCCCGCAGCAGCAGCATGTGATGGAGTAGGGGGAGTGCCAAAGGGAGACTTGGGCTACATATGAGCCACAAGAGCCGAATAGCTCCCAGGGCCAAAGGAGGATCCTGGCGCTACAGCTGGCAGGTGACACCTCTGCCCTGAACAAACAGGAGGGAGGAGCCGAGCTGGCTTGGAATTGGGGGGCGAGGGCGGGGGCCACAGGTAGAGGCTAGGGGAAGGGAGAGCTGGTAGGCAGCCAGCCTGAGGAAGGGGAAAGCTGCATCCCAGAGGGGCCCCCCTTGGGGTCTTCTCCCCACGACGGGTTGGAAGGACTGTCTCTTCTGACAGCTGGTGCTGTCACTCCTGCCAGAAACTGGCCATCTGTGGCCTAAGAAACCTCTCCTGCTGTCAGACCCTGCGGGGTGAAGTGAGAGTCGCTCCCACCAGGGGACGGGGTGCAGGGCAGGGGGACCCCTGAACCCCATCCATCACAGCAGCATCTCCCGGGGACGGGGATGGGGACCCTGCAGCACAGGGCTGGGGAGACAAAGGCCACGGCTCGGGGCCCACACTAACGCCTGTCTCCATTCTTCTTCCCCCCCTCCTCTCCTGTGTCCTGCACCTGCACCATCAGAAGGACCGGAAGAGAGCGCCAGCAAGGCGTCAGTCATCCCGGAGAGCCCTCCGGGACCATCGCTCCAGGGCAGCCCCTCGGCCGAGGACCGACCGGCCCCGCGGCGGGCTAGACGGCGGACCCCGTGCCTACAACCGCCGCCGGCGACGGACCCCCAGCTGCTGGCCATCCTCCATCGGCAGCTGGAGGTCGCGGAGCAGCACCTCCAGCTGCAGGAGCGGGCGCTGGCCTGGCGCCAGGAGGCATGGGGGGCCTACATGCAGACATTTAACTGCCTGGTGGACTACCTGGCCCCCCATGCCGCGCCGGCCGAACCATCGCCCACCCTGCCCGCTCCTGCAGCCCCACCACCAGCTGCTCCGCCCGTCGCCAGCCCGTTCGCCGTCGCCCCGCCACCCACCCGAGAGGGCCAGAGCGCCGAGGGACCCCGGAGCCACCTGACACTCGCCGGCCCCCATACCTTCCGGTCCAGCCCGCTCCCACCCAGCCACAGACCAGGCTGCAAGCACAGCGGGGCTCCCGGCCGGCCACACCCAGTGCCGGGCTATAGGGGCGAGAGGCCCGGGACGTGGCCCCCCCCTTGTATATAGTTGGACCCTGTTTTTTTGGTCCCCCCGTTTGCCCCATCCCCCCCATGTAAATAGTTCTCCCCTTTATCCTCCCTGGTTTTCTTTTTATTATTTATGGCTCACAGTTGTTTCTTTGGATTGTTTTATTTTTGTACATATTGCTTTTGTTGAACGTTTGTACCTAGTTTTCTGTTTGTGGTTCACATATTTATTTACATCCAAAAAAAAAAAAGGTTCGGAAAGAAAAAAAAAAATTTACGTTCAGCCACAAGTGCATGCTGTCATTTGTCCAGGACAAGTGCGGGGAGGGGGCGGTGGGGTGCTCCATGGTGTGGGCGTTGGGGCAGGAGTGTGGGGGAGGAAGGGGCGGGCAGTAGGGGGCCTGGGCAGAGTTCACCCCGCGGCCTGTTCGTCGAAGTGGGCCCGCAGGGCCTCCCGGACACGGGTCCCCTCGGGGTCCACCTGCCGACTGGGGGCAGCAGGTGGCTGGACGTGTGCCCTGCCGGCCTCCGCAGCCCAGCCCTGGAGAAAGGTCTACCCCTTGCTCTCGACCAAATTGTGCAGGGTGCAGCAGGCACCCACAATCTGGGGGATGTTGTTGGGGCCCGCATCCAGGCAGGTCAGGAGACATCTCCAGCGTCCCTTCAGGAGGCCAAATGAGCGCTCCACCACCTGGCGCGCACGGTTCAGGCGCTCGTTGAAGCGCTCCTGGCTAGTCGAGAGATGGCCCGTGTAGGGGTGCATGAGCCACGGCCAGAGGGGGTAGGCCGCATATGCGATGACGCAGAAGGGCATGGTGGTGTCCCCCAGAGGGATCTCCCACTGGGGGATGTAGGTCCCCGCCTCCAGCCGGCGGCACAGGCCCGAGTTCCGGAAAACCCGGGCGTCGTGGGTGCTGCCAGGCCAGCCCACGTAAATGTCCTGGAAACGTCCGCGGCTGTCCACCAAGGCCTGCAGGACGACTGAATGGTAGCCCTTCCGATTGAGGTATCGGCCTCCGCTGTGGTGCGGGGCGCGGATGGGGATGTGAGTCCCATCCAGAGCCCCAAAGCAGTTGGGTAAGCCCAGGGTGGCAAAGGCGGCGATGGTGGCATCTGGGTCCCCCAGCCTCACGAGCCTGTGCAGGAGCATGGCGTTGATGGCACGCACAACCTGCAGAGAAAGCACATGGGACGGCACCAATGAGGGGTGAGCAGGGTGTGCGTGGCCCTGCCCTGCCCTGCCCTGCTCTGGCCCCCCTGCCCTGGCCCCCCTGCCCTGCTCTGGCCCCCCTGCTCTGGCCCCCCTGCCCTGGCCTCCCCCTGTGGGTTCGCTTACCTCCATGAAGACAGCCCCGATGGTGGCCTTTCCGACACCAAACTGCTGGCCCACGGATCGGTAGCTGTCCGGAGTGGCCAGCTTCCAGACAGCGATGCCGACCCGTTTCTGCACTGTGAGGGCACGCCGCATGGCAGTGTCCTGGTGCCTGAGTGCGGGGGTGAGCCACTGGCACAGCTCCAGGAATGTCTGCCGGGTCATCCTGAAGTTCCTGAGCCAGTGGTCGTCGTCCCACTGCCCAAGCACCAGCCGCTCCCACCAGTCGGTGCTGGTGGGGTAGCTCCACAGCCGCCGGTGTGTGAGGCGGGGGGTGGAGCGGAGTGCTGCAGGGGTAGGGGTTGAGCCCTGCTGCCCTGGGGGCATCTCCTCCCCTGGGGCAAGGAGGTGCTCAGCTGCCTCCCACATGGCATGGGTCAGGGCAAGCCCTGCTCCTGCCGGGAGGGCTGGGTGGACCTCTAGCTGCTGCTGCTGCTGCTGCTGCTGCTGGGGGTCCATGACTGCGGCGCCCGGGGTCTGTGTGCCTATGGCTCCTCAGACCGCGTGCTGTGCAGGCTGAGTGTGTGTGGGAGAGGCCCTTTAAGGGAGCGGCTAGCTGTTGCCCCGGAAGTGCTAGTCCGCCCTGTGACCCTGTGTGCAGCTGTGCCTGGCATCCCTATTTCGATGTGTGCTACTTTGGCGTGTAGACGTTCCCTCGCTATGCCTATTTCGATGTTGGGCTGCGCAACGTCAAAGTTGAACATCGACGTTGCCGGCCCTGGAGGACGTGTAGACGCTATTCATCGAAATAGCCTATTTCGATGTCGCAACATCGAAATAGGCTACTTCGATGTAGGCTTCACGTGTAGACGTAGCCTTATTGTTAACATGCCTGTGGAAACCCTTCTTGTTACTCTTTATATCCCTTGCCAGCTGCAGTTCCAATTGTGCTTTCGCTTTCCTGATTACTGCCTGGCATTCTCCAGCCATATGTTATACTCCTCCTTAGTCAACTGTCCATGTTTCCATTTCTTGTTTCCATTGCTCACTACTACTACTCAGTTTACAAATCTGGTGTTGCAGTTGCTTTGCATACCTCTTCCCCTTCCACCCCATAGGAGGATTCTTCACAAATATTGTTTTAAAGGATCTGAAAACACGTGCTGTATCAAATCCGCCTTGTTATTCTCTCTGTTACTACTTGTTATTTCAGTGCTCTTGAAATAAATGGGCCAACTGTTCAACAGGTATATAGTGAAGATTTTATTTTCAGGGACAGAAGTGCAGAGATGAAAAAGGTATTTTTGAACTTCTTGTTCTCAGTTGTTATTTCCATTTCTGGGTATTTTCATATAAGAGGTTTTAATAATGGCCATCAATACACTTAATTTCAAATCTCCATTAAGGTTCAGTTTATGGAGCATTCATGGAGAAATGTTCCTCGTTCATTTTTTACATTAACTGATCCTGATCAGCCTAGTTATAAGACAGAAACTCCACTGGTTGTATTAGCTAATGATCTTCTCCAAGCAATGGAAGAAGATAAAGTTTCTGTGCTGATCCTTTTACTTGGTTGGCAGCCTTTGATTCTGTTGCAGGCCCTAGCTCTTGCACTGCTCATCCTTATCTTTCTTACGTTACTCAGAGGTGCGGACAGTTGTTATTCTGCTCTAAGAACAATCTCTTGTGGGTTGTCTCAGTGATGTGAGGCAGTGAAGTGGCCCCCTAGGTTTGCTGCTTGTGTTCCACCGAGCCTACTAAGTAACATTGTTGAAGCCAGCTGCCCTTACTCTGCCCTGATCCCTTATCCTCTCACGCACTTTATGTGCATGAGGCCCTCATGAGCATTATTTAAGAGACATGGGTTGCAGGGTATTGCTGCTAACACCCTGTTTTAGGTCTCCATCCTGTGACCAAGCCAGGAACTATGGAACAAATCAGCTGGTGTTAAGGAGAGACCTTGCGTAACGTTGGTGTGTTGGGAGAAACTGTCAGAAGAACTCAGGGAACTCTGGGAGACTAATGGGGAGAGTGCCTTTCATGCTGGAAGTGTGGCCACCATTTTTTAAAACAGGTGCAAAATTTGAGGGTGTTGTCAGAACCTGGGCTGCTCCATGATGTGTGATAGCAGCTGTGTCTAGGATATGTCTACACAGCAGTTTTATTCAGAAATCAATTATTCTAGAATAGCTATTTGAAAATAGCTTATTTTGAAATAACACTGATACATGCAAAACTGCATTTCAAAATAGAACTTCGCTGTTTCAAAATACATCATCTACACACAGAGAGCCTTTTTTGAAATAGAGCCATTGGACACGCTATGGCTTATTTTGAATTAGACACTATTCTTTTTCTTAACAGAATGTATTTTGAAACAGCTATTTTGAAATAGGTGCTATTCCTTGGCTACGGCTACACTGCATTCCAGTTTCTGAAGCAGATGCAAATAAGCGAGATTGAAAATGCACATGAGGCATGATTTACATATCTCAAGCCTCATTTGTTTGTTCTCCTGCGATCTTGCTTCCCAAAGAGGCTTTTCCAGAAGCAAAAACAGGCATGTGGATGGGCTTCCCTTGGAAATAAACCCCATTTCTAAAGAACCCTTCTTCCTGAAAAAAAAATAGAAAGAAGGGTTCTTTTGAAAACAGGATTTGTTTTTGAAGGAACTCTGTCTACATGGCTGTTTTTGCTTCCAGAAAAGCCTCTTCTGGAAGTGAGATTGTGTGAAAATATGCAAATGATGCATAAAATATGCAAATCAACGCCTCATTTGCATTTTTGATCTTGCTCATTTGCATTCCGATTCTGAAAGCAGAATGCAGTGTAACTGCAGCCCTTGTGAAATTAGGCTTACCAATTTCAAAATTACATGGTCACTATTTCAAATTTCTTTTGAAATAGCAGTTGCTTTGCGTAGATGCTAGCATATAAGATGTTAGCATAGTTATTTTGAAATAACTGTGCTGTGTAGTCCTACCCTAAGAGTGCTAAAAGACAGAGGTCTTTTCTAGCAAGACAAGTGTGAACTCAACTTTCTGTCCAAGTGAAGGCTTCATCACAGTAAGCCATACATTTGTTACCTCAGGATTGTATTGTTGTAACGTGCTGTACTGGAACTATATCCAAGGATTCTCTGGAAACTGAAACCAATGTTGAAAGTTACAGAGCTGTACTTTGGAAGCATGCTAGATCAGTACTCTGGAATCTGGTCTCAAATAAGCTTCCAGATATAATTCAAGGTGTTTGGGGCCAGGATACATGTAAAATCACCTTATTCTCTCCTCTCTTACACCTCTTCAATATCCTATTGCCACAGCTGAGATCAGCAGATATGCTCATGTTTACAGAAGGAGAAAGTTCTACTAGCAAGGTGCCCTCAATTCTGGGACATGGTCCACCCCTTGGTCTGCCATAGCCGAGGTCTGTCAGTCTTTGGATACGCTGCCAAGCCAAGAGATTGTTTTCTGCCAGGCCATTGTAGAGAGGACTAAAGTGGATATATTTACAGGCAGGCCTTTTTTTCTTTTGTATTTTTTAATTATGAGGTAGGGGCCTAGCCAGGTCTCAGGCTTTTCAGAAATTGGAATAAATATATACATAATGGTTTGAGATTTACACCAGGTTTTGTGAAATATAGTTTCCCATCCTAATATTTAAAACAGTATTGGCATGTGGTCAAAATAGAAATAAACTGTAAAATCATCAAGAAGAAAATAGAACCAAAAGAGAAACCTAAAATATGCATTTCAGAAATCAAGTTAAATATTAACAATTTTAAATAAATCATGCCATCCTAAGTATTTGAAAAGACTATCTAGTGACCTGGCAGTCACAAAGGTAGATACATAAAATACTTAGAAGCTCATTTTTAGCTTATTTCATCATAGCAGTTCTAAAATCAAACAACAGAAGGTGAATGTGAGTGTAAAATTGTGCTATCGAATTTATTGATATTGATTGTTGTCGGGGGAGATAACAAGGTCTGGACTGGCTCCTGAAATTGAAAACATGTGGGACTGTGGATGCAGGAAACAAAAACACACAGAAATTTCTCATGCTGTAACTCCTATGAAACAGAGGGTCTGAGTCTCTACTGCATTAGTTCATTTATTTTAATCTTGATGTAATCACATTTATTTCAATCGAAAGAGCGATTTTCCAGACAGTCACACAGGCATAAAATTGGAGTAAAACTGCAGTAAATCATACTACTTGTTTTTATAGAAATCCTAATCCATGGAGACATTAAAATTGCATTCAGAATTCAGCATGTGGTGAAAATAAGCCACAAACACACTTAGCTTCTGCTGCTAAGTTTTCTAAACAAATTAAATACTGTGGTTTGTAGGCTACATTTGTAATAAGGTACGAGGGGTAAACAAAAAGCAGTCTGAAAAAAACTTGGTGTCAGCTCTTATATAAATTGGCAATCTCATCTAACTGAGCATTAACGAATCCACACAATATACCAAGCTGGCATCCCGCAATTGTAGATCATAAAACTTCTGTCATTGGGTCACTGATGACTCAAATATCTGGTCTCAAAAAAGCCTGTAAATCATGTTAACAAGTTGTTACACTTTAATAGTGAGCTATCTGAATTCATGTCTCATTCTCAGGGTGTCTGTGCTTGTCAAATTTCACATAACAGGGCTATTGCCTAGGAATTTGCTTTGCTCTGCTCTTTCAGTTGTAAGTCCATCAGTGCAGGTAATTGATTTATATTGGTGCGGTATGGCAGAACATCACCGAACCTGGTGGCTGTCACTGCCACCCTTCATTTGGGATAACTGTACAAAACAAGTTAAGCTCTCTCATAGCAACACTCATTAGCACATATGAGTTCACCCTGGATTCAGAACTATGTTGGAAAAGAGCTTTGCTGGGTGTTGCTTTGAGTAAGTGTGCACAAGGAGAAAAGACAGCAAGAGAACAACAGCCTAAACAAGCACTAATTCTGGTGTCCTGAAAAACCTCTGTAGGGGGGTTTGTGCTGGCTCCTGGCTGAAAGGACCAGGTGGCTGAGAGCAAGGGCTCCTACGTGTGTGGTTCCTCCTATGTTCAGAGAAACAGAACTGTGCACATTCTTCCAATATAAACAAGATTGTACCTGACCCCATTGGCTTCTCCTCCCAAATGGAACAACCCCTACAATGCTAAATATTTGGCTAGCTCCTACCACCAAAATAGATAGGAACACCATTACGATCACCATTCAAATGTTAGTGTTTACCCAGTTCCACACAATGGTTACTTCAGGTACTTCACTTACTTCCCATTCGAAGGAAACTTTCTTTATATTGATGATAAAGGGCAGTTGTTTCAAAGTTCAAACCTGAGAATTTGGGAAATCACTAAAGCACTTACCAAGTGCAGTTCAGGAAAGCTGATTTAAACTACAGATTGAATCTCTCTAATCTGGTACCTTCCAGATCTGACCAATGCTAGCTGGGAGAGTTTGCTGGACTTCAGGAGGTCACTATTGTCTAGCAGTATTACCCACACTTCCACTGCTTATTGGGCTCTGAGAAGACATTTACGGGTAAACTAGAGCTAAACAGCAGCACAGAACACTGAGAGCCAGGACAGGTGGCCATAAATAAACTTTATGGTACCACAGGAAACTTGGCCACACCCATGATAAGTGGATATTTGGCTAACTAATATCATGCTGGATTACCAATGTTGCCAGATAAGAGGGTCCTGATTAGAGAGGTTTAACCTGTAATCTCAAACCATAGGAACTGGTAAGGTCTCTGAAATGCAGAATCACATCAATGCACAGTGAGTTCCTTGTTCAAGTGCCATGAATCTAGAAAAAGGAAGTTACAAATAAGGGGAAACACCACAAGCTGGTAGATCCTTCTGAAGTTCCCTTCATCCTTCATTAGTCTTGGAAAGACTAATTTTGTCATTTGCAACATTTGTGAGGTCACAAAACCCTTCTCTACATTAGAAAGAGAGGGAAACTGAACCCGACTTTCCCACTTCCCCAAGGAGCATTCTAGCCAGTGGGAGGGAAGTAAAAGGGAGTTAATCTGTTAATCCAGCCTTCCTTTGGTTTTATTATAATGGCCAAAATCAGAACAAAAGTACTGTCTGAGTCTGAGAGCACTGTGTGTAAAGTCAAATGAACCATCTCCTTTGACATGACACCATTTCCTGACTTTTCAACATGCCCCAAAGTGTTTTCTTTTTAAAAATGTATTTTCTTTTTGAATTGCCACTGAACTAAACAATCCATTATTCATTCAATTGAAGTGGCACTCTGGTCTTTAAGCAAATACACCTTAAAACTTTTCTCCTAATAACCTGTCATCTACTTCCTTGTCTTGAATTTTGAATGTCATAGAATTAGTCATTCACTTATATTTACTTCTGCAATAATATGTTACCAGTTGCTTCTCATTCTCATCCGCACAGTTACCGCTAGCATGCTGCTCTCCTGTTTTGGAATCCTCACAAGCCTTTCTTTGTGCAGATTTCAGCTGATTCATTTACACTGGGCATCTGTGCTGCTGGCACTGTATACATCTTTGAGTATTAAATGCACTTCAGCTGGAATATTTAATTTGATTTTTGTTAAGATCGTCCCTGTGCAATCAGTCTTACGTACGACACACAGAGCAAAGACTGAACCTCCCATGCCATACTTTCCAACTTTTCACTAGTTTAACATAATGGAGATGACTCGTAGAGCTGTCAGAGATTAAGATCAGCTCGTGCAGTCTGACATCCTGTGTACTACATGCAGCTAAATACCACTCAGCCATCTTCATACAAATCCAGCAACCACAATTGGACCAAAGTATTATAGACCTCAGGAGATTCAACCACAGGTAAAGAAGGAGCCAGCATGCACCAGTGGCTCCTGCATTAAATAGTTAAGTGAGAAATACTCAGATGATCCCAGAGAGAGACCTTCACTCCATGGTGAATAGGAAGATAAATATCCCTGCCCCAAGGTCACTTCAATCTGATCTAGGGGGAGGGGGAAATCCTTCCCAGTCACCAATATGGCAATCTGTTAGACCCAGCGCGTGTGAGCAAGAGCCTCCTGCCAAGCATATGGGAGAATTCTCACTATCTCCTCCCTGCCCCAAGCATCAGTACATCCATTACATCTTCCACAGATGGGGCCCTCACTGAGGCTTCAAAGGTAGGAAGACACCAATAAATACATTGCAAGGCAGGGGGATATGACCCAAAAATCAGTCTTTAAATGGAGTACATCTTTTGTGACGTGGGTGCTGCACAACCTACGAATAACTGTGAAGTGGGTACTTATGGCAAAGCTAGGTAGCATACACATCAGACACAGGCACAGACAAAGTGATTTTTGGTGCCCTTTCAGTCATGCACACACTACTACTTTGATTATTTTTTTTGAATAAACAAGATAGTTTCATATTGGCACAGGATCTGAAAAAAACCTTTACCACCAGCATATTATGAATGCATCTCAGGAGATTCGGTATCACTACAACACATGGAACAATTTGTTACTCCAAGAGTTGGAGGAAAAGCAAGAGGACAGGACTTCCTGTAACTCTGAGTGAATGTTCACACGACTATGTCTACACATGGAGCTGGTGTGTGATTCTCAGCAACAGCTCCCATCGACACCTACATGACACTAAAATAGTTGGTAGCTGCAATGGCATGGGTAGTTGTGGTTTAGGCTACCTATCCTGGCTACATGCCTGTCTGGTGTGGGCCGCTTTTTTATGATATTACAGTAATTTTATACGACAAAAGAGAATTCTTCTCTAGGCTGATAATTCACAAGAGTTCTTTGTTAATATAGTAAGGCTAAAAAGGGGAAGGAAATGTATTCAGCATATATTTGCAAATTCTGAATCACATTTTATTTCAGTCACATTCATGGTCTATTTGGATTCTGTGACATTTATACATCTATGTTTTGTTCATATAAATGTTCATTGGAAGTGAGTTTCAGGCATTCACATTAAATTTGCTTTTTTAAGAAATGAAATCTGTTTTTCAACTGAATTTATCGTCATGGTAACTAGACATCCCCCATTTGTTTTATAACAAAATTACATTTTGGGGAGGTGGAATTAGTTTAATAACCTTAGTTCATACAAGCAACTAGTCACATAGTTAAAATAATGAATCCTGAATACTAGACAATAAATAATTAATTGAGCATTCACTCAGAGTAAACTGTGGAAAAAACCCATAGCTTACACAGGCTTGTAAAATATTTTCACATGAACACTTTTGTTGTGATATTTTCATAGATAATTTGTGATCAGAGAAGTTTTGAATGGATTTATCATTTCCAAAAATGGCACTATTGAAATTATAGAAAATTGACTTGTGAATTTATTTTTGTGGCAGCATAACCACACTCACTGCTTTAAAACAGGTTAAACAGCAAGCATGGTATATTGGCAGAACCATGTAATAATTTATGATCTATCTTGCTTACACACTGGCCACCAGTTCAAAAGTCAGAGACATTTAAGTGTAAATTAAAACAACCTGCAATACAATATAGAATTCAAATGCCTTACTACAGGAAATGAGAGGAAAAGCTATAAAAGTGACTATCATTTTCTAAGGGTGAAACTGTCCATTTAGTACTTGACCTTTATTCTGAGGCTGATAACAAAAGCTGCCATTTATTGGCAATTTCAATGGCTTTTTTGTGACAGCCCTGCCATTATTCATTTTATATCACACCCATCACCATGATGTTTGAGTGCTTGCCTAGTAGGAATGGTCTGAGACTACAGAAGCATTTGATTCTCCGAAGTTAACCACTCACACCTTCACTAAGCCACTCACACAAAAATTAGACAATTCTCACTCACCTCCTGAAAATATGAATTGCAGTAGACTGCTTGTTGTGATTTTCCAACAAAATTAAATTAATTCAGTGCTCCTCACTTAACAATATACTGGTATCCTGATGCCCATGCTCTAGAACAGGGGACAGCAATCTTTCTGAAGTGGAGTGCCAAAATTTGACCTTTTGACCTCTATGTATGGTCTGAGTGCCAGTGATACTTTTTGAAGTCATTAATGATCCTACCTACAACAGCTTCATTAACAAATTAAGATGCAGAGCTTTACTGTTCAGATGGTGGTTGGTAGCATTAACTGGACTGTTGTTAATCCACAGCTAGCATGGCTTTGAGCAAGCTCCTGGATGTGTGGGGGAGGCAGGACTGAGCTCCTGCTTTTTGTTTCAACAGTAAACTGATTTCCAAGACAATTTTAAGAGGGTCTCAAATGACCACAAAGAAAGTGAAAGTACTATGAATGCAAATTTCACGACAATTATTAAAATACCAAAGGGAATTAATTACAATTGACTGTAAAATAATTAAGATTGTGACCTAAAACCTCAATAATATGAACACAGGAAAATATACGTTAGTTCTGCCACAGCATATGCACCTCTCTCACACTGTGTCTGGGCATTGCAACATACATGTGATATAAGATAACCCAGTTTTCTGAACTCCCTTAATAGAGGACTATCTGTGTTGCAGAAGGTACAGTGGCCAATGGGAATGAGTTAAGAAAACTGTTGCACCTCTGAATGTTCTGCTTTTGTATAACAGTCAGTACTATGCATACTAGTACAGGCTTGTATTTACATATCACAAATTCTAAATAATATTGCACGTGTTAGCAGGAAACCACTGCACTACTAACTTTTCAACACAGGGCATTCAGCTGTTTCGTTTTAACCCTAAAGATACCAATTCTAATATGAAGTACCCATAATATATGGATCTATAGGGCATGTTACATTTTTAATGACTGTGTCAAAGGTGTTTTTTGGTATCACTAATTGAAATCAAAAGTTAAAAGGAGAAATGCTCACAGATGGGATGAAGAATGCAAAAGGTAAGCCAGGTGATGGAGGAGGGAATAGGTGAAAGGACAGGTAAGCAGAAGAACAGAGTTTCTAGCAGTTAATATGAATTTTGCTTTTATATATATTTACCGGATCTTGGTCAGAGGACACTGAGAATGGAGCACAGAGGTTGAAGAACTGAAGGTGGTGAAGAGATAATCGAGATTAGAGGACACTAAAGAGTTAATCACAGGTAGACTCCTATGTACACTGTCTGATATCCATCTAGATTCTCAATGGGTATGGCCTATGTTTCTCATTGAAAGAAACACAATTCACTGTCTTTTTAATATAGTTTATTTAAGCTAATAAATAAAACCAAGAGAGCATATCACTAAAACCAACCTATGATTAACACTACTAACCTGAGAAGTAAGTAAAAGAATGATCAAATCAGCATGCAGCAGTACTGGAATACAAGCAAAACACCACATTATAAAAATCATACACTTAATCCTTCTAAATCCTAAATAGGCCTCCCAGAAATGCATGTGTCTTTTTTGAATTTTACCAATAGCAGTGAATTCAGCTCTTTGTTGATTGAACAATAATTTGGTTTCAGTAGTGAAATGTTCAATTTCTAAGCCATATTCTCAAAGCCAATGGATTTTGGCTAACCCTTTGCTCCTCTCTCTCCCATCCCATCCCATCCCAAAACCAAATGGGAAGAAGGGGCTTTCAAAATCAGAGGGGGGAGGGTCCTGTTGAAAGGCCCCCATCTACACAGGCAGCAGAACTTGTGAATCGCATGCGGCCACCATTATGTTAATGAGGCACTGAATATTCATGACAGTGCCTTATGAGCATTTGCCAAACTCCCTCATTAACATGCCCCCTCTGAAAGGAGGGGGCTAGTGTAGAAGCAGCTTATAACAGGCCACATAACTTCCCTTTCTGATTGGATATGTTGACATTTAAACATTGTATGATTTATAAAATCTGCATTATTTTCAGCATCTACATCCACCTGGAGATAACTTTGATTTGACGGCAATCACTCATTGCCAAGTATGATCATCTTCCATAGGAGGTTTGGATCCTCAGATGGCTGATAAGGCCTTCCTTGAACCATAAGAAGACTGTTGACAGTGACCGAAAGCCAGTCTCTCCTTCCTCCTGTGCCTCTTGTCCTCTTCAGCTTGTTGACAGGCAAGTTCAAAAGGCAGGGGACCATCACATACAACTTCTCTCCACTTTGAGTGATTCTGGCAGAACGTCTCCCAAGTGTCAGTGTCAATATTGCACTCCCTAGAGGGCACCCTTACCCCCCCGCACTCCCCATGCAACACTAGCGTAGGAGCTTTGCAGCAGGATTTGGATCCTGAAGGTTTGCACAGGTTCTGCTGCTGTTCTAGCAGGAGAGGTATTATAAAAAGTTCCTTGCAGAGCTCTGCTTCAGATGATGCAATATTCAGCCAAATATTATTGAGATTTTTTAAAGGAGAACAGTAGAGGACAAGAAAAAATATTCTAGGAAGACAAATATATAATCTGTTTCCTATTTCATACATGAGAAAGTGAATAGAAGACTATGGTGGGATACTGAGATTTGGTGTTCCTACTGGTGATAGCTGTAATTTCACAAAGCTGTAATAGAGTTCATATTGTTGTTTAAATTGTCCTAATCATGTGTACTGTAAAGCCTGGGACTCAACTAGAAAGAATAGGCCGTATGTTCCTTTGATATTTAGATACCAACCATTTGTACAAAGAATTATTCAGAATTCTCTAAGGGACGTCAAACCAGTCACAACAGTGTCAGTGGTAGATTATTTTGCTGGGGTCTCACCTCTACAGAAGCAACAAGTGGTAGTGAATATGAATAAAGGATGATTGACAATGAACACACATTAGGACCAAAAATAGAGCTCTGAAGAGCCCCCAAATCAACCTGTATGGCACAAAATCTCTTATGGAAATAAGATGTGCATCTTCCAAAACAAAGAATTCAGTTAACATCACAGTTTGCTAATCTGCTAAAATATTAAATACAAAAATCCATATTAAGTAGCTTGCAATTTCTTAGGTATACACATGGTCCCTCAGTGTGCCAGCTGCCACTCTTCTTGCACCACTGCATTGTGTTAGAGTGGCCTTAAGACCCACATATGAAAGCCTAACAACATGTATGCTTTGGGAAAGATATGAATTCAGGATAATGGCCACCCTTTCCCCTTCATTGCTTAATACATTGTAACAACCTTTGACAGGGGGAGAGAAGAGAAAAGAAGGATTAAAAAAGGACACAGGTCAAAGTAGACATTTTATAAAATGGAACTCAAAAAGGCATCAATTCCTGTAGTTACACACCATGTAGTATATGATTGTTTTTTGACCATTCTAAGTCTGAACAAATCCTGCAGCCTCTCAGATATGGCTCCACAAGTGGTAATGGGTTATCTTTACTGAGGACTATAAGGAAGGAAACACATAAGATGAACAGCTTTCACCAGCCTAAGAGAGACTCCTAGGGATAAAAACTGCCTGAGCGTCTTAGAAACCTGAGTCCCATTGACCTTCAATAAGGTTGCAAGGTGTTAGACTCAGGGTAGATCTACACTTATGGGATGATGGATGAGCTGGTGGTTGATCTTATGGGGTTTGATTTAGCCCACCTGGTGGGGAGGTGCTCAGGTAAACTGCCATTATTGAGCCTGGCTCTCCTGGTAGTCCCACAGAATAAGGGACGTCAACAAAGAGTTTCTCCCATAGACCTCCCACTGTGGGGATAGCAAAAATATATTTTAGATACGTTAATTCCAGCTTCACAATTCTCATAGTTTTGTACATCTAAAATTCAATTTTACCTTCTACTGTGGACCTGGCCTTTGATAAACCAGACATCCAGTCTAATGCTTAATTGATAATAGCAACTAGTGCATTATTAGAAAATGCAATTTGAACAAGGTGAGACCTAGACTGAAATAAATTAGGCACTGTTCCACACCCATAGCTAGCATGAGTATCAATCTTATGCTTTTAGCCCCAAGCCACTCTTAAACACAGAGTCTGGCAATTGAGGTGAATTGTTGTCTAGTGATTGTAGTACTGCTTCGACCACTAAAGACTAGACCAACAATATTGTTTCCCCAGATTTGTAATTAACACTGACATCTTCCCATCTAGTGCCCAATCCACTTTCTGGGGACGAAAGATTCTATCAGTTTGAGTGTCTGAAAACACAGGCACTTATTTCAAGCCAGTGGTGGTTACAGACAATGCATCATTTGCCCAAGATCACAGGAGAAGTCTGGGACAAAAGTGAATTGATCCCAGTGTTACTGATTTGTGCTGCAGTCCACAACAGCAACCTTCCTATTTAAACACTTATCAAAATGCAGCCCTGTCAAACCTGTTTTAAAGGTTTGCAGGTGCAACTAGTGCCTACTCTAGCTTCCACTGAAGCCAATCCAAAATTTTTGATTGACTTCAGTGGGAGTTGGGTCAGGCCCCCTGTTAATGGCAACAACCATGACTAATCTGTGTATATTAGTAGTAGTATTACAGAAGTGCTTAGTGGCCAAGATCATGTTTGGGCTATACAATCAGGTAGCAGGTGTATGTCCTATCTGCTGACAGGACAACATAACTCTTCCGTTGGAAGGGGTAAAGCTCGAGCTTGGGCTACCGCGGAAAGCGGAAAAAGCTATTGAAAGTGAAAGCAGTCCTCCCTGTTATGCTAGCTAAGGTGGGAGGAAAGAAAGAGGTGAATGGATATTGCAAAATCCTTGCTCCCTGGAGACTCCTGCAAGTCTGAATTCATTAAGCTATTGAGTAGTACTAATATGTCATTTGCCAGTCTTTTGAAACTGGATGAAGTGAATTATACCTTTCTGATGGAAATGAGCAAGTAGAACTGGAAGGACTTATCTTTTAGATTTGGTTGAGGAAGGCTAAAGAATTTCTTGTAAAAGTTATGTTTGTTTTCCACAGGACCGACTGACTGACTTTTCTAGTCTGACACAGCATAGATTATAGAAAAACAGAAGACGGTTTGGATTAAGTATGTTCATAATGCAGGGTTCTACATGATTCACATATAGAGGTTTAACTACAAACACTTTGAGATATTACACACGGGGCTTGTCTACACTACCACCCTCCTTTGTAAGAAGGATGGTAATTAGGGTGTTGGGAGTTTACTAATGAAATGCTGTGCTGCATACACAGCATTTGATTAAGCAAATTCCCCCCCCCCGCAGCAATTTCAAAGTACCAGCTTGCCTCTAGCCACAGCTCACCCGCTAGTACTTCCAAGTGCCAGGGCAAAATTTTGAGGAGTAAAGAGACTTAGAAGTTGCCCCAGCACTTTGAAGTACCAGGGGGTGAACTGTGGCTAGAGGCGGGCCAGTACTTCAAAGTTTAAAACTTTGAAGTTGACACGGGGGTGGGGGGGGGGAGAGGGAATTTGCCTAATTAAGTGCTGCATATGTACTTCAAAGGAGGGTGGTAGTGTAGACAAGCCCACTAGGGCTTGTGTCTCCCTGAGACACAGATGATTGAAATTAATAGGGCTTCAACAGGTTCTAAGCCCCCAAAAATATTTTTGGGGGCTTGCTGCCACCAGGGGGAAGTCTTCCACTATAGCTAAGATTTTTTGGGGGCTTGCTACCACCAGGGTGGGAAGAACCATTTCAAGCCACAGACCTCACCTTCCCCCCACTCACTCAACTGGCCTTTCATCCTCCAATCCACCCACCCCCACTCTCCCATGGAATGAGGAGGTCCAGCAACCTCACAGTCAACTGGACCTGCCTGCCCCCGACCTGAGCACTGCCGCTTGTTGAAATTTAGCCAGCCCCATCCACCATGTTGGACAACACTGTGTTGTGTACTGTAGTGGGACGTTCAAAATCTTTTTTCCTTACCTTTTCTATCCTCTTTCTACAAGTTTTGGCTCCTTAACATGGGGAAGAGTAGGTGGAGGGCCACTTGAGAAGACAGACTGTTGCATGATCCCAGGGCACAGAAGCTGGGTAATGGACTGGGAAGCCAAAAACCTTACCTCACAAAATCTCCTTTTTTGAAAACTTGACAACCCTACTCTTTCTTCAAGCTTTGCATTGTTCCTGTCTTATTTTCAGGGATCACAGCTAATCAAGGTAAGGGAGATAGTGGCTGAAGGGCCACTTAAGACAGATGATAATTCAGTTACAGTTATAAAAAACCATTCAGTTATAGAGGCAAGAGATTTCAGTTAATCTGTCAATCTTTGTTGATGGCCTACTTTTCCATGCTTCTGCCTGGAAAAATGGTCATTTGCTTTCCATTGGAGGGGAATGAGGGCAATGCAATGTGGGAAAATGACATCACATTTCCACAACCACTTGCGGGGCATTTTATTCCATGCTGCACCAGCAAAAATACCCAGAATGTTACAGGGAGGAGGGAACTGTGGGATATGTTCCCACAACATACCGCTGCAACTGTCGATGTTTGGTGATTGAAGGTGGTATCAATAAGTTGACTCGGTGGAGAGGCGAGGATACTCAAGTTTGAATTTATAAAACCCAGAGTTACAAAATTTGAATTTATTAAAATCAATTTATCTCATAGTGTAGATGTAGCCCCTGGAGTGGAGCGATAAGGCTGGCCAGGGATACAGTGGCAGAGCAGAGCACAGCAGAGGCTGTCACATTGTTCTGCTTCCCCGTACCACATCACAGTGAGTTCTAAGGAGCCTGACCCCTGCTGACATCCTGCTTCTGGCCCCACCTCTAGCAAATCTGAGGTCACATTTCTTAGGAGGAGATTATGCACACCATCCTCACCGCACCCCCCACTTTCTCCAGCTTCCCAGCTGCATCAGCTCACATGCTAGCAGCTGTACATGGGCCAGACTATGCAACTGCTCAAGCCACAGATAGGCTGCAGCTCATAAGTTTGATGCACATGGTCTAAGCAGTCTCTCAAATAAAATGTTTGAAAATGGCACATTTGCAGACTAAAATTCAGAAGTTCTTGTAAAGGCCTGGTGTGATTAAGTACTGCAGTAACAAGTATTCAGCTTGTTTCTGGGGTAATTAAAGAGACTGTCTGTTTCTAATATACTATGAGAACTTGCAGACACACAAATGAATATATTTGTAATTGTTACCTGATCACCTTGAAATTTACTAATCGTACAAAGTAATCTGAACTATATTTCTAGGCACAAATATGTATGGAAAAACACTGTTTATTCATTTTATCCCTGGCAATCCTGCACTTGTAGAGAAATACTGTCAACAACCAATGATCACTCCTCAATTCTTAAAAGGACACTAGACATACATTTTTGATGTACAAAGAAGAACTCAAGAATACAGTTAAGATGTTATAAATTTATTTTATAAAAATAGAGAAAATAATTTTGTAGAATTAAACTTTAATGTTTATACTGTTACAATTATGTTTGCATTTTGTTTTTAATGACTTGTTAAAAATGACAATTATACTGACTGTATTTCAAATAGGGAAAGAATACCTTAATCCACAATTTTTATTTCTTCTAAACAAATAAGCGTAATTCATCTCTTGTTTTAATTAATCCATGTGCTTAATACGATTCAATAAAAACAATTTAACAACATAGCAGGTTTACATCTTAGAACACTTTACAGAAACACTGCCGAGATATTGTAAAGTATGATTAATATGTAGTAATATTTGTAATTTCTCAAATATCAGAATACAAAAAACACATAGCAAAGGTTATGCTCAGGTTGCCACAAAGTGTAGTGATATATTAAATGCAAATATGGTAGTGGGCTAAACTTCAGAAACAGGGAAAGTTTACACAACTTCTTTATTCCTGGAATATTGGGAATTAAACACTGAAGTTCACTGTATGTATTTTTAGTACATTAGATTTTTAGGAATATTTTTCAGACACTATCTCATGGACTCTGACTTTACATGCATATCACAGCAATAGCAGTGAAATTTCTGCAATAATAATTAACTGTACATAAAGTTCCCCACACTTCTTGAAAGTGAAGGAATTTTAGCTGCATCCTTCAAGCAAATTTAACAACTCTTTCAGTATGACGACTTTTTTTTTTAAATGAAATTCCCCTTTAATTCAATCTTGCTGTGTAAAGTCATATAAGCCAGACATGAAAAATTTAAGAAACCAAAAACTAGTAACAGCAGGGCAAATTTAACTCTGACATACCAACTATTACTACAATATCAAGTTGCATATCAGAAAAACCATTTCACATAAGCATTCCATCATAAAACCAGCAAATTTTAAATATATTATTCCACTCCAGTTTCAATAATAGCACTGCTGTAATACAGTGATGTATTCTTCAGAAAACAAAAATATATACATTCAATTTCCCACCCTTTTAAATTAATATTCCCACATTCTCTCAATTTTTACAGTGAGAGAATTTGGTAAACATTTGGATTAATATTCCACGTAAGCATGATGTTCAGGCAATTGTATATTTCATTTTTCTACCCTTCAGGACAAAAGGCTGTCAACCATAATAGACATAAGGTTCATCATCACTTATGTCTGAATCATCTTCATCCACTACTCCTTCGATGACTGATTTCTTCCCTTTACAACATGACACAATTAATCCGATTAAGAAAACCTGTGAATTTAAAAAAATCAGTGCAATAGGTATTACTGTATTCTCATTTGAGGAATATGAAAGCAATGCACTTGAAATTAAATGTTACTGTTATACAAATGATACTTGAGATTTACAATCTATGTTAAAACAGTCAACCTGATTTATAAGTGTCTAAATCTGGTTACTTACTGCAATGAATGCCCAGTTCCCAAAGTAATAGGCCGCACTAAAGAACCAAAACTTATGAAGGAAAAGGTACGTCCGAGTAACAGTGCACTGATCTAAAATAGAGCAGACAAAATGTTTATTCCAATGTGTGTATTTCATGTTATATAGTTGTAATTCCACAAGATTTTATGAACAGTAGCCTTAACAATATAGCAAAAAGCTTTACTACGCCACTCAAAATAGAAATGGTCTTCTCTTAAAAGATAAAATTATATATAATCTAAATTATAGTTGTGGCATAATTTTTCCAAGAAAACAATAATTACAAACAAAATAATGCAGAATTGCGTGAAAAAATTCTGCTGGTTGAACCTATGCTTATTGGCAGGCTCAAGTCCAAGTTGATTTTTAAAATTCCTTTGGTCTATTTAAGTTCCGCTATGACAAAGACATATATATGAGAGATGACTCAACAAAGAGTGCTCACTTGGACTAGAAATACGCCTCCAGGGTTTACTAAATCCCCACCATCCCTCCAAAACAATATGGTAGGCCTTAAGAATGCTTAAGAAGCACATAGAACCATAGAATCATAGAAGAGTAGGACTGGAAGGGACCTCGAGAGGCCATCAAGTCCAGCCCCCTGCCCTCATGGCAGGACCAAGCACTTTCTAGACCATCCCTGAAAGCCATCTATCTAACCTCTTCTTAAATAGCTCCAGTGATGGAGATTCTACCACCTCGCTTGGCAATTCCTTCCAGTGTTTGATCACCCTGACAGTTAGGAACATTTTCCTAATGTTTAACCTGAACCTCCCCTGCTGCAATTTAAGTCCATTGCCTCTTGTTCTATCCTCAGAGGCAAGGAAGAACAAGTTCCCTCCCTCTGCCTTTGACACCCTTTTAGATACCTGAAAACTGCTATCATGTTCCCCCTCAATCTTCTCTTTTCCAAACTAAACAAGCCCAATTCTTTCAGCCTTTCATAGGTCATGTTCTCTAGACCTTTGATCATTCTCGTTGCTCTCCTCTGGACCCTCTCCAATTTCTCCACATCCCTCTTGAACTGCAGTGCCCAGAACTGGACCCAATACTCCAGCTGAGGCTTAACCAGCGCAGAGTAGACCGGGAGAATGACTTCTCGTGTCTTGTTCACAACATACCTGTTAATGCATCCTAGAATAAAGTCTGCTTTTTTTGCAACAGCATCACACTGTTGACTCATATTTAGCTTGTGGTCCACTATAACCCCTAGATCCCTTTCTGCTGTACTCATTCCTACGCAGTCCTTTCCCATTCTGTATGTGTGACACTGATTGTTCCTTCCTAAGTGGAGCACTTTGCATTTGTCCTTATTAAACTTCATCCTGTTTGCTTCAGCCCATTTCTCCAGTTTATCCAGATCCTTTTGAATTATGACCCTATCCTCCAAAGAAGTTGCAACCCCTCCCAGCTTGGTATCATCTGCAAACTTAATAAGTGTACTTTCTATGTCAATATCTAAATCATTAATGAAGATATTGAACAGAACTGGTCCCAAAACAGACCCCTGTGGAACCCCACTAGTTATACTTTTCCAGCTGGATTGAAAACCATTAATAACTACTCTCTGGGTACGGTTATCCAGCCAGTTGTTCACCCACCTTATAGTAGCCCCATCTAAGTTGTATTTGCATAGTTTATTGATAAGTATATTATGTGAGACTGTGTCAAATGCTTTACTGAAGTCTAGGTATACCACATCCACCGCTTCTCCCTTATCCACAAGGCTCGTTATTCTATCAAAGAAAGCTATTACATTGGTTTGACATGATCTGTTTTTAACAAAACCATGCTGGCTGTTCCCTAGCACCTTACCACCTTCCAATTGCTTGCAGATGATTTCTTTAATGACCTGCTCCATTATCTTTCCTGGCACAGAAGTTAAGCTGACTGGCCTGTAGCTTCCCGGGTTATTCTTGTTCCCCTTTTTATAAATGGGTACTATATTTGCCCTTTTCCAGTCTTCTGGAATCTCTCCCGTCTCCCACGATTTTCCAAAAATGATTGCTAAAGGCTCAGATACCTCTTCTAACAGCTCCTTGAGGATTCTAGGATGCATTTCATCAGGCCCTGGTGATTTGCAGACATCTAATTTTTCTAAGTAAATTTTAAATTTGTTCTTTTCTTATTTCAACTTTTAAACCTACCCCTTTTTCACTAGCATTCTCTATGTCAGGCATTCCTTCAGATTTCTCAGTGAAGACCGAAACAAAGAAATCATTAAACATCTCTGCCATTTCCAAATTCCCTGTTACTGTTTCTCCCTCCTCACTGACCAATGGCCCGACCCTCTCCTTGGTCTTCCTCTTGTTACCAATGTATTTGTAAAAAGCCTTCTTGTTTCCCTTTATGCTTCTAGCTAGTTTGAGCTCATTTTGTGCCTTAGCCTTTCTAATCTTGCTCCTGCACGCTCTTGTTGTTTGCCTATATTCGTCCTTTGTAATTTGTCCTAGTTTCCATTTCTTATACGATTCCTTTTTTATTTTGAGATCATGCAAGATCTCCTGGTTAAGCCAAGGCAGTCTTTTGCCATGTTTTCCATCTTTCCTACACAGCGGGATAGCTTGCTTTTGGGCCCTTAATAATGTCCCTTTGAAAAACTGCCAACTCTCCTCAGCTGTTTTTCCCCCCTCAGTTTAGCTTCCCATGGGACCTTACCTACCAGCTGTCTGAGTTTACCAAAATCTGCCTTCCTGAAATCCATTCTCTATTGTACTGTTTTCCCTTCTACCCTTCCTTAGAATTGTGAACTCTGATTTCATGATCACTTTCACCCAAGCACCCTTCCACTTTCAAATTCTCAATAATTTCCTCCCTATTTGTTAAAATTAAATCTAGAACAGCTTCCCCATCTGGAAGAAGAAACAAAAAAGTAAAACTCATGGACTGCGTCTACACTAGAAGCATTTGTCTACAGAAATTACTGTCGTAAGAGATGCCCCAACAAAACTTCTGTCAACAGATCATGTCTACACATAAAAGCAGATCCTCCTCTTACCCGCTCTTTTAACAAAAGGGCACCCGGGAGTATCTACACAGCCTTTTTGTGGACAAAACACAGTTTGGCTATGTCTAAACTAGAAATATCTATCCACTGATATTACTGTCAGAAAAGATGTTCCAACAACACTTGTCTTGACAGATCATATCTACATATAAAAGTGGATTGATCTTTTGATCTGCTCTGTTAACAAAAGGGTCCTCTGGAGCATCTACACAGCTTTTTTGTCAAGTTTCTGTTGACAAAATGCATCGAATGTTAGATGTTCCACGAGTTTTGTTGACAAAACTCTCTAGTGTAGATGTAGCCATTGATTTTAACAGGATTTAATGGTTTGCCTAGATATAGAATTAGCCCTTTATAGATTGTCCAGATGCTACATAGAGGGCAAGTAAACCTGTCTGGAAAACCCTAAATTCTGAAACATACTACAAAGATTACAGAAATACATGTCTATGATTATTGAACAAGTTATTACCATGCATAAAACTTAAGCCATAGTGAGTAAAAAGACACCGATAAATTGAGGGTGGGAGAAAGTGCTTCTTACACTTCACCATGCAGGTGACACTCAAGCAGGCACCAGACCCCTCTCCTATGGATACTGCTAAGGCACAAACTTCTGGCATCAATAAATACGGTGAGCACACACATCTAGCATGAAATGGACATGAGCAAGCACTCAAAGAAAAATCAGGTCGTCCCACACCACCTCGACTATCCAATGCCAGCAGCAGGCAGAACATGCCCTGGAGATCCACCCCCAAGTGACACTGATTCCCAACAATCTGCAATATAGAGAAAGCAGTGGGTGGGGATGGGAGAAGAGATGCACATGAAATTAAAGAAAAGTTTTGAACAAAATTGGGTAAGAGTGTTTAATATATGGTTAGCAGTAATCTATTCTCAGATTGGCATGTTAGCCCACTAACTGATAGTCATTTCCTTTAATCTATTTCAAGATAAGGAAGACTGGAATAAACTGAAAGAAGACAAATGTGAAAAATGAAACAACTGAATGAGAGAATTATGATTCAGTAATGGCACTTCTTCTGATATTGAACCTAGCAATCCTGGCCTCGTGGGGGGAAAGATCATGTAATATTTCTCACAAGTACTATACCCAGTGATATGGATAAATACAGTTTCCTGGAGGTTAATAGTAGCCTGAGGATAGTCAACTAAACCAAAAGACTGCTCTCCTCAGTTGGGCACTTGTTTTAGAAGCCAAATTGTAAGTGAATATTGTGTAACAGTAGGAACCCAGTTCTGGCAACAGACTTGAATATATCAGATATAATCCCAAAGGTGGCCCAAAGAATCTTTGGGCTCAGTACAATACATCCTAAACACATCCATTTGGTTTTGGGAAGAAGGGGCTTTTGAAGTCAGGGGGTCCTTTTCATAGGCTCCTGGCTACACAGGCCACATGCATTTCAAAAGCGGCACTTTCAAATCACATACGGCTGCCATTATACTAATGAGGCACTGCATATTCATGGTGGCACCTCATTAGCATCTGCCAAAATCTGTCATTACCATGTCCCTTCCAAAATGAGGGGGCTACTGTGGCTGCAGCCTAGGTCTCAGGTGAACTCTGACAATCACATAGCTGGAACCAGCCTGGCTCATACGTGTTCATAATGGGTTAAAATGGATATTTAAATTATAACAGTGTATTTAGACTTATGAAATGCTTTTAAATTGTTGCATGTATTAATAGGAATTACAATATTCACATATATTATGTAATACTTAAGAGTTTGCTCTGTAATTGTAAATCATCTCGCAGGAGAGAAGTATGAATGAGTAAGAAATACTAATTTGCAATAGATGCTATCTTCTGCCCAACAGCAGAAGGCCCTTCAACACCAGATGAACATTGTGCAAGAAAGACTTTGTTCATTGCTCCTTACTTTTATTAAAAGGGGGCATGCAAGTTAATTCCTCCCAACAGTTCAATTTACACCCTTGGACTCTGAGGTGGGAGAAGGGTTACTAGAGATGAGCAAAGATCCCCAAGCATCAAACTTGGGTTAGCCCTGAAGAACATATAGAGCTTGTTTATTATATAAGCTATTACTTTTTGAAAATTAAGATCAGAACTCGTGTTTATAGGCATGTATACCAGCTTTAATCTTGTAAGTAACTCTTTCCTTTTATTATTTAATAAATCTTTGTTACAGGATTGGATACAAGTGTTGTTTGGTGTGAAATCTAAAGAAATGACCTAGGATAATTGACAGGTCATTTGGGACTGGGAGTAACTTCAATATTGCTGAGATTTGTGGTGTAAAGGTCCTTTGGTCACAAAGGTAATCATACCAGGGTAGCAAGATAAAATCAAGTACCTAAGAGGACTGTCTGTGCTCTATAAAAATGGCATTACAGCTTCTGAGGAGTTTATGCTTGATAATTGTTTGGTGAAATACAAGTACAGATCTTACAATCAATTATGGGGTTTGTGCCCTGCTTCTTAAAAGTCCGCCCTAAAGGTGACACACTCGCTCTAGAGCCCCTTTCAGACAGTTTGACAGCAGACTAAAGAGAAAAAGTGGCGCTATATTTGAAAATGCTTCCATTGTTTATGAAATCCTATGCAAAAACGTAAAATTTATCCAATAGCGCACTCTCCACCTCTTCTTTGGGCTTGTCTACGCTTGCCCCCAGCTTCGAAGGGGGCATGGTAAACAGGGTAATGGGAGATTGCTAATGAAGTGCTGCGTTGAATATGCAACATTTCATCAGGCTAATTCTCCCCTGCAGCAACTTTGAAGTGTCAAACTTCGAAGTGCCAGCTTGTGTGTAGCTGTGGGCAGTTTGAAGTGCCTGCAGCTACACATGCTGGCACTTCAAATTCTGATGCTGCAAAGTTGCCACAGGGGAGAATTAGCCTGATGAAATGCTGTATATTCACCACAGCACTTAATTAGTGATCTCCCATCACCCTGATTACCATGCCGCCTTCAAAGCTGGGGGCAAGTGTAGAACCAGCCTTTGTGTTTGAAGAGTGGAAAAACAATACTTAATGAATGATGATAGCACAGTCTCACCACCTGCAGCCCTCAAGCTGTTCATCTGAATTATGGAACTGTGAAGAAACCTACAGATGGTTCCCTACAGTAGTCTTGCTAAACAAATTACAGTTTGTATTTTGGACTTGTCTGACCTTCAAAAAGATTATGAACTAGGATAGAAGTACAACTGTATAAATTATGACTATTTTTGCATTGTTAAATTCAATATCACGCTACACACTTGTGTAGCAGTCTCACCAAATCCATAGTATTTATACTGAAACTATTCCATTATAATACTAAATTATGCATAAATATTAAGACAAAAATTCCAAATTTTAAGAGGTGCAGTTGAGTTTAACACTAGCTTGTTCTATATGTGACTAAAATCTGCAAGGCTGTAAGTACTCTATCTAAATTAGTTTGAAGCGAGGGGGGAATAATGAATTCATTACTCTGAATTAAAATAACCACTTGTTACCCAGAATGGAAACTGTCAACTATTCTTCACAAAATTTGGACCCTCTGAAGCAAATATTTATGGAAAAGCACGCTGCTAAAATAGTTGAAGGAAGGATACTCATTTATCAGGATTATCTAGCTAAACCAATGAAGTTTCAGGGATACAAGAAACAGATGCTTTACAGAAAAAGGACAAACTGAGGCCCCAGAAAAGATAGCGACAGTTTCTAACTGCAACTATTACTAGAAAAGCCAACCGTACTTTATTCCCAGTCCACTGATTGAAATTTTTCATTTTGGCAAGGCAGCTTTCTTCAGGTTCCATTTACCAATGTTCTTAACCACGGGCTTCTTCAGAGAAGTGAATTAGCCTGTTACTCCAGGAAGATAAATTACTAAAATGGACAAGAAACTAATTCACCTTCAAAGGAAACTAATGTAATAAGGACTCTAGATTAAAGTTTTTTTCCTTTTCACAAAACAGTAAAATTATAGCTTTCCCAAAGCCACCACGTTGCCTTCCTCCCCTATCCCACCCACATGACAATGTTTCCTCTTTTGGGAGTGGGGGACAGGAAGGAGGAGAAAAGTTAGCCAACTACAGTATTTTTCAAGCTTATCCTTTCTTTTCTCAAAGAAGAAGCTGAAGTGCTTGTCCCATAAATCCTCATTTGGTTTATTATTTTTCATGTTATTGAATCAGCTGCCTGAGCTGGTTATGAAGGAAGACATCCCCACAAAAAAAATTGTAAGATGTTGGAAGCCTACAATTACATAGAAATTGGGCCTCTGACATCACAGCAAGCAGCACTGTTGTTAGGACATCAGGCAGGTCTAAAATTGTTATTGTTGCAAGATGTTTGGCCAATATTTGAATGCCACCTCCTGCACACTCAGGCCACTTTAAAAGGCAACTACTCTTAATAAAAATAGTTACAGAAAAATGGATTACTACTACTTTACAGGTTTTACAGTTTATATAAAAGGTATTGTACTTTAATCATTAGTACAAGAGCTAGAGTGCCCTGATTCATGCTTAGCGGTTTTTAAATAGTTTAACATTAAGCCTGAAGTTGCACAGCAACTAATGATGAAGTGGCCAAACAACTGACTAGTTCTTAATTTTGAAAGGGCACCTAATGTCACATCTGTGATTTAAGATACATGAATATTGCCAGATACATTTCATCCCTACATAGCACATCACATCACATTTGAGTGTAATTAAGCAAAGTGTCCGACTAATTTATCTATGAGGATTTCAAAACAGGACTTAAATTGGAAAAATGCTCACAAAACACCATATTATGGTCTTGCAAAAACAAAGTCTGTTCAAAAAAGGAGATATTTTCTTGTGCATTGTAAAGATTCAATTTATTCTAGAAAGAAACATGAGCATTAGAAAATATATTCCACCTCCCTTTATTTATTCTTTAAAATAAACAAATCATCTTCCAAAGCATAAAAGGGAAAGTTGTTCAACTCTTCAGAAGATGAGTGAAAGGGGAGTATGAGTAACACAACTGGCCATTGTATAGCTTCAAACTTGTACTTTTTTCTTCGAGAAAACTTGCACTGTACTTAACATATGCCATTATGAAAAAAGAAAAATCAGAAAAAAATGTACAAGCTTGATCATGATCAGGAAACTGAAAACTCAAAGGATGACTGATTTAACATGAACTAGTCATTAAGGAGAAAAGAATGCTTCAGAGGAAGGAAAACAAAGAAAACTCTAGAGAAAGACCATGTATGCTGACAGGAAAGCTTTAATGTCTTCAATGAACAGCTGCAGCATTTTAAATGTAGACAAATCCTTTGATAATGAAATAGAAACCTTATTCTCATTTTCATTAAGCCCTGTTCTACACTACAAACTACTTCATTCAGGTGGGTGCAATCTAATTATACTCACCTAACCCCCAGCATAGACACTGCTATGCTGACAAGAGGCTTTCTCCCATTGATATGGCTACCACTTCTTGGGGAAGTGGAGGATTTACAGCAGCCTGTACGCAGCGTGTGTGGGCAAAGGGTTTGAATGTACCCCTGCATGTCTGGTTTCTCCCTTCCTCCCTGCAGGAAGTGATGGGGAAACTGAGGCACCCCAAGAGCTGCAGTTCCTCATCCAATTCCTTGCCTAGAAAGAGTTGATCCAAGAGCAGGAAAGGGAGTACATTTTCCAGCGTGCCCATGGCTGCTAGGAGCAGGAAAGGGACAGGGACAAGGGGGAAACTGAGACCTCAACAGTATTTGCTGTACATGGAAAGGGCTGCTGCAAGGGGGTGGCACAGTGAGTGGAGAAACTGGGTGCATAGGGACTAGGCAGCTTTAGCCCAGATCTCAACCTCAGAAGACAGGATTGTTTTTCCACTTCCGATATCAGACAGACCACAGAAAAACTTCTATGAAACATTTATCACTGTATGAATTTTTAGTGTGCTTGGTAAAATGATTTTGTTTTTAACTGTTGCCAGTCAATTTTTTCATTCACCTCTCTTATACACACACTGCACAACTGTTTTGAACTCCTTTATATTTAAAAAATTGCAGTCCATATTTACAAAAAAAAGCCGCCACTCTTCTCAAAATTCCTGCATAGGGCCTGTTCACCAACAGGAGAAGCTCTCCTGTTGGCATGTGTAGGGTCTTCCCTCAGTACTGCAATGCTGTAGGATAGCCTCATGTAAAAATTAAGTGTTATATATACCTACTTTAAGGTCCTTTTACATTGCTGGGTGCCTTTGTGTAAGAGAAATCACTTAACTGTGATTGAGCTCAAGCAGCGCACACACATTTGGCGATATTGAAAATCTGAGGACAGGTCTACACACAAATACTGGTATGGATAGAATTCCTCTTTTCTCCCCATGATTTCAATGGAAATCCAAATGCGTGCCTCTCACTCAAATATCCCTAAATTAATGTGGTATAGCAATTTCTCTTTGCAAGGTGGTATAAATCTTCAGCAATTTTGGATGTCATGAAAAGCCTCCATCCAATTTAGTAAAATCTGGATGTAAGTTTTGTAACTGTCAGTCATTGCTAGTGTACCCTTTTAAGTTTTGGAACTTTCTGGAAGCCTTGCAACTTTCAGTTATTACTTGTATAACCCTTGAGCTTTGTAGCATTCCCTTTTGTGATAAAGGAGCATGAAAAGGGGAGCATGTGTGTGGAGGGAAGGGGAAGAAAATCACAAGACAACAGAGCACAGAGCCAAAGAGCCAGGTGGCGTCTAATATAATCTGCCCTGGGCATGATTGAGAAAAACAAACTGCAAAGGCAAAAGAATAAACTTGGTGAGAACAAGATCTGTGTGGGCTTCTTGGTAATGGATACAGTAAAGAATTCACACAGAAAAGATCCAGCAGTAATATCAGGCTGATACTGACATAGGTTTATTAATACACAAGAAACATAACTTCAGTCCTACACAGCACCCGTCTCTCCAGCTGTCTAAGCTTTCTGGACTACACTGCCATGAGTTAATGAACAGAAGTAATTCAACATTCAGAATGGCTTTATAAGCAGGGCAGCCACTTTAACAAGCTACCAAGCCCGAATGGAACTTCACTTCTCACCAATCACAAGAATCACATACTGCTAGAACAGGTAGGGACCTGAAGAGGTCATCAAATCCAGTACCATGCCCTCACAGCAGGACCAGGCACTATGTCATCCCTGTTAGATAGTTTTTCTTCTTAAATATCTCCAATGACAGAGATTCTACAACTACCCTAGGCAATTGATTCCACTACATAACCACACTGACAGTTAGAAAATTTCTCTTAATTGTTTTGAATTTTGGTGAGCTTTGGTTTCAACCTAGAAAAGAAAGCAGATCAATTTTATACAGTGTGTGAGTGTGGGGGGTGGGACCGGGGGGGGGGGGTAAGGTGTGTTGAGGAGCATCTACAGATACACTTAAAACACCCACAGAGGAAAACAGATATAGGTTCAAGAATCTAATAGATCTGGCTTCTAGGCTACTGAAGACATATCAATGGGTGCCAGGCAAAGGAAAAGGAGCTGAGACACAAAGTGCCAGCATTAGGACTGACAGTATTAAGTTTGATGTAATACACGTGACCAAAAGCTTTTACTCCAAATTTAACACTATAGTCTGTTGAGGCCCAACCATGCCAGTGGCTACTTCTTACGCTACCATGGAGGACTCCTAGAAAGAGGTGAATGAGAAAGATAATTTTGACATGAGTGAGATAGAAACAGTGAGGCAGAGTTTAGCCAGGAATCTGAAAAAAATCAGGACATCCTCCTGACCATACCTAGGCACAGACTTCCTCCTGAAACTATTACAAACGCTGATGGCTATATCATCTTACAAGGATGTGCGTGTATAAATTTTGAGTCCTATGAATTTCCTATTCACTTAAATTTAAAATTAATACTGGCTCTTAACTATCTCCACTTTTTTCTAGCTCCCACCATGTATGTTTATATGAGGGTAAAGGCAGGTCTTTTCCTAATATTCCCCTAGCATAGGTACAAAAATTCAATTTTACTCCTCCCTCCAGTAACAGCTTTCCTGTTTTCAACTCTCCCTAATCATCGGCCATTGCCCTAGTTCAAATCATGACGTACCCACCAAATCAAATATTGAGGAACTTTTAAAGTGCTCAGCCTGCCTCCTACCAACATCGCTTCTGCATAAAATGGAAAAAAAGCAGCGAAAAAATAAGGAACACTGAGGGAAAGATTTTTGTCTATTTGTGGTTACTATTAGGGCGGAAGACAGAGATAGCAGGGTAAAAGCACTTCCATCTCAATTTAGACAATACACCAAAGTCTACCCATTGTTTTTAAAGTGGGCAACAAAATCTATTAAAGAAATAGAGCAAAGATTGTGAGAATTACATCTGGGGACAAACACACAAACGCCAGCATCCTCAGTGCAGGGCTAAACACAGCCATGAAGTGTTGGTTTTAAGCTCAGTCTGGAATTGAACAAGTAGGGAGAGTCTCCAAAACCAAGTGCCAGCCTGAGCCTAAACATCTACATCGCCACTTTTAGCCATGCAGCATAAGTTCAACTTAGTTGACCAGGGCTTGACCCCCTGCCACAGCTTTCATGTATTTATTTTTTTTTGCAATGTGTTTACATACCAAATAGCAACATAATGCAGTAGCCTCAGTTCAGATTATATGAGATGAGTATAATGTCACAGCTATAACAGAAGAGCAGACTACACGATACATGCCCATACTTCATGTTCAAGGCACAGTTACATGAAACATGATGGAATGCAGTAAGATATAGACATCACAGCTTTATCTCTGGAATGGTACCAAATGCAATGACAGATTTATTTTCAGTGAACATTTGCTATTTTAATAAAACACCTGCCATCTTCTGGCAATTTGTCCCACAACCAACGAATAGGGAAAATTCTAATTCTACTGAAATCAGTGGGAGTTCTCACTGACTTCAAGTAGGAGTTGGAGTAATTCCTAAAACAAATTACCTGTCCTTATGCAGTGCGGTGACCTTATGCAAGGTCAAGCAGGAAAAAATGCAGAGTTATATCATAAAAGAGTAGTAGCAAAGGGAAAAAGACGTGGCTCTGCTAAATCTCCCCAGATGTTTGTTATGCATACAAAGTACGATGCTACAACTTGTAGTTATTTTCTCAAAACACCTGTCCTTGATAATATCAGTTAGTATCCTTGCTAACCATTAATGAAGTCTATGTTCATAGCTTTCAAGTTTCAAAAACTGTGTGCAAAACTGAGTAATTTTTTTAGCATAGCTATGCACCAAGATGGTATGTGGGCCGTTTTTTTAACGCGTAAATATCAGTAACAAGCATTATGTTTATGATTGTACCATCTTTCACAATTCTACTTCTGTTGAACTCACACAGCTTTCTAAACTTTCATCTAACTGCAGTTTACCATTCTTAACCTCCCAAGTTCTCCCCGACCCATTTCCATTTTTAAATTTAAACAAAAGTGGTTTAATGAACAGTCAATTTACGTCATTATAAAAAGTGATAAAACATTAAAGCCAAACTATCTTGGAACAGAAAGTTGAAAGTCAGCATGAAATAGTTCTTTCTGAAGTTAAGTACTTTTAAGTGTTCTGAAGAAAATTTGTTGCAAGCTCACCAATATATAACCATTTAATACTTCACTTGTACAACGGATTTTGATTATTTTTCATACTAAGCTGAAGTGGCATGCTAAGGCAGGCATGCAAGTAGTTTTCAATTTTGTCTCATAAACCTCAAAAGTTCTCCTAAATTTCATCTTCCCTGAACCATCTGTCAATCACAGAAATCTCCACAGCTGCAGATGAAATGTCAATGAAATAAGTGCCTACCATGCAAAGTTCTCCTCATATAAGATCTTTGATTTGGCAGGCTTAAAATGTGAATGATACTAAGTGTGCTGGTGGGGTCTAGCCCAATAAATTCAGATTGTGTGTATGAAATAAGGAATTGTATGACATTTGTCTTTGGGGAAAAAACAAATTCCATTTTTACAAGTATGCAAAAAAACCTGCGTGGCTGTACTGTCAAGTCAGAAAAGACAAAATTAAAGTTGCACAAACCAAACTTACTTTTGCTTGTTACCTCATTTCAGTACAGTTTGATTACAGTCACTCAATTTTCTCCCTGTCAGCTTTAGACACCTATAATTATGCAACACCATATATTGCACAGCCTTGCTTTAGGTCAGGAAAAAAGGGTCTTGGCACAAATAAGGACCTACATTTTCACTGCGCTTAAGGAAGGATTACTCTATTGCCAGTTGAGATAAAAGGGGCCCACGTTTACCCTCAAATAAATGGACTTGAACTGTAGTCAAGGAGTTGCACACCCAGAATTAAGGCCAATAGTTAGTCTTAAGGCTTAAAACTTGTTTAAAGGATTTTCATGACTGGAACGTGTATTACAAGAGACGTTTCGATACCTGCAAGCTTACCCAATATGAATTTTACCTGTTATATGAACAATGATACCTGAATTTATGATTTTGAAAATATATACATTTTCAGCTTTGTACCCTAACTACATCTGCATGATGAAGTACAATGAAAGGTTGTACAAAGTAAACACAAGGAAAAAAGAGCAGCTAATCATAGAATCATAGAACACTAGGACTGGAAGGGACCTCAAGAGGCCATTGAGTCCAGCCCCCTCCCCCAATGGTAGGACCAAGTACTATCTAAACCATCCCTGATAGACATCTATCTAACCTGTTCTTAAATATCTCCAGGGATGGAGATTCCACAACCTCCCTTGGCAATTTATTCCACTGTTTGACCACCCTGACAGTTAGGAACTTTTTCCTAATGTCCAACCTAAACCTCCCTTGCTGCAGTTTAAGCCCATTGCCTCTTGTTCTACCCTCAGAGGGCAAGAACAACAAGTTTTCTCCTTCCTCCTTATGACTCCCTTTTAGATACCTAAAACTGCTATCATGTCTCCCCTCAATATTCTCTTTTCCAAACTAAAACAAGCCCAATTCTCTCAACCTTTTTTCATAGGTCACATTCTCTAGACCTTTAATCATTCTTGTTGCTCTTTTCTGGACCCTCTCCAGTTTCTCCACATCTTTTTTGAACTGCGGTGCCCAGAACTGGACACAATACTCCAGCTGAGGCCTAACCAGCGCAGAGTAGAGTGGAAGAATGATGTCTCGTGTTTTGTTCACAACACACCTGTTAATATGCACAACTGTACATAAGAAATGTGAAGGGACAGAGCAGAAACATTTTATTGTTAATAGGAAATACCAAGGAAACAACCTAGACTAAAGAAAAAACATCCCAAATGTGGAACATAAAAAGAGGCCTATAATTGGAAAGGAGGGGGGTCAGGTCACTTTGAGAGGATTTCTTTTGTGAGATGCTACTTTTTACTGCCACATTTCCTAAAAACTTCCCTATAATGATGCAGTAAATATACTATTATACTTAATAAATTCTAATGCCAGTTATCTGCTGCATTTTTAAGTACTCTTCTACGCATATGTGCATGCTTTGTTATGGAGGTTCTTACCACTGACCCACACAGTTGAGGTTTAGCTGAGTTTTGCAGTTCATTCTATGGTCATCCCTTTGTAAAACCATTAAGAATGTCAATATTTAAGCTAAGAAGAGCTGTACATATGATTTATTGAGGAAGTTGCTTGCTAACACTTGGAAGGGCCAGTTATGCCACAGTGACCTTGTAAAGAAATAATAAGAGAGCAGATAATTGCCAACATAGAAGTGAAAGGGCAGAAAGAATGTTGCCATCTTTCTCCAGAATTATGCTACAGAATTGGCAAGAACTATTAAACAAATGGTGTCCTGGCGGGGGTGGGGGTGGAGCAGAGTAAAGGGTGGTTAACAGTCATCCATTATTATTGAGATGGATTCCAATGAAAGGGGAATGGAAAAACTACAAAAACCCTGGTTGATGGTGGTGGGCAAAGAATACTATGCAACATATACAGTATGAAAGCACCAACAGGAGCCTTTCTGGTGGGTTTTTTTTTTTTGTTTGTTTTAAAAAGAGTCAAACACAAGATGGAATGACTGAGTCACAACAGTGATAAAACTGAAGTTATAGATTGTGTCCCTATCTCTGACATAATGGTGAGTAGAACTACTGAGCGATCAACAAGGTGTACACCATTCAGTTTGATTACAATAGATTTCAGTTACTTCCAAGCTAGGACGGATTTAAACTGAAGAGCATAATCATTTACTTTTGTCACGGGCAACTTCTTGAGACATTCAGTACTCCAGCTACACCTTTATTCCAGGTGATCTTCAAAATTGACAGTCTAGTTGATATTTTAGATACTGGAGTCAAGTTAAACTCCCACAAAAATATACAGTAATAGAAGCCAACAGCACATGGTGTCACAATATTTATAAAAACCTCGGTGAAGAGTTATGTATCTGATATATTTGTACCCAAATCCCAGTTTTTCTTGCCTATTACCCAGAATGTCTAATTATAAATTTGGAAACTGGCTCTAAAACCAAGATTTTTGTTCTACAAACAACGATACGTTACATGTTTCAAAATAAATTTGTGCAATGTATCTTGAGTGACATTTAAAACTGGAAACAAAGTGTGTTCAGAATGCAATTCTATACTGCTTAAAGTTGTTTGCAATACTTAATCTTAATTTTTAAATTCTCTACATGCCTTCACTTTGTTCTACCAGCAGAGACTATGATGAATGCCTGCCTTCCCTGAATATATTGTTTTTTAAAGTCAACTTCTATCTGCTTTTTTAAAATTATCTTTATTAGGAACTTACCCCTATTTTAAAGTATAAAGGGAAATATTCCAACAAATTTCAGTGCCTCCCAATGCAGTCCAGGATGAATGATGAGTCCCCTGATGCACTAGTATAATGAGACTGAAGATCTGTAAGCCTTTGCTTGCCAACACATTACTATCCTTGAAATGTTCCAAGTTACAAGCCTATCACTCATCCTACCTTCCACCATATTTAGGAGAAGCAAACATGCCTTAAAAGGAACAATTTCATCAGGCTGAAATGGTATGAAAGTTAACTACTAGTAATGAATGAAGTACGGATATGCTTTCTTTAGAGGACAGCAAAAAGCTAGAAATGAGAAGCAAGGATAACAATAAATATTAATTTTGTAAACTCTATACATCTCTACTACAAAGATAGTAGATACACATTTGTAAAAAAAAATTGTGTGCTGATTTTCTCGTTCATGCTACAATGTATGTTAAAGGTTAATTCCTTCATGGCATGATAGACAGGTGGCAATTACTCACATATCAGGAATTTCACACACACACACACACACACACACACCACTTTGCCATTTGTGACCTTTTGGTATATTTTCCCATGCTATCGGGGGTGGGGTGGGGGGGCGTCAAAAGATAGACAGTGTTACTGTCTAACTTTTATACTTCTCATGCCTCCCAGAAACCGGAGCCAGGATTTTAAAATGTATTCAGATGTGTGTGAAAAAAAAAAACACCCACTCACTTTTTTTAAGCAAAAGCTGAAAAGACATGAAGTTGAATTCCTACCCACACAGAGCCTTGAGGAAGAAAGGGGGCACATTTTTTTCCTGGCTACAATGCTAGCAACTTAGCATATTCAGAACACACTAATGAGCATAAATAGATGACATCATGAGGTGAAAAAGAAATAAAAAAAGGAGTCATGTACACTGAGCAATGAATTTATATAGCTCCAAAACTGCCTAACTTTAGGCCATGTCTACAAAAGGTCAATCTTCTGGAGTTCAATTATGTGTATTTGGTGGAGACGTGTGAAATCAATCTGTCTGAGATCAGCAGTCAACCCCGTGATAGCAAGGAGTAAGGGAGGTCGATGGGAAAAACGTTCCCATTGACATCCCTCAGACAATCAGGTAATCTGATTTCAGATAAGTCACAAATTACCACAGCTAGAATAGACATATCTGAAATCGACTTACCAGCCTAGGGTAGACCTTTATACCAAGCCTTATTCTCCTGAATGCTATGTTTACTGACAACTTTTACAAACATTATTGGTTTAAGTAAGTGATCTCTAAATGGCAGGATTAGACCTACTTATTTGCCTCTCTGTCTAGGAAGCCATTTAATCATGTCCACACTGGGCTCAAAAGTTTCCAACTGCTGCAGCCCCACCCCTAGCAGAGACTACTAGCTGGCATTTTAATCATGTTGTCTAACTGCCCTCACAACCTAACTAGATCAAACATTGTTTAAAACATGGACTATATGCCGGCTCCAGAGTTCCTTATTTTTATCATCCATTGGGTACAATAACTTTTGTTATGTGCACCAAGTCATGTGTGGATCTGCACTACCGGCAGAGAAATGTGCTGTGAGTGCTCTGCCTATTAGCTGGGCAGCTCCTGACCCTCTCCTGGAGGCTGCTCAAGTGCTCAGTTTACAGGCAACACTACATGGAACCCTGGAATTACCAGGATTTTTACTGGTGACACAGCTGATATAGAAATAAGAAGGTACAGAAAGAGGAATCATAAGTCAGTGTTTATCAAAGCTTCCACAGAGCTACAGGATTAATTCTACATCTGGAAAAGAAACTAAAACTTGATGAGCTCAAGTTCTTCAGTTGGGCCTTAATAAATATAGTTCATTTACAAAATTAAAACAAATCCTTAAGGATTGTGCAAAGGTAAGGGTTATGCTCTAACTTCCTTGTATGCAGTATACTTAAAATGCAACTGGGAAGTCTTAGGGAATGGAATCAAGGTTACAATGTTTCAAAGAACTATGAAAACCAAATTTCTTGTCTCTACTACAGGATACAACATCATTGCTGTTGCCATAGTGGGAAATTTTAAGCAAAAAACATTTAATATTGACATACCTGTGTACCAGAACTTTTGGCTAAAAGAAAAAAGCTGAGGTCAAGAACTTTGTTGTTCCTGGATATTATTAGCCTATTAACCTGCAAAATTATAAAGTCTGAACTGAGAGAACCAGTGCTTCTGCTGGACCTCTCTATATATTTTGACAGAGAATCATTTAAAGTCAGAATATGAAACCCTGGGACACGTGACAAAGTAATTTTTGGAACTAGAAATCTGTAAAATCAATGTAAGGTCAGCATATTAGCCGTAACTCTTTATTAACTGGGTTTCTCTGATTTCTTATTTCTCTTTTCTATCTTCCCTCCTCTGTACTTCTCTTTGCCCACTGACTGAAGATATGAGCATTGCCTCACGCCACATGAAAAGCCTGCCAGGAATGAGGCACTATGTTTTTTCCTTCCTCTAAAGAGAGAGAAAGAAATTCTTACTTGAAGTCCTAGGAAAATGAATCTTTTAGAAGAGCGGTTTCGATTCCTGCAGCGCCAAAGGCCGCTTTCATCTGCGAAAGAGCATGCGGCATGTGTAGGCCTCAAAGCGGGGCCTCCTCTTTTGAAAGAGCAAGCTAGTGTAGATGCAGCTCTTATGTCTCCTTGGGGCCAGGTCTTGCATGCTGGTACCTGGCTTGCTACTGGAATCAGGGTCAGGTGCCAAATGGAGCCATGCAAAAGCCCATCTCTTGAATGCAATTAAGTAGAATCAATGGGATGGTGTCCCAGTACTGAGGCAAATCTTCACTAATTCCGGAACAGCCACAGGACCTCACTAGCCATTGTCCTCCCAGCCTGGTGCCAGATCTGCACCAGATCTTGGCAGAATTTCAGATGGGCAATAGTGGCAACCCTTGGGATGGATACAAGATTCCAGCTCTTAACACAAGTACTCCTGAGATGACCACAGTGGGAGAAGTATCCCTCACTTTTGCCAGCTGGTACCAAGGGCCTGAGAAATGCTGCTGCATTGGGAATACACTCAGATACAAACAAGACAGTTTGCCTCTGGCTAGCACAAGATCCCAGCGCTACATGCTCTCTTTTACTTGGTGAGACAGTGGGTGACCCACTGGAGTCAGTAGTACCAAAAGTGAAAGTAACTCCACTATGATCTCGCTAGTGCCATGACGACTTTCTGGCAAGAAAGGAATGACAGTGGCATAGAGGCATGGCCCAACACAGGCTGCACTCTACCATCCTCCCCTGTTGTCCTTTCTTGGCATCAAGGAAAATCCTCTGTTCATTGTGCCATTCTTTCTCCACTGGCACCAGAAATAAGCTAGTGTCTGGAAACATGAAGTGCCTCTGCTAAATTAAGACTGATAACTGAGCTGGGCTGTGTGGGAGACTACACTTAAACTACCTTTCCAAAGCAAGAGGCATTGTTCCATCATGGGCAGTATGAAGGAACTAAGAGGATTCATTGCTGGCAGGGCTTATACCAGTGTGTAAGCGTGCAGCACCAGAGGGCACTGGAAGAGGCCCAAAGATGGAACAGGTAGCATGTTTACCTCTCACATGGAATGGACATCAGCAACACACTTGAAGTAGTAGTAACTGGTTGTCTGTTCTTTATCAAATCTTTGAAAACACAGTTTTGATGAAACCCAAAACAGATATATATTGGACCCACATCTCTTTCATTTTAGCCAAAACATCTCTGGTGAAAACACACAAATATGATAATAGGCATATCCTATTCTTTTCTAGGATTTCCAGATTTAGGAAAAAAAATAGCAGCCAGTTAGTGTAAACTCAGAGCTAAATATAGTAACATAACTCAATCAGCCTAAAAGGTTACCATGGAGGAGGTGAAGACCGACCATACCTTCCAGGATCTTAAAGCACTGTGAACAAGACTATATTATAAATAACTGACAGCTTGTCATGGGATATATGACTACAGTGTTACATTTGTCTCTAGTGATAGTTGCTAAGGACTATGCTTTCCTTTTCTCAGTGATCTGAATTAAAAAAAATAAAAAGCTGATGACATGTACTAAGCTTCCAACAATCTATAGGTCTATGGGTAAACAACTAATGGAAAACTCAACATTTTTTCCTGTTCCCAAGTATGCCTGGGAAAGAAGCTGGAAGATGAAAAATATTTAATGAGGTGCCCATTCCATAAATAAGGGCTACATTCTATGTATACTTTAATGGAGGATGTTAAATAATTTATGTTTTTTCCTGGATACAGAAGAGTTGCACTTCCACCTTTCATATCACATCAGTTAAATTCCACTGTATCATCACCAGAGGGAGGCAGAGATCTAGAACTGGGACCAGAAAGAGTAGTACAGCAAACTCTCACATTTCTGGCATTCTATCACCCAGAACCGTCAAATAACCAGCATTTTAACCATAAAGTAAATTTTAGTTATGTCTTCCAAAAGTAAAGCATAGAGAGAATGAATACAAATAAATACAAACAAATACAGTGTAAGTTTACAGTGTACAATACTACTGTTGGTAAATAAATAAAGAACTTAGCCAGATATTCCTGTATTTTGGATAACAGAGAGGTATACCTATCAGTGCCTAACACTACATAAAAACAAGATCAGATATTAAGAAACAAAAATGTATTTTATCTCCTGAACCTGGGTCTGCTGCAAATGAAGGTTTATCGTAGCTTCTCGCTCCTTCCCTCCCTCATGTCAGAGAGAGCCTCTAAGTCAAACAACTCAGTGAGAATATTCAGCAGATGTTCAGCAAAAGTTAAATCAGAAATTTCCTCTGATTCAGATTTCAAAGCAGTAAGACTAACATAATGTGCTATGTAATTAAGTGTTCCTCAACATAATTTTCCCCCCCTACACACACTGCAAGTCAAACCATTCTCCTGTTGTGGTTCAGAAACAACAATGGAAATAAAATGTCTTCAGATACCAACAAACATATTAGAAAGCAGTGTCAAATATGTTCTTTACATACATTTTCCAAGAATAAAACTGTTAAAGTTGCCCTAGTGCTACCTAAGATGCCTATTGGGAAAAGTCCTGGAATAACCTTAGAACTCATACTCCACAGAAATAAAGGACTTGATATTTAGGATAATGCCTCATGTATCAGTTTTACATGAGTCTCTAGAATGTAATTCACGGAGTGGCACTGACAGCTGCCTCCTGGCTCCATAAAATATACCATTATGTCAAGCCAAGTAGTTTTTCCAGTTGCTTCTCTTTTTGCACGTAATCAGGCCACTTTCTTCAGTTTGTTTCTGGCTGTTACTCTGCAGTTTCTGAACCAAAGCTAGGTTACTGCAAACTTCCCCAAAGTAGCTTTGAAATCTTTGCTTCAATATTCTGCACATGTGCAATTTCATGAGCCAGACTCAATCAGCTGTTAAGGCTGTTCTTGCAGTTTATGAGCCAAACTCTGCTGCTGCTTCTCCAGTTACACCAGTCAAATTCATCTGCTATTCAAAGCTTTTACAGTTCATATCACTTCCATGATTTCAAATTACCAGTTGCCTTTCCCACCACATGCTAATTCCAACAGCTTTTCTGACATGCAACACTGCTGGTCCTTTGGTTTCCTAGTGATGCAGAATTTTAGAACCTGAAGGTAACTTTTACTTCATCTATTCTATGCAAAAAGATGGAAAAGTTTATGGATATCTTGAATAGCACACTATAAGCAACTCATACTAGCAGTGAAATCTTTAATATATTACAGCAGTTTTAATGATTCTACAGTTCAACATGAATCCCTAACTTTGAAGGCAAGGAATGGCTCTGGAACCAACAAACTTCAGAGGCTCCACACAGTAGAAGCAATAGTGTCATGTTTACATTTACCCTTTCTTCACCACCTGTCAATAGCTTAACTTGGGTTACAGTATATTATGTTTTATACTGTGACCGTGCTGCGTATCATTTGCTTTATATTTAAAAGTGATCAATGAAGCCAGGCAAAACTAACCTTTGTTTAATTTGTCTTTTCACAGAGCCCAAAACATTTGTGATATGAATTGAAGCCTTGACGTCAAGATTGAGTAATTAACATCCTCCAGAAAAGCATTCACTAATCACAGGCTGAAATAAAGGGTCAGTGAGTAATATTCAATGGCCTGTGATATACAGGTGGTCATACAAGGTCATCAAATGGTCCTCTCTGAACTTAAGTTTCAGTTGAAAGGAATCCAAAACCAAAAGGAATCAACCACACTCTCCCAAGGGATGATCTGGTTAGTTTTCTAGCACATTTTATATGCTGTCCTTTATCTATACGTATCCCCATGTATGCTGTTACAAAAATGTAGTTATAAGCTAAAGAAAACAAAAAGGAGGTTAAAGGGAGACAACAATGGTGTCAGTTTGCTCACTGGCTTGTGAGCAGGAGTGTCAGACCTCTGAAGGGGGTGAATGCAAACCCAACTGAAGACTATCAAAGCTACTCAATTTGTTGAGCTTTGGATCAGGCCATAATGGAGCTGAAATATTAAAAAAAAAAATCACACTTGATTGCCTCCAGTGTAGTTTCCAGCTGTGATGTTAATATAGCTATTCAATCAAATCTCTGAGTCAAAACTCCCACTGAATGTGATGGAGCCAGAATTTGTTATTTTTATTACCATATTACATATGAATCCTAGTCATGGACCTGGATCCCATTGTGCTGAATGTACAGAAACAAGACAGTCCTTGTTGCACTGTGTCTGCCCTCAAAGAAACAGGTTCTCTCTAGAGATGAGCAAAAATAAGTTTTTGCAAAACTTTGTCAGTTTTAGTCTTATAGAATCAAAGCTAGGTATGAGACAGAAGTAGGTCCTTCCATTTTAGATGAATCCCTTACAGTTCACAAAAGTGTGGGATAAGTGGCTCTACTTTAGACCCATCTCATTTGTCTTCTGCATGATCATATGTAATCAGTTGTACTACACACACAATTCTTTGAATTCTTTGCATTCTTCCTAGGTCTAAGAATTTTTAAAATGTTGCGTAAAAGAAAGCTTATTTTTCTGGCAAGATGCTGGATTGACTCATGGACTTGTAACCCAAGTTTGCCGCAGACCTTGAAAAGCAAAAAAGGGATATGTAGAATATTTTCCTAATATGAGCATTTAAAAGCAGTGAAAGCTCAATTTCAATGTTGTTGATACTGAAATTTAAATGGCAAAATCAAAAGGCAAATGTTGTAGAAGTAGCTGCTGAGATGTTCTGACAGTATACAATTTCTGGTGGAACTGCATGATGCTGTATGTTTTGCCATCATCCCAGCAAGTTAGCCACCAAATAGCATTTCACCATTAAGTCATCTTATTGTTCTTTAGGAGTGACTTACACTGTTGAAGTACTCCTGGAGGAGTTCTTCACCACTCGGCAATGCAGAAATTCACGTGCACAGTTAATTTCTTTTCACCCACAGAAATGACTTGCAGTGTTGCTGGAAGCCAGCAGGGGCCCCTGGACCCACCACAGCACAGCTCGCACACAGCAAACACTGCTGGGGCAGGGAAGGGGGTGGGGAGTGGGAGGAGGAGGGAGTAAGAGCCTTCACCACAAGCTAAATATGAGTCAACAGTGTGATGCTGTTGCAAAAAAAGCAAACCTGATTCTGGGATGCATTAACAGGTGTGTTGTGAACAAGACACAAGTCATTCTTCCGCTCTACTCTGTGCTGGTTAGGCCTCAGCTGGAGTATTGTGTCCAGTTCTGGGCACCGCAGTTCAAGAAAGATGTGGAGAAATTGGAGAGGGTCCAGAAAAGAGCAACAAGAATGATTAAAGGTCTAGAGAATGTGACCTATGAAGAAAGGCTGAAAGAATTGGGCTTGTTTAGTTTGGAAAAGAAGATTGAGGGGAGACATGATAGCAGTTTTCAGGTATCTAAGAGGGTGTCATAAGGAGGAGGGAGAAAACTTGTTTTTTGGCTTCTGAGGCTAGAACAAGAGGCAATGGGCTTAAAACTGCAGCAAGGGAGGTTTAGGTTGGACATTAGGAAAAAGTTCCTAACTGTCAGGGTGGTCAAACAGTGGAATAAATTGCCAAGGGAGGTTGCAGAATCTCCACCACTGGAGATATTTAAGAACAGGTTAGATAAACGTCTATCAGGGATGGTTTAGACAGTACTTGGCCTGCCATTGGGGGAGGGGGCTGGATTCAATGGTCTCTTAAGGCCCCTTCCAGTCCTAGTATTCTATGATTCTACGATTCACAGCAGCTGCAGTTCCTTGAACTCCCTGAGAGAAGTGGGCAGTGCACAGCAAACTCCACACAAGCTTGAGACCAAGCATTCTCCCTCTGAATCCCTGGAACCTGGATGGTAGGGCAGGGCCCTGCAACTGGACTTTGTGGGGGAAGGTAATGCAGGTATCTGGACCAGGAGGGGCCTCTCAGGTGGGCACAGAGGTCAGGGAGAAGGCTCAGTTGTATTGGTTGGCGGTGAGGCAGGCAGAAGAAAGGGAACTGAGTTGTCAAAGAGGTTTCTTTAACTCTACTACTAGGAACATTTGCACCTGTGTGTCTATTTTTATACATATTTGCTGACAGATAATTTGAAATCTTCTACCAAAATAACTGAAACTGCCTTCATTATGTAGTGTTTTGAGAAATAAAATGTTGAAGAATATTAAAATATTGTGCAGAGTTTTTGTTTGGTAAAGAATTCCCTCGGGAGTAATATAAATGCTTCACCAGTCTACAAAGGAATAGTATGTTAAGTGGCCAGACTTCCAAACAGAAGGGTTAAGACAATATATATTTTGGTTAATACATCAAAACCAAGAATATGAAAATTTCAGGTTATTCAATGGTAAAAGCAAACAAAGAATATACTGCATCCTCGTATGTAGCAGTAAGATATTATCCAAGAAAGTAAAATTGGACTAAAATATTCTAATTTACCACTGTATTAAAACAATCAAGTGACAATCTTAAAGCTACTCTATCATACGGCTTCTGCAAGCATCTCCTAACACTACTGATGTGTGCTTAAACACACTAAGATACGGCAACGTACAAAATCCTTGGCAATTTTACAGACAAATTTAAATGACTATGTACTTTGGCTGAACAAGAAAATGGACAATTCAGATATAAGCTAAAATTATCAAAAAGCACGACATTTCTGAACCTAACAAAGATTTGATAGTTTTGCAATCAGATTGTGTTAACATTTATCCCATGTTTATTTTAAAGGCAGATAAACAATCTGTACTCTTCAGCAAGCAAAATACTGGATAGAAACAATGTAAAATGAATTCCATATTAAAGGCAACTAAAGTTCTAATATAGAAATTAATTTTAGAAGATTAGTTGCCATAACAACATTATCTCTGTCAGGTTGTCCATCGCTCACTCTATGAGAGGACGACAAACATTCAAGTGCAATACTGACAGCAGGGCTCTCATCCTCAGTACATATGAATAGCGGTTAAAAGTCCTTCACTATGCACTTACGTACATCCACAAAGTCAGTTAAGAACACTGTAAATGCTATACCAATTTTAAATGTTATATGGAAATATATTTTGTCCATAAAAAAGAATGGCAAAAATATAAGATCAAATTAAATGGTTTTTCGGGGGGGGGGGGGGGGGGGGGGGGGGGGGGAAAGAGTACTAAATTTGAACCAAAGTATTTATTAGAAATATTTCAGCAATGAATTTAAATAGTCCTCGGGTATTCTAATTCAGCAATTTTCAGAAACTAAACTACCAAACCTGGCATGTGTGTGTAAGCTTCAGTCCAGTACACTGACCTTTTAGATCACTAAAATCTAAACCAAAAGTTCTTCCCTCAGTAAGCTGGGAGATCTAAAATAAACAAAGCAAATCAGTTTAGCAAACATTTTTAACTTTTAATTGTATGTGCAATGTTGGTGTTCACCTGTTTTATTTTTTAAAGTTGCAAAAATAAAATACATCTATGAAATTTGCTTGAAATCCCATTTTCTACTGTAAATATGAGAAAGTGGGAAAAAAAAAAAAATCTAGTGACTCCTAGATGTCACAATTTTGAGTCGTCATGTAGTGGAGAGAGACAAGCATCACATTGGGCTCTCTGGCATTTCCCTGCATTCTTTCTACAGAAAATGGGTGCACTTTAATTATTACAAATTTTATGACACTCTCAAAAGTTACATACATAAAGAGAAGACACCCAAAACTTCCATCAGTAACAAAAACAAACATTTTCAAAGATTTCTGCAGTAGAACTGCAGGAAGCAAAATATAGTTTGTATCATACGTTAGCAATATGTTTATTAAATGCTCACCCCAACACATTCTATTAAGTCATCCTAATTATCCAACGACATTTAACAGACATATAGGCATTGAACTGTGCCAGCATGAAGCAATACTGCACACCAGCAGTTCTCCCAAATCACTTCTTGTTTTCTAGTCTCTGCTTTCATCTTTCAGAAGTTGAAGAGTGGGTGCAATAGTTAGAAAGAAAAGCTTGACAATGCAAATCAAAAGTACCCATTGCAATGGTTCATGCTAGAGTTTGCAGACAGGCTGAAATTATACCTTTGAGTAATTGATACTACTTGGTTCTCCTCAGAAGGTACTAACTCAGGGTATGTTTACGTCTTTTTTTTTTTAAAAGGTCGATACCCTACTACCCAATTCTACAACATATAGGGTGCATGTCCAAACTGGCACAAAGTTGACAGTGTCCCCCCATTAATGTTGCCAGCTTTGTCAGCAGTGTACTGTGGGTTACCTATCCCACAGCTCCTGCTGCCCTGATGCATTGTGAATTTCTGTTCCAGTGCATAATGGGACAAAAATGTGCTGTGGGGTGCTTGTGGGTGTGTGTCATCAGCATCCCACAGTGCACTTCTCTCCTACACTCCCTTTGGAAAGCAACAGCAAAAAGTGTTTTTTGCACCCTATTTCATAGATGTGCAGCCAACATTGCAAGGCTAGCATGGAACCTGTACAGCTTAAAACTGTTGTGGCAAATATTATGAGCACCTCACGCATTGTGCTGCAGTATGTGCGGAGCCTAAGCATCCATCAGAGTGATGAAGACTCCGAGGAGGACATGGGCACATAAGAATGTGACACACTGGAGAGGAGGAATGGGGAGATGCTGGCTGCACTTGATGCCTTGTACACAGTGGAGTGCTGGTTCTGTGGCATGAAACAAGTGGGACTGCATTGTTCTGTGGGTATGGAAGGATCAGCAGTGGCTACAAAATTTCTGCTTTTTTAATGGCACTTTCATGGAACTTTATGAATTGCTTCCCCCTGCCCTGAAGTGCTGTGATACCAAAATGAGATGTACTCTGACAGTTCAGAAGCATGTGGCAACAGTTTTGTGAAAACTGACATCACCAGACAGCTACCAGTCAGTGAGCATTCAATTCAGAGTGGGGAAATCTACAGTGGAAGCTGCTGTGATCCAGGTAGCCAAGTCCACCAATACCCTTCTGCTACGAAAGTCAGTGACTCTGGCAAATGTGCAGAGCATAGTGGATGATTTTGCCATGATGGGGCTTCCTAACTGCAGTGGGGAGGTATACGGAATGCACATTCCCATCCTGGCACTGGACCACCTTAACACAGAGTGCATAAACCAGAAGGTGTACTTCTCCATGGTGTTGCAGGCACTAGTGAATCAGAGTGTTTCACTGCAATCAATGTGGGATGGTCAGGAAAGGTGCAAGACGCAAGCATCTTTAGAAACTCCGGTCTGTTTAGAAAACTGAAGAATGGGACTTTCTTCCCAGACCAGAAAATCACCATTGTGTAAATACAAAAATACCAACAATGATTCTGGGTGAAACAACATATCCCTTGCTCCCTAGGCTCAAAACCATACACAGGCAGCCTGAACTGCAGTAAGGTGCAGTTCAGCTTTAAGCTGAGCAAGTGAAGAATGGTGGTAGAATATGTATTTGTCCATTCAAAAGCCAGGTTCAGGAGTCTCCTGAGTCTGTTAGGCCTCAGCAAAGGCAACATTCCCCTCGTGGGGAATGCTTCATAATTTAGGAGAGCCAGGAGGAAAATTTCCACATTGGAAGACCTTGACTTTGCAGACAACCTTGCATTGCTTTCCCACACATATCAACACATGCAGGAAAACACCTATGCATCTTTGGATACCAGGTTGGACTAAATTAGCAAAAAACCCCAAAGATTATGAGATAACACAGATTCACCAGCACCAGACTTATTCAGCACAGACAGCTTTACGTACTTAGGCAGCATCATCCGCCATGGTGGCACCAAGAACATCATCCAAGGAAGACAAAGCAGGGCCAGAAATGTCCTCAGAAATATGAGCAATGTATGGTGATCTACACAGTACACTGTCCATACCAAGCTTAAGCTGTACTAGAGCTGTGTCATATCAACAGTACTATACGGTTCAGAGTGCTGGCGGATGAAAGAGTGCGATCTTGCCAGGCTCTCACCCTTTCACACTGCTAGCCTTCGAAAGATACTTTGCATCTTTTGGCCAAAGAATCTCCAACCACGACCCGTTGCTCCTGTGATGCCAACAGGAGGATATGACCACTAGAATCATGAAAAGACACTGGAGATAAATAGGGCATGTGATGAGAAGGGAGCCTGACACCCCTGCAAAGATAGCACTTCACTGGATGCCTGAAGGATGACAGAAATGTGGGAGGCCTAAGACAACATGGCAGCGTACTGTTGAGGCAGACAAGAAGAGAATGAACTACAACTGGGACAGATTGGAGAAATTGGCCAAAGACTGACAGAAGTGGAAGGCCTTTGTTGCTGCCCTACACACCAGCTGGCGTAACGGGCTTTAACTAATTAAGGGGGAAAATGTCATGCCAGGCTGGAGTGCAGGGGCAGATCCCCAGCCAGTAATTATGAGCAGCCAGACACCAGAACAATAAGGAGAGCACAGCCAGACGCATTGCTAATCAGGGAGGTTTTGGAAACAGTTTCAGGATTGACCACAAAGTGACATGATAGTCATGTCTGTTGATCTTAAGGAGGTCTCCCCGAATGATGTGCGCTTGCCTGTAAAACCCTCCCTATCCCCCACACTCGTCATGCAACACAAGCACCAAAGTTTTTTTTTTTTTTTCAGCTTAATTGTTTTCACTCATGGGACACAAAGAGTTTATGGCAGGGGCTTCAAGGGTGGGTAAACAAAAGCATTTTGCCATCACAGGTGGGGGAAACGTCATCCTTCTGCTCTCAGAAGCAACCCCAGGAGTGGAATACAAGGTTGCCCCTGACATCCCTCGCCCTCTCACATTCTGGGATGCTGGTCTGGAGGTTAGGGAACATCGTGAGTAGGGCATGTGGTTCATCATGGGCTGCAGTAGGGCTCTGTGCTCCTATACCAGGCACCACAGGAGCTCTGTTTGCTGCATCATCAGCTGCGACATCTCCTTCTGGGTCTCCAGTTCACACACACTGTGCTCTCTGCTTGCCTCGTGATCCACTCTCCTTTCTTCCCCAACAGCCCACCTCTCCTCCAGTGTGGTTCTCCACCATGAATTGAACTGTGCCCTCTCTGTGCAGATGGCTTCCATATGCTCTGTGAACTTATCTTCCCACATTTATCTTCTGCAGATCTGTGCCCGTATAACAGCTGGAGGGAGAGGAGACAGCAGCGTGGTCAAAGGGCCTGCTGTTGAGCACACTGAAACAAAACATAAGGAGATACATTTACGCTAGATAAATGTAAAAGCACACAAAACAATCTCCAGAATGAACCTCTGTGAAAGACAATGGGGATGTATCCCTGTAAGGACTAATTTTGGCTTTTAAGTGCCCTCTGTGCAACAGTACTACACAGAGATCTTACAGGGCCTGCTTGACATTGTTCCCTTCCAGACACAGTAAAGGCACAGATTGGGGGCATGCTTTTTAGTCTGATTGCCAAAGCACTTTCTGTAGCTGTGTATGCTAAGAGCACATGGGAGTGTGGGCCTAGGGTCTGTGGCTGTGTTGGTCATTGTGTGTGCCTAGCTTTCTTGATCACTGCATGATCCCTACCCACTTGGCTGGGACAGTGGAAAAAAAAAAAATTTACCTTCCTCCAGTAGCCTGGGGAAAAGAAGGGAGGTGGGTCTAGGCATATTGGAGCAGCTTGCACTTTCCACTCTATGGCTGTGTGCCTGGCCCCCTCAGTCACTGTGTGGGCTCCCCTCTTGTGCCTGCCCCCCTTGGCTGGGACAACGAAAATGTCCCTCCCCAGAAGCCCAGGAAGAGTAGTGTGGGTGGTCCAGGCATGGCAGTGCAGCTTGTGCTATCATATAGCAGCTTAATACTCCTTCCTCTAGGTTGGAAAAAAAATTAGTCTCCTTAGACTAACAAATGTTGATCAAGAACATATGTTGACTGAACGTGGGAACAAGGCCAGTTGTTATGCTGCATTGTTCTGTGGTGCCATGATGCCAGATTACTTACTGGTGGCTTGGTGTGGAAAAGTATCCCACCATGGAGGTCAGAATGAAGCAGGCCTCCCCAAAATCATCTTGAAAAGAATTAGTGTCTCTGCCTGAGAGCTTTATGGAGATGTGCAAGGAGGATCAGCACTCCATCCCTAGACTTGTTAACAAGTTGTTCCAGTGGCCCCAGACTGTATAGGTACAGCGACTGCCACAGATCACACCAAACTGACTTAGCCCATGCATACCAAGTTTAAAAAAAAAAAAAAAAAGCAACTCACCACAGGGGCCCTCGTGGCCATCAGGATCAGTCTGCAAAACGTCCTGGGAGGAGGGGATGAGATTCAGCATTACAAGAAGTTATGGCTGTCAGTGAGATCAGCTGCTCCACTCGCCTGCTGATCACTGTTGCTGTCCTCCTCTTCCTCATCTACCATGTCCTCCTTGCTGATGCCAGAGGATTCATGAGGTATCCACAGACTCTTTGAGGACGGTGATTAGGTCACTCTCTTGAATCCCATGCAGCTGCTCACTCAATCACCACATTTGCAGCGATGATCCAGAATGTCTGTTTTACTTTTGTTTTATGGTACGCCTGCCTGAGTGCCTTTATTTTCACGTGGCACTGCTGGGCATCCATGGTGTATCCTTTTTCCTCCATTCCCTTTGAGATCTTGGCATCTACGTCTGCATTTTATTTGCTGCGTCTTAGGTTTTCCCAGGACAGATTTCTCCCCCGACACACCCATGAGGTCCTGGAATTCTGTACGCTCCAGGCTTGAGCTTGTCTGTGACTCTAGATATTCACGGCCAGATGTGCTGCTGAGGCGTCTGCTTGCCATTCTGGCAGGAAATGAAATTCATATTTCCCTAGGCTGCTTTCTGCATATGTGGAGAGCAGTGGAGCTAAAAGTGGTGGCCAGTGTGGTCACATTGGGGCAGAGTGGGAAACCTCCAGGAAGCCAAGAATGTCAAATTTCAGACTGTTCCATCTGCACTATCCTAAGGTCAACCATGCAAGCCTGAATTTGGCATTAATCCTTGTGAAAAGCAGAGCATGAGAGTCACCCTTAGGGGCCCTTAACGTCAACAGAATGAACCCTCACTGATTCCTTAGAAATTTGACCTAAGTCATAGAATCGTAGGGCTGAAAGGGACCTTAGGAGGTGATTGATTCCAGCCCCCTCAAACATATAGAGCTGGAAGGGATCTTGAGAGGTCTAGTCGAAGACCTATCACCATTTGTTCCCCAAACCTCTGAAGTGCCCCCCTCAAGGATTGAACTTGCAACCCTGGGTTTACAAAGCCAATGCTCTAACTGCTGAGTTAATTCCCTTCCCATTTGAGCTAATCTCCTAGGGTAGACAAAGCCTCATAGGATAATAAGGACATGTTAAAGGCCAATATTGGGTGATATTTTGGTCAAAGTATAGAGTGAAATATATTGTGAAGACCTACTCTACATATTCTGAATGATAGCTCATTTAAGAGACAAGTGTGGGTGTATTTGGGAGAATACTACCTTTTATTTTTACTCTACTCAAGGAGAAGCAAAACCCAAAGCAAACAGCAGGACATCAGAGCTCCACCACAGAGAGTCAGACAATGAAGGGACCAGCAGAACCCATGGCTGTGCTAAAATTCAGGTAAATAAGTGAAGACCATACAGTCATCAAATACTTGAGCATTTGTACAATCTGAAGAAAAGGTACCTTAGTCAGTGGACAAAGCTTGGAAAAAATACTACACTTTTACCTAATTTCACCCCTCTCACAAAGGGTTTACAAGAAGTGCTTCCTCATCCACCAATGTGTGTCAGCAATGGTAATTTCAAGTATTTCTTACTGAAGAGGAAGGGGGGAAAAAAAAGGGGCAAGACCACAACATAGTTGCCATAATAGGAACTCTAGGGTTATTCTTAATGACTTAATGCATTCAGCAAGGTAGATGACAAGTCCAGGATATATGTCATTTAAGAGACAAGCGTAAGGAGACACCTTCACAGACTTGTACCAGAGGGGCGGACGTATTACTGTGTATCCACAAAAACAATGGCTACGTCTACACTAGCCCAAATCTTTGAAGTGGCCATTTGCATCCCCAGATAGGAATAAGGGGATTTTGAAGTTGGCAGGGTCCTTTCGAAAAGGAGCCTTGTTTAGATGAGCCGCACGGCCGCAAAAAGCAGCAATTTTGAAGAGCTGCAGCCAGTGGCATGCTAATGAGGCGCTGAATATGCATTTCAGTGCCTCATTAGTAATCTTCGAAACAGCCATTTGCACAGCCATTTCAAAGATTTGGGCTAGAGTAGACATGGCAAATGAGAAGTCCTGTGGAACCTCACAGACTAATGGATATATTGGAGCAGCTTGGGCTCCAATATGTGTTAGTCTATAAGGTGCCACAGGACTTCTTGTTGTTTCTTCAGAGACTTACTGACCCATGTAGAAAGAATGAAACTGTTGATGCCTCAAAGAAAATTTAAAAGCTAACTTTGTATGGAAAAACGCAGCCCTACAGAAGACAACTAAATTCCTAAGCAGAACACTACAGCCATAGCAACAAACACATATTCTGCACTGGGACAGGTTCAGATTCTATCTCCATTACCTCATGGTGGGAAGCAAAAGAATTTCAGACCCCAGCATCCATTTAGGTGCTAATGGAGAAAGCTTTCTATGTAATTCCAGATGAGTTACCATCTCCATCACAAATTCATACCTTTTCTACCAATTATTGATAAGCATGTTTTCTGCCTAGTAATATTTTAAAAAAAATTGTACACAGGTTATAAACAAATACGCACATATTCCTACACATTTCCCCCCTTCAATCTTCCCTTCTACAACCTCTGCAAGCTTCTACATCACAGAAAAAAAATATATCAAAATTGGAGCAACAACTCCAGTGCTTCATTCTGCAAATTTATTGATTACTTTAGATGGTTGTAAGTCTATTTTTGCTTATTTTGAAGTAGTCATGTTTTGTTTTCAAAATGTAAAGAACTCAATTCAAGTGATGATCATGTCAGGCTCCAACCTCACAGTTTTTCCATAGATTCCAAGGCCAGAAGGGACGGCGATAATCTACTCTGATGTCCTGTATAATACAGTCCACAGAACTCCCCTAAAATAGTTCATAGAGTATATCTTTTAGGGGAAAAAAATCATTATTGATTATAAGTTTTCAGTGGTGTATAACCCAGCAGCATCCTCAGTGAATGGCTTGATGGCCATGAATGTTTATATTAAGTAGATTTTTGCCAACATTTTTCTGGCTCTAAAATTTCTCAGATGATTTACACGTACCTTTACTAAATTTGAAAACCTTTAATTATATGGATTCTTGAATTTCCAGTAAAAATAGTCTCAGTTTTGCTAGCATTATTGTTTTTTGCATCACCCCCAGAAAGTAATTTACAAGTCTCCTTTCAAAAACTGATTTAATCTTTGAAAAAACAAAAGGGTAATATTAATGTGTACATTATTTAAGTGAGTGGGAGATTTGTTAAGTTAAATCTTTATGTCTGTATAATAAGATACATCACAATGGCCATGGCTACGCTACAAAATAACTTCAAAGTAGGCAACTTTGAAGTAGCATGTCTACCTACAAAAAGCACCCTGCCTTACTTTGAAGTAGTCTCTCCCCTACTTTGAAGTAAGTGTCTACACACAATAGCCCCTACTTCGAAGGAAGGGTGCCAGTGGGCCTTTGCCACAAGCAGCGAGTGGTGGGACCAGCTGGTGCTGGAGGACTGGGATGACGAGTAGTGGCTGATGAACTTCAGAATGACCCACCAGACATACAAGGACCTCTGCCAATGGCTCGCTCCAGTCCTCCAGCACTGGACATCCAGACAGGGCCATCGCACTATGGAGGCTGGCCACACGTGACAGCCGTGGGCCCATCGGCCACCAATTTTGGAGTCAGCAAGGCCACCAACTGAGGAGGGAGCTACTGAGTGGGGGAAAGGGACCCCTGGCAGCAAGGTGGGGAGGGCGGCTCCCAGTCAGGCATTCATGAACATCTCTTCTTTCCCACCCCCCAGGTCATCCGAGGCATCAGTACAGTGCTCTGAGATACATTGTCACCCTGGGGGACCTGGACACTGCTCTCGCCGGGTTCACGGACCTGGGCTTCCTGTATTGTTTCAGAGCCCTGGATAGGACACACATGGCGATCAGGGCTCCACACCACAGTGGGGATACCTACATTAACAGGAAGGGATACCACTCCCTGGTGCACGTGAGGGGCAGTTTCCTGGACATGTGTGAGGTGGCAGGGCAAGGGCCATGATGCCCAGGTGTTCTGGAATTTGTGGATGGGATGCTGGAGGGCACGGATGTGTGCCCCCTGTGGGAGTTCCCGCTTGGAGAACATCACGATGCTGCCCTGCATCATGGCTGATGCCACATACCTGCTGCACATGTGGCTCACGTGGCCCTATACCAGATGCACCACAGCAGCCCAGAACACCTTCAATGGTTGCCTCAACCATGCCGGGGCACAGTAGAATGGGTGTTTGGGAGGCTGAAGGGGAGGTTTCACAGCCTCCTCACCATGCTGGATGTCAGTCTCCCAAATGTCCCCTCAGTCACTGCTGCCTCCGGTGCCCTTCACAACCTTGTAGAGGTTGGCGGGAGCCCTTTATCCAGGGCTGGGCCACGGACCCAGGGGCTGGCTACAAACAGCTGCCTGCTGCCTCATGCCACAAACCCCAGAGGGATGGGTTCAGGGTCCGGGAGGCCTTGCGCCAGGCCTTTATGCAGGGCTTGCCCTGACACTCCCAGCCAAGCTCTGCACCACAGGTCCCCTCCCCTCCACTGTCCCACCCCTCATGCTCCCTCACCAAATGCACCCTCTTCTGCCCCCCCCACCCTACCAGGCAACAGGGATTCAGGATTAGGGTGGCAGCAATAAACTTTACTTTAGAATAAATGTAACTAGGAAACAAACCAGAAGGTGTCATCCTATTTGCAATGCACGGGGGGAATGGTCCACAGAAGGGAGGGGGAGGGGTAGGTGAGGAGACTGAACTGGCATGGGGGAAGACTCAGTCGCCCAGATACATGGGGGGCCGGGAGCCACGCCAGCTGCAGATGCCCCTGCCACCTCAGGTCCAGACCCCTTTGTGGCTGCAACCATGGGGAGGTAGGGGTGGGGTGGGCATGCCGTGGGCTCGGACTCCGCAGGGTGTGTGTGTGGGGGGCAACTAGGTCTAGGCCAGGTGTGCATGCCACAGCCAGAAGTACTGAGCTAGCTCAATGCAGGTGGCTGGAGACAGATCCCACCACACGGTGGGCACCTTCCAGGGGGCGGCTGCAGGGGAGGCCACTGGATAGGGAGCGGGGGTGCTGCTGGAGGTCGCTGCTGTGGGCCAGGTTGGCAAGGGGGTGGGCGGTTGGGCGAGGTGGGCAGCCAAGGCCTGGGCCATGGAGTCCAGGCTGCCAGTCAGCTGCACCCACACATCCTGCTCCATGGCCAGCCAGTCCCAGAGCACGCCGGTCATCTCCAGCATGACCGACCAGTTGGCAGCCGCTTCTCTGATGGTGCATGAGCCCTGTGGGCTCTCGGGTGCTCAGAGGTTCCCACCTGGAAAGGGTCGGCTTCTGTTCGCTCCCTCCCCCATCCCCAGGCTGTTCTGGGTCGGGTTCCCTCCCTGGCCCTTGAAACATCCCGCTCATCCCATATGTACCAGCTGTGACCTCCCAGGGCTTGGGCGAGGCAAGGCTCAATGAGGCTTGGCTAGGTGTCCTGGAGGCAAGGGTGATGACAAGGGTCCTGTCGCTGGAGCACTCGTCATTACCCTTGGTCTCAGTGGGCTGGTGCCTGCGTACAGGGCTGATGGTGCTGGAGCGGCCCCCCTCTTCATTGCTGTCTGCAGGGCAGGGCCAGCTGTGTCTACCGGATGCTCCGGGGCAGCTGCCTCCCTTGTCCAGGGTCCCCAGGGAAGCAAAGGGGTCCTGGCACGCTGCCATGGTAGCTGGGGGTGTGGAGGCTGGCTGGTGCATTGAGCAGAGGCAGTCCAATGGAGAGCTCATACTGTCCCTTGCTTTTGGCACAGTCTCAGCTTCCTGCCTAGGGTTGCCAAGGAGCTGCCTCCTTTAAAGGCAGCCAGCTAGGACCATAGAGCCCTGCCTGGGCTGGCCAGACCGTCCCTGTCCTCCAGGGGGTCAGAGGGGAGGGAGGGCTGCCTCCTTGGTGGACCCCTTACTTAGAACTAGTGAGTACAGAATGTCTACATGAACCCTACTTTGGAGTTATACTACCTGACTTCAAAGTCAACTCTGAACTTAGAAAAAGTGTGCGTAGACGCTCTGCAGGCTACTTCAAAGTTTGTAGTGTAGACACAGACATTAGGATTTATATTTTGTAGTCTTCTTTCCACAAATGTGAATTTACTGTGCTGTCGGCTAAGCTAGATTTCTACCTTATTTAAGTATCTGTAAACACAGATGACGTAACCACTAAAGAAGTTTGAAGATTACTCTATTTTTTTTAAATATACAATTTCATTGGTGTCTCATATCAGTCATACAAATATAATGAAGTAATGCATCACCTTAGAAGATCTAACACTGGAAGCGTGCACTGAAGTTTTATTTGTCTTACCTTCTGGGGCATCTGCATCACAGACTTTAGGCACATACGTTGTAACATTCCCTGGCTGGCCATCAAGTGTCATATTATGCTGCATGAAGAATATATAACGTCAGAAGAAAAAATTTTTTATACAGGTGAATACTGTGCAAATCTTATAAATCTTGCAAGAACAATTCTGGCACAACAGCTATAGATATATTTTAAATTTTACTTTCACAATAATCCTTACCAAAGAAGATTTTAAAAAAATCTTGCTTTATGTCTTAAATCTTGGCATTCTATAGTTTATTTTCAATGTTTTACAAGTTATGAAGTGTAACAGAATAAATTCATTCTATAAAATTCCTCCAAAAGCTTACCTTTTTTGTAATTAAGCTTTAGTTGATGACATTCAAACAAACATTTTGAAATAATAAACAAGGTTGACTGTAGACGTAGGCAGGGGAGCTCACAGCCACCAGGGGCCATGAGGCATGGTGGCGTGGAACCCAATTCTTAGCTCCAGACAGGCAGAGAAAAGGGCAGTTAGCTCTCAGAATTGCCAGGATGTGATGCTGCCCTCCTCCCATTCCCTCACAGCTATGCTGTAGTGGCACTTGAGAAAGGAGCTGAATCTCTGGCCACCACTGCTGCTAAAGTAGCGGTGGCAGCAGCCAGAGCTCCAGGCCCCTTTGAAACATGGGGCCCATGGGCAACTGCCCCTTCTTCTCGCATCAGCAGGTCTGCATACAGGGAGGGACCTGAGAAACATACAGTTGCATGAGCTACAAGTGTTGGATCATATGATGAATTGCAAGCCTTAGCTAGGCACTGTGGAAGTGTTACTGACTTTCATACACACACTGAAGCCAACTTTTTAATTACACTGCCTTATTTTTAGAAGCTTGGAGCACCTTCAAAACCCTGTGAAGCCAACTGGAATTTCAACACACTCACCACCTTTGAAAAATCAGGCCACTTAATTTTGGTGCCAAAATATGCATTTTGAAGGTTAATTTAGTCACACAAGCTTGAAAATTTTTGGCTTTAGTGTTTTTTCAGTGAGGATCTGTGACATTTGTGAGCACTCAAAACAAATTATTTACTGGGACTATGATCTACAGCACATGCAATTCAAAAATTAAGTCATGGCTACAGTTTACTTACCTAGTTTGCATTGGTAAACATACACACATATACATACGCAAATGTGAAAGAACAGCTTTACTGCAAATAAGTCACTACATTTGATCTCAATATTTGAATATAAACCCAGTTAAATGTTGTCTGCAGTGAGTTAGAACACAGACCATGAAGATCACTCCTTTTTATCCAACTGTCCAGTGTTCATAACCGAATGTTGATCACATAGCTACACTATAAATGTAAAAGACCAATCAGATCATATAATATATCAATTATAAAGGCAGGAGTATTTCCCATTTTTTACTATTTTGTCCAGTGTGATGTTAACTATCTTCCTAGTGACAGGATTTCACTACTACTTTTGATGAATATTAAGCAAATTAAAACCTCACCTTGAGGAACTTTGATACTCAGCCTACGTTCTCCCTTTAATTTTATCCCATTGTTCCTTTTTACACCCCCGTCTGAAATTCCACTAGCTTCTTGGTGTTCACATACGTCACAAACATCAATCATGTAGCACTAGAGCCATCTGTCGACAGACGTTTGTCAGAGGATATCTTCCAGCAAAACTTCTATTGGCAGATTGTGGCCAGACTGCCAAGTGGATCGAAAGAGCGAGGCACTCTGCCAACAAAACGGCCAACAGAAAGCACAGCACACAGGGCTGCCCAATTTCCCAGAAACCCTGTCTGTTGACAGAGGGCCATCTGGAACGTCCAGACTGGCTTTATGTTGACAGAGGCATTCTGCCTCATGGGGCAGCTGCAGGACACTGTTGACAGAACGCCTCGGAAATATGGACATTCCGCAAGTTGTGTCAACAAAACCTTAGTGTAGACAGTATGTCTGCTTCATAAATACCAGCCTCAATAGTCTAGTCATTCCCTTCTTCCCAACTTATTTTGGATTTTGCACTTATCTTCCCACTGACTTCTATGTATGGAACACCCTTCCTGAGGAAATCCACAAAGACAATACTTTTTTTCTTATTATATTGTTTTCTAATGGTCCACATATAACCCACAAAATATGAGCAAAACAAACTGATTGTATTCCATATTTTTCTACATTTATTACACCAGTCTTTCCTGAGAAAATTCATTCTTTGCTGATGTCACTGCAGTCATTTAATACTTGCCTTACAATCACCTCAACCTCATTAAGCTCCTTGAGGAATGGATCATATTCTTTTATCTGTGCTGGGAAGCTTCTAGCTTGCTTTTTTATTATTAGTTCTTCCAAAAATCCTCCTAAATTAGGGTCTCAACTTTATTTCATTATGTTAAATTAAACTTAATAATGAACCAAGCAATACTATTGCTAGAAATTATTCCCATTTGTAGTGTCATTTTAATTAGATTTTGCTTACTATGCTTTAGTCAACTGTCAAGCTCTTCAAGGATATTTTCACACACACATTCTCAGTCCCATAAAAATGTTGAAATTCTATTCAGTAGGAAAAACGTAATCAAAGATGCAACTTCTATATCAATTTTGCATATGTACAAAACTAGTTTATCTAGCAATTATTTTTCCTCATTATTTACTGAGTATTCAGTAATCTATTAGACACTTCACAGATCAAAAGAATAGATGTGGTCCTCACTCTAAAGAGCTTAAATCTCAATTAAAGCCAGACAAGCAGAGAGAAGAAAATAGACAGGCATGGATTAAGAGATGAGAATACAGGGGTTGCAGTTAAACATCATATATTTGCTTACACTTCATGCAACATGGCTGATTATTTTTGAACAACTGAAAGCTTAAAAGTGTTTTTTTTTTTTTAATCAGAAGGAGGGAGAGATTGATGAGTATGTTTCTAAGGCTATGTCTACATTACAACATATCAATTTTAAGTCATTTAGCCTGAGTTTTCCTGGTGCCTGTCTTCACTGTAAATTCCATTAGGTTGATTTATGGTGCACTACAATCGACATTGATATAGTAACCTGATGCGTGTAGTGTTCAGTTTAAATATAAAATTCTGAATGAAGGGTACTGAGGAAGCACCATGTCTTTAGACTTCATTAGCTTCCTGACGTGTTCTATATGTGCCCCACAGTTCTCTGCTCTGGCCTCTTCCATCTCCACTGCTCTCAGGTGCAGAGGAATTTGGCAACAGGACAACTGTTTCAATTTGGCACCTGGAAGCCTGTGCCTGTAGGGTCATGAGATGCTGAAAAAAATCTTCTCTTTTCGTTTGCTAGTAGCATGGCTGTGGGGTCTGTGGTTCTGCATATACCCCTGCTAGCTGCCTTTTTTTTCCTGCACTGCCTGGTGACAACTACTGCCCTCCTGCACCATGTGGAGGTTAGACTATTGTGGGGGGGCGGTCGTACTTGTCTGATAAGATGAGAAACTTCTTCTCAGCCACTTCATGTTGTCCTGATCCTCACAACCCTTTTGTTCCCTCCCCCAGAGGTGTTATGCAGTCTGGAATTTTCCTGCACCAAGTTGTATCACATGGCTTGACACCAAACCAATAAAAGGATATGCTGCACAAGGTGCCAGGCAGCTTGCATGCAGTGAGGGTCCAGTAGCCAGCCAGGGGAAGTTTCCCTGCTCTATCACAATATTGGGGCACAGAAGAAAATACTGTCATTAGCATGGCTGTCCTCAGAAGAAATTGTTATAGGGACTTTATCCAAAGGCCAGGGGGCTGGCTATATTCTAGGGCTTTTTAGCTGTCCAGGGGAAGTCTCCCTTGCCCATCATGGTTTTCAGATGCTAGCTGTAGCCATGGGTCTTTTAGCTACCCCTTAGCCATAACTGTTTCAATGAAGGTAATGTAGTAGCTATACAATTGCCACAGTTCTCAAAGTAAGGCTGACAGAGAGCAATATTCTTTTTCTGAGCATTTTCTTTGGCAGGTCCAAACCTGGCTATAGTCTGAGGTCTTTTAGCTGCCCTGAACCATAATCATTTCAACGATTCATTGTGGTTTCAGTGTAGCACCAGTGTCTACTTAAATTCTTGTTCTGAGGCTCTTTGTTGCCAGGAGGTTTAATTCCAGATCCAACCCCACAAAAATCCAGTGCTTTTGCATCCTGTTTTCAAAAACCTGTCAGTTAGGAAACCCAAAATCTTTTTTCTAACCATTCCTAAGCGCTTTGCTACCCCAATTTCCCCTCAGTTATAAAAACTGCATCTCTTATACTGGCAGGCCAGACCCGTCTGGAAAAAGGGACATTTGTTTAACATGGCAGGGGAAACGGGAATGAAATGTGGGAAGATGTCATCAGATACGCACATCTACTTGCGGGGCATTTTCTTCCCCATGCTGCACCAGTGAAAACAGTCAGAACACTATGTGGCTCCGGGAACTGTGGGATAGGTTCCCACAATACACTGCTGCAGCAGTCAATTTAAGCTACTCATGTCTCACAGAAATACGTTGATTTTGTGGGAAGCATGTGGGAATGTGAGGATGCTCAAAATCAAACCGATAAAACCCAGCATTAATAAATTGATTTTAATAAATTTGATTTCAGCTCATAGTGTAGATGCAGCCTAGAGGCAGAAGTTAAGCCAAAGACCATGAAAAATTAGAGATAGTGAAGCAGGTAGGCAAGGAATGTGCAGGTGGGAAATGGTGTAATGAGTGCAGAGAAAAAGTAGTGGAAATAAATATCTTGGAGTAATGGACTGTGTACTGCAAACCAGGGTACAGAGACCTTAAAAACATACTGGAGTATCTATGCCACCTCAGGGATTTATATGGCTTACTCACCTTCTCTTCTGTGCTTCACTTCTCCAAGTAATGCAGGTACGCGAGAGGGAGCCCAAATAGAAAACTTCAAAAGATAGTTCATTCTAAAATTTTTGTTCCCCCCGCCCCCCAAGTATTGAACATAGATTAAATAGTAATTGTTAGAATTACACTTTTCCTTTTTTGAAGACTGGTCTACATTTAGTTTTCTCCAGTATTCTGGGGCCTTTCAACTTCTGAGCTTTCAAAAGTAGCATTATTCAGTGGTATTGTCAGGAGATGTGGATTCAATTCCTGACCTTGTCATACATAGTAATCCCTTGATTTATGCAGAGGTTGCATCCTGGGCAACCTCTGCATAAATAAAATTTCACATATGTGGGGAGGGGTGGATTGGGGAGATCCCAGGAATTCCCCTGGCTAGGGGAGCAGGCAGCTGGATCCTCCACAGGGGAAGCCAGGGAGCAGCAGCGTTCTGCTGCCATTCCATCTCCCCTCCTCCCCTCACCGGGAGAAGCAGTGCAGCCACCGACTCCAGCTGCTGGCTTCCCCCAGGTGGGGGAAGTGTATGGGGAGCAGTCGTTTGATCCTCGGCTTCTCCCAGCTTGGGGGGAACACAGCTGCTTGTGGCGCGGTTTCTCCCAGCTGGGAGAAATTGTGCCACAAGCAGCTGTGTGCTCACCAGGTTCCCCAGCTGGGGAAGCTAGGGCCTAGAGGGAAGGGTGGTTACGATTTGTACTTAACTCAAGGGTTTACTGTATTTTGGATTAGTCTTAGTCCACTGTTTTAACTATGCTTATGTCTAGATTATAGCCATCTGTCAACAGAAGTTTTTGTTGGAAGATATCTTCCAGCAAAAACAGATGTGGACAAATTGTCAAGCATGTGGCAAGAGTAATCTGCTGTCAACGGGGCATGGCTGCACTGCTCAACTGCTCTCTCGATAAAATGGCCAACCAGAAGCACAGCAGACAAGGCTGCCCGGTGTCCCAGGAAGCCCCGTCTGTCGACAGAGGGACCCCCAGAATGACCAAACTGGCTTTCTGTCGACAGAGGAATTATGCTTTATGGGGAGGGGGATAAGACTGTTGACAGAATAATAAATAAAAATAAAAAATAATTCTATAATATAATTATAGAATTATATAGATAGGACACCTTGAGAATCTGGATGCTCCCTGGGTTCTCCCCATGAAAACCATTTTTTTTTTTGACCAAACCCTCTAGTATACACAGCCCTCAAAATTATCTTCCCTTCCTAATCAATCCCCATCCTTTTTACTGTAAAGATAATTGCACATGCCAATGCGTCAACTTTTAGACGTCTTTTCCCCCTATTTAAGGTTTGAAAAGATGAAAATTAAAAGAAGGATGGGGAGTTGAAGACTCAGTTATAGAGCTGCTGAATGCCTCAGGAAATATTGCTTCCCAAGTGGGATATTTACAGATTAATTGGAATTTGCAAGCATGGGAAGAAAGAGTACAATGGAGAAATGCAAATACAAAATTAATTCCGGTATACAGGTGAAAATATTAAAAATTCAGTTCTGCTTTCTACATAAGCAGGGTTATAAGAATAGATTATACACCCTGAGAACCAACTAACTTTTACAATATGCAAGAAATAATAGCTTCATCAAAAATGTTCAAGCCACAGCTAAGAAAAAGCAGGAAATATAATTCTCAGTTTTCATTTGTATATTCAAAGGATCATGCATAACAAATTTAGTTTTCAATTGATTTAAATATATGATTGGACGAATCACCGCTTACATAACTGAAAGTTTCTTGAAAACACGTTAAGAACTGCTGAAAATTCAGAACAATTTGCAGGTCAGTCTTCTCATAGAATCAAATTTCAAGTGAGAAAAGCCCTAGTCCATGCCACGGTCTCTCAAGGAGATGGTTTGCAACATACTGATTTTTGAAGGTTGTCTTAACAAGACTTAGTTCCAGTGTGCTCTCCAACCAAAAGACAGAGCTGTTCAATAAATTTAACTAAATTATAGCCAGATACATTATTTCAAATCAACTGGAGATGCACTTTTAATGACAGTCGAGAAAGTCCCAAACATGTTACATGAAGTAAACAGACTAAATGGGTATAGAAGCTGTGTTCATGCTATTGCTGGTTGCCCACAGAGGTAACATTTACCACTCACAACCATAAGAAATCAAAGAAAGATTACACTTTGTTCAATATAGTTTTAGGGTAAAGAGCATTTTAGTTATCTGGGTGTAAACTATGTATTGCTCATAGTGAGATGTTGCATAGAAAGATAACCTATTGTATAGAAAACTGTACCTGTATGCACCTATGTGCTTCAAGAAACCAGCTTCTGCGGTGCAGTACTCAGGGGCAATGCATGGGGAAGGGAACAAGGAGGAAGGAGGGACAGGGGCCAGCAGCAGAGCTATAGTCTCTGGGCATTTAGGGTGGATGATTTAGAGGGAGTATTTTCCTGTGTTATATACACTTGTTCTCTTAAAGACTACTTACACCCAAACAAGACTGGTCTTAAACAGCGTAATATTTTCTTTCAATTGTGGGACAGACCTTTCAGGCATTTTGTTAAATATGTAAACAATTCCAAATTTTTAATATTTGTGTTTAAATTCTCTCTCCTAGCTTAACTGGTTCAAAAATATTTTCAGCTCTGAAACTGACCCTTTTAAGGAACCCAGTATATATTACTATTAGGGCTGCATATTAATTACAATTAATTTATGTGATTAAATAAAATATTAAATCACAAATCAGAGTTCTAACTGCACTGCTAAACGATAAAATACCAATTTAACTTTATTAAATGATTTGAACCTTTCTAACATTTTTATATTCATTATATTCTGTTGCCATTGAAATCAAAATGTGCATTTTTATTAAAAATACTTGCTATGTAAAAATTATAAATAGTATTTTTGAGTTCACCTTATACAACTACTGTATCACAAATTATTTTGCAAGTGTAACTTACAAATAGTTTTTTTTTTTTTTGTTATGTAACTACACTGAAAACTAAAAACAATGTAAAACTTCAAAGCCTACAATTTGAATGTGTTCAGCCAATCATTAAGACAAAATTTTATTTATATTTACAGGAGATAACACAACCTCTTACTTACTAAATAGCCAGAAAGTGAGAACAGGCATGTGCATGGCTCTTTTGTAGATTGTAATAAGGTATAACGTACCAGATAAGCTAAAAATTCATATGCACCTTTATGCCTTGGCTACCATTTCAGAGGACAGGCTTCTATTTTGATGACACTCATTAAAAATAGCAGGTTAATTAAATGACTGAATTGCTTGGGAGAGAACTCTATGCCCCCTGCTCTGTTCTACATGCATTCTACCATGTTTCATGTTATAGCAGCCTTAGATGATGATCCAGCACATCTGCATTTTATGAACCATTCAACTGAAGATCTGACAGAACACAAAGGTGGTACAAATGCGTTATTTCTAAAGATAGCTACAACATTTGAATCACGGTTTAAGATGCTGAAGTGCCTAAGAGGGAAATCTTAGTAGATATCTTAAAAGAGCAACCATCTGATGTGGAAACTACAGAACCAGAATCAAACAGAAAAGTCAGCCTGCTGATGGCATCTGACTCTGATAATGAAAATTAACTTGCATCGGTTAGCACTGATTTGGATTTTTATTGATCAGAACCTGCCAGCATGGAAGCGTGTCTGTAGGAATGAAGGTTGAAACATGGAGAAATATGAAAATGTACACCTATAGCATAAAAATCTTGCAACACTAGCTATGATAGTGCCATGAGAATAACCATTATCTCCAGGGACATGTACACAAGAAGCAGGAAGCATAGTTTTCTGCAAATGCAAACAAAATCTTGTCCGAGTGATTGGCTGCACAAGGAGTAAGACTGAGGAGACGTGCAGGTTCTAAATATGTACACTTGGTTTTAATGAAGGCTTTTATTAATATCTATATTTTTTAGTTCAACTCATGTTAGATTGCAGTATAGTACTTGTATTAGGTGAATTGAAAAATAGTCTTTTTACAGTGCAAATACTTATCAAATATAAACACAAATTGAGCATGGTATTCCATGTTGTAATTGAAATAAATACATTTGAAATGCAGAAAACATCCAATATATAAAAAAAGAATTTAATATTGTTTAATTGCACATTTTTAATCATGCATTTATTTTCTTAGTCACTTGACAGACCCAATTTCACATTTGGACTTTACATCTATTACATAGGAACAGAAAAATTGAGTTTGATTGTGAAAAGTTTACTGTTAATTATAAAATAAATGATAAACTTGTTTAAAAAAAGGGCTAAGTATCACATGTGTAGGATAAAAGTAAGTTTGGGGATAATTAAGAAATTAGACCAGGATTTGAATATTTTAAAATAGAACTATCAAGGCATACGCCCTCTTCTACACCTTCCACTTTCTTGCTTTTAGATTAGCAAGCTGTCTGGGCATTGCCTGAGACTAAGAGTTTATACAGAGATTTCCACAATGGAACCCTATTCCTGACTGAGGAGCTTGGCCTTTACCACAATATATTGAAAATAATAAAAAGCACTTCCTGTATTTAGGGAACATAAGGCATACCGGAAACTAGCAGCAACTGCCTCCCTATTCAGCACCACACAGATGAACAGAACAATCTAAAAGCCCATGTGAAAGGGTGCAACAGGTCTCTGCACCGCAGTCATCCAAAATATCCAGAACCACAAGCATTCTAAGAACGTTTTATGGTTGTATACATTAAAAGAAAGGTATACCATATGGCTGTGCTTTGCCTTAACTCACATATGCAATATTATATATTTTTTAAAAAGGTGGGTTTATTTTATATTATATACACACACATACACAGCACCTTATATATAAAGTCTCACCTCTGCCACGTATTTTTGGCTTCCATACATGACATACTGAGGTGCAAGACTGTAGATCATGTAACTTGTGTGAAGAACAATCAACAGAAGAATCATACAGAGAAATAAGAGTGCTTGGGGCCGAGTTTTACCTCGTCTGATCTTATACAACTAAAAAAAAGTAAAAATATTAGATTATAATTGGTTCTTTAGATTATCAAGCTTAATGTTTGTCGAAGGACATTGCTTTTACACTAGATATTACACTTGATCTAGTTTTTCCGAATTACATCCTGAAACTCTACTGTTAAGAGACAGTAAAAATATATTCAAAAAGACCATCCCCCTCTCAGGCATACATGTAAATGTAAAAGCCTCTAAATCTTGCAAATAAATGATCAAACGTTATCATGAATTTTTACAAATTATCCTATTATTTAAAACCCTTAGCTTCAAAACTTGCAGCTTTCCTTATTCCAAATGACTGTTCCCATCTTCCATTGTTTTCACTGGGGTTGATGCCAAACTATACTCATCCAAGATGGCTGCCGTTACCTATAGGCTTCGCATATGGGAATGGGACTGCCCATGGTAAAGAAGGCCACCTCCTGGATTTTAAGGTTAGAGGCTTGGACAGGAAACCGAAGAGACAGGAAAGTGTAGAATTCAGGAGATGATCTGGGACTGGAGTGGATAAGTGAAATATACGGGGAAGGAAAACAGGATACTAGAAAGGGAAAAGGACAGATTGATGGCTACTCCACACTCCAGGTTAGGAAAAGGGAAGCAAAGTCTTTCTGGGGAACCACTGGGGAATGTGCGCTGTTGTGGGCACGTTTAAAGGTTGAATTTGATCCTGCGATGCTCATATTTTGGAGGCACCCCGATTTCCACTCTGAAAGCTCAAAAAACAGAAGCCAACCCCCAAATCCACTACACTCTTCAACACCCATAAACTTTTCCTCCATGACTGAACACTCGGGGTAGGCAGCACATCCAATGTACTACTTCCACAGAGTTCCCAGACTCTGCTGACTTGGTGCCTGACATTTTGTCTTGAGTTGGAACTGCTTGGACTTTAGCTATCAGACCAAAACACAACCTAGGTTTTCACAACATGGTGGAGACCTTAAGACTCTTGCTAAAGCAGTTTATTATAATATTGTTTAAAAAGAACAATTGCTGTTCACCATTTTAACTTTTAGCACATCATAGGGAGAAAATTCTGCAAGCTCCTTTTCTATCTGATTGCATACATTTTAAGAAATATTTTAATAGTAATTTATAGATGTTAAACTTTAGTAAATGAGTAATATTTACCCTTATCCAAAAGAACCATATACCCATGTTTCGAATCCCAGCCATTGACGTGAAGATAAAATACATAATAATTGTTGTAATAAGGATATAATCAAGTGGAAAAACCTGAAAGGGAAGAATATTAACATTTAAATGCTGAGAAAAAATGAAAATACTAACATTACAATAGTCAACAATAATCAAATTACAAGAGTGGTTGACCATCTAATTTTAGAAACAGATTTCTTAGCACAATGGGGTACTGTACACACACACACAATGTTATAACCACAACCAGGTGTGAAGTGTTGCTTTGGTGAATGAAGAATGAAGCTTAAGAAAAAGCGAACAAGCACATGGACAGGTTAACGTCAAAACCTGAAACAACTTTAGTTAGAAACATGGAATGCAATCATGAGGTGACCTTGTTCTGGCAAGTTATATTTATTTATATATATAAGTATATAGACTCCTTGCCACAATGACCTAAATTTCCCCTATTCTCTGGCCAAACGTTATGGGTTGTAGGAAGGCAATCTTTATGGAAAGTTGATATAATAAGGGTAACAGTTTAAGGGATGCCCTATTAAGCTGGGATGTATCACCTTAACTGAATCTATATGTGAGAGCCCTTTCGAAAGGGTGAAAATCGAAGTTCAGTGGTCAATATATTGGCCGTCAAAAGGGAGCACCCGCTGTCATTATCGGATTGGCATTTTGATCCGCTTTTTTGAAGTGCCGCCGCAGGTCTTGACCAGAGAGTGTACACACGGCTCCAACCCTCTTTCGAAAGAAGGGAGGCAGGAAACACCACGGACAGGGTCCCATGGTCGACAAGCCTTTCTGGGGCCGCAGCCAGCCAGTCCCTTTAAAGGGTCCCTCCCTCCACTCTTCAGGAGCTGAGTGCTGCCCAGCCTTTCCCAGCCCAGCAGAGCCCACCCGTGCCCATGATGGAGGCCCAGCGACAGCTCCTGAAGGAGGAAACCCTCATTATGGACGCCCTGCTGGCAGTACTGTGCATCAATCACCACACCCGATCTCATTCCCCCCAGGGCCACGGGGTTCCCCCACCTGGGAGTACCGCCAGGCCCCTCTTGGGAGCCCTGATGCCTCTGGACCCGGACCCAACCCAGCAGCACCGACTGGTGAGTGTGTGGTGTTAGGGGAATGGGGCAAGGAAAGGTGGTTGTAGAACTTCCGCATGTCGAGGCAGACCTTCGAGGATATCTGCCACTGGCTCGGCCCCGGACTCCAGCACCATGACACCTGCATGCGTCCAGCCCTCATGCTGGAGAAACAGGTCACGATAACCATCTGGAAGCTGGCTACCCCAGACTCCTACCGCTCTGTGGGACAGCGGTTCAGGGTGGGCAAGGCCACTATCGGGGCTGTACTGATGGAAGTAAGGTGGGGGGCTGGGGCAAGGGGAACCCTCTGTTGCAAGGGGCTAAACTGGGCAGGCGCTGGATGGGAGGGGGGCAGAATGGCCCCGAGGCAGGGGGAGATGGCTGCGCACCCACATCCCATGCACATCTGCCACCCAACATTCCAGCCACCCCCACCAGCACCGCACCCACACATCTACCACCCACCATCCCCCTAAGGAGCGCAGCACAGAGTGGTGAACAATAAAATAAACATTTATTTACACTATTATTGTTAACTACGTACAGGGGGTGGAGACCTAACTTGGAGTGGGGTGGGGGACTCACTCCGGGGCAGGGGTGGTGGGCCGCAAGCCCTGTCGGCCCCTGGAGCCCCTACTTCCCCAGGTGCGGGTATCACTGGCAGATACTGCTGGTGAGTGGGCCTGGTGGAGGCCGGGGGTGGGGCAGGCTCAGTGGGGCCAGGAGGCGGGCCAATGGTGTCCGTATGGTCTCTGAGGGTGTGGCCAGTGTCCTCCAGGGTGGTCAGCAGCCTCTCCCAGGCTGCCCTACTCCACTCCATGTCGGCTTGGGCGAGCCTCCGGTGCTGCTCGGCCACCTCGGCCTGGTGCTGGCTGGCTGGGTCCTCCTTGGCCCAGCAGGGGGCCCCTGACAGCATGCTGCCTGGGGTGGCATCCGGGCTCCTCTGAGGGCTGGGGCCGGGGGGGGGGAGTGGCTGGGCTCTCGGGGATGAAGGATGGCACAGGGCTCTCCCGGCCCACAGATGGTGTGACTGTGTGGAGAGGAGGACAGCATGTCAGTAACGTGTCCCGAACAGAGGAGACCTGGCTGTGGCCCACCCGCCCAAGCCCACCCCATGGGGCCCCTGCCTTCCCCAAAAGACACTGACCCCCTAAAGGGCACCGACCCGTCCCCCATGGGCTAGGCCTCCTGGCCCGGAGTGCATCCAGGGGTCTCATGCAGGTGGCCCTTCCCGGCCTGCGGTGTGCAGGACCCAGGTGCTGACCAGCCGCCACCCCTGTGCTGCTTGCAGTGATATCCACTGAAGGTGGGTGCTGGGCACCGCTGATGTGCCACCATGGGGTGCCACATCCCATGTGGGGAGTGACCTGTATGTGGCCTGAGACCACCAGTCCTGTGTGCGGGCGACTTGCCTTTGTCTCCTGCACCCTGCAGAGCAGGTGTGCGCCCCTCCCTGTATATACTAAAAGGGTCCCTTGGCGACGTCCAGGGATGTCCGGCCCTTGATCATGAAGCTGGAGGAGCAGAAGGGGATGACGATGGTGAGGTCCCCCTCCTCATTCGACTACTCAGGGGTCCCCTTGCCCTCCTGAGTCCCCGGTCTGGGCTGCTCCTCCTCCTCCTCCAGCTGCAGCTCCTCAGCAGATGTGTCCAGGAGCGCTGGGGATGGGGAGCTGTCCTGGGGCCCCAGGATGCCCCAGAGCTCCCGGAAAAAGGGGCATGTGGCTGGAGCTGCCTCACAGTGGCCGGCCTGGTCCATGGCCTGGGCATAGCCCTGCCACAGCTAGCTTTACCTTTGAGCGTACCTGCTCTGCGGTACGCTCCAGGTGGCCCCTGGTGTGGAGGCCCTGCGCCAGGCGGGTGAAGGCAGCAGCATTACGCTTCTTCACCCCCATCTTGTGCAGGACCTCCTCGTCCTTCCAGAGGCCAAGGAGGTCCCACAGCGCCTGCTCTGTCCAAGAGTGGGTCCTTTTTTTCCCTCCCCCTGGGGGCTCTGGGAGCCCAGTGAGGGCTCTGAGGGCGAGGGCTGGCTACTGGCCATGCTGCAGCACTGGAGCATGGGGCTGGAGCACTTGCAGAGGCTGCTAGTAGCACATTCTCAGCTTCCTGCCATGGGTTTCCTGTGTGCATGCAGCTTTAAGGCAGCCAAATGCAGGGACCATAGTGCCCCACTGCTGCCGGCTGGAGTGGCCCTGTGCTCCAGCTGACCAGCGCCATGGCGGACCCGCATTTCGAAAGAGCGGACTTTGGAGTGTCTACACATGTACTCTTTCAATTTAGTATTTCAAAAGGGGCTGATCTTCCTGATCTGGGATCGGGGTTCGGATTTCCAAGTCTGTGCCCCGTTCTTTCGATCTTCTTTCGAAAGATGAGTTTACACGCATGGACACTCCTCCTGTTCTTTCGAAAAAAAGGGCCACTTAGATTGTTTTGTGCACATGTAGACACAGCTCTTCAATGCCGCAATAGAAGGGATTTGCCTGACAGGCAGAAAGGCACAACCCATTTCTTTAGAGGGCTTTGTCATGGTGCAGTAAGGGGTTGCTTTGTCCAGGCAGATGAATACTCATTTTTGGAGTTTGGGAAAGAATCTGCACTGACTTCTTGTTCCTTCTCCAATACCAATAGGGAGTTGAAACTAACTATAGGAAATGCTTTGGTAACGAAAACCTTTGGGTTAGGTAGCTGGACTCCTAACATGTCAACTGACACCACTGTCCCAACATAGGGCCTATAAAAGGACCAGCATAAATAGGACATAATTGGGAATTGTAGCCCTGTAGCTCTTACTGATCCCGCTGATTTGTGAGCGCATCTAAGATTTTTCCCTAGACTGTCTGTCCAAGGAAGGGACAGTTGAGATTCTGGCGTGGATGGTCTGACATGATCACGTGAGGAGGCTGAGTAAGTGAAGTCTTCTTCCACACATGGCACACACAGCATTCTGATGAGTCCTGTCTAGTCACCTCTATGGCCAGTTATTTCCGGGGAAATTTTATGCTGCTGCGTGTGTGCGGAATTCAAATCTTTGGCATTTAGACGATGGCACAGACAGTATGCTTATAGAAGCTGCTGCTAACAAGCTGGGAGGGGTTGCAAATGCTTTCGAGGATAGGGTCATAACTCAAAATGATCTGGACAAACTGGAGAAATCATCTGAGGTAAACAGCACAAAGTTTAGTAGGGACAAAGGCAAAGTACTCCACTTAGAAGGGAACAAATCGGTTTCATGTTTCCAAAATTGGAAGAGACTCTCTGGGAAGGATACTGCAGAAGGGGATCTAGAGGTCAAAGTAAACCACAAGGTAAGTAGGCGTAAGTGTGACATGGTAGCTAAAAAAGCAAACATGATTGAGATAAGGGGAGTAGGGATGTAAGAGTAACTGGTTATCTGTTTAACTGATAAGCATCTGCTCATCAGTTACTGCTAATGGCTACTTGCAGCCCTCCATTCGAAAGCAAATAGGGAATGGTGGCTGACTTAGCCTCTATCCCTGCTTAAGATGGGATCAGGCATCTTCCTCCACTGCTGTTGTGCATTTAAAAGACTGAGCCAGCACACGGGCTGCATGAGCCTCTGTCTCTTCCACCTTCTCCCAGCAAATGGTTGCATATTGATCTGGTACTCCTTGTATACTTCAGCTCACTCGAACAGTTTACATTCAAGTGTCTTCACCTATTTGTGTGAACTGATTCCAAGCACCACTCTTTGATCACTATCTTAAATATACAATAGATGGCACCAAAAACAAAAAAAAAACAAAACACCTCAATGATGTTTGAACTGAGACAAATGCTGAGTACGTGTCACAAACAGGTGGGACACAGGGAGAACTATTGCTGTATGTGCCCAGGAAAACAAGGACAGGTGGTAGCTACTGGAAGATGTCTACCAAAGGGTGGGGGTGGGAGTGGAGAGGAATACTGGAGGGAAGAGCAGTGATGGGGAGGGAGCAGAGAATCAAGGACATGGGATATGAGGACAATGAAAAGGACACTATCAAATTGTGAGGGAGGCAGGATTACTTTGCAGGAGAAAACAAAGCCATGTGCTCTGCAGGACCAGGAAGGACACTAAAGGGTGGGTGATGGTGGTGGTGGCGGCAGGCAGATGTTGTACATGACTACTAGATAAATGTTGATGCAGCAAAGCCCCACTAGGGGCCAGCAGCCCCCAAGAATGCTGGTGCCAAGAAAGGTATATAGAAATCAATGGCGGTAGGCAACGGATAAGCCCCAGATCCCATCAACAGCCATGACACTGGGAACATCAGGAGGCTAGCCTCAGAAAAGCCTGTGCACTCATTCAAGCCTTTTAAAACCAGAGCAGTGGGGTGCGGGGAGGCAGATGTGCGGATAACTGAGAAATGACAAATTTTGGTCTTCTGTCGACAAACGCAGGGAGTATCTACACACAAAGTGTTCTGTTGAAAGAGTCTTAACAGAACTCTGCATTTGCCTTGACAGTGTTATCCCTCAATAATTTGAAGCATAACACTATCGACAGAGTACTGAGTACTTTCGACAGAAGTGCAGTGTAAAACACTTGGTGTGTCTACACAGGCACAAATCTTCAAAATGGCCATATTTCAAAGATTACTAATGAGGCACTGAATTGAATATTCAGCGCCTCATTAGCATTAGGACGCTTCCAGCTGTGGCGCTTCAAAAAGCGCGCAGCTCGGCACAGCTACACGGGGGTCCTTTTCAAAAGGATCCCACATCTTTCCAAATCCCCTTACTGGAAATGTGCAGGGTCCTTTCAAAAAGGACCCCCATATAGCTGTGCCAAGCCGCATGCTTTTGAAAGCGGCACTGTTGAAGCGCCGTGGCCGGAAACATCCTACTGCTAATGAGGCGCTGAATAGTCAATTCAGCGCCTCATTAGTAATGTTCGAAATGCCTGGCCATTTTGAAGATTTGTGCCCATGTAGACACACCCTTGGTCAACATGGAGGGCTTTCCATTGCCGGGCTGCTGTTTGTAGAGCTGCCACTCCACTTTGTCACCAGAGGGCAGTGCAGTCTGGCAGTTCTCTTGACAGAGCAAGTTTGTGTGGCTACAATCTGCCAACAGAAGTTCTGCTGAGATTTCTGTTGACAGATGCTTCTAGTGTAGACATAGCCAAGAATTAATTCTTCCCCTCTATTGTGCACTGATTAGGCCTTGATTTGAGTACTATGCCCAGATCTGGGCCCCACATTTTAGGAAAGATGTGGAGAAATTGGAGACTGTCCAGAGAAGAGCAACAAAATGATAAAATGCCTAGAAAAAGCAGCAGAAATGTAGCACTTTAAAGACTAACAAATGATTTGTTCAATGATGAGCTTTCATGGGACAGACCCACTTCATCAGATCAATAAAGTGGGTGTGTCCCACGAAAGCTCATCACCGAATAAATCCTTTTGTTTAGTCTTTAAAGTGCTACACTTCCACTGCTTTGTTTTGTTAGAGCACAGACTAACACAGTTACCTCTCTGTTGCCTAGAAAATGGTGACCTATGAGGGAAGACTGAAAGTACTGGGTTTGTTTAGATTGGAACAGAGAAGCCAGAGGGGACATGATCACAACTCTTACAAAAAGTTTCATTCTACTTCTTAGAAGATATTTAAAAGATTGCTGTCAAAGTATTTTAAAAACCTACTATTAAAATATTAATTGCTGCACAATTGCCTCTATAATACCAATATTAAATTAAAAACAAAACATGTTCAAAAGGAAGGTTTTTGTATTGTTGATTTGTTAACTTTCAGACTCAAAAATCTTTTAATCTATAATGATCTCCTAGGCCCTCATATATATTAACTTTATTTACATGTATTAGCCAATTATTGTTTTACTTACGGTTTGTAGAACAGGTAAAAGCATATTCAGCGGATTGGTCAGATTTGTTCCTAAAATTATAAATCCAGAATTGATGCCAGCTGAATGTAGAGCTTTGTCCAAGCTGCAGTAATGAAGGAAAATTGGTTAATTATGATGGCTTTTTCCCCCTCCATACAACTTTTTTATTCCAGTTTAATTTCAGGGGATGTCACATTTCTTTAAAAAAAGAAACTCTTCTGTTTAAGATTTAGAAACTGTTTCAAACATTGAAAATTTTAACTGAAACAATGTTTTAATCTTTGGCCTGTAAATGTTATAGCTTCCTCTGTATCATCAGATATCATCTCATGCTGCAGATGTTAATCAAGTTATTCATGTGAACTCAATGAAAACTACACACATGCATCTTTATGCAAAGAGATGTGATAGATTGCACAATCTATCCTGTTTTCAGTTTCCCCCTTTTGTTTGCATGGGTATTTCACAGAGGAGGAGAGGAAAATTTTTTTAATAGGGAAAAGTGATGCTTACATGTTAAAACCAGCCACTGTGTGTTGGGGAGGGAGGATTTTTTTAAGAAACTTGTATTTCCAATTGACTATGCTACTGTAACTTCATGAAAAATAGAAGTGACCAAGACCAAAACAATGGGCAAAGAGGAAACTAAACGTTCAATACCATAAAGTGGTAGGCACACTTTTCCTAACCCAAAAGGCACAAAAGGCCTTGGTTATTTTGTACCGCAGATGTAGCTCTTTTATTTGTATTTGTCTACAAATATGCCTGATCTCTTTGCTGCATCGGGACAAAGTTCTCACTCTTAAAGATTAACAGATCATACAAATGGATTTTAAACTTAGATGAAAATATACAGTATGCAATCTGTGCAATGGATTTACAAAATGACCACTGCAATATACTTACTTCGACAGGAACAGAGAAATGGTGAACAACAATGCCACAAGGATGAAAAATACTCCCCATATGATCTAAAAGAAAGACAATGCTTTTGAAGTTGATATTAAAGTACAAAAACATTATACTCAATTTTATTGATCAAGCGCTTTTCATATGCTGTAATATATTAAAATAAAAAATCATCCTAGCTAATTTTGGTTATTTACAAGCATTTTCATCCACTTTCTCCACATATGTTTTAATGACTTATGAATGAAGGAAGAGTTTGATAAGAAATGCTCAAAGATTTTACGGCTTAAAATAGTATCTCACTTCTTCCTCAGGGTCAACAATGGCAAAAGGGAACGTATTGCTTTTGGCTGGGGCTAACAAATGATTTATAGTATTGAATTTGAAATGTTAAATTTCAGTAGTGCACTGTAAGTTGAAACAGTCTTTTCTTTTCCATTAGTCACAGAAACAAAAGAGAAAAAGGCACATGAAAAGTTATATTGGTTACATCTAATATTTAACAGTAAAAATGTATTTGCTATAGGTAAAATCATGGACAAATTTAACTATGTCCCAAATGAGATTTGGCTCTACCGACAGAGGAAACTGAAAACGCAGCCTGAATTTCCTCCCTTGATATGTTCGGTCCATATGGAAGAGGTCTATAAAAATGCAGCCACTAGTAACTCATCTTTCGCATGTACTCCTCTCCACTGGAAAAGAACTGAAGCAGCAAGCCATCCCTTCAGAGGGAATAGCAGTAGCAGATGAGAAACAGAGCTTCATTTTTACCTAGCTGGCAAAGGGACTTGCTTGTTGAAAGCCATATTTGCAGGAGGCAAGTCTGGTAAGTGAAGTGTTGTAATTTGGCCCAAAGATCCATTCCACACGCTTTCAATAAAGAGGCTTCTGGCAACATAAACAGACTTCTAGTTCCTGTCTCAGCCAAGCAGGACTTAGTATTTCAAAAGCTATATTTAGTGTTTCAAAGCCATGTAGGATTTCATTTTTCAAAACAATATTGTTCAGTTGAGGCTTAAGACACACTTACTTTCCTTAAGTAAGGAAAATTGTCTTAGAAATGATTCAAAGACTCTTTAGAACAGACTATAAAACAGAAAAAATCACCAGCTAAACTAAACAAAATAAAATCAGAAGAGTCTATTGAAAGAAATAAAGGAAATTACAGTTTCAATAAAGACTTGGAAGAGCCACTTAGCCATTCTGCTCTCCTAAATACCATAAAAACCCTATCTGAGTATAACACTTACAACATCCACTGGCTTTTACCAACTAATGTTTCTTCCTTGCACAAAACAAAAGTGTTCAGGAGCCAAAGATTCTACTCCCAGCAAACTGTAAAAACAGTGACAGAAAGTCACCTTGAATATGAATTTAAGTAGTAAGAACCACCGAAGACCTCAGTTCCATGGACATAGTTGTAAGTGCCTGGCTGGACAAAGCAGTCTGAGCCTAGATTAACATTAACCTGAACTACTCTGAGATACGTTTCTGAGCCACATATCTCTGAACAGGCCAGATTGGCTAAAAACTGACCAAAATTAGACTATTCAAGGAGTTCGGGGGGGGGGGGACGGACCCCTCATAAAACAAATGGAAGGCAGAATATTTTTACTGACTATTGCCAAATATCCTCTGAAACAATCAGATTCAGACAGTTACTCCTCTAAGACCATACAAAAGGAAAAAGAAATGTTTTACAAGTCTCAGTGTATTCATCAGTGCATAACCTGTACTTATGTCATAACCTGCAACTATTAGTTAATTTGTCTCACCCATTGACATGAAGAGATCCTTTGAGCACTATAAGCACTATGCACACTGGCACTTTAACAAGAATATCCATTACAATATCCTAAGATCTTTCTTCCAACACTGTGGTAATATCCAAAGCTAAAAAACACAAACCATACCATCTTTACTTGAACTTCAGCAAACTGAAGACTGGAAATTTTTAAAATGTTTACTCCAAATTACTCCATCATTTAAGACAGCCATACAATCTTCAGCTAACTTATGAATTTGAAATGTATATTGGACAGACTTCAAACTCTGAGACAAAGAGTTAATGGGCACAAAACAGACATAAAAACACTCCTGATCCTTAAACCCATCAGCTGACATTTTAATGGAGTGGGCCATTCTGTTAATGGCTTAAGAGTTTGCATGTCACTGAAGAGAAATTTTCACACTGCTTTGGAAAGAGGCTGCTGAACTCTTTTATATTCAAATTTGACACATTAACCCGTGATATGAACCAGGATGTGAATTTTCTGGGTCATTATAGGGTCTCTTTTGCAAACTGGGCTTAATCTAATTCTTGACTCTTCCTGCCTCCCACCCCATCTACTTTCTGATTTGTTCACCTTGATAATTTTTTTTTTCTGATTTGGCAACCTTGATTACTATTTTTGGTTCTCTAGGCCTTAAATATTGAGTCTGTTCTGGTATGGCTATGGTCTCAAGAAGTGGGTCTGTCCCATGAAAGCTCACCTAATAAATTATTTTGTTAGTCTTTAAAGTGCTACTTTACTGCTTTTTTGTTTTGATAACCTCTGGCAAGAATCTTTCCCTTTAATCCACATTGTTTCTCCCAAGATACTCTTTAAAAAAAGTTGATTAATCTCAGTGTCAAACTACATCTGTACTTTCAGGAACAGAAGTGCTGATTAAATTGGGTTTCAGCCAATGGCTTTTCATGACATGGATCATTCTCGGAAAGCATGTGTCTTATGCAGCCTGTTGCCTACACTAATGTAATGCTAATTTCAAGTTAAATGACCTACCATGGCAACAGCTCTTCCACCTTTGAGGGAAACAGATCCTACTACGTTACAGAAGCAGTGGTTTTTTGTATCTCTTTGTTTTGTATGCCTCATCTTAACCTGTAGTTAACTTTTCAAACTACAAATAAATATGCCATTGTTAGTAAGAATTATCAAACCAACATTCTCTATGGGCAAAACAAAACTATCTTTTAAAGATCTGGGATTTTGTACTAACAATGTTTAGCACATTAAGCCTCACCCACAACTGAGCCCTGGTAGTAAACACTTCTAAGAAGAAAGCTGTACTCACCTGAAAATAACTATCAAAGTAATATAGAAATATGCACCCGTGAAAACTAAAGTATACTTAAGTTCTATTTAAAAAACTTTCAGCTCACATGAAGATTAAACTATTTTTAAAGGTTCAATTTTCTAAAAGTGGCTTTAATGTAAGTAACTTACATTCTCCCACCCTTCTCTTACTGACACACTTGCAGAAAGAACTAAATCAGACCAGCTTGATAAACTGATGTTTGCAGGGCTTTTCACAGACGGTAGAGATCGCTCCTAAATGTGGTGTTCCTCAGTAAACAGGAGACCTGTCATGCAGGCAACAAACTCAAACATTAGGGATCATCTTGCACAGGACTGTTCTGATTCCCTAGCAGTTTTGGGATGGTGTTTGCTTCTGAAAAGTAGACACACCTTGGAACAACTATGACATAGTTCACTGATCTTGGCAGGGGTGGGTAAAATCAGTCAGAAAAAGGAGACTCTATGCCTGAAGAGGAAGTCAGATCATTCATAACTTCTGTCCTGCTAAAGAGAGAACAAGCATATGGAACATGCTTTCAAGCAGCACACATTTTTAGGAAAATGAGAACACAACTGTATCTCTTCACACAAATAATAAACAGAGCTAATGAAGCTTAGTCCGTGAGCTACTTGTTTATTTAAAATATAAGCAGACTTTCGCTCTCAGGTTCCCATGAGAACTTGACATCCATAAAATTAAATTCCATTTTAAAATACAGAACATCTAAGCACAACATTTATAATCCTTTAACAGGTCTTTAATCACAGAAAAATGAAACTACTGGGATTGCTTTTTACCAAATAGTCTAACTATAGTAAAAATACTACACTATTCCCATCTCTTTCCCAGTAAAATGCATCCCAGCCCTCTCTCTAACAACTTGTTCATCATATTACTTACCGCAACAGAGCCATACACATGCCTGCCCCTTGAGCAATTACACATAAAGCATCTCACCTTTATATCAATGAAGTATGACCCCACCACTTAGCAGATTAGGACAAATCACCACTAGATACCCTCCTCTGCATAAGGTTGAGAAGCAAAAGATCTTATTTAGCTATCATCCCCTTCAGGCAAACCACCAGCTGCAGCAAACCTTACTCAACTCCAACCAGACCCATCACTAGCGACAAATCAAATCTCACAACAAGCCTACCTTCTCATAGAAAGTCACTGGCAGGCAGAAGTCTCAAAAGCAGTTCCTGGCCTAGCTAAGCCTCTTATAGAGTGATGGCTTGACTTCTACACTCCCTTATTAGCTGCTCAGTGACCTGGGTATAGAGAAGTTACTCACCTGTAGTAACGATGGTTCTTTGGAGATGTGTCCCCATGGGTGCTCCACAATAGGTGTCGGGCTCGCCTGGTGACGCAGATCGGAAATCTTCCGGCAGTTTCTCCTGTATCGCACATGCGCCGGCATGCACCGCTCCCCCGGCCACGTGCGCGATCCGGTCCCCGCCAGTTCCTTGCCCAACCGCCTCGAATACTCCTGAAAAACACTAGACAGATCCGAAGCGGGGAGGATGGGCGGGTGGTGGAGCACCCACGGGGACACATCTCAAAGAACCATTGTTACTACAGGTGAGTAACTTCTCTTTCTTCTTCGAGTGGTCCCCGTGGGTGCTCCACAATAGGTGACTACCCAGCAGTAACCCAAGTAAGGAGGTGGGTAATCATTTTATGTGCAGCTTGCCCCCAAGAGGACTGCTGTCGACAGATGGGTATCCTCTTCGAATACCCGATGTAGGGCATAATGCTTGGCGAAGGTGTCGTAGGATGGACCAGGTCACCGCTCTACAGATGTCTTTTAACGCGATGCCCTTGAAGAAAGCTGTTGACGCCGCCACCGCCCTGGTGGAGAGAGCGCCCTGGGGGGGGGCCAGCAAAGGAGTCTTTCGAAGCTCGTAGCACATTTTTATACAGGACACAATGTGCTTTGAGATTCTCTGTGAAGAGAGATCTTCTCCTTTTGACCTGGGAGCGAGAGAGACTAGAAGCCTGTCCGTTTTCCGGAAGGACTTAGTTCTGTCTATGTAGAAGGCCAACGCCCTCCTCACATCCAGGAGATGCAGGCGTGCCTCCTTGCTGGAGCCATGAGGCTTCGGGTAAAACGAGGGTAAAATTATTGGTTCGTTAAGATGGAACTCCGAAGAAACTTTTGGAACAAAGGCTGGGTGCAGCCTTAAGGTTACCGCCTCCTTTGAGGATACTGTGCAGGGTGGTGTTGCCATCACTGCTGTGAGCTCACTAACCCTGCGGGCTGACGTAATTGCAAGGAAGAAGGTTGTTTTCATCATAAGGAGACGTAGGGGAACTGTGGCTAATGGTTCGAAAGGTGGACCCGATAGCGTGCTGAGCACCAAGTCCATATTCCACGATGGTGGAAGCGGTTTCCGAGGAGGGTACAGGTTTACCAGGTTCTTGAAGGGGCTGGTAATGATACGATGGGTGAATACAGTGTGCCCTTCCTCTGTATGCCGAAAGGCTGATATAGTGGCGAGGTGGACCTTTAGCGAGGATAGAGAAAGCCCGCCTCTTTCAAGGTCCAATAAGTATTCTACTATTACAGGTATAGGAACGTCAAGGGGAGCCAACTGCTTGGCAGAACACCAGGCTGTAAATCGAGTCCATTTCTGCTTGTAAGTCCTCCTGGTGGAGGTCCTTCGGCTACATTCCAGGACTTGTTGTACTCCCTCTGTACACATGCTCTCTAAGGAGCTGAGCCATGAATTAGCCATGCTTGTAGATGCAGACCCTGAGGGTGCGGGTGTACTACGGACCCCTGAGTCTGCGTGAGTAAGTCCGGCACCACCAGTAGAGGAAGTGGTGGGCGGTCTGACATGCGCAGAAGCAAGGGAAACCATTGCTGCCGATCCCAAGTTGGGACTATGAGTATCATGTGAGCTCTCTCCCTTCTGGCTTTCTGCAGAACCTTGTGGATAAGCGCTGTGGGGGTAAACGCGTAAAGTAGGGGGCCCCTCCATGAAATCATGAATGCATCCCCCAGGGACCCCCACCCCACTCCTGCCCTGGAGCAGTACTGGGGACACTTCTTGTTGTACTGGGTGGCAAACAGATCGATCTGGGGAAACCCCCCATGTACGAAAAATGCGCCGTAGCAGACTGGAGCGGATCTGCCATTCGTGTGTGAGTGCGAAGCGCCTGCTCAGCTGATCTGCTTTCACGTTGTGAGCGCTCGGCAAGTATGAGGCTTTCAACATTATGTTGTTGGCGATGCACCAGTTCCACAATCGGACTGCTTCCGCACATAGGGCACGGGATTGTGCTCCTCGTTATCGATTGATGTAAAACATAGTGGAGGTATTGTTGGTATTGATCCCGACTACTTTGCCTTGTATGTGTTCTCAAAAATGTTTGCAGGCGTTGAACACTGCTCTGAGCTCCAGTATGTTTATGTGCAGTGCCTGTTCCGTGGGGGACCCTAGCCCTTGCGTCACCTTGTGGCCGATGTGCGCTCCCTATCCTACGTGGGAGGCGTTGGTAGTAAGAAAAATAGAAATTTGTGGTTGGTGAAAGGGCACCCCCACTAGCAGATTCTTGGGGTTTTCCCACCACGCCAGGCATCTGCGCACCTCTGTCGTGGGCGACACGACCCTGTGGACAATGTGGGATGCCGGTTTGTAAACGCTCGCCAGCCAATGCTGCAGGCTTCACATGTGTAACCTGGCATTCTGTAACACAAACATAGTTGCCGCCATGTGGCCCAGCAGCTGTAAGCATGTTAAGACCGGCACCGTGGGGATGTATGTGATGTTTTGCACCAGCGAAATGATGGCGCGGAAGCGGGCGTCGGGTAGGTACACCCTTGCTGTGATAGGAGTTTATGCGTGCCCCTATGAACTCTGTGTCTTGTGTGGGTTCGGTCTTTGGACTTTGCGAGGTTGATAACTAGGCCCAGCGAAGAAAATGTGTCCGCTGTGACGCGTATCATGAGTAAGACCTCTGCCTTCGAGGCCCCTTTCAGCAGGCAGTCGTCCAGATATGGGAAAACAAACACCCCCATCTGTGCAGGTAGGCTGACACCACTGCCAGGGTTTTGGTAAAGACTCTGGGGGCCGAGGAGAGGCCAAACGGAAGAACCCTGTACTGGAAGTGCTCCTTGCCGACCGTGAAGTGGAGGAAGTGTCTGTGTGCTGGGTGGATTGTTATATGAAAGTAAGCATCTTGTAAGTCGAGGGCTGCAAACCAGTCTCCATCGTCCAGTGCCGTGAGTAGAGGCAACTGTGATCATCCGAAACCGTTGCTTGCGCAAGTAACGGTTGAGGCCCCGAAGATCTAAGATGGGCCTCCAGCCTCCTGTTTTCTTCTCTGTTAGGAAGTAGCGTGAATAAAAACCTTTCCCCTGGAATTCTTCCGGCACTCTTTCCACCACCCCTATGAACATAAGGTGATCCACCTCCTGCTTGAGCCTCGCCTCGTGGGCAGCGTCCCTGAGGTGAGGCCTGGAAGAAGGCTTTGTCGGTGGGAGCGACTGGAAGGGGATCGTGTAACCCGTGGCTATGATTTCCAGCACCCATTTGTCTGTGGTGATCTTTTGCCATTGGGAGTGGAACGGTCTGAGGCGATGATGGAACATGAGATGAGAGTGGCACTGAGCAATGGTATTGATAGTGCAGCCCCCGACATACCCGTCAAACTTGTTGCCTTTAGGCCTGTCCCAAGGGCGTACGGCTTTGTTGAGAACGTCGCCTAGGAGTTCTGTACTGTTACTGCTGTTGATGGTGCCCTTGGTCATAGCCCCATTGATATTGAGCACGCTGTGTTTGGTAAGCGTAGCGTCTTTGCTGAGGATAATTTTTTTTTTCTCCCCTGTATGGGGGAGTATAAATGCCTAAGGTTCTAAGTGTAGCTCTCAAGTCCTTACTGGAGTGGAGGACCGAGTCGGTTGAGTCTGCAAACAGCTTTTGTGTATCAAAGGGAAGGTCCACGATCTTCGCCTGTAGGTCCCTAGGGATACCAGACGTCTGGAGCCAGGATTCTCTGCGCATGACCACTGCTGTAGCCGTTGAACATGCCGCCGTGTCCGCCATGTCCAGGGCAATCTGGACTCCCATCCGCGATGCTGCATAGCCCTCTTGAATAATCGCCTTTAACACTGGCTTTTTGTCTTCTGGAAGTGAATCCATGAGGGGAGTAAGTCTGGAGTAATTATCAAAATTATGGTTTGCTAGGTGCGCCGCATAATTTGCCACTCTCAGTAGCAGGGTAGAAGAGGAATATACCCTCCTGCCAAACAGCTCTAGCTTCTTAGCATCTTTGTCCGATCCCCCAGATTTATACTGAGAAGCCTTCGACCTCTGCTGGGACGATTCGACCACCAAAGAATTTGGTTGTGGGTGACTAAAGAGGAACTCCATGCTCTTTGCCAGGACGAAGTACTTCTTATCCGCTCTCTTGTTCATTGGTGGGATAGAGGCTGGAGTCTGCCATATGGTCGTGGCTGACTCCATAATGGCTTTGTCTAGCGGAATAGCAATTTTGGATGGAGCCGGGGGTCTCAAATTTTTCAGGAGTTTGTGATGTTTTTCCTGCACCTCTGCCGTTTGAATGTCGTGCGTGAAAGCTACCCTTTTAAATAGCTCCTGAAATAGTTTAAGGTCATCGGTGGGGGGGGGGGGGGGAAGACATCCCTGGGGGCCATGGCCTCATCTGGGGAGGATGAGGAGAAACCACTGGGGTAAATCTCCCTCGAACCCTCAGGCTCCTGCGGTCGATGATACACTTGCTCCCTGGAGGATTGTGAAGGAAAGTCTCGGGGTTCTAAAACTAACTCCCCTTAAGACAGCTGTGTTTCCATCCCCGATAGAGAGTGTCCACGGGGGTATTGAGCAGTTGGGGGGTACCTGCTCCTGGATGTAGGCCTGTGGTGTCTGTGTCCAGCATGATGAGGATGACCATAGCAGCATGGGCAAGGGTCCGGGGATGGAGACCTGGACCACCCACGGAGTGTGTACCCCCGATGTATGGGAAAGCGAGACCTCCGTGACGACACAGAGGTGAAACTGGCTTGTGATAGTACTCCAGGAGATCCACTCCCAGCAATGGTGAAGGTGGCCCAAGCCATGGTGACATTGGTTGGAGGAACGGAGAAGGAGGTTCTGGATAAACCGGTGGAGACACAGGCCTTCGGTGCGGCGTGTGTATCACAGGGGGAGGGCTTGGTGCTAACAGCAGCGCAGCCCTGTCCGGAGATGGGCTGTGGTGCCGGGTTTTTGATTTCACCTTTCCCCTCCCCTGCGGGGCTGGCACCGCCCCCTCCCATGTCAGGGGTCTCGGCCCCGCTGTCGGCACCATGCTCAGCACAATCAGCTGCGGTGCCGCGTGGGTAGCTTCCTCCAGCGCCTGCAGGCTCCGTGCCTGGTGCCCCCGCACTGTTGGTGCTGCGGGGGCCGGTGCCGCCTGCGGTGGTGCCGCCAGGTCCGGCGCTTGCCTTGCTGACGCTCTGGGCACCACGCGTGCCGCCTGTTGTGTAACCGGAGGCTCAGCCCCTGCCACGTGTGCTGCCACTTGCCTGAGTATGCGGCTGGGGCCTGTGTGCGCCGCTCGTCCTGCTCGCTGAACCCACCGGCAAGGATCGAGCCGGGGAGAGTTTCCTCCATTTCCGCACCAAGGGGGTCAGAGAAGCTGCCTTCCTCTTATGCAACCCAGAGGGCCCTTCTGGGTGAGGCTTCTCCGGCAAGTCCGGCTGGAGAGCCTTATTGAACAAGAGCATTTTAAGCCTCATCTTTGTCCTTCCTGGCCCTGGCTGTGAGCTTAGCACAGTGAGAACACTTCTGGGTAACGTGTGATTCCCCCAGGCAGCGGATGCTTTTGCTATGCCCATCGGAAGCCGGAATAGCTTCGTGGCATGACTCTCACCTTTTAAAATCTGAAGAGGCCATTGCGGTGAGTCCTTTACTGTTAATGGGGTACTTAGCACTTAATCCGTGCCTTTCCACCCCAAATAGCGATCACCGGCCTGCGGGCGGCCTAAATGGCCTTCACATCTACTCTTCTCTTTTCCACTCCTCTTTTTTTTAGTAACCAAAAACAACAAATTACACGTAGAAAACAACTACCTAATCTGACTCTGGCCTTAGCCTGAGCGGATTCCGTCTGCAGCTGATGGTGGTTGAGAAGGAACTGGTGGGGACCGGATTGCGCACGTGGCTAGGGGCGCGCGGGGGAGCGGTGCGCACCGGTGCATGTGCAATCCAGGAGAAACTGCTGGAAGATTTCCGATCTGTGGCGCTGGGCGAGCCCGACACCCATTGTGGAGCACCCATGGGGACCACTCGAAGTACCTACAAGCCACAGCATGAAAATGATGTAATTTAATGTAAATTAACAGGAGAGACAAATATGCATAGTGAGACTAACACTGCCTTGTATGGTTAGTTGTGCAAAATAGAAAGCATTCAAATCACACAGGTACCAGTACAATATCCAACAGTCTCCAATCCTCAGTACACCAAGACAATCTCCCAGGATTCCTCAGTGAAAAACTGACCACATGCATACCTGGAAATCTTAAAAAAGTGTAGGAGACTACTCACAAGCTCTAAAAAAGGACACCCATTAAGCAGTGAGGAATCCACTGGTCTTGCTACCCATCATCATGACTGGGATTGTGATCTCAGTGTTGTCCTTATACTTTTGGTCCAGAAGAGAAAAGCTTTCTGTGACTCACAAAAGTCATGTGTTACCCTGTCAGAAACAGGACTTGCTCCATCAGCTCAAAGCTGAATTTCAAAGGAGGATGGGAGAAATACGAAACAAACGGTGAGCAAACATAGCAAAAGAAATCCAAGCAGTCACTGACAGGATATGTAGAGATTATTTTGCAAGACAAAGACACTATAGCCACGTCTACACGTGCCAGCTACTTCGAAGTAGCCGTGCCAACTTCAAAATAGCGCCCGCCACGTCTACACATGGCGAGCGCTATTTTGAAGTTGAAATTGACATAAGGCAGCGAGACGTCGAAGTCACTATCCTCATGAGGAGATGGGAATAGCACCCTACTTCGATGCTGAATGTCAAAGTAGGGCACGTGTAGCCGATCCGCGTCCCACAACATCGAAATAGCGGGGTCTGCCATGGCGGCCATCAGCTGAGGGGTTGAGAGACGCTCTCTCCAGCCTCTGCGGGGCTCTATGGTAACCGTGTGCAGCAGCCCTTAGCCCAGGGCTTCTGGCTGCAGCAGCTGGGGATCCATGCTGCATGCACAGGGTTTGCAACCAGTTGTCGGCTCTGTGGGTCTTGTGCTGTTTAGTGCAAGTGTGTCTGGGAGGGGCCCTTTAAGGGAGCGGCTTGCTGTTGAGTCCACCCTGTGACCCTGTCTGCAGCTGTTCCTGGCACCCTTATTTCGATGTGGGCCGCTTTGGTGTGTAGATGCTCCCCTGCAGCGCCTACTTCGATGTAGTGCTGCCCAACATCGACGTTGAATGCCAATGGCACCAGCCCTGGAGGACGTGTAGACGTTATTCATCGAAATAGCTTATTTCGATGTAGCGACATCGAAATAAGCTATTTCAATGTAGCATTCACGTGTAGACGTAGCCTATATGGACCAAGCTCACATGGCCTCAACCTACTAAGATCTTAAAGTTGTAGTATCCTTCCTAATAGTAATAGGAGGAACATTATCAAAAGCTTCTAAATAGAGGATCATCTGAGTAAATGACACCATCAGCTTCATCCCACAGCACCCAAGATGGGAAACTCTTGCCAACCACTAATACCCGAGTTGATCTGCAAAGCAATTAGCCAATGAAGGAAAATAAAGCACCAGGTCCTGACAACATACCACCTAAAGTACTGAAAACGAAGAGGAAAAACCACTGACTAACCCAGCTTAATTGCTGCTCCTCAAAATCTGGAGCACTGAAGAAATTCCTTTCTTCAGAAGATCCTCAGTATACAGTAGAAGGATCACAATGTTAATGTCAGCATCCTCACAGAGGTCAACAGTGAGGCCCCAATTATCTAGCTGAGGTTGTGGGGGCACTGTCTGTGAATGCCTGATATACGCTTATCAAAACAACTGCTGCATGCCCAAGACACCAAAAGAGGCCAGAATAAATGCTTTATAAATACATCCTCAAAAGGTAAACAGCAAGAGATCTGGAACTGACCTCACCCACTGGGAGACAGTAGACCAAGATAGGGATAACTGGTAAACACTTGTGAAAAAAGGAACGTCCACTTTTGAGTAAAATAACCAGAAAAGAAAGGACAGAGCTGTCAGTAGCATTGAGGTCCAACCCTGTCTTCCACCACTACCTGCAAATGAGCCTATAGCTTAAGGATCAGACTCCTCAGTCACCAAGGACCCATAAAAATAAAATCTGTGGAAGAAACCATTCTCAACTTCGAATGATTGCCAACATCTGGATAAATTGTTGTAAAACTATCTAGATGCTAAACCTACAGGAATTAAACTATAGACTGCAAAGTTCTTAAGTATTTCCTCTAGTAAACAAAAACATGCAAGTGAAGGTCTAGAACACAGCAGACAATGTACCACATCCATGGAGTAAGGGAATGATATTCTCTCCCACCCACATAGTATGTTGTATGATGTGAAAGCTGCCATCTGAAGTCACTTATGGTCTTCCACTGAATATGAAATAAATGCAGGTAACCAAGAAGTAAATACAAGCACAAGGAAAGACTGAGTTTTCCTAAAAGCGTTTCTCCTATCCTGAGGAAAGTGGACAGTTTGCCTTTTCTTGGGGGTAAGTAACTATCTTCACTCTGAAAACAGAACTGTTGTGCTCTCACCCTGATTTGAAGGGACTATTTAACTTTGCTCTTTATCCTGAGACCTTTGGAAGGAAATTACATTTGCTAAACCTCTCTCAAGATACCTCAGAGTGTCAGATAACATCCTAAATGGGCTGTGATCTTATTTTGAAGAAAATAAGATTTTATATCGAGGACAGTAGATGTTTGGAGTAAGTTCAGAAATTGGGCTTCATGTGCTCATTGGACAGTATGGAAATTAATCACTGTCTCCAGGGAAATAACTGAAATGTTATTGTATAGAAGCTAGCAAATGCTTACATTTGTACTATATTTTATACTGTAAAAACAGACCAAGTATGTAATATAAAATAAATGTCATTCAATGAAAATAGCTACAATGAAACTAGCATCTCATTACATATTTCTGAATGGAAACTAATGCTACATTGGATTCTCCAGCCTTCTCCAGTAATCCAGAAAAACAAAAATGAATTCACTCATGCTTTACAGTTCTCCCTGGTATGACACCTGCATAAGATCAAATTATGCCTAATCATTACAGCAGCTTCTTAGAAGGAAGAGCAAGCAAATTAGAATGCTCAAAGTTTTTTCACTTTGCCACCCCTCCTTCATCAAAAAGTCTTCCACAATAAACAGATACTTTTTTTAGTTTGCTGATAGTAACAAATGGACATCAGCTACACTCGTGAAATCGTGATCAGAAGCCCTCTTTGCGTGCCATGACTCTTAACACCTCTAGTCTTATACAAGCTTAAGAGCGAGGGAGGATTTTATATTGGAGATGACAAAACGGGTATGCTCATAATGATTACTCTTGGGGGAATTCCATGCCAAATATTAGAAATTCTTGATAAGTATTTTAAAAATTACGCATATTTAATTTGTCAAAAAACAAAATATAAACTATACCTATTTCAATTATTTTGATATTTTATTTCAAAATAGCTGTGAACAATAGTGTCCGACAAAAAATCCTGCCAAGAGTCAGGGTTAAAAATAAACCTATATGACAACCCAGTTCCTGTTTCTCTGTTAGGCTTTTGTCTGATGCCTCAGTCTGGGTATGTCACACATCCCAGATGGCTACATTCTGCCCTTCTGGTCTTAGTTTATTCTAGGTTTTTGCCCAGACTCAAATATTGGGGATGCATGGGGCACCCCCCAAATCAGACACCCACACCTGGAAGCAGGAGCTGAAGGAATTTAAGGAAAGTGTTCTTTCTAGATCATTTAGGTGGAAGTGCGAAGATCTCCAAGGTACGTCTAGGTGAGTTGCTTTGCCTGTAAAACCTGCTTGGTAGCCAATTGATGCAGTGATGTTTCACCTATTAGAAACAACCTGCTGCTTTGTGGGTTTGGCTTTAGGCAAAACTCTGATTTCAGCTCTCAGTGGCCTCCGCCCTGAGCCTAGGCACAAAATCTCAGTATCCACAGTGGGCATTCTCACAGAATGACCCCAGAATTTGTCTGGGCTTTAGTTCTGTCTGTATTTGAACAGTGCGGGGAAGGACTAGTCAAACTAGACTTATGGCTACATGGCTAAAAGGCTTCCAGCCAGCTTGTTCAGCAAGTACTTCCTCCCACTCCACAGTGCTCTGAGGTGAGCCCTGTGTGAGCCACATCTTACACAGCAATGACAACTGCCCCGTATTCCCAAAATGACTTCAGGCATTGGTGATAATCCAGAATTCCAACATTGAGTGATAACATAACTTTATGACTTTACAAGACAAGTTGTTTACAATAGATGAAACACCACTGCATCTTAAATTCCTTTAACTCCTGCTTCCACATTCCTTACGCTCCTGTATCTTATAAGTTGGTCTGACTTCTTCTGTGGAGATCAAGGAAAGAGATGAACCCTAAAAAAAACCGAACACAAACACACAAAAAACCCACAACATTCAAAACACACACACACACAAGTCTGCTGAAGTAACATGCAAAAAGGGCCACAATAAGCTTTAAAAACTTAGAATGTTCTAGTAAAGTCTGAGATACCTGAAGGGGTAAGAGGAGTATTTCCCAATTTCATAAAACAGAGAAGAGACTCCTAAGTGAGAATCCTCATCTCCAAGGATGCTAAGAATTTCAAGCCCTCAAGGATTCCAGAATCTGACCACAGAGCAAGATCCAAGTCTCAATTCTGGGACTTCAGCTGTGGCTAAGTCATCTGTGCCATCCCAAACTTAAGACTTGAGATCCAAAGCTTGAGAAGCAGGCATGAGAACAGAGACTGTTTAGGTACTGAATGGAAAGCTAAAGAGAAGCAGTTCCAGAGTGCTGAGAAAGAAAGGTGGTGTAGAACAGAATAAGATGTTCTACTCTCAAGTTGCTATGAGCACTGCTATGCAAATCAGAATGGTTGGGGTACCGGCACGGGGCGGGGCGGAGAGAAGCTGCTCTGCCTAGGACTCGCTTAAATACTCCAACAAGGAAATACTGCCCACTCAACTTACCAAATGCTCCAAGAGATATTCTTTTCTCTCTCTCCATTAAAATGCGTACATGAAAGCATAACTACTACACTCATACCAGTGGGTAAGACAATGGCTAGAAATCAGTCTCCCACCCTCCGCTACCAGATCCACAGAACCAGGCCAAAAACTAAAGAAAGGTCTATACTGGACTTTAAAGTCAATTATAGATATACATCTGTTCTAGCTTTGCAATTGACATAGATGGAACTGCGTATCTATGATCAACTTATCTGGTTGACCTCCCTTAGTCCTTGTGAGAATGAGGAGTACAGGATTGACTGTTGACCCAACAGTTCGGTTTCATACTTCCCCACCCCCAAGCATGCAAAAATCAAACCCTGACAGAGTGACCCTGTGCAGATCAATCTTCAGGTAAAAATGTAGATGTACCCTACAGTGTAGGGCACTCAGGATAGAAAAGACAGAATAAGATCATGGTAAATAGTGTAGCAGCTACCAAGCAGACATTACAAGCCTCTAACAGTTAAAGCTGTCAGCCAAAGCCAAGATCAATAAAACCACACCCCTCTGTTTCCTCACAGGAGGACAAGCACTGAATACATTCATTATTTAAATCAAGCATGCAGGCTGCAGGGCATTACTCCTGGAAAATCTTACATAAGAAGACTGACATAGGTAACACACATAATGGGGCTAGTGAACAACTCTGTCTTAATTTTGGCTTTCATTTTGTCTTCAGGCCTCAGGGAAGAAAGAATTAAAGATAAGAGATAAGATGTGTATTTCATGCACCCAGCAAGAAAAACACATAGAAGACAGCAACATGGGCACAGTCACTCAGTTATTTTCTTCTGTGATCCTTGGCAGCATGAGCCATAGTAACTGGTTTTGAGGACCCTGTCCTCTTTGCAGAGTAATGAAGAACTGATGTCTGAAAACAAAATTTGTGAGGCTTTCTAATATGCCATAGAATCCATATTCACCAAGTCTTTATCCTCGAATGAGGATTTCTTCATATTAACCAGCATAATTATCAAAAGGTTAATTTCAATATTTTGAGACGCATTAGTTAAGCGCCATAGTGTACTACTTTTTTACAATCCTTAGCATTATAGACAAACATATAATACATATAGCAGAAGCTGAACGAGTTTACTACAAAGTTGCTTATACAGATATATACAAAACAGTCAGGAGGGTTAGCTCAGCGGTGTGAGTAGCTAAACCCAGGTTTGTGAGTTCAATTCTTGGAGGGGGCCATTTAGGGATCTGGGGGCAAACATTAGTAACAAAATCTGTCAGGGATTGTGAAACGTCCTGCTGTGAAAGCAGCAGACTGGACTCTATGACCTCTGAAGATTTCTTCCAGCTCTATGAGACGGGTCTATATACACACATACACGAGACACACACAACTAGTTCATATTACTACTTGCAAAATCATTACTAGATTAGCTAATCAGTTCTCAGTATTAAGTTTCTTGATTTCACACAGTCCAACAAAACTACGTACATAGTGTTCTTCCAGTGCAGAAGGAAATTTTTATGGTCACGTGAAACTACGTACAGAAGACGTTATCCTCAAAGAGATAATGAAGGCATGCTTGCTCAAAGTGACATAACTAAAATATATAGTTTTTAAGTGACATCTTTCAGGAAAGCAGTCTATGGATTAAAGTAACATAGGCCACCACTTACGTGATACGTAGAAAGGGGCTTTAAGTCATTTAATCATGTTTTAAGATGGCACATTTGGGGAAAAACAAACAATGAAAGTGTAGTATTACCAGACTATTTCACAAAGTTGTATAATGCTAGAGTGGTAAATGGCTTTTTTTAAAAAAAAAAAAAAAAAAAAAAAGTTTCTAGAGTGCAGTAGGCACAAAATTAAAGATATGGTTTTGCTTTACTTTTAATGGGCGCATGGCTCCGCAGAACTTTGTCCACCAGCTTTTCTCGATCAATTCCAGATGTCTCTCTCTCCTTCGAAGTGTTCTTAGCCTTTCTTCAAGTTGCTGCAGGGTCCGTCTGTGCCTTGTTGATAAAGGCCGACCATCTTTGCACTGTTAATCAAAAATGGAGATGTGAAAATAAATGGAACAGTTTGCAAAAAATTGCATGAAAGAAGAATAAAATGTAGCTCCTAATTAACAAGGTCTGACAGCTCCATGAAGGAGAAGTTACTCACTTCCCTGCAGTACCTATGGTTCTCCAAGATGTGGTCCTGTGGGTGCTCCATGAAGGTGTGAGCACGGCCCAGAGCCGTGGATTGGAAAGCCTTGCAGAGCAGCTCCCTCCCCGCCCCATGTACCACGTGTGCATGGGAGCCAGCTGGTGACATCACCGTACTGAGGAAAGCATGTGCGGCACAGCTCTCCTCTGTTCCTTTTTACCTAAAGTTCTTATAGACACCAAATAGGACAGGAAGGATGGATCATGGAGCACCAGCAGGGACACATCTCAGAGAACCATTGTTACCGCATAAAACTGAGTAACTTCTTCCAGTGTTCCCTGGGGGTGCTCCACATTGGTGACTCTGTAGCAGTACCCCTTTTCTGGAAGTGGGTATTGAGTCTAAGTGGAATGATGTGAAATAACCTGCCACAGCAGTGGCAGGCATTGACCCTTTGTGCCGTGCATAATACTTTGCAAACATAAGGTGTGAGGACCAGGTGGCCACTCTACAGATGTCTACCAGAGGGACATTACTAAGGAAGGCAATATTGCAGCCAGCACTTGTGGCAGGTGGGCTCTAATAGTCTGTGGCAGCTGCTTGCCTCTAAGTTGGTACGCAGTGTGAGTGGAATCTGCTTGGATAGGCATCGTGCTGAAACAGTTGTTCCTGCACAGGACCCTGACCATGCTACAAAAAGTTGGTCCGATTACTTGTTTAGTTTGGTTCCTGGACAGAACCAGATTAAAAAGCAGGAGCACGTCTAACATTGAGTGTATGTAATGCAGCCTCCCTAGGAGAGGAGTGAGGCTTAGGAAAATAAGTAGGTAAGTATATAGGGTCATTCACATGAAAAATCAGATGTGACAGAAATCCTGTGCGAGGCCTAAGCACCACCTTGTCTTTAGTGAAAATAGAGAAGGTTGGGGGCGCAAAGAGGTCTATTGTTGGGAAGCCCCATTTGCAGAAGAGAGAGAGAAGTAAGTTGGAATCGATCTCCCATTCATGCTGGTCTGAGAAATACCTGCTCAGCCTGTCTGCCCTGGTATTCTGTTCCCCAGGTGTGTATGTTGCTATTGTGGTTACCCAGTTCTTTATGCACTAATTCCACAATGAGAGCATCAGCACAGAGTGTGTGACTGGGCACCCCCCTGACAGTTGATATAAAACTTCATGGGCATGTTGTCCATGAAGACAGATAGTTTTGCCCCATATCAATGGGAGAAAATAAGCAGAAGCTCTTTGAAGGGCCCTGAGCTCCAGGAAATTGATATGAAAAGTCTCTCATGGTGAGTCCCTGTGCCCTGAATTGATGACATGCCACAGTGGGCCCCACAGAGAGGCATCTGTAGTTATAGATAGAGGGATCTGTGGGGGGAGGGGTGAAAAGGTATGCCCACAAGGAGGTTTGTTGGGGCTGCCCATCAGTCCAGTGACTGTAGTACTAACGGAGGAAGAGCAAGGGTCTTTGATGATCTGTGACAGGTTGGTATTTAATTGCGAGCAAGCCAATGCTGGAGGCAGCGCATATGTAGTCTTGCAAATGGGACTACAGATGTCATAGAAGCCATGTGCCCCGACTGCAAGCAAGTTCAAGCCGTAGTAAAAGGGGCCTGTTTGACTATGTGAATGAGGTCACAGATTGCCTGGAACCTGTGAGCAGTAAGTAAGCTCTGGCTAACACTGAATCCAATACAGCTCTTATGAACTCTAAGCTGCGTGGATTTTAAAGTGGACTTCTGTGAGTTTGAAAGGAGGCCAAGCTGAGAAAAACATTCCCTAGTAGTATTTTTCATAAGGGTAGTCTGGTGGCAAGTGGAATCGTTGATCAGGCAGTCATCTAAATAAAGTGAAAAAAAAGAATGTTCTGCTTTCTGAGGTATGCTGTGACCACAAGTGTTTTGGAGAAAACTCACGGCGCCATAGAAAGTCTGAAAGTGGGGGACTTTGTATTGGAAATGGCCCTAACCCACCACAAAAAATGGAGGACCCTCCTGTGGGACAGGTGAATGGCCACATGAAAAGTGTCTTGGAAGTCGAGGGCTGAGAACCAGTTCCCTCCCCTCCATCTAGTGCCAGAATGATATTTGGTAAGGTTACCATCTTGAACTTTGTGTTGAGAATGAATCTGTTCAATTCCCTGAGGTTTACAATAAGCCTCCATCCCGATTTCTTGGTTGCCAGTAAATAGATGGAACACACACTCTTGTTCCAATGATTGTTGGGGTATGGGTTCTGTTGCCCCTTCTATAAGGATTTTCTGTACTTCTCTCCATAGGAGGGGTTCGTAAGATGGGTCCCTTTAGATGCATGGGGTAGGGAGATGGGTAGGAGTGATATTTGTAAAAGGAATTGGGCAGCCTTCTCTGATAATATCTAAAATCCATTTGTTGGATGTAATCTGGGTCCATTGATCTTAAAAGGGCCTCAACTGATGATGAAAGTGGACCCAGAATGCACTAGACTTAAAGGGTGGTCACTCAGACCCTTGACTAACAAATCTGATGTTTTTGGGAGGCAGGGTGGGCTGTAGATGATTGGCCCTCCTGTTAGATCTATTTTTAGACTTATTGTATTGCTGATGCTGTGGTAGAAATAGGTATGCTCCCTAGATCTATGGAAGGGAGAGTACTTGGACCTCTTTCTAGGAGAGGAATACATTCCCAGAGTAGGCAATGTTGCCCTGGAGTTTTTCCTGGGGTGTAACATCTCATCAGTGGTGCTGGAGAACAGCTGCTGTCAATCAAAGGGGAGGTCTTCCACCTTTGACTGGATTTCACATGGAATGCCTGAAGATAAGAGCCATGTCACCCCGCACTTGACTATTATGGTGGCCATGACCCTAGCAGCTGTCAGCCACGGCCACTGCTGCTTGAAGGGCAGTTTTAGCAATTGAGAAGCCCTCCTGAGACACACACTGCAGGGTAGGGCATTTAGTGTCCAGCAAGTCTTGCACCAGGTCTCGTAACTTATTATAGTCTGTATGGTCATAGCTGGCTAAGAGCAATGAGGTTTGCAATTCTGTACTGCAGCATGGCATAAGAATGTACTTTACCGCCAAAGGAATCTAACTGCTTATGTTCTCTATCAGTGGGAGTAGATTTAAATTGAGGGTTCTTGGGTTTGTGGTTTACCGAATTCACAACTAACTAATTGGGTTGTGGATGTGAAAAAAGAAACTCCATGCCCTTAGTTGGAATGAAATACTTCGTATCTGCTCTGTGATTGGTGGGCAAGATAGAAACCAGGGTTTTCCAGAGGACCTCAGAGGGTTTGAGGATTGCTCCATTAACAAGTTGGGCTATTTTGGAGGGCACAGAAGGCTGCAGAATTGTGAGCAGCTTATATTGTTTCTCTTGCACCTCCTGCAGGGTGATATCTTGGGATTGGGCAACCCTTTTAAAGAGTTCCTAGAAGCACTTTAGCTCATCAGTTAGAGGAGATGGGAAAATCTGAAAAACCACCTCATCTCATAGTCCTGTGACCCTTGGAAGAAGCCTCCGAGTCTGAATGAGGTAACTCCTCCCAAGCATTAGAAATTGTCTGTGAAAGACTGATTAGCTAGCAAGGAAAGTGCTAACATTGTAGGAAGGTGCCCAGGCATGTGCTCACACTGAGGGGTAGCGTACCTAGAGTGGTGCAAGTGGGATAAGTGAGGTCGATGTGCATGTCAGACACTCCATAGACCCCACTGTAGTGGAAACTGTGGAGTGAGGTATGGCTACGGCTGGTGTACTTAAAGGGTGAGACTGATAGGGATAATCTCTATATGAATGCCAGGATGGAGGTGAACAAGCAAGTGAGTGTCTGCCTCTCTGCCTGCTACTGCCTTCAGACTGAGATGAAGGTGAGCAAGGGATAGTATATGGAGGTGTTAGCATGCCGTGCCCCAGAGTTTGGGGAGGGCACAAATAGCGTAGAGTATAGCTGAGGGGATTTGTGGATGTGTCATGTTTTTCACTGTGCCTTCTTATGTCTAACAGGTTGATCCAGAGTGGCAGGCAAGGTAGTAAGTACTCCTGGTGGAAGCATATATTGCTTCTTGAGAGCAGATGCCTCAGAGGCGCCCGCTGGTGTGGGTTGCTTGGTCCCTCCCTCAGATCTCCTTGCTGAGGTCCTGCGTCTCTCTACAGTACCCAACATTGGTGGCATCAGAGAATGCGAGGCTCCCAGCAACTCAGAGCGCGAGCTGGTGAAGCTGTCACAGTATAGGAGCCTCTGCGGGGTGATGTAGTTACCCTATCTGAGGCTTTTACTGTACCCACGTCATATGGCATGTCCCTAAATGAGAGGGACTATTGCCAAAGCAATGCATTAGAATGCACTTCACATTCCTTACATGCCCTTGCTGGCATACCCTGGCAATGGGGGCACTTAGAAATGCTGTCAGATTCACCCAAGCATCCAAGGCATGAAGCATGCCCATCAGACAAGGACATAGCGCCTCTCCAAGTATCACAATTCTTTGTAGAGTCAGGCATTGGAAGGGGAGGCGGGGGGTGGGGAGAGAGAGAACACCACACCACAGGCTGTCTCTAAGACAAACTGATTCTGAAAGAAAAAAAGCTGCTGCTGTGGCTCCGCAGCAACTGCAGCCCCCCCCCCCCACCCCCCCGCTCCCAGGAAAAGTGATTTAAAAATAAATAACTTAAGAAATATGAGGGAAAGGAGGGAGGCTAAGAAAAAAATTGCTTTTGCTCGGCAGGGAAAGAGCGTTAGAAAAAGGAACTTAAAACTGTGCTGCACACTCTTTCCTCAGTACGGTGACATTACCGGTTGGCTTCCGTGCACGTGCAGCACACAGGAGTGGGGGCACACTGCTCTGCAAAGCTCTCCAATCTGCTCCACTGGGACATGCTGACACTCACATGGAGCACCTGCAGGGAATGCTTGAAGGAGAAGTCCTAACTGCATAAAATACTGTAAATCTAGTTTTTATAGGAAACTAACTTCATTTTACCCCTTTTATATTTTTAATAATTTCTTTCCAGCTCTACGTTTTTTTCTTCAAGTCAGTAGAGGGTCAGCTCTATTATACATCTTTAAAAGTACCATTATGGAGCAGCACCTTTTGAAGGACACAGCATGAAAGTATTCAAAATGCAAAAATCAGAACTGCCCCCAAACTAAGTAGAGTTCATCAACCTCCAACAAATCCATATTTGGAGATTTCTATATTTGACAAATTCTCAGAAACACTTCACTCCTTTAATCTTCAAAATACTGCACGTATGTCAATAAATTGCACTATAATTAATACACTAGCAGCTAAGTAAGCAAAATATACAATTTTTATTTGTGACCATGAAATAATGAGTTGTATATATACTATAAGCAATAACTCAAATAAGTATTAGGCAATAGATGACCCAACTGACAAGCTCATTTTAACATAAGATCACTAATCACTTACTACAATGACAGTTTAAAGGAAAACATTCTCAAAGATTGCATTTGTCAATGTAAAGATTTGATATAAAAGTATTAAATCATTTTTGCATTCAGGGATTTCTTTTAAATAAAAGGAATCCTTACACACTGTGATTATAATATCCTCTCAGGGTTGCAGCAATTCTAATAATTTTCCACACACAATTTAATCACAATTTTCTGCTAAGAAATTTAAAGTGGAAGTCTTTAGAAGGATTCAGTAAATTTAGTGCTGTTACAAGCCAAGAAATTGAGATCTATGTATAAGAGATACTACCCAAAATTGTTCCATCAATATGCCTCACCGCTGACCAGGAAAGTCCATCTATAGGGGGGAAGATAGTTAAACATCCATGCCCCCCTCCCCCCCCCTTTTTTTTTTTTTTTTTTTTTTTTTTAAAAAAAAAAAAACCCTGAGATTGCCAAGAGCAATGTCAACTGTGAGGCAAAATCTACTCCACAAGAATCTGGCCTTACCAAAAAAAATACAAACCCCCCACCCTCAAAATCTGCACATAAGATGAAGTGTCACATACCTTCTGCTTCTATAAATTTTAATTTTGCAGCATTCACATTGCTGGGGAAAAAACCACACTCACCTCTTGTTACTGTTCTTTGATATGTTTTCTTCATGTACATTCCAAGTAAGGTGCTCTCATGCATGGCATTCAAAGATCTTTTCCCTAGCAGTTAGTCATACAGTCGACCTGGAAGCCTCCTGGAGTGGCACCTTCATGGTGCCCAATATAGGGCCCTGTCAACCTCCCCACCTCCACCTCAGTTCCATCTTGGTGGCCAGTCTGACAGAAGGGTGAGGGTACTGGAATGGACTTGAATACCACAGCTTGAAGAACAGCAATTACAAGAGGGGAGTGCCTAATTTGTAACGCACAGAACAATCACAAAAAAACGAACAACTTTCTACTTGACACTTAAAATATAATGGGGAGTAAACAATATTCAGTTAAGAAAACCTAGAAATATAAAGGAACATGGATTCATGGCAAGTGTCACTTTCTGCAACAGGCTTTTTTTTTTTTTGAAGACAGAATGATAGAGAGGATTAGAGTTCTATTTTCGAAAAAATTTTATAGCACCACATGCAGGATTCACTCTAAGTGAATGTGTTTAATGAGTACAACCAAGAAACTACCTACTAAATATCTGAGGAGTCTGAGATTATGTCTGTCGAAGAATTCATCCTAAACTTTAAGAGCTAGGACCACTAAATTTGGTATTCAGCTTCCTCTTATGCTAACTTAAAGCCAGGTCAGGGTTTGGTTGTGCCAGAATAATGGCATGCACCTGGAATTAGACTGTTTAACATGGAAAGGAAAGGAAGGACTCTGCTAGCAGGGACAGTTATGTATAATGATCAGAGAGAGGCAGCAAGAGGCTAGAGACAGCAATCAAACGCTGTAACTTCATTAGGGCAGCAGGCGACAGGGACTGAGAAAGGTATAGCTATCCACTATCCATTTTGGAGAGCATCTCCCCGGGGTGGCGGGGAATGCACCTCTCACCCAGCTGTGGCTGCTAGAGCAGTAAGGGACAAGTGCTTCTCACCTAGCTCCAAGCTGCTGCAGCGAGAGCTGGGGTTGTCCTCTCCCCCTCGGGCAGCCTGCATATTTAAATCCTCATTCCCAGCCCCACCTCAGAGAAATTATTTAAATGAAGAACAAAAATTATTTAAGGATCTAAGCAACACGAAGTAAAATTTTGTAATCTATAAGTGACGACTCTCCCAATCTCAAGAGGGTCAGTTATTGCAAAGGAAGTATTTTTGTTTATGCTTCTCATTTGTTCTATGATCAACAAAATTTACTTTAAGCATCTACAACTAACACTGTCAAGCCATTTTTGTTAGGTTACTTCTGGTAAAGAGATGCCAGAAGTAGTTAAACCATCCATTTTCTACTACTGTACTGGATATTTTTGACCCAACAAGTCCCAAAACATGGAAGGAGTCCATCATCTGCAAGAGGAATAGGAAATTAAGAGAATTTAATTTTGGATGAAGTCAGATGAGCTTCTGTCCATCTCTTGTTGTGAGAGTTAACAGCATTCCAAACATCATACCATAACAAAGTGCTGAACAGGAACACTGTAAATGGAAATGTTTAAAAATGTTGGGTAATAAACATCAAACCTTTGATTTAATCCTTAGTATATTTTGTTCTACTTCTTCAATATCTTCAGTGTTCTCCAAACGTTCATAAGAAGGACTTCTTGTTCCTTTTATCAAGTTTAGAGGCAAAGCAGACATACCATAAGCCTAAAACAAAAACCCGAACAAGTAAATTAACATTTGCTATAGAAACACATCATGTAAGTTTTATCTAACAGCTGTTCTGCATGTCGCATTCACATGTCTACACATCCTCTTCCTCACAGCTCACATACTTCCAGTGGAAATTCAATATAGGAATTATAGAAACATAAAAAAAAGCCTTTGCAACAGAGCATAAGAGAATCTATACAGTTCTGGAATCCCTGTGATTCAGGGGAAGCGTCGGAAGTACAGTGAACTTATATTACATATTTATACCAGTACTATGAACTTTAATGATTCACTGATTTCAAGCGGTTTGTGTGATAAAAGTTAAATTTTCCCAACTCATATTACCAAAATACCATATGATATCAACAGAGCAGGAATTCCTACTCTGTCTCTTAAGACTGTTACAGGGTCTAACTAAAGTTCATAAAGCATTCTGATATCTTAGGATAAAACAGCAAAGCCAAACCAAGAACGATAGCCCTTTTGGTCACTGCCCACTGTTACTTGTAAAACTGAAAACCTGAAGTGAACGCAGAGAACACACACCTCTGATGTGCCAGTACTCATGACTTTGATTTCTCTATCAATATTTAAAGAAATATAAATGGTATTCCCTCTCAATGCAGACAAAGTTATTTGCTTATCTCAAAAGTCTGAAAAGCAAATAGTATCTGATTTTTACCCTTAAAACCTTATTATGGCTACTTAAACCCTAAGAATTTTTTGAATGCCTTCTAACTTCAGGAAAAAAGTTGCAAATGTGATTTACTATTCTTACGCATACTTTCTTTCCATCATATAATTGACCAATATGTAGTTGAGACTAAGAGCCAATGAGAAAAGAGAATGGCTGTCATTTATACATACGAAAGCTACATCAAATTATCAAAGCTGAGTTATTTAATTCTCAGGAAGTATTCAGGTGACATCTGCAAAACAATCCAGGTATACAACTATCTTATTTTTGAGAGAAGCTGTGTGATTGAATCTCCTGGACTAGAATTTTAACCAAGGCTTGGAAGCACTCCACACTAGTTATTCTTAATGGCGCCAGTTTTCTAGGAGTTCTTTGGAACTTACAACTAAGCGAGGTACAGTGGGAGAAAGTTTTTACATTAGGGATACATTTATATGTATGGCTGCATGTAGAGTGGCTAAATACAATAGTGAAAGGCAGGTTGCATCTACACTTTTCACTGTGGTGCACAGCCACAATCCCTACTAGGTTTACTAAATCAAACTCTGGAAGATCAGCCACAGCATGGTCAATCTTCCCTGTACTGTAGGTGTACCCTAAGATTAACAGGCTCTGTAGAGAAACAGGCTTCATCAAAATCAGCATCTAAAGAAGTACGGAGCTGCAAAATGCCTCCCCTCAAAACACTAAATTAAAAATGGACATCCAAAAGCAATAATTGAGTTACTCATGACGACTTCCCTGTGTATGGAAAAGCCTGTAACAACATCACTGATGGACTACCTTGCAGATTTATGGATAATTTCTTTTCTTCATGGAAGAAACTAAGCATATTCAAATTAACTACTTACTCTTAGGGACAAGGATCCCTTTTATGCCTTTACTACTAGTTTTGACCCATTTTAAGGTATTTTAGAGTATAAATTTTAAAACTTCTGGAGTTTTCATTGAAAATAAGATGGCAGCATTAAGATCCTAATATCTATGGAGAGAGAGTGTTAGAATTTATTATTATTTAGGAAGGAATTTTTCATTGGAACAGAAGATTAGTGCTTTCTCGCTCAAGGAGGATGAATCGTGAGTGACAATTTTCTTCTTGAAGCCAATATAACAAAAGAGGATGCAAATCGACTCTTGTTTCCATTTTCTTAATTTGTAAACTACATAACAGGCACAAAAGGTCAAAAGGGACAATGGCAGCCTATAAACCAAATGAGATAGTTAGGGTTATCCTAGTAATAACCACAGACTTAGTATAATTCTATGAATACTTTAACCTTGCCTTTTCAACTTCTCCCCTTCTCTCGTGCTTAAATATACTGAAGAAGCTCAAGACACAGGTTTGCCATTTCTTAAAATTGAAAAAAAAAAAATCCAGAATACAAGAATGAATGAGTCCACGCCACGTTTTTGCAAATAGAACATCCTGAATCCTTTAAGTTAAGCCTATTTCTACTTCTTACAGATCAGTTGAATGTTTTCAGATGAGACTAACATTATGTTTATAGATATTTTTCAAAAATATTCACACCCTTGGAAACAGTTTATAATCAGCGAGTTCAGAGTAGTTCTTTAAATATCCTCCCATTCCAATTGTCAATCTAACATTTTGAAACGTCTATAAAGTTCAGAACGCGTGAGTACTTTGCAAAACCCCTCAAGTAAATGGTGGAGAGTCTGCAAGCAGAAATATTTAAACACACAGCAAGTTTGCTATAAAGTAAAAAGACATAAGACTCTTTAGAAATACTCAGATTTTTCGTGAAAATTTGATGTACATTGGTGAAATGGGCACTGGTGGGTGAGAAATAAAATCAATGGTGGTGGGAGTGAAAGAATCACTCACCTCAAGTTCATTCTCTTCTGAAGAGTTTTTCTTCAGAAAAATTGAAACCAGGCCACATCTATTCTGAGTGCGTTTTTTTTTTTTGGCAAAAGCCAGGGCTCTTCTGAAAAAATGCCAGAGAATCACACGCTGAACGTGTTCTTTCTATATTAAATTGAAAAAATGCAGCCCTTATTCTAGTGACTTCTGCTCTTGGATGGGGAAAAGCGCCTTTTTCTGAAAGATTCTTTGAGAAAAAAGCATGTAAATGCCACGGGGGCATCTGAATTAAAAACAAAACTCTCCAGAAGAGAATGAGTTTGAGAGTGATTCCTTCACTCCTACCACCATTACATTCTTCCTTCTACCATGCCCACTGATGCCCAATAAAACACTATTATGTAATCAAACCAGTAATTCTATATATCCCTCCCACAGCACCTTAAAACATGCCCTTTCCCCACAATTCATTCTACTTAAACATTGCACATGCCTAGTTTTCCTATACAATTTTGCTCCAGCAAACACCCAATTGGATACCCTCTAGAGCTTCACAGCCACAATCCAATCTCTTGGCATATATATTCTGTCTGCCATACACGTCCAACATTAGTCTCATGCCATCCCTGATACCTGTTTGCATGTGCTGGTCATCCTCCCTACCTGGCCCCTGCCTCTCAAACACACTAACTTTCTCTGCTTCTCGCTCATGATATAAAATGTTTTCCTTCATCCTCCTAAGGCCTAGAACAAGGCTTATCCCACCAAATTTTTGGCAGCTTCAGGATTGTGTCCACCAACTCTTCATGGTGGCCACCCCGATAATTCTTCCTAAAATGTTGAATTATCTTCATGAAAACCAAATAAACATGCACAGAGTCATGTCCAAAACATTGTATTTTATGTGCAGGCTCAAAAATATAGGCAATCATTTATTCTTTACTGAATTTACACAGAATAGCAACACAAGGTGATTTGCACTTAAGTCTTTTTTGCTCTTTCTTTTGGGTTTTCAAGAATTGCTAGCTAGTATGTCTGCTTCTCTGAGAGTACACCTGCTGGTGTACCAGGCTGTTCCTAACCACGTGCAGCATGTCTGACTACCTTCCCTATGAGGTTTCATAATAAGCAAGCCAGAGGGGATTACATCACAGGTAAGTTTGCACACTCCAAGTCTGGAGAAAGCTGGAAACTTGATAGTTTGAATCACAATGCCATCATGCTAGGCACTGTACACACAAAAAAAGGTACTCGCTGCTCAAACGTTTACAGTCTCAACATACGAGTGGAATGTCAGACTGAGAAAAACAAATGAAGGATATATAGAGGAGGAAAAGAAACATTGAAAAATTGTATTTGGTAATATGCTGCAAGTTGATTCCAAAAGCCAGTGCATGCAATCAACCAATGGTGAGGCAGTGTAACATCTCAGAACTCAGAGCCTGTAATGCTGGGAAATGCAGGAAGCGCAGACAAAAAGGTGTGCATTCGCTATATCACGCAAGTGTCTTTGCGGAACAAATGCCTGTAGTTCAATGGATTAAAAGTAATTTAACAACTATTGCAGCAAGCCTGCTACATATTTTATCAGAAACGCTAACCATTTATAGTTAATGCATTTAAAATTAATTAAATTTGGCACTTCTAGCCTCTTGCTGGCAGCTACCATTTGACAATGTTTTGATTTATCTGATAAAGTGCTATATTTAAACAGTAAAATTCTCTTCTGGCTGCATATCCAGTTTTAAAGTACTGTAGGACAGAATTTATAGAGTTATTTCTGATTATCTCAATATAAAGTGATGACACATGAAGCTTTCCCCACTGTCCTGAAATTGTAATTGTTACAAGGCAGTTAAAGTGCCTTTTTTTTTTTTTAAAAAAAAAGCTTCAATTTCAAAAGAAATTTCTACATAGGAAGTAAATCTGTGTGAATGTTCAGGCTTCACAGAGCAACCTGCATGTTTCTAACTTTTAGATTTTTAAAAGGTGCACTTGATTCTTGTGCAAGAGATTTGTTGGCAAGATATAGCACTTAATATAGCATTTCTTGCACAGCACTGCCCTCTAGTGAAAGTGCACACTCGGCTCAGAGCCTACTACAGAACAGCTCTGCCAAACATGAGGAGGTAGTACTGAAAGAGTACATACCCCTCATTCAACTGGATGCTCCTCAAATGGAGGTGTTGTGCTGCTGCTGCCGCCACCAGTGGAGGTACGCTCATTGAGGGCATCACCAAAGCCTCTCTGGAAGGAGGAGCCTGGCCCCAATGTAGGCACGAAGGGGCCAGAAAGTCCACCGTGTAGGCCAGGAAGGCATTGGTGCGGCTGGCACCTTGGAGCGCCGGTACCGAGATGAGCGACTAGAGCATAAGCAGTACTGAGAGCGCTGCAAAATGAGGCTCTCTTCCTTTGACTCCCAGGTGTAGTCCAATGCCAACCAGGGTGGTGCCGTACCTGACGGTGCCAAAGATTGGTAGTGACAGTGCTCATGCGCACTCATTGATGCTGGTCTGCCTTGGTGCCAGGTGATTGAGAATGTCCCTGGTGCTGGAGTCAGAGGTGAAGGCAAGTGGTGCATCAGAGGTGGTGCTGAAGTAACAGGGCCTCAATTTTACCAGACTGACCCACAGAAAACTGCCATTTACATGTGAACCCCCAGTTAGGGGTATCCCCACCATCAGGGCAGCTGAATGTCTGCCAGATAGACAGGCAGAACTTCAGAGTCTCAATGCGTGGATGAGACGATGGTGTAGGGAAGAGGGGTTTAGATTTATTAGGAACTGGGGACACTTTTGGGGTAGGGGGAGCCTATACAGGAAGGATGGGCTCCACCTAAATCAAGGTGGATCCAGACTGCTGGCATTAAACATTAAAAAGGACATAGAGCAGTTTTTAAACTAAGAGGTGGGGGAAAGCCGATTGGTGCGGGGGAGCACCTGGATCGGACGGAGACTTCTCTTACACGAGGCTCCATAGACAGGGATTCCCTAGAAGTTAGTCAGATAGGGAACGTGGGAAATAATATATGGGCAAGATCAGATGTGAAACAATCGTGCATAAAAAAATCCACCACGTCTGTGAAAGGCGGACATATAAATAGTGGTAGTTTTCTAACATGCTTTTACACTAATGCTAGGAGTCTGTCTAATAAGATGGGTGAACTGGAGTACCTCATATCAAAGGAGGAAGTTGACATAATAGGCATCTCAGAAACATGGTGGAATGAGGACAATCAGTGGGACACTATCATACCGGGATATAAATTATATCGGAAAGACAGAACAGGTCGTGCGGGTGGAGGAGTGGTACTATATGTGAAGGATAATATAGAATCAAATGAAGTAAAAATCCTAAAGGAATCAAAATGTTCCATAGAATCATTATGGATAACAATTCATTCCTCTAATATGAATATGGCATTAGGAATATATTACCGACCACCTAACCAGGACAGTGATAGTGATGCTGAAATGTTAAGGGAGATTAGAGAGGCTATCAAAATAAAAAACACAGTAATAATAGGAGATTTCAATTATCCCCATATTGATTGGGTGCATGTCACCTCAGGACGGGATTCAGAGATTAAATTTCTTGATGCCTTAAATGACTGCTTCTTGGAGCAGCTAGTACAGGAACCCACAAGGGGAGAGTCGATTCTCGATCTAGTCTTGACTGGAACGCAGGATCTGGTCCAAGAGGTAACTGTTACTGGACCGCTTGGAAATAGTGACCACAATATAATAACTTTTAATATTCCTGTGTTGGGAAGAACACCGCAGCGGTCAAACACTCTGGCATTTAATTTCAAAAAGGGGAATTACACTAAAATGAGGAAGCTAGTTAAACAGAAACTAAAAGGTAGAGTAATTAAACTAAAATCCCTGGAAGCTGCATGGAAACTGTTTAAAGACACTATACTAGAGGCCCAACTTAAATGTATACCCCAAATAAAAAAACACAGTAAGAGACCTAACAAAGAACCACCATGGCTTAACAGCCATGTTAAAAAGGCAGTGAGAGAGAAAAGGGCAACTTTTAAAAAATGGAAGTCAAATCCTAATGAGGAAAATAGAAAGGAACATAAACACTCCCAAATTAACTGTCATAATGTAGTAAGAAAAGCCAAAAAAGAGTTTGAGGAACAGCTAGCCAAAAATTCAAAAAACAATAGTAAAATGTTTTTTAAATACATTAGAAGCAGGAAGCCTGCTAAAAAAGCAGTGGGGCCCTTGGATGATAAAGATATAAAAGGAGCGATCAAGGAAGACAGTGCCATTGCGGAGCGATTAAATGATTTCTTTGCTTCAGTCTTCACGGCTGAAGATGTTACAGAGGTTCCTAAATCTGAGCCAGCCTTTTTAGGCGACAAATCTGAGGAACTCACTCAGATTGAAGTGACATTAGAGGAGGTTTTGGAATTAATTGATAAGCTGAATAGTAACAAGTCTCCAGGACCAGATGGCATTCACCCAAGGGTTCTGAAAGAACTCAAATGTGAAATTGCGGAGTTATTAACAGTGGTTTGTAACCTATCCTTTAAATCCACTTTGGTACCAAATGACTGGAAGACGGCCAATATAACACCAATATTTAAAAAAGGCTCTAGAGGAGATCCTGGCAATTATAGACCGATAAGTTTAACATCAGTACCAGGTAAATTAGTAGAAACACTAGTAAAGAGTAAAATTGCAAGGCACATAGAAGAGCACGAATTGTTGGGCAAAAGTCAGCATGGTTTCTGCAGAGGGAAGTCGTGTCTGTCTAATCTATTAGAATTCTTTGAAGGGGTTAATAAACATGCGGACAAGGGGCACCCAGTGGACATAATATACCTAGATTTCCAGAAAGCCTTTGACACGGTCCCACACCAAAGGCTTTTATGTAAATTAGGTGGTCATGGGATAGGAGGAAAGGTCCTTTCATGGATCGGGAATTGGTTAAAAGACAGAAAACAAAGGGTTGGAATAAATGGTAAATTTTCACAATGGAGGGGGGTAACTAGTGGTGTTCCCCAGGGCTCAGTCCTGGGACCGATCCTGTTCAACTTGTTCATCAATGATCTAGAAAATGAGGTAAGCAGTGAGGTGGCAAAGTTTGCAGATGACACCAAGTTGTTCAGGACAGTCAAAAGCAAAAGGGATTGTGAAGAACTACAAAAAGATCTCAGCAAACTGAGTGATTGGGCAGCAAAATGGCAAATGAAATTTAATGTGGGTAAGTGTAAGGTAATGCATGTTGGAAAAAATAACCCAAATTACACGTACTACATGATGGGGTCAAATTTAGCTACGACAGATCAGGAAAGGGATCTTGGAGTTATAGTGGATAGTTCTCTGAAGACATCCACGCAGTGTGCAGCGGCAGTTAGTAAGGCAAATAGGATGTTAGGAATTATTAAAAAAGGGATCGATAATAAGACAAAAGATATCATACTTCCCCTATATAAAACTATGGTACGCCCACATCTCGAGTACTGCGTGCAGATGTGGTCTCCTCACCTCAAAAAAGATATATTGGCATTAGAAAAGGTTCAGAAAAGGGCGACTAAGATGATTAGGGGCTTGGAAAGGGTCCCATATGGGGAGAGGCTAGAGAGACTGGGACTTTTCAGTTTGGAAAAGAGGCGATTGAGGGGCGATATGATAGAGGTATATAAAATCATGAATGGTGTGGAGAAAGTGAATATAGAAAAATTATTTACCTTTTCCCATAATACAAGAACTAGGGGACACCAAATGAAATTGATGGGTAGTAGGTTCAAAACTAATAAAAGGAAATTTTTCTTCACACAGCGCACAGTCAACCTGTGGAACTCCTTGCCCGAGGAGGCTGTGAAGGCCAGGACTCTATTAGGGTTTAAAAAAGAGCTTGATAAATTTTTGCAGGTCAGGTCCATAAATGGCTATTAGCCAGGGATAAAGTATGGTGCCCTAGCCTTCATAACAAGGGCAGGAGATGGATGGCAGGAGATAAATCACTTGTCTTCTGTTCTCCTCTCTGGGGCACCTGGCATTGGCCACCGTCGGCAGATGGGATGCTGGGCTTGATGGACCTTTGGTCTGACCCAGTATGGCCATTCTTATGTTCTTATGTTCTGAGGGACCTGTAACACTATCACCTTGACGAGATCCCTGGGACCACTTTAAAATGTGTCCAACATGAGGGAAGGTAGACATCCTCTACCACCACCACTGGTGCCAGCAAAAATACCACTACCAAACTCTATGGACCCACCCTCAGGCCCAGAGCTGATGGTGGTGGGGTGAACCCAAAGGGCCTGGATGGGTCTGGCATGGTGTGGGTTGCCTCTGTGGCCTTCCTTGGCCTCCTACAGAGACAGTGACTACACTCAGTCTTGATTCCCCCACCTCCCTCCCCCAAGTACCAGGGAGTATGACCAGTGCCTGGAAGAGGAGCTCATCTTCAGTGCTGGAGAGTGGTGCCCATGTTCACGATGCTCTTCTGGGCATGACACCAAAGGCTCCTGCACTGTAGCCAGCATGCTGGGAACTGATGATGAAGTCAGTGTTATGTTGGGCTAGGGTCTTAAGTTTGGACTCTGTTAGGAAAAGTGTGAGGTGTTGATCCCTCTGACGCTTTGTCCTGGTTTAAGTCTCCCGCCCCTCTGCTAACAGAGCACTTACTCTGCAGGTGGTCTTCCTCATACACTAAGCATGCAGTGTAGATTGCCCCAGCATGTGCTTGCCACACTTTACACACTCTTTGAATCCCTGAGGCCACTGCATACCCCAGGAGCAGGAACTGTAGGAAGGGTATACTGCCCCGCCCCCGCCAACACCACCACTAGCCTACCTACGAACAACTTGTAAACAGTAACAGAAAGAAAGCCGTGCTAGTCTGTATACTATCAAAATGATAAAGCAGCCCTGCAGCACTTTAAAGACTAAACAGAATAATTTAGTAGATGATGACCTTTCATGGGACAGACCCACTTCTTCAGATCATAGCCATACCATAACAGACAACATTTAAGGCACAGAGAACCAAAAATAGTAATCAAGGTTGACAAATATTGATAATTGATAATATTTTTTCTGATTAGTCAACCTTGACTACTATTTTTGGTTCTCTGTGCCTTAAATATTGAGTCTGGTCTGGTCTGGCTATGGTCTGAAGAAGTGGGTCTGTCCCACAAAAGCTCATCACTTAATAAATTCTATTAGTCTTTAAATTGCTACTGGACTGCTTTTCTGTTTTAACTTGTGACCAGTCATTCACTATAAAAGCTAAAGCTAAGAACTGTGTAGCAGAAGTCAGAGGCTCAACAACTCTTATTGGTAAAAAGAAGGAAGCAAGTGCAGATCAGGTGGACAGTGGTACATATGGAGCATCAAGAGAAGTTGCTAAGAGGGGGCTCCTATGGAAGAGTGACTAGTGATATAAAAGAAGTTATATCAAACCTAGAGTTGAGTTCTATTTAGCTGTAAATCAATGCATTATAGTGGTTGTACGCAGTGCTTTTTTGTGCTGGTACTTGCCAGTACTCAGTACTGGCACCTCCGCAGTCCCAGCCATGGAATTGGCTGGAGCAAAGGGGCATGGAGCTGCCTGAGTAGTGGCACTTAAAAAAAAGGCACTAGTCATATGAATCAATGAGACTGCATCTTTAGAAAAGTTGATTAAAATCAACTGGCAGTGCAGGGCTGGAGCCTGAGTCCCCACTTGCTCCGCAGCAGTAGGGATGGAACATTGCTACTGGGGCAGCAGTTGAGTCCCCTGCCTATGCTGTGTCAGCAGGGGTTGAGAGGCTGCTGTGGGCCTAAGCTGGAGTCAGTCCTCACCCTGTGGCAGTGGAGGCCAGGAGGCTGAGCGCCTGCTTCTCCCGCACCAGGGCAGGACGGGACACTGCTATGGTGCTGGGAACAGGAATCCTACAGCAGCATGGGGCCAGGAGCTGGTGCCCCTGCTTGTGCTGCAGGTGGGAACTGGATCCCCTATACCTGCCCTGTGGTGGGGGTAGAGAGGGAGAACAGGGGCTGGCTGGAGCCTTGTAACAACTCTTGTGAGTCTGGGGTGGAGCCGGAGCCTGAGCCTCAGGGGAGGGAGGGAGGGAGGGAGGGAGGAAGGCTGGCTGGAGCTCCAGTAGTCCCTGAGCACAGCCCTACACTTTCCTTTATCCAACAAATTCTCTTGTTTGGGACCTGTCAAGTACCGAGCACGGTGGATAAGGGAGGTGCAACCTGTATATCCTATTTTATCAGATTAAATTATAAATATGTTGATACGAACTGTTAATGGGTCTGATCCTGCAAATACCTTCAAAAATATTAACTTGAGAACCATGATACTGAACACCATGAAAATATGAATTAAAGGATGGAGCACTCAGAATCTGGAATAGAAGTGAAGAAATCTTGATTCCCAAGATTCTACTGATTTCAAACAAATGACTGTGCAACACAATGACAACATTTGCCATATCTTAGTAACTGGTCCACATACAAAAAAAACTTACAGTATAATACTAGCTAACAGTTTTTAGCTTAAGCAAACAGCTGTTTCTAACATGTATCTTAAGCTCCTAGGCTTTAACCTTACTGAAAACCCAAGCAAAGGGTCATTGTAATAGCTTAAGATGGATTCCCCCTCTCCACAATATTCCTTAAACCTATACAGTTCCATACATTAAAGTAACCCCCAACAACAAAAATCAGCTTCAGAAGATAACTGAAGTAAGGTCAGCTGTGCAATATGAATTCTATCCTCTTGTGCACATACAGTACTGTAACTACAGTAAAGTGTACTGTATGTACAATGTCACTTTCTACAGAATCCCTGTCTCAGGACACAGGATAGACAATCACTAAGTGAAGCAATTGTTATTTGTCTTTCCACATTCAGTATGTGGTTCACTACGCTGTTGATGGCATGCCATACAAAAGCTGAATATACACACTTCTCCTGAAAGGTTTTTCTGCTGTGCTTATGGCAGTAGTATACAAGTGCCTCACAAACATTAAATCATTATCATCCCACTCCCCTGAAAGATGCATTATCCAATTTTACAGGAGAAATTTTTAGCTTAAATCTCTTTAAAGTGTCTGATTGTGGCACTCATCACACCTAGGGCCAGATTTTTCAGAAACATGAACACCAAGAGCTCATATTATGAAATCTCCACTGTTTCCAAGTGAGGGTTGGGGTGTCAGAGAGAGAGCGAGCATGCCAGCCCAGTCCTCCTAGACGCTAAACCCTTCTTTCTTGCAATTCCCTGCCTAATTATACACAAAATTTCTGCAAGGAATGATTCACCAGTCATACAAACTCATTCAACAGACCATAACATTCAAACAACCACCACACAGAATATATCTAACACGTATCAATTTTATTGTTTTACTGAGGCAGATTTCAAAGTTTGCAGATTACTTGACCTAACTCTCTCAATTCTTCACCTTCAACAACCCCAAAACACATGAAGCGCCTCACTTCAGTACAAAGTAAAACCTACTAGAGCAACCTGCCTGGGTAGATGCCTATTGGCAGAAACACCATGGCTGTGTCTACACGTGCCCCAAACTTCGAAATGGCCATGCAAATGGCCATTTCGAAGTTTACTAATGAAGCGCTGAAATGCATATTCAGCGCTTCATTAGCATGCGGGCGGCAGCGGCGCTTCGAAATTGACGAGCCTTGCCGCCGCGCGGCGCGTCCAGACGGGGCTCCTTTTCGAAAGCACGCCACCTACTTCGAAGTCCCCTTATTCCCGTGAGCTCATGGGAATAAGGGGACTTCGAAGAAGGTGGCGTCCTTTCGAAAAGGAGCCCCGTCTGGACGCGCCGCGCGGCGGCAAGGCTCGTCAATTTCGAAGCGCCGCTGCCGCCCGCATGCTAATGAAGCGCTGAATATGCATTTCAGCGCTTCATTAGTAAACTTCGAAATGGCCATTTGCATGGCCATTTCGAAGTTTGGGGCACGTGTAGACGTAGCCTATATTAGCTCATCCCAGAGAATCTATATGTGCCTACAGGCATCACATTATCCGTTAAACTAGAAACTTGAGCAGTCATAGATAATCATTAGTAATGCATATATAGACAGGTATTTAAATTCTGAATTTACTAATTTGTGAATGTCTTGTTAAAGGAATGTTAAGGTTGCAGATGTTTTTCCTGTAAATTCACAATCTCAAAGCAAGTGTAATTTTACTGAGTTTTCCTTGAACAAATATATCAAGTAAAAAAAGTAAGTTTCATTTACTTAAGTTTTCTTCTCAATAAAACAATGAAAATCACGAGCAAAAGGTTAATCACTTAATAAATAAGCAATAAACCAATCACTTTCTAATGTGTTATACAAAATTAATCTGAAAATACTAAGCCATATGACTGCTTAAAGAAATGTGTTTAGGTGTAGTGCAATATCCAGGTTAAAAGAAGTTATATCAAACCTAGAGTTGAGTTCTATTTAGCTGTAAATCAATGCATTATAATGGTTGTACGTAGTGCTTTTTTGTGCTGGTACTTGCCAGTACTGAGTACTGAAACCTCCGCAGTCCCAGCCATGGAATTGGCTGGAGCAAAGGGGCATGGAGCTGCCTGAGTAGTGGCACTTAAAAAAAGGCACTAGTCATATGAATCAATGAGACTGCATCTTCAGAAAAGTTGATTAAAATCAATGATTTCAGTCTAGGCTTTCCAACTGGTGAGTTAAATCAATCATTTCGCCATAGACACTGCTTTATATCTGCCAACCTGTGACAATTTCTAAAACATGAGGGAATGTGCAGAGAAAAAAGGGAAAAAGAAAAATACCAGCATTCTCCAGATGGTAGAAAAATGGATCTTTTAGGACTGAAGGTCTAATGGTCAGAGCTGCCACATCAATGATGTAGGCCAGGGGTCAGCAACCCCCAGCATGCATGCGTGGCCCACGGGCCTATTTTCATCTGCACATAAGGCAGAAACTCAGCCTCGCCCTGCCTTGCACCTCCTCTCCCATGTAAGCAGGAGCTGCCTGTGGATTAAAAGACCAGCTAATGCTACTAACCACAACATAAATGCTAAAGCTCTGCATCTTAATTTATTAATGAAGCTGTTTGTAAGTAGGACTGTTAGGGACTTCAGAAAGTATTGCCCGCACACATTGCACTGACCAAGGTCAAATTTCAGCACTCCACCTTGGAAAGGTTGCTGACCCCTGATATAAGCAAACTGAGACACCCCAATTTAGGGTGGCTGGGCAGTGACAGTAGGTTGAGGCAGTAGCTGGAGTGGGGTAGGCCCATGGGGGCTTGGCCTGCTCTAGCACTTCAGCTGAAGGGTGGAGGGGAGGCATGGAACAGGATCTTGCAAGCCCCCATACCCCTAATCCAATCCCCCATTCCATACAAGGAGCACTGGACAGGAAGAGCAGAATAAGTCTTCAGCTGGGCTCTACTGCTAGAGCACCAGATGGTCAGAGCAGGACAAGCCCCATATCCAGATCTCAACATGAGTGTCGGGTGGGTGGGTGGAGCAGAGCAACCCCCGTACAGTATGAACCCTTCCCTCAGCTGGAGCTGAACAAATCCCTGCACTTTGACTCTGCTCCCCAGCAAGGGTGCCAGACTAGCTGAGCAGGGTAGGTGCAGCGGCAGGTGCACAGATGGGATGGGAACAGACCTGGATAACTGGGTGGGACACTGCACCAAGTGTGTTCTTACTCTTCCTCAAGCAGTGAGTAATCATAACAAGCAGCACTAAAACAGAAGTATGAAGCACCAGAGGAAATGAATGAGTAAACCCTACCAAGCTTTAACTGCAGAATGTCAAAAGATTAAAAACAGGAGTTTTAAAAAGTCACCTTAGAGAACAAAGGGAATGGAAATCTCAGTGTGTCACAGAAGAAACTGTGTATTGTTTAAAAAAATCATTGGCAGAACGCTATTCATGCACTTGGCAATAAAGTTGGATTTTATTAGAGAAGACTTGACTATATGTTACTACGTTGCCTCAGGTTTTCATATAGTTTCAGCTCCCCTCCACATTAAGGAAACATTGAACAGCATGAGAGGCTAAGATTGCAAAAAAGAAGCAACACATTCATAGCTGTGAATTCTGTTAGTAGAGAACTTCAGAAGAGAAACAAAAAACTTTGACCAAGTTATTGTGTATCCAAAAAACTCATCTCTGCTATGCCCTACAATACCCATTAACTAAGTACAGTCATACCCTGAGATACGTCCACTCGGGCGATGAGAATTCAAGTTTACGAGCAGCTTGATTAAGGACCACTACTTCACCTTACAAGGCATTTACTCAAGTTTTTGAATGCCTCAGTGGGATGTGGACACCCTGCAGCTGGAGGAAGTCAGCCTATCCTGGCCCCACCCCTGCCGCTCGCTCCTCGGGTGGCTAGGGGGCCGCCTCTGCCCGCCCTGCACAGCGGTGCCTCGGGCGCCGCTCGTCACCTGGCGGTGGTTTCCTGGAGCCCCCAGCACAGCCTTTACCTGGGGCTGGTCTGGCATCCACCTCAGCACTGCAGCAGCCAGAGGCTGCTCTCAAGTGCTCCTGGGAGACATGGCTGCTGGGCACACACTCCATCCTGGCCCTGCCCCTGCTGCTCACTACCCAGGCAGCTAGGGGGCCGCCACCACCTGCTCTGCGCAGCTGTGCCCCTCTTCCAGGTAAACATAAGTGGGTGTAAATTTTGGGGCTCAGGAAAGCATACATTTTTTCCCATTGAAATTAATGGCAATTACATTTTCATTTTACAAGTATTCGCCCTAAGAGGGGTTTTTCAGGAACGAATTACCCTCATGAGGTGGGCAAGACTGTATTGTAAAGTAACCAAATTAGTGACATTTCATCAAAATTAAAAATGTTATGAGTTTAGTTTACAAAAAACTACAGTGCTATCTTAAATATTTTACGGTATTTCATAACCACCTGCTCATCTTTAATGTTAATGTTTATAGCGTTTTTTCCAAAAAGCTGTATAAAGAAAATAAACACCTGAAAGTGAACCAGTGCTCTCAAAGTCAGAAAGAACTCAGGAAAAGCTTTATCTTAGTGGGTGAAAGTTTAATACAGGATTCATAGCACTAGAAAATAAAGTCATACTTTGGACAAAAAAGAATGTGATACGTGAAAGCGTTATTAGAAAGTTTCAATGATCAGTAGACCAAAAGTTAAAAAACCTGACACCTGTTTCAGGGTTGGTAATGATTTTGTTCTTTCAGACCATGAGAAACAATCATTTTGTAATTTACATACAAAAGCTGCAAGGAACACCAAATAATTCTTATTCAATGTTTTGGAAAAGTTACAAAACCAATTATATTCTTCCTTCAAGGACATGCTAAATGAGATGCACCAAATATCACTCAGAATTAATCGGCCTATCATAGTGTGAATAATATGTTATTCTGCCTTGAATTCAAACAGCAACTTAGAGCTGACGACAACTATTGTATTAATACCTGAGGCTATATAAAATCATTTCAATGCGGAGCACATTAATGAAATCATAGATGCAAACTACATCATCTGTGAAACTGCTTCAAACAAAGCATTCCAATTGTAATCTATCATTTTACTATTAGTTTCCATGTTTACAGACAGTTAAAGTTGTCAGCATAAATCACTGAGATCATGGAATTTCTCAAGCCCTACAAGGGCCATTTGTTCAAATTTATTGCATTTTACTTTAAAAAAATGGTAATGTGCTACAGTATTAATCCACAAACTAAGAGGAAAGTGTTCTTTGTAAGCTGGAAATCTAAAAAAATTCAACACATTCAAGAGCCATCCACAAACAACGATTATATTCTTTTTTTAAAATCAGTTGTTAGAAAGTACAAAGCAATAATGTTTGAGCTGTTATATACTTTCATTGTACGCATACTTTCTAAAAAACAAAAAGACATCTGAGTTTTTACAAATATTGGTATTGCATGTATTTACCAGATTACCCTTTCTAAATGTATTGAAGGATAAAAGACAACCTGGGCTGCTTACATTCTATACTTGCAATAAAAATACCTCCAACTGATCTTTTGAAGTGCTATGGAGAAATAAAACATGTAAACATAGTAAGGAGGTAAATGAAAAGCAATTGAAAGCATGAGATTTAGCATCAGTTATCTCCCAAAATACTGTAGAATTGAGAAACCATGTAACTTTTTTTTTTTTTTTTTTTAAGGCTGTCTTCATTTACCCATGAGCCTTATCACTAGTTTGATGACAAATACATATGATGTCAAACAACCTGGCAGAAGAAACATGGACCTATTTCCAGGGAGCTGTGGTCTGGGAAGCCATGGGGCTAGGGAGCTGACTAGAAGCCTGCCAGGGAACCGCAGGGCTGGAGAGTCCGCTAGAAGCTGGGTGAGGTTGGCTGGCAAGGTAACCAGCAGGAAGCAGGCCAGGGAGCAGTGGAGGGGCCAGTTAGCCAGCCAGGAAGACAGCTGGGGAGTAGTGAGGCTGCCGCTGCCAAAGCAAGGAAACCACAGCTGGGGTCAGGAATCAGCACCCATAGGTGGGCCGGCACCTAGAGGCCAGCATCCTGGACCCAGGGCGCTCCAAGTGGTGTCAGGAAAGTGGCTAGGGCTGATGACCAGGAAGTGAACCCTAAGAACACTGACCACCCCGATCCAGCAAAATCCCCCATCTGCGACTGCTCAAGTCCTAGGAGTGCTGGACCAGAGAGGTGCAATCTGTACTGATAAAAATTCAGAAGATGATATTTGGAAAAGGGAAAAAAAGACATCTTTGGCCATAGGTAATTACCACTGTAGTAGCTTGATTATCCAGCAAACCCAGTAGCCCAAGATTGCTGGATAATCATTTTCCAGATAGTTGAGTGGGGTAGCTAGATGCCAGTCCCATGGCCGCTGGCCCCACTTTGCAGTCCCTGGCCATGTGGCTGGGGTGGAGCAGATGCCTGTGGAGAGTGCCAGTTATTTGAAATATGGATAACATGGCTTTTACTGTACCACATGCACTCTGTCCTTACACTCCAAACCAGAGCACCCACAGCCACAGACATGGATATCAGCTAACCACTCATAAAATGATTTTTGTGAAGTGCCTTTCTACCTTGTCATAGCCTTGCTTGAGCACGCTGCAGTTAGCATACCAAAACTAAAACACTAAGAACCCATTCAAAAAGGCAAACTTTAATGGGATGTATCAGAAGGGTAGTCGAGTTAGTCTGTATCTTCAAAAACAAAGTCCTGTGGCACCTTATAGACTAACAGGTATTTTTGAGCATAAGCTCTCATGGGCAAAGACTCACTCTGTCAGATGTATGAGTGGGAGTTCCAGAGGAGGGTTTAAGTTTATAGACCCTCCTCTGGAACCCTACTCCTGGATCTGACGAAGTCTGTCTTTGCCCACGAGAGCTTATGCTCCAAAACACCTGTTAGTCTATAAGGTGCCACAGGACTTTGTTTTTAAATGGGACGTGATTTCTAAAAAACAATCCAGGACAATGCAAACAACACTTTTCAACGTAAGTATTTATGGAATCTCACAGTTAATGTTTCCCTCCTTGCTGCTCTTTACTTACCTGTTCATCTATTATGAACTTTTCCTTTCAATTTTATAATTGCATTTTAGAAAAATCCGTAAAACAAGAGGCACTAAACAAATGACAAAAAATAGGGTCTCATATTGCTAATGAAACCTACTAATCTCTACATAATGTTCACGACTATTCTGTACCATTAAAAAAAAAGCTATTCATCATCAGTAACAACCCCCTCACTAGGGTCAGATGCCTCTCACTATTCCCTTGCATCTTTCTCTGTCCAGTGCAGAGTGGCTTAGTTTCTGTGGTGCAGAGCTTGTCTAATCTACTATATCTACCCATTCTCTGTGGGGTCTGCCTCTCCTATTCCAGCCAGCCATTATGCCGAATACTAGGGTCTTGATTTTTTGTTAGTAGTTCATTCTGCAGATATGCCCAAATACCCATCCCTTCTATTGTATAACCTGTTGCAGTAAGTTCTCTTTCAGCTGTATCTTCTTACATAATTCCTCATTGGTGACTTTCTGCATCCATCCTATTTGCAGGATCTTTCTAAAACTCCTCTTCATCATCAGTACCCTTCTCCTCAAATCTTTCATTATCACCCATGTCTCATCCACTACAACATTCTGCGGAATACATACTTTTTCCAAGACTCAAGCTTCGTTCCTACGCTAATCACTTTGCTTTTCCAGATCTTATCACCTTCAAACTCACTCTTGCTATTTAGTCACTTTTCTTCTGACAGTCTAGATCAAGTTATGTTGTTCCCCAGATATGCAAATTTCTCTACAGTCTCTAGTTCAATCCCATCTACTCTGACCTTCCTTTCTAGTTCCTTACCTCCAAACACCATTGTTTTATTGATGTTCATAGTCAGTCCATACCACTTCCATTTCTCATTTAGCACCCACGACACTCACTAGTTTCTCTTCACCTTCCTCAATGACTATCATATGCAAACCTCAAGTTGTTAATTCTCATCCCGTGCACCAATATCCCTTCTACGTCTTGCTTGATCTTGTCCATTGCTTTCTAGATGTGCAATGAAGATACTTGGCAATATCAGATCTCCTTGTCTTGTACCTCTACAGATTCTAAACCAAATTCCCATCCCTCTGCACATTCTCACCACTGCCTCCACATCGTCACTGATATCCTTCAGCCATTATATTTGTCTGCTATCCACTCCATACTACTCCAATGGCGCCCAGCTCACTTTCTGACCTATACTGTCAAATGCCTTTGGAGGAAAAAAAAAACCACACTCAGTTGCATATGTTCTTCTTTCATCAACCTCTCTATCAATCTGAGTGTCAATATCTGCTGTATGGTACTTCTATCTTTCCTGAACCCTGCTGGCTCATCTGCTAGATGTTCTTCTATCAGAAATCTCAGTCTGTCAGTATCATCAGCACCTTGCCTAGATGGCATAGTTACAGAACAATTTGCCCTAACAAGTCATGAAGCCACTAGAGGTTCCATGACAGTCCCAAGACTGGATAAAGGAGGAGGGTTTGTCAGATGAGTGACGATGCATTGATCATAAAACAATATGAATGAAATCTGATGCCAGTACGACTAGTGCAAAAAAGATGCCAGCTCAGACATCACACAAACAAAGTCTGCAACACCAATTGAGTGCAAAAGACCTATAGGAGCATTGTAGGATACAAAGCAGTGAGTGCGAGAATGATGGTAGCGAGATTAGAGGTGAAATAGTTCAACATCTCAGTCACCCACGTGTATGCGCCCACATCTGACAGCACAGAGGAAGAGATTGAGCTATTCTGTAAACACTTGACAAAGACGTTGGAGGAGATAAGAATACGAAGGTCGAAACAGATAAATAAGGTTGGGAGTCATGGGAAAGTTTGGATACTGAGAAAGAAACGAACAAGGTGAGAAACTACTTGAGTTTGCTATGGAGCAAGTGATGGTGATCTAGGACGAAGTGAACACAGCAGTCAGAAGACAAAGTCCAAGAACATGATAGCTATGAACTTAATAGGAACAATGTTTTTTCTTTATTCATTATGTTTATAAGTAGGAATCCATACTAGCATGCGTTTGTTAGGTGCTTCAAACTATAGCCAGTGTACACTTATTTATAAGTGCTCTAACCACAGCAGCAGACAAGCACTTCAGGAAGGAAAAATGCCTAATTTTACAGTAAGGAATTACTGGAATTCAGTAACAACTGTTAAGCTGATAATGTAGGTAGAACAAAGTTTGCCTTGAACCAGCTTAAGGGGCAAATTTCCTCAATTGGCACCTACTTAGCACTGTAGTGGGCTCCATATAAACATGAAGTACCAGTAAACAGACAATAAAATATCTATTCTACAACTGCCCTTGTAGAATTACACCTGTGTACATATGCTTCAGCCAAATCTAGAAAACACAGCCTAGTAAAAGGTTTTAAGTCCAAACTGTATGATGCCAGATGTTCTCATCTCTATACTGTCAACAGGAATTTAAAGTGATCAGCATCTCACTGGAAGCACTCAAGATTAGCAATATTTTTCCTTCAGCTAAAGAGTCTCACCTAGCTTCATAAAGGTATGTTCCCAATAACTATAGTATCACATATTACAGGTGTATATAGTTGCCCTGGAAGAGTTAAAAAAAAATAATCTAACTCTCATTCAGTTCAGTATTTTAAAACCCTTTTTTTTTTTTTTTTTTTTTATGATGTTCCTTTTTTAATGCTAACTACTTTCCTGAGTCAATACTCAATATCTCAGGTGGTGTGATAAATGGTGAGATGGAAGGAAAGTGTCTAAGCTTAATTTGTTCAACTAGTCTTCAAATATCAACTGTAAAATCCTTCAGGAAACAGAATTTCACAAACTGAAACCATCACCTATAGACCTCAATCATGGTGCAGACAACAGTTTTCATATCTGACCAAGCGGAATACAGACAGCAGGGAAATCGTTGACAGAACATGCCAGGCAGAATACAATACCAACACAATGATAGCGTCATGTTCAGTAGGCCCTCTCTTTATAGCCCTAATACTGTCCTCCAAAGTGGTTGCAACATCCCCAAGCTTATGTCACCCACAGGTTAGATAAAGCATATTTTCCAAATAATCAATTTAAATAATGAATAGTACCACAGCTAGGACTGATCTCTGTGGGACCTTACTAGACATGGGTCTTTCAGTTTGACAAACCATCTAAAACTACTTAGTGATGGCAGTCTTTCAATCTGCTAGGCACACATCTAATGGTACCATGTACACCAGCAGTCAGCAGCTCTTCCTCCTGTAAAGAGAGGTGTACATAACCAGCATTCTGAGCGTAGTTCGAGTCCTTGCTGGAGTGGAGGACAGTCTGGATTCAGCAAACAGGTTTGCACTACCAAAGGGAAGGTCTTGGACTTTCGTTTGCAGATCTTTAGGGATGCTGGATGTCTGGAGCCATGACACTCGTCGCATCACCAGTGTGGTGACCGTACAGCGTGCTGCTGTGTCCGCCACGTCTAATACAATTTGGGCACCTGTATGTGAAGCTGCATACCCTTCCTGAACTACTGCCTTCAGAACAGGCTTCTTGTCATCTGGAAGAAAGTTCATGAGTGAACTAAGTCTTGTATAGCTGTCGAAATTATGGTTGGATAGATGTGCAGCATAGTTGGCCATGTATAACAGTAGGGTAGAGGATGAATACACCTTCCTCCCAGGCAAGTCCAGTTTCTTTGTCCTTGTCAGACCCCGTGGATTTGTATTGAGGGGTCTTCGATCTCTGAGAGGACTCCACCACAAGGGAGCTCGGTTGGGGGTGGCTAAATAAAAACTCCATTCCCCTCGATGGGACAAAGTACTTTTTGTCCGCCCATTTACTAGTAGGCGGGATACAAGCTGGGGTCTGCCAGATGTTTGTGGCAGCCTCCATGATGGCCTCATCGATGATATGGGTGGTCTCAGATTGAGGAGCTTATGCTGTTTCTTCTGTGCCTCTGCCACCTGTATGTCGTGGGACTGTGCCACCCTTTTGAAGAGTTCCTGAAATTGTTTAAGATCATCTGGAAGAGATGCATCTCCTGGGACAACCGCCTCGTCTGGGGAGGATGAAGAGGCATCAGTCTGATACGCCTCTATCTGTTCCTCGGACACTTCCTGTGCCCGTTCCCCTAAATATTCCAGGTGAAGGTCGATAGCTAACTCTGGACACACCCTTGGTGGGGAGACACGTCCCCCCTTTGTAAGAGGGGTGAAAACTGCGTGACTAACATTGGTGCGGGGAGCTATCCCTTGACCTTGAGTAGCTGTGGTGCTGAAAGTCTTTGTGGTGATATGGATGACTAATAGCAAGGACATGGACCTGCTGATGAGAATCTAGAATGTGAGTGTTGTCTGTATCTGTAATGACGAGAGGAGTGTGATCTCCTGGATGATGTGGACATAGGTGGAGAGGCTCTGTAGGGATATCTATGTAGCTCATGTAAGGCAACAGCTGAAGGATGCCTAAGCCAGGGAGAAGGTGGCCGTAGAAGTGGAGATGGTGGTCTCGTAATGAAACTGCTTAGTCGGTGCGGATGCAGGTGTTATGTCTGGTGCCTGAGATCTCGGTGTGGGTATCGGTACTGGCTACACTGCACTTCATGCCTCTGCCTGCGGCTCCACATGCATGGCGGTCTCTGGCACTTTCAGGCCCCGTGCCGGTGTGCCCAGTTCCAATGCTCTCGGTTCTGAGAATCTCAGTGCCTGTTTTAGCACCTGCGGGATCTTCGGTGTTGCCTCTTTATCCGTTTGAGCCCCAGGCACTATCTTGCATTCTCTGGTTTTTGCACTGCCCTTAGCAAGCACTTCCCAGTTGTGCCTCACTCATCCTGCTCATAGGTAGTACTGACAAGGATTGCGTGGGGGATATTTTATTCCTCTTCTGAGCTGAGGAGGTCAAAGAGGCTACCTTCCGCTTGTGTGGCCCCGAGGACCCTTCCACCTGGGGCATCTCAGACGGCTCAGGCTAAAGAGCCTTGTCAAAATCCTTTTCAATCTCATTTCCCTGTCCTTCCTTGCTCTAGCCGTCAGTGTAGAGCAGTGAGGACATTTCTGTGGGACATGGGTCTCGCCCAGACAACAAATGCATTTGCTGTTGTCATCGGAGGCAGGCATAGCTTCATGGCACAGCTCACATTTTTTTTGAAACCCTTCGGAGACATCATCTTGTTAAAAGTACTTAACATGTAGCTTTAATGAGGGCACTTAACAGCTACTAAACAGACAAGGTTCAACAGTCTATTGTAAACATGAGCAGACTACAAAGGCAGCTGCTCTCCCTCTCTACTCCTCTTCTTCCCCCCCTCCTTTTTTGTAAAACTACATACAGGAACAATTTTTAAGAAGTTTTTAAGAGAACAGTTTTAAACAAAAGGGAACTAGCAATCGTAACAAATAACGTTTTATCTATCTTAGATGTTGGAGCTGAAGTGAAGTCAGTCTGTGGCTGCTGGTGGTTGAGAGGAACTGGCGTGGACCAGATTGTGCATGTGACTGAATGCGCGCAAAGGACCGGCATGCTTCGGCGCATGCGTGATCTGACGAGATATGGCTTGGAAAATCTCCCCTCTGTGGCAAGCCTGACACCTACTGTGGAGCACCCATGGGGACCACTCAAAGAAGAATGGATGCTTTTCTATTTGTTTTTGTGTGATCAAAAGCCCTTAAAAGACCCTCGGGCTGCTATTGTTCATATGCTGTTGCTACAAAGGAAAAATTAATCTACATAAAGAGAAACCAACTAAAGGACATAGTCTCAGAGAGATAGCTATGTTAGTCTGCAGCTTCACAAACAAGAAGCAGTTCTGTAGCACCTTAAAGACTAACAAATTTATTAGGTAATGAACTTTTATGAGAAAGACCCACTTCCTCAGATTTTGGAGAAGACAATTTGAATCCAGGATTTATATAATGGCAGGGGGAGGGAGGAAGAAGGGGGGAAAGGGGGTTACCTGTTACTAATAGGATCAGTACATGAAGCAAGTTAAGAGCCTTTCCTGCCAGCATCAAAAGTCGGAAAATAAAGCACAAGAACTGAGATCTAAGCCCTAATTTTAAAAGTGTCAAAATTGCAAATGAATTCCAATTCATATGTCTCCCTCTGTAATCTTGTGGTAAAAGCCTTTTGTAGAATAGCTACTTTCAAATCTTTCACTGAATGTCCAGAGAGGTTAAAGTGTTCCCCTTCTGAGGTTTACGTGTATTCCAATTCCTGAAATAGGATTTATGTCCATTTATCCCAGGGAGTCAGGATAGTAACTATCACTGACTTATTTAAAAAATGGCCCACTGAGTTGACCCAATACAGCTGTCATGTTCCTAAAACACAGAATTCAAGTACCACTGCTCTCCTCAACTGAGGAGCACATTGGCTATGTCTACACTAGCGCAAATCTTCAAAATTGTCATGCAAATGGCCATTTTGAAGATTACTAATGAGGTACTGAAATACATATTCAACACCTCATTAGCATGCCAGCAGCCAAGGCACTTCAAAATTGCTGTGGCTCACTGCTGCGTGGCTCATCCAGACAGGGCTCCCTTTTGAAAGGACCCGGCCAGCTTCGAAATGCCCTTATTCCTATCTGCTGAATATATTACGTGGCAGGTACTCTTCCCTTCCAAACTTATGAACAAATTGTATAGCAGAAAACAAAGATGCTACTATACACAGGAAGAGAGAGCAAATGGCTGGTCAGCCTGCTCACCAATACGCAGGGAGAAGCAGAAACTGCAATAGGACAGTCTGCTTCACCAAGCTCAGTGATGGAATGGAGAGGAACTCAAACTTACAAGAACATATTAAGATGAACAGACTGACATCTGTAGGTACAGTGATCAGTCTGTACTGAAAATGTTACTGATCTAAGGAAGTGGGTCTCTCCCATGAAAGCTCATCACTGAATAAATCATTTTGTTAGTCTTTGAAGTGCTACATTTCTGCCGTTTTGTTAGAATACAGACTAACATGGCTACCTCTCTGTTACCATTAAGGTAGGTAACTTGCAACAGTCTTGCCTTTTTTGCCTTTTGCTCTGTGTGGTATTTGCCTTTGGGTGAAGGACTAAATAATGCTTTGTTTTGAATAAGCTCCTCAGACACTGTCTCAGGTTGTAAAGACTCATGGGCATCTAAACCAACTGCACCTATTAAACATACCAGGGGTCTGCAGCCTAGAAATCTAATCCATGATCAAATGAAGTGCTCAGCTGTACTCAATGTGGAGAAGGTAGAAAACCTGTCCTCACCTAAGGGGTAAGCTCAGAGGGACAAAAAGGGAGTCAAAGCACAGCTCACCTTGTAGCAGCAACACAAGAAATAATCAAAGAAAAACGTTGGGGAGGAAGGAGGTCGTTGGGGGGACAAAAACTGATCTAATAGAAAGCCAGACTGTTACCACAGTATGTACAAACATTGGAGGTTTCTTTGTAAGCAATTGATAAGCTTTGTAGTTTGGTTGTATAAATGTATCTAGTTTGAGGTTCTGATGCAGTTTCAGGTTTAGAAAAAGACTTTCATGAACACACCATCAGTAAAAATAGACTGACACCTCGGATTAATGTAACAGAAAAAGGAATGAGAACTGTAAAGACATCTCTCAAATTGTCTTGGTGACACTACATAAACAATTACCAACTTAATTCCAAAGATTAAGAGCTTAATTATAATTAATTTAAACCTAGGTTTGCGATGCAGCAATACATGAGGACTTCTTTTGAGACAAGTTTATTATAGCAATTTTATTTTCATAAACGGATGAGTTTCCCTGTCTGCACTAATCGCTGATGATCTAGAGGAATTAACACTATTTCAATAGATAAAAAGGCTGTATTTAACAAATTAGTTACAGAATGCACTCAACATTGTTGTGTCCTCTCAAGAAAGGACTGCAATCAAAGTTTAAGAGTGCAATACTTAAAAACGGACCTGCTACAATAACCCTGGGTATGTACCTTTAATACATGTACTGCAATATCATCAGCAACTTCTCCATAAACACACTGCAGATTGAAGGAAAGGAAGCAAAAAAGTCTTCTCAAATGTTTGAACTCACAGTTGGAAGTCAAGTATCAGAGGGGTAGCCATGTTAGTCTGGATCTGTAGCAGCAACGAAGGGTCCTGTGGCACCTTATAGACTAACAGAAAAGTTTATGCTCATGCTCTAAACTTTTCTGTTAGTCTATAAGGTGCCACAGGACCCTTTGTTGCTGCTATAGTTGGAAGTGTAAACCAAAGAATTTATCTACCATATATTTTAGAAATTGTGTGTCTGTCCAGCCATCTGAGAGTCTCTTCAAGAGCTGCTAAACAATCATAACTCAAAGCAAAAGCAAGGGTTTGGTTGTTCCAGGACAATGGGACGTATACAAAATTCTTGCTCAACCAGTATTTGATCAACCAGAACTCTCAGATAACTGGTATAATGTCAGCAAACACTTAGCCATGATCATCTTCCCATCTTTTTCCCCCCTCCAGACAGTCCTGGGGAGCTGCATGAGCTCCCACAGGCTGAGTGGGTCTATTAATAGGTTTCCGCTCAGAGCTGCCAGGCAAATCCCACTGTGCTGTGGATGCTCCTCTCATAGCGTGCTGAGGCACTTACAGGTCCCTGGTGTCCAGGCAGGGGAGTTGGCTATAGGGCAGCAGTCAGGAACTCCCCATGCTGCATGTGACAGGTGACAGCCCCACCCACAGCTCCCTCTGTCCCCACCAAAGTGTGAATGGGGGCAGCAGTTGGGTGAAGCTGAACTCTTAGGCAGGGTCAGTGGCCCCCCTACCAGTGCCTCCCTGCAGCTACTCTCAATTAACCAGAATATTTGAATATCTGGTAGCCTCCTGGTCCTGGGTTTGCCAGATACAAAAGTTTACTGTACCCGGAATTCAAGTTTCCTAAAAAGGAAAGGTATTCTCGTAGGAGGAACAGTTCTATTGTAGAATGACCACAGGGGGGCAGCAATGGGACTAGGACAGGCATAACCCCATTGGGCCAGCAGGAGTTAAGGATGGAGAAAGGGATACCTAGCTACAATATATTTCAGAGTTTTGTCCGTTTGTGTGCCTGTAGCCTCAAGCAAGAGACATGCACCTCTTCCCCACAACTGTATCTGCTGCAGCAACCTTTGACAGGCACTTCTCACCTGGCCCCAAGCTGCAAGCTTTCAGCAGTAGTCTTCTGTGGCACTTTTGCATGTTTTTGTAGGTCAGTAGTTTAAGTGGTGTAACTTGGTAGTATGCAAAACAAATCTGACTCCTAAAAAGGTTACAGTAATCTGGAAAGGTTGAATAGCACTTGTTTCAAGACCTCAGATTACCTTAGGACCATGTTTCTCAACCGGTGATATGCATAACCTTAAGGATAGACGAGAGAAGTCTCGAAATACTTTTTTTTCCCCAAAAGGTTGAGAAACTATTTTCTAATATTCTGTTCTTCTCCTTTGCATCCTTTCACATGTAGTGGAAAAGAAAGGAGGAGAAAAAAGGCCCAGAAATGAGTCTACTGAGAAGAGACCAGTTAGTGGCCTGCACATATAAAATTGAGAAGGTTATTTTGATTTTCCGTAACCTATCTTTGGGTCTCCCTCTAACAGGAACTCTTTCCACACAACTTAGTATGAATGTTACAAAGAAAGACTTAAGATATATTACAAGCACTTAGACAGATAAGCTGAATGTCAGACAAAGATAAGTATGTCATCTGATAATTGTACTTCTGTGAATTAGAACATTGAAAAACTAGATGATAAAATAGACCTTATTCCCCTTAGCATCTTCTAGCTTTGCCTTTAACATGAAAATGTTTTCGACTAACTATTCATTGTGAGAACTGCAAGTCAGTAAAAAAATAACAATACGAAGTAAAATTTAAAAAGGTGTGTGTAGGAAATGGAGACTTACAGTATACATGACAGCTGCCAACATTCCAATCAAGGTCAAGGAACTAATGGAAAACGACAGGGCAGCCAAACCATCTGTAACAGAAAAGTAGGGAAAAGCCTGATGAAAATACACACACACACTCAAGACATGCCTCTTAATGGAGAGTAGTTTGCTTTCCTAATATTAAAAAAATAAGTGCTAACCCTTAGTTAAATTAGATTTGGCTAATACTGTAAATCAACCACAACAATTAGTTAAAACATACTTAAGTTGGTAATTTAAAAAAACCCTAACACACAGGCATGGCAATCCAAGTAAACCATATAAAAAAAATACATAAAATGTGTGAAAGTGTGTCCAATTTGAAAGTTTAAACAAATGAGTGATAAAGTCAAGCATTAGTGGAAAAGTGGATATGGGGGGTAAAAGTGTCACACTGTAAAAGTAGCAGGGCTATTAAATCACAAAGTCCTGTAAAGAGTAGCAAATCGTCCTTGATGCTCTAGACCAGTGTTTCTTAAACGATGTTTTGCAGAACACTGGTGTTCTGTGAATAATTTGTAGGTGTGCTGCATGTGTATGAAAAAAATAATTCAAAGTATACATTTTGTTATTAAGCCAAATACAATGTTGCTTCTTCAGTGCTATGATACCTGATTGATTACTTCATTTTATTTTCCCTGCATGTGTTGCCTCCCCCCCATACCTTCTTTGGTCTGTCTCCCCCCACACCCGCCGCCGCCCCCCCCCGGCCCCAGAAGAAAATTTCATAGGTGTTCCATATTAAATATTGTTTGGTGTCCTGTGGTCTCAAAAAGTTTAAGAAACACTGATCTAGACAGGGGAAGACAGTGGAGGGACAAAGTGGTGATATGGTCAAAATTATGTAGTGTTTGGTTTTTTTTTTTTAAGTGGCTAAGTGAGACAAGATTGTATTCATGAAGGCTAGAGAAAGCCTCATTAAGCATATTTAATTTGAGATATATGTTAGAAAAATCTGTGTTTGAATTAGTCTTTTCCATAGGACCATAGTTTACTTGTTTCTTTCTTTTACAATGCATACCAGTTAGGACCCCTATACTCCTGAACACCAGGAAAGAGCAATTCAATAAATCCATGCCCATAGTACTGATCATTACATTCTTGTTTTCAAAATACAATCACCATTTTGAACCAGATCAAGAACAGAAGTCTACATTTCTTTTTCTTCAGTGACAAATGGCAGTCATTTTACTGCGAAAACGTCCCTTCAAAAACTAACCATGCTACTAAAGGCAAAAGAAAATGCACAACTGAAAAAAGTGTGTATGACTCCATAGTCTCTAGACGTTGTTAGTCTTTCTTCAGCTACCCTAAATATACTCTTCTGAATGGCACTCAAGTAAGCATATTGCTTTTGCTTTATTAGCACTATCACATACAAGAATTTAGACAGCCATCACCATCTGTCCTAGGTGTAGAATGACTGTTTACACAGACAGCAAAAAAAAAAACCCTGTAATTCAGTATTCCTGCCACTTGAAAAAAGTTTGTTTCACAATTATCAAAGTTATCTTCAGCTGCATAAAACAATAAGTCATGTAGCACTTTAAAGACTAACAAAATAATTTATTAGTTGATGAGCTTTCATGGGGCAGACCCATTTTATCAGATCTGGTATAGCTCATCACCCAAAATTTGGTAGCCTTTAAAGTGCAACAGGACCACTATTTTGTTTTGTGAAGATACAGATTAACATTGATACCTCTCTGCATAACAGTTCTGGGATTTTGCTCTTTTTGCAGGTTTGTTTTTACATAAGCCCCTTACATTAATTCCACAAAAAAAAAACAAAAAAGAAGAATACATTTCATCTGCAAGATACGCTAAACCAGAAGATTAAGGAAACTGATGTGCCCACAAAATATTTGCTGAAACAAAAAAGTATAAGTGTGCTGATTTAAATAGCCAACAAGAACAGTTATTGTTTAGTATTCCACTCCTTATATAGTTCAATTTACATGAAAGTTATTCTTCTGAGTGTAGGATCATAAGCGTCCAGTCAACCAGCTAAACTATAACCACTGTCAATCTTATCTCTCTGGTATAGCAAAATTATATGTAATCTGAAGTTCTCTAGATAAACCAGTTTTTATACTAGTAACAGCTACACACTTAAACATTGAAGTCTTGTTTAAATGTATTTGTTGTCAGCAACAGATAATTTTCTTACTATTAAAAAGTTACACCAAGTATTATGGCTCCCTTTCTGTCTAACACACAATGTTTATTTGCTATTCTCCATCACTCAGATCTGAACACTAGCATTAGAATGGTGATTGATGCATTTTATTTCAGTGTAATATAAACCCTAAAAAAATACTTGACAACTGCTAGTAGCACTTTTAGAACTCCATGCTCCTTAGTTTGCAAGCTATCATTCTAGGTATTGTAACACTTGTGTTTGGCAGAAAGCAATCATCTAACAGAAAAATTCTGTTGCCAAGAGTTGAAATTCCATTGAAGGTTTGGAGACTTCTGTGACATAATACAACAGCACAGGAACACTCTGAAGAGATTGTAAAAGTAACACCTTCTTACTGACAATACACACCTTCCTTCATGGAGTACATACTCAGAACCAACCGTCCTTTATGGGCAAAGACCAAGTTTTCCTTAATTTAGTTTCTAACAAAAACACCTTTACCAATACAAAGTCTCAGCCCTATTAGCACCACTAACCAAATACAGCTACAGGAGAAGGAGCTAGATTCTGTTTTGGCTTATGGGGCAAATAGGTTTTTAAGAAAGGATGGTGCTTGGTCCTGCCAAGAGGGCAGGGGGACTGTACTCTGACCTCCTGAGGTCCCTTCCTGTTCTATGAGATGTGTATCTCCATATAGTCTTTATTATCCTCCAGAAGGTCACATTGTGGTCCCTCTGGAGGTCCTCATGCATCCAGCGACGGCCCTTCCTGCTGCAGGCCCACCCTGGGGGTCGAGCAGTGCTGGCTCGCCCTGGCAGGAAGGTGGGGCTGGCCTGGCCTGGCCCACAGGCGGCGCAGGTCCAGCTGTAAGGAAGAGACATGGTGAGTCGTCCATGCAATGCAGCCCCTGAGGCCCTGCCCCCAACTGTGTGCAGCCACCAACCACCTCTGTGCTAAGGGATGGGAATGTCCCAGGAGAAAAGCCATGTGTGGCCTATATAAGGGGCCCTGAGACACAGCGCCTCAACCCCCGCAACAGGCTAGTGACGAGGGGAGGTGTATGCCCACAGAGGAGTCCCCGCATGGGCAGTGGTGAGCCTGGAGCAGCCCCTCCCTCCAAGGGGTCCCAAGACACACTTGCAGCTCACAGGAAGGGGAGCTGCCTTGCCAGCAGGCATATCCACATGCCAGGAGCCACACTCCTTGGTGTCTGGAATCTGGCTGTTGCCCTTCTGGCTATCCCACTTCTAGCCATGGCAAGTGCAAGCAGGGACCCCTCCCCAGGGCTCATCCGGCCTCTGGTGAGGCTGGCAGCAGGCTGGTGCCCATGCTCGGGGGCTGCCTGCTGGATCTGGGTGGCACACACTACTTTGCACATGCTTCCACAAGCTGAGACTGAAGCACGCACCTGAGCTGCCTGGGCAACCCTCATAGCATGCCCTGTCTGTGCCCGCCTCCCATGCCTTGAAGTGCGTGATGCGCAGGCTACTTACCAGAGGGACCCTTGCCCAGTTCCAAAGATGCCCTGGAGGTGGCCTGGCTGGAGGGGACCAACTCCAACACCATCAGCAGTGTGCTGCTGCTCATCTCAGAGGCTGTATCCACCTCCAGCTTTGGAAGAGGGTTGGGGCTCAGAGTGTGGTGGTCATCCAGGCATAGGCAGGTGCATTGCAGCACTTGGCCTTGGGGTCCAAGAGGGTCTTCTCCTAGCTCCACAGACCCAACAGGCTCCTGCAGTGCAAGCCCAGACACTCGATGCCCCAGAGTGGCTTGTGCAACCCTCCAGCTGGACCCCAGGGCCCTCAAGAGACCTCAGTGGTACCTGGCTGTCAGCCATCTGTAATGGCTTGATGCAAAGGAGTGGCTGTGAGCATGGGGAAGGGCGGATGGTCCTTCTGCTACTTCCTCCCTTTCAGCTTCCTGCTGCAGGGTTCCTGAGCTCCCTGTAGCTTTAAGAGGGGCAACAGGAACCATAGAGTACTGATTACTGTGGACAGGGTGTTCCCTGGGGCACCCGCACAGTGCCCTGGGAGGCCTCTTCAGTTGACAGAGGGCCACCCAAAACATCCAGACAACTTTGTTGACATAAGCATTATGCCTCATGGGAAGCAAAATAAGACTGGTCGACAAAACTGCTGCATTCTGCTGGTTTACTGTCCACAGAATGCTTTGCCAATCTGGATGCTCCCCAGTTTGTCGACAAAACCCTCTAATGTAGACATAGCTTCATACCTGAATCTGCATTTGTGAATGCGACTACCCAGACACTAGTCGCATCATGAAAAGAAGGTGCTTATTTCAAACTTCAGGTAACCCTTGCCCTGCTATTTTGAGTGTGGTGGTTGGCCACATGGTAGCCTTAGCAGACAAGTATTTGTTCATATGTGCAATCTTCCAATACCCAATGGTCTTTTGCATGGGTTTTACTGCCAAAAAGTTTAGTAAATTGACTCCTATCATTTGAAGATTTTTGTTTTAAATGTGCTTAAGCAGCACACGTCCTTGTTCTTGTATTATGGAGTACAGGATACATTTTTGCAGTTTCAGTCATCATAGCCCCATATTTACAAGCAAACTAATCCCCAGACTTAAGTTTGTCTCTATGTTTGTCTTAAGTTTGTGTTTCTTCACTATATTCTGGTAAAATCAAAAGCAATATTCTATTGTAGACTACAGAAAGCCTCTTTACATCTTACTATTCTAGAAGCCAAAAAAGCATGCCCAAAAACTTTCCCACATGCTTTCTTTTATACATCTATATGGAGAAATTCTATGGGTGGGGGGCGGGAGGGAGGGCAGTGCTGGAGACTAGGTTTAAATAGCTGGAAACAAACTAAACTAATTAAAGAAATTATCTGCAAGCACTTGGAAGGTGGTAAGGTGATAGGGAACAGCCAGCATGAATTTGTAAAGAACAAATCACGTCAAACTAATCTGATAGCTGTCTTTGATAGGATAACAAGCCTTGTGGATAGGGGAGAAGCAGTAGATGTGGTATACCTAGACTTTCGTAAAGCATTTGACATGGTCTCACATGATATTCTTATCAAAAAACTAGGCAAATACAATTTAGATGGTGCTACTATAAGGTGGGTGTATAACTGGCTGGATAACCGCACTCAGAGTAATTCTTAAATGGTTTTCAATCCTGCTGGAAAAGTATAACAAGTGGGGTTCCACAGGGGCCTGTGTTAGGATGGGTTCTCTTCAATATCTTCATCAACAGTTTAGATATTGGTATAGAAAGTATGCTTATTATGTTTACAGATTATACCAAGCTGGGAGGGGTCACACCTGCTTTGGAGGATAGGGTCATAATTCAAAATGATCTGGATAAATTGGAGAACCTGTCTGAGGTAAACAGGATGAAGTTTAATAAGGACAAATGCAAAGTGCTCCACTTGTGAAGGAACAATCAGTTTCACACATACAGAATGGGGAGAGACTGTCTAGGAATGACTACAGCAGAAAGGGATCTAGGGATTATAGTGGACCACAAGCCAAATATAAGTCAGTGTGATAAGAACATAAGAACAGCCATACTGGGTCAGACCAAAGACCCATCTAGCCCAGTATCCTGTCTGCTGACAGTAGCCAATGTCTGGTGCCCCAGAGGAGGTGAACTGAAAACAAGGATCAAGTGATTTATCTCCTGCCATCCATCTCCTGCCTTCAACAAAAGGCTAGGCACCATACCTTACCCCTTGCTAATAGCCATCTATGGACCTAGCCTCCAAATATTTATCGAGCTCTGTTTTAAACTCTGTTAGACTCCTGGCCTTCACAGCATCCTCTGGTAAAGAGTTCCACAGGTTGACTGTGTGCTGTGTGACGAAAAGCTCTCTTTTATTAGTTTTGAACCTGCTACCCATTAATTTCATTTGGTGTCCTCTAGTTCTTGTATTATGGGAAGAAGTAAATAACTTTTCTGTATTCACTTTCTCCACACCATTCGTGATTTTATATACCTCTATCACATCGCTCCTCAGTCTCCTCTTTTCTAGACTGAAAAGTCCCAGTCTCTCTAGCCTCTCCTCATATGGGACCCGTTCCAAGCCCTTGATCATTTTAGTTACCCTTTTCTGAACCCTTTCTAATGCCAATATACTTTTTTCTGAGGTGAGGAGACCACATCTGCATGCAGTACTCAAGATGTGGGCATACCATAGTTTTATATAGGGGAAGTAAGATATTCTTTGTCTTATTCTCTATCCCTTTTTTGATTATTCCTAACATCCTATTTGCTTTACTGATTGCTGCTGTACACTGCATGGATATTTTCAGAGAATTATCCACTATAATTCCAAGATCCCTTTCCTGATACGTTGTAGCTAAATTTGCCCCCATCACATTGTATGTATAATTGGGGTTATTTTTCCCCAATGTGCATTACCTTACACTTACCCACATTAAATTTCATTTGCCATTTTGCTGCCCAATCCCTCAGTTTACTGAGAGCTTTTTGAAGTTCTTCACAGTCTGCTTTGGTTTTGACTATCCTGAACAGTTTGGCGTCATCTGCAAACTTTGCCACCTCACTGCTTACCCCTTTCTCTAGATCATTGACGAATGATGCTGTTGCAAAAAAAGCAAACATGATTCTGGGATACATTAACAGGTGTGTTGTGAACAAGACACAATAAGTCATTCTTCCGCTCTACTCTGCACTGGTTAGGCCTCAGCCGGAGTATTGTGTCCAGTACTGGGCACCACAGTTCAAGAAAGATGTGGAGAAATTAGAGAGGGTCCAGAAAAGAGCCAGAAGGTCTAGAGAATGTGACCTATGAAGAAAGGCTGAAAGAACTGGGCTTGTTTAGTTTGGAAAAGACAAGATTGAGGGGGCAACATGATAGCAGTTTTCAGGTATCTAAAAGGGTGTCAAAGAGGAGGGAGAAAACTTGTTCTTTTTGGCCTCTGAGGATAGAACAAGAGGCAATGGACTTAAACTGCAGCAATGGAGGTTTAGGTTGGACATTAGGGAAAGTTCTTAACTGTCAGGGTGTTCAAACAGTGGAATAAGTTGCCAAGGGAGGTTATGGAATCTCCAGCACTGGAGATATTTAAGAACAGATTAGATAAGATGTCTATCAGGGATGGTTTAGACCGCACTTGGTCCTGCCATTCAGGCAGGGGGCTGGACTCAATGGCCTCTCAAGGTCCCTTCCAGTCCTAGTATTCTAGGATTCTATGATTAAACAGACTACAACATAAGCTACAGGGGGTTCTCTCTTCAGCCTCGTTTGAACTATGTTTTAGACACCATAATCTATATATCTTCCTGCACAGTTTTTAGCACTCTAGTGTGATACAGTTCACTTTAAGTGCCTGTGTACTCCATAATAGTTTACTGTGGACAAAAGCATTCATATTCCAGTTGAGCATACCTAGGTAGAGGTTTCTTCGGACATTTACTAATTAGAATTAGCATAAAATGTGCATTTTTTTCCACTACTTCTTAAAAAAAGGTACATGTTTCTTGTGGTCAGTACAGGTATTTTTTGTTTGGAGATAAAAGGATACCATAGCTTAATTCAGTTTGCCCATGACAGAGTGGATGAAATCCTGGCCTCACTCAAGTAATAGTTGAAGGTGATGGCAAAACATCTATGAAGCCAAAATTCATCTCAAATACTGAGGAATTTTTAGGCTCATTATACACATTTAGTGGTGATAACTTGCAAATCCACGCTAGTAAAAGACATTTAGTGCAGTAGAAAAAGATTGATACTTCAGAGGCTAACAGCATTTTTCAAACTACTGCCAGCATCTGGAACGCTGATAGTTATGCTTATTGGCGAAAGCAGGTAAAGGGAGGCTTTTCTGAAACCTTAGTATAACTAGAAGACAAGGTAAGGGGGTGAAATGAGTGAACTTTCAGAGTAAACATGGCTCTCTGCCCTCCTTACTTGACTTTTTTCCCCCCAAGCATGTGGTTTTGAAAAAAGTCTGGCATGTTAATTATTGCCAGGGATCAGTAACCTGCACTCTGGAGCCACACGTGGTTCTTTAAGAAGTCATTTGCGAGTCTTCCCTGCCAGACTGAAACCGTACAACTAAATTCAGTTGGTTTAACGGCTGGTAGGGTGGCAGGAGGGATCTGACTGTTAAACCAGCTGAATTTAGTTCTGTGAATAACGGCCACATTTTCATGTTCAGCTAACATCATATATGCCATCATGTGCCAACAATGTCCAGATGCTTTGTATATTGGACAGACTTCAAACTCTCTCAGACAGAGCTAAGGGGCACAAAACAGACATCAAAACATTCCTGATCCACAAACCAGTTAGTCTACATTTTAATGGAATGGGCCATTCTGTTAATGACTTAAGAGTTTGTGCCTTACTGAAGAAGAATGTTTAGTCTGCTTTATAAAGAGAGGCTGCTGAACTCTTTCATATTCAAATTCGACACATTAACACGTGGTTTGATCCGGGATGCAAATTTTCTGGGACATTATAGGGGCTCTTTGGCATACTTGGCTTAGTTTAATTCTTCACACACACCCCTCTGCTCTGATTTGCTCACTTGATAATTTTTTTCTGATTTGTCAACTTTGATTACTGTTTTTGTTTCTCTATGCCTTAAATATTGAGTCTGTTCTGGTATGGCTATGGTCTGAAGAATTGGGTCTGTCCCATGAAAGCTCACCTAATAAATTGTTAGTCTTTAAGTGCTACTTGACTGCTTTTTGTTTTAATTTCTAACTGGTACAAGTCATTGTGTGGGTGCTGTTCTTAAAATAGGGGTTACAAAAAGTATGGTTTCGCATTATTTATTAATGACTGTCTCGTATTCATGTGCATTGCTACCCTTGAAGTATTGCTTTTGTAACCAAATTTGAAAAAATGGGTCATCTTGCTATTTTGGTTGCAGACCCTTGTTGAGTATTGCTATACAATGTTAATGGATGGAAAATTCTGCCGCCTCACTTACAGAAAACTGCTCACCTGACAGGTAGGAGATCTCCACCCTTCACTGTGCTTCTACTCAGCAGTTTTATTATGAGCAAGCTATGCAATATTAACTAGTTAGATATAAAAAGAGGAAGTAATCTGAGTGCCATGGACATCTGAATTTTTGGAACCTCTGAAGTTCCCTTGAAGATGGCTGGCCAACAATCCCCTGAAACCTCCTCAAGGCCCATGGTAAATATACATTTGGGATATCTGGGGGTGTTTTTCGTAACCTGTTGCCAACGTGTGCAAGTACCTGAAACTAAGTATTGTTACATGACAGTATTGGTTGGACAGCCATGTCCTGAATGATTTATTTCCTGACAACATCCGGAACAAAAAGTTACCAAGATCTTTGAGTTAAGAACCTCAGTAACATCACCTGTCATATCTGTTAGTACTGGACAGAAGTCTTCACTGTATTTTCAAATGCATAAAACTTCTCCTTAAAAAGGCAGACAACTCCATTTTGAGTGGCCTAATTATTCCCTCCCCCCAGTAACCACCGCAACTATGCCGATTTATTAGCTATGTTAGGCACTGATTTTAGCGATCTTCAATCCCATTCCATTTTAAGTTTTCCTTATATCACTAATCACTAGAACAGTGAGACAAAAAAAATAAATTGCAGAAGAACCAACCCTTGATCTTAGGTGTAAAGGTCATTACTAGTTGTACTTAAATTTCACTGATTATAGAGCATCCACCACAATTAACCTTCCAAAATTGAAGGGAAGCCTCTCCAAAAACAATAGTCTCCCATGCTTCATACAAACTCATGCTGCTTCTCCTCCTCAGCACCACTTGACTGTCTCCTCCAGTGGAAGGGACAACACAAGCAGCCTTTTACACTATGGATTTTTTTTTTCCCCATGTAAGATAGTACATCTGCTCCCTTTGCAACAAATTTGATATCACCTCCCTTTACTGCAAAAATCATGTGATATTGTTTACTGAAAAAAACTATGCAAATGATGTAAAGAATGCCATTTCCAACCACTAACAGTGCAAGATTTTTCAAGTATTTGGTTATAATTCTGTATGTTAAGACTATATATATATTCATAGACATTGAGTGTTTTTAAAATCTTAAATTATACTTTTTTTTTCCCCTCTCTTAGTAAAAAGAAAACATTTGGCTCTACACATGGGTATCAAGTATGTCTACAGATACAACAGTTAAGGGTAAAAAAATTATACTTCCTTTTCAAAATTAGCTGTTTCATGTTAAGTTTCAAGAATTCTGAGTTTCAAACTTACGACTGCTTCCAAGTTCCTCAAACAGTAATTTCACTTTCTCCCACTCAGTGGAATTTCTCCCCTGGGGAACCTCTAATGGAACAAAGGCACTGAAACAAGAAAAAAGTTCATTTAATTTTTAATTAGTCATTACAACTTCTGAAGTGACAGGCCCTTAAAAGAAATACTTTATGGGGAAATCAATTTACCCTTGAAAAGTCTCCTGCAGCAAAACTGATTTTTTTTTATATGTATACACAACAAAAAAATTCTCCCTGATCAATTTTTCATATATATATATATATACTTTTACACTATCAGTTTCCAATGTGGTAGATATTCTGCCTGTAAATTGAGTAAAATAGCACATATGCAGTTGACAGCTAATACCTGTTAGTCTATAAGGTGCCACAAGACTTGCTGCTCTCAAAGCTACAGACTAACACAGCTACCTCTCTGATACTACTCTAGATAGTTTATTTCAGTGTACAGCTCTGGGTTCATCATTCATAGAAAATAATGGAGGACACGTAGTAGCAGTGGCCAACTGCAGAGTTGAGTGGGAATTGAGCACTTCAGTTATCAACTCCAAGTTAGCTCAAGGTTAGCGCTCTCCTTGTACATTGCTGTCAAAAACATTTTGAGCCAGAACACTTATTTTTGTCCAATCTGAATATCCAATATGCTGATTTTTCACAATATAGCCACTCAACATGTTTGAAATGTTAGTTTCTTAAAGGCCATCTGTTTCAATTTTATGCTTGCTGTTAGGGTCTCATGCTATATCATTTAGCTGACCCCTTTGTCTGAGAACATATGCTTCCTCACACCATGATATCTCATAATAAAAACTCATGCATAGCATAATTCCAACCTTCATTTTTGTGTCCCACACATGCTGTGTATTTGCCAGCAATACTGAACAGAGCACAACTGACACTGAGACCACCTCCTCCCCTAAAAATAAGTAACAAAAAAGTGTGAAAAGTTTTCAGCTTAGTTATTTTAATCTATAATATGATCATATATGTAGTGAATGACATTTTTCAAAACCAAGAAAGCAGAAAAAAAAAAAACCCATTCCCTTCGACCCCAAAAAGAGTCAACTGTCTAGACACGCATATTACATTGATTGGGCTGGAAAACAACTGTCTAGTGTGTGACAACTTGGAATGGGTTTTCTTGGGGAGGAGGGGAGCACAGAAAAAGGATGATGCCTTTCTGAGAAAAATATGTAAAAGGCACCCTTTTGCAAGTTCATCTTTCATCTTCTAGGGGCAAAGGAAAACATTACTCGTTAACTATTCTGGATTTTAACAACACAGCTAAAGAAAAAGGAACTGAAATAAAGTTCAGATGTTATGGGACACAAACCAGTAAGTGGGATTTTGGGAGGTGACAAAAAAGTTCTAAAAAGCTATTGTGGGGGATAATCAGTGGTTATGAATCTGTACTCCAAGAGGTGTTTTGTGTAGATTTCAGAGATATAAACAAGGCTAGGAAAAGTAATCAGTTTGATCACATCCTTCCACACCCGACAAAGTTATGGTACAACTTAAAGGACTGCTCTGAGAAGGAGGAAGGGAAACAATCTGAAGTAAAGGAAAGACTTCATTTAGGTTTTGTAATCAAAGCAATGCAGTAGTTAGGCTCAGGCAAAAAACATTAAGAAAGATGCTTTTGAAGGGAGGTTTCCTTTTGAAGGAACCCCACCAACAAAGCTGCTTTGGCTTCCTGAAATGGCTCTTCTGGAAGCCAGCTCAAGTGGGAATATGTAAATGAGGTGAAACATTTAAATCTGTGCTGCATTTGCAGTTCTGATTGGCTGCATTTGCACACCCCTTCTGAAAGGGAGGGGCTGTGTAGATGCACCTCAGAAGGGTGGGGCTGAGAAAAGGGAGTCCTTGAAAGAGAAAAGACTGACTGGGGGATGAATTGTAAAAACAACATGGGGACTAGGCTTGATTCCCAGAGCTCCATGGTTTACCAAAATAATCTAAACTGGTTATGTTCTGTTCTACTAGCTCATGAAGGCAGCTGATCTATATTAGCTTACAGAGAAGCATGAGATTAAATTTGAGTTTGAATATGCACACTGTTGATTTTTCTGATGCTTCATTCCTTTTCCAAAAAAGTCATACTTGTTGCAAAAGACAGTCATATAAATCATTGAGCAGAGATTCCTTTCGGAGCTGCACAGTGATAAGGAGTCAGAGCATTTATCACGAATGAGTGCAGGGAAGGGGATAATCTTCTGAGGTAACCTGAATCCCAAGTGAGTCAATGGGAGTAAAGTAACTGTTTAAACTGAGAACAATTGCACTTCCTGGGGCTTTTGTCTATGCATGTGACAAGGAGAAAGACCCAAAGGGAAATGTCTCAGGCAACTGGAGTAGAATTGAAATATCCTGACTGTCACAAAATCAGCCAGAGAGGTGTAAGTACCAGGGAAATGTACAGTTAGAAACGTTCAGATTTCTTGTTATTTTAAATTTGGATTGATTGTTGGCTTGTTTTGTTGTTGGCTGCTCTGTTTTCTTCTTCTTCTGTGGTATTCTGACTTGAGATTTCCCACTGTAACTTTTAAGCTGAATTCCAGGGAAGTATTTTTCCTCTGCATAAACATGATTTATTTTTCTCCTGTTTTGTGAATAAATCACTGTTGTACATAACCGATCTGATTTCTGTGCCCTAAGGAGGAGCGTGCCTCAGACCAAAACAGTCAGCTATTGAATTATATGGGTTTTTTTTTTATTATTAAAATGTCCACGCTCTCCCCGAAGGGAGGTTTAAGACCTTGGGGTAGCCCCACAGGAAGATGTCTGAATGTTTCTTCTCACTTGATGGTGGCAGCATACCCTCCCTCCCAGAATCCAGCAAATCTGTGATCCTGGGAAGTTTTTAAGGTAAAGCCTGTTCATAAATAAGGTATTTTGGGATGTGTCTACACTACGAGATAAATTCAAATTTAAGACAGTTAGCTCGAATTTACAAAATCGCAGTTACCCAATGGGTATAGCATCAAGCTCAAATGCAGAAGTTTAGGGTAGTGTAGAAACGCCATGTCTTAAAAGCAAATTAGCCTTCAGAGGTGTCCCATATGTAACCCAAAATGCCCCTCAGTGCTATGCTCTGGCCACTGCTCTCCAGTAGCAGGAAGAGCCTGAATTTTCAAGTGGGAGCACCGAGCCTTTAGCTGTGGGCTCATGTCAGTATGATAGCATAGAAAGAAAGAAGCCATTCTTCAGACTATTAGTGCGGTGAGTGCATCTACCCATTCAAATTGCCCCTGCAGGAGTTTGCGGATCTGTAGGTATTACTTGCTGTTTTTCCTGTGCTCCCTGGTGCCAGCCCCTGCCCCGCCGTACCATCTGTCAACAAGGCTGTGCTGGGGGTTGTGCTTGCATAATGTGCTGAGAAACAACTTCTCAGCTGTTGACATGTGTGCAAACCCCCTTCCCTCCCCCACAGTCTGCATCTTTCCCTGCACTCAGCCACATCACATCACCCTGCTGTTCGGTGCTGACAATACTGCCACTTGTGCAGGAAAGAGGGCATTGCTACTCCCATGGGGAAGTCCCCCGGCAGCAGCAAAGCTCCCCAGATCTTAACAGCTGGGGGAAAGGAACAGCTCAACTGGTTGTCCAATGACAACCCTCCGCCCCCCACCCAACTTCTCCCCTGGGGCTGCTTGCTGCTGCCACTGGGGGAAAAAAGTCTCCCCACTGGCTAAGAAGCTTGCTGCCAACAGGGGAAGACTACTTGAACTGGTCATCTAGAGAGCCCCACCTTGGCCCATACTTGGACTTGCTGCTGCTGCCACCAGGGCAAGTCTCACCTAGGGGCTAAAGGGCCTGCTGCAACCAGGCAAGGACTATTTCAACGGGTCATCAAACATCCCCAATTGGGCCCATACCTGGGCTTGCTGTGGCTGGAGGAAAACCCCAAAATTTTTTTTCCTGCACAGTCCAGGACCCTGTATTAAGACTCTCCCCAGCAACAATATAGTATATGGGGAAACCAAATTCTTTCTTCCTACATTCTTAATGTAAGAAACATTCTGGGTCCCCACATTTTCAGGGATCACGTTTCTGCAGTTATGGGAGGTGAGACGCATGGCCAGTTGAGAATACAGTCGCTGCACCCATGTTAGCAATGTGTGGGGAAACCAAAATTTCTCTAATTTTGCATGTCTTCTGCATTATTTCCAGGAATCCACATATATTCAGGGACCAGAATGCTACGGGGATCAGGGAACTGTGGAATAGTGTCCCACAATGCACTACTGCAACAGGCGATGTTAGCCAATGTGGGTGTAGCAGCAATGACTCGACTTTGTGGGAAGCATGGTGTGAAGTGAGGATGGTGAAGATCAAACAATTCCAGAATTAGGAAAAAAAAAAAAAAATCAATGAGAAATTTTGAATTTATACAGTATAGACACAGCCTAAGTCTCCATAGGGCCCCACTATCTGCACTCAGTGTAGAGTGGGGGAAGGGACACCTGACAGCCTTGTAATCTGATTCTATTATAAGAGTGGGAAATTCCACCCCAAGACTGGTAAGGGCACGAAACCTAACAAGACACTGGTAGCAGGCAAGCATAGAAGACTGATGAAATCATGTTCCTATGTTGTATTGCGCAAGAGATGCAAACATTGGAGAGGCTACTAACTCTCCCGATGCTGAGTGTTTCCTTCTCATGTCAGAAGCAGGGGGATATAAGGATGAGATCTGTTTCAGAGCAAAGATGCAGACCTTGATGGCTTTACTGCACTCCCTGAAGAGGCTAATGCTCTCGAAAGGGATGATCTTCAATTCTGCCTTAGGATTTTCTGGCTTTACATCAAATCATAACTAGAAATATCTTTGAGAGGCCTTATTCTCCACAGCTATAATTCTGTCACTTGAACCAGAAGAATCACAGGCAGCTGTGAGCAAATTCTTAACTAGAATATGACCCTCATCACTGGTGTCTTTGCTGCCTGCTTTGCTCCTCTGAAGGGAGCCCACAGTATGCCTTGGCTCATGGCATTAGAAAAGGTACACAGAAAGAAAAATGAATATGCTATTCTAGTTACAGCCAACTTACATTCTTCCCTGTCCTGAGAGGAGAAAGCTAGCTATAACATACCTATGGGATGTTGGTTAAAAACTGGTAGCCCTCAACTGTTAGTGGACACATCCTGTTTGTACATTTAGAGACAGTGTGTCTAGTTGGTTGACAAGAGAACCAAAAGACAGAGCTAGGTCCTGCTTTGGAGCAGATTACAGGATATGAAAACAGAGTTGGAAGATTCCAGGAGAAGGACCACTAGTCACAGCTGGGGTCTGGTATCCTCCCCACCAGCTCTGGAAACTACCTACTGATCAGGTGGATAAGGGAAGCCCAATCTGGTCCTCTATCACGGGATCATCTTGGATATACCCCCAGGGAGACAATGGACTGGAAGGCTCATGGTCCCAGTCACTCTTCTTAGGCTGCTTTTTATGATACTTGTAAGGACACATCATCATCATCAACAGGAGAGGCTCTTGCAAATAATCTGATTGCCCAGGCAAAGGAAGATTAGTGTTCAGAGGTCTGCATGAGGTACCTCTATCCCTGATATCACTGGAGATGCTCTGTGTTTGTTCTGGAATGAAAAAGAGCTAGAAGACAGGCTCAAATTCATCTTTCAGGTGTCTGACTTGGTACCATATAACATTTTGATTAAAGACTAGAATTATCTAAAGTTAACTTAGTTTTAAATGGCTCTGTGCCAACAGAAGGTAACTATAGTATGTCACATTTCTAGAGGGGTTCCCATAAGTGAGCAGTTTGTGACCCTAGACTATTAATGTTTTTATAAATGACCTGGAAGAAAAGTCACTCAAAAGTTGCAGATCAAATATTTGAGGAAGGGGTACAAATACAGACGACAGATTACTGATCCAGAGCTGTCTGGATTGCCTGCTAAACCAGGCCCAAACAATATGCATTTAAATTGGTTAACTGTAAATCTATACAACCTAGTACTAGGAATGCAGGACACACTTACAAGATAGGGTACTATCCTAAGAAGCAAGGACTAACTGATTAACTACTTATTCACCATGACGTCCTAAACACCAACGCACAATGAGATTAGCTTCCAAATGGGAGAACATGATCTATGGTATCCTTTGACTGTGGCAGTTCGTAACAGCAAGTGTACTTAATTGCTCCTTACAGCTCTATTCCAGGTATCTATCAGCTCCACAGAATTACCAGTCATCTGGTTCAATTAGTTAAATCATGGGCAACTGTGTGACCATCACTTATCTAATTAGGAAGTGACTTCACCTGGCCTCATGTATGAGCTTCAAAGCTCATCATATAGGAACATTGTCTCAGACTGGCAACATAAGCCAAGAGGGCTAGATGCATGCAGCCAATGAGAATTTAAACCCCCTTGAGAATAGTTCTCAGAGACGCATCCCTATTGTTGATAAATGGTAACGTTATACCCAGCAGTCACTGCTGGCAATATATTCAAAACGTCTACAGCCTTCTTTTGAAGCAGCATCTATGTTTCACAGCTACATAAGAGGAACTGAAGAATTCAGGTTTGATAAATATGTACTTCTGAATGCATTTCCCCCTTTTGGGTTTGCAGGTGCTTTAAGGCTGAGGCTACTAAACCAGTTTTATCTTGCATATGTGGTGAACTATACCTATTTGACTGCTCCCACAGTTTGTCCAGAAGCATAAAAGGCTTGCATCATGAGTTTTTTCCTCACACTGTGGATTTTTGTGT